>NC_140590.1:1108651723-1109354223 GCF_964204655.1 Triturus cristatus
CCAGTGGCACATCAGGAAAGAAGCGCAGGGCCACCTTGCAACCATTTCCTGCTGTTGGCATCCCCTTTGAAAGGCTGGGCATTGCCATTGTTGGGCCCCGGACCCCAAGACAGCCATGGGGAACAGGTTCATCCTGGTCTTGGAGGACCATGTCACCCGGTACCTACAGGCTATCCCACTGAGGTAAGTGAATTCACCTTCAGTGGTCAGGACACTGATGGGTATATTTACCCATGTGGTGTTCCCCAGGGAGGTGGTGTCAGATTGTGCTACTAACTTCATGTTGGCAGACATCAAGGCTACTTGGAAGGAGTGAGGAATAACCTACAAGTTCTCCCCTCCTTACCACCCTCAAAACAATGGACTTGTTGAGAGGTCCAGCAAGACCCTTAAAGGCATAATCATGGGCCTGTCAGTGCTCTTGAGGTGGCAGTGGGACATCCTCTTACCATGCTTATTGTTTACGTACTGAGAGGTGCCTCAGAAGGGGGTTGACTTCAGCCCCTTTAAGCTCCTTTATTGGCGCCTGGTAGGAGAGCCTCTCAGTCTGGTCAAAGAGGGGTGGAAGCAACCTCCCAGCAAGGTCCCCCCAGATGTGGTCAGCTACATTCTGGCCCTTCAGATCCAGATGAAGTGCTTCTGGAAGCAAACAAAGGGTAACCTAGAAGCCACACTGGAGGTCATGAAACAGTGGTATCACCGAACGCCACTCAAGTCGAGTTTCAGCTTGGCCAAAAAGTGTGGGTAATGGGGCATGTTTATCCCAGGACCCTGCAAGATCATTGGTCTGAGCCTTATGAGGTGAAAGAGCACAAGAGTGTGGTCACCTGCCTGGTGGACCTAAATCTTCAAGGAACCCTAGAAGAGTTTGGCACATCAATTGCCTCAAACTCCTCCTGGAGAGGACTGAGTTAATCATACTCCTGGTCACTGATGATGGGAAGGAAGAGAAGCTGGAGCCTCTCTCTGACAGCCTTTCTTGCAAGGAGCAGGATAGCTCAGCGGAGGGTGTCAGCTTCTCCCCTACACGGACTCTACAACAACTAGGATACTGCTACCAGGTAATGGGGAAGTTAGCCTCTTTATTTTCCTTTACCCCAGGACTCACTACATGGTGCACACATGATATTGATACTAGGGAGAGCACACCAGTGAAGAGTAAAATGTGCTAGTTGCTAGCAAGGTCAGAACCAGCATTAAGGAGGAAGTCTCTAAGTTGCTGGTTTCAGGGGTTTTTGAGCCCTCCAACAGTTATTGGAGCACACTAAGGGTGGTGGTCCTAAATCTGCCCCTCCAGGTGCTACCACAGAATTAAGGTTATGTGTGGATTACCTGGGGCTCAATACAGTCACCAAGACTGATGCATACCCCATCCCCTGAGCTGAGGAGCTCATAGACCAGTTGGGAACTGCCTTATTTTCCAGCATTGTTGTCTTAATGTCTGGGTACCTGCAGATTGCCTTGACCTAGGGGGCCAAAGAGAGATATGCATTCTCTACCCCAGAAGGGTTATGCCCTTTGGGTTGGAAATTGCCCCTGCCACCTACCAGAGGTTGGTCAATGATGTCCTAGCTGGGTTCAAGAACTTAAGTGCCGCCTAACTTAAGTTCTAGCTGAGATGACCATTTGTGCCACTTCATGGAAGTGCTTCTGCAGAGGGAAAGCCTGACTATCAAGGCCAGTAAATACTATATAGGGCAGGAATCAGTGTTCTTTTTGGGTCACGAAGTGAGATGAGGCAAAGTGCAGCCCCTCTGGGCCTGCATTGAAACCATTCTGGCTTGGGAACCTCACAAGACCTAGATAGAGGTGGGAGCCGTCTTAGGCCTCATTGGCTACAAGAGGAGATTTGTCAAGGTTAATGGCGCCATTGTCGCCCCTTTGATAGAATTGTCTTACAAAAAGCAGAAACGTCAGGGGATCTGGACAGAGGTGTGCCAGAACGCTTTTGACACCCTGATTGAGGCCATGTGCCCAGCACTCGTTCTTAAGACCCCTCACTTCTCCAAGAAATCATTGTATAGACAGAGGCCTCCGAGCATGGACTAAGGGCTCAGTAATGATGCTGCAGAGTTTAAAACTGATCTAACCATAAATACAACATGCTACATTTGAATGGACAATAACTATGACAACCTTTATGCTGTGACAGAAAGCAGCTGGCAAGCAAAATCATTGCTCTGTTGGAGGGCTTTTTACGTACCTCAATGATGAAGCCCGGAAAAGCATAAACCAGTCTTGGAATGATTTTGCACTCACTGGATGGTTCTTTATTACAAAAAGAAGTGAGGAGGCAAGATGGTGGCCGCGCGTGCGGTCGAGTAAGCTGTGACTCTCCCCCCACCTTGGTCTGGACTGTGTTTTTTTTTTTCATCTGGCATGATCTGGAGACTCTGGTTGCAGGGCTGCGAGTTCTGGGCACCCTCACGGCTCCTGAACGTCGGAACCGTTTTCTCCTGGAATCGGTCTGCCTGCATAGCGTGTCCGATGCCTCCAAAGACGACAAGAGGTGGAAAGAGCTGAAGACAGCCCGGACCACCCATAGGAGCAAATCCTACGAGCCCCATGAAGGCTTTCAATGGTGGGACTGGAACTAGAACTGGAGGCCGGAGTGCAACCGGTGGTGTGTGTCCTGATGCTGGGGAGACAACTCAGAAGGTGGGCACCCCCGCACGCTGTAGGCAAACGGTGCTGGCACTATTCAAGGCACAGTCAGCAAAAACTAAGCAGGCCAGCGAGATGGTGGCTGACTATGGGAATGCTGCCAAAACTTCCCTGACTGGGAATCTTTCGCTGCATCAGGAAGCAACAGCCCAGGTCACCTCTCCTAATTGGAATATGGAACAGAGGTGAGTGTTGGGGACATTGGCAGGAGGTGCTCAGAGAGTGGGGAAAGCCCTGATACGATTGTGGGACCGCATGCTGGAGTGGGTACAATATCAGTGACCCCCCCAAATACCTCTAAGGAAGTTGAATGCCCGCAAAATTACCAGCGAGAAAAGGAGGCTGGTGACAGATCTTGAGGTGGTGGATCTAGGGGGAGAGTTAAAACAGGGGGCAGGAGTCCCTTGTTGGGGGATAAAGATGGAGGCTGGGATGCCTCAGGACCCATAAAGTAGGGGTACTATGGGGAGAAGTTTTTTCGATGTCTGCCACTTCTAATTCCTCTGGAGATGAGAGCTTGGAGAGGGACTGGGCCGAAGAATTTATTTATGGCGATGAGAGCGACACAAGCAGTTTACATGTGGATGGGGGTAATTCTACAGATGCTCCATTAACACTTCGTAAGCTGAAAGAGCACAGCAAGATGCCTGTAACAAAGTTTAAGGAGCCCGTCGAGTCATTAGTATGGGATTATTCATTTTCCCCTAATTTAGGAGAAAGTAGGGATGAGGCTACTGGAGGTATAGCCACCGGGACTACGATGTTGGAAAATCCAGAAGAAAATGTGTTCTCTATTATCTATCAGCGTATCATGGCCCATCAGCAGGAGACTCGCACAGAGAGCTCAAGGACCCAAGGCGCCGGTGGGAAGTTACAGAACTCTATATGCAGAGTTGCGAAGTCCTGCTCGGAGTCCGCATTAAGGATTGGGGAGGTAGAAGCCCGGATTTTAGCACTGGAGGGTGAACTCGTCGCTCAAAGAACCCTCACTGATTCCCTCAAAGCAGAAAAAGACAACACTATCTGTAAGCTAACCGACTTGGAAAATCACGCAAGAAAGAATAACCTGCTAGTCCTGGGTGTTCCAGAAGGTGTGGAGGGAAAGGAAGTCCAGAATTTCATGATCGAACTCTTTAAAAAAGCATTACCAGAACTCATGCAGTGGGACTGGAAGGTGGAGATACAGAGGGCCCATAGATTCCCCTTCAATCAACATAAAAGATTAGGACAGACTACAGCTCAACCCAGAGCCATTTTGATAAGCTTGAATAATTTTCTCGCCCAGAGAGGCGATTTATGAATTAGCCAGACAAGATCGGAAGAGAGCAGGAAAGAGAGTTTCAGTGGAGAAAATATGGCAGGTGCAGCAGTTGATCCCATTCTTTCAGGCAAAGGGAGCGCACATTTTTTTACTCAACCCAGCCAAACTTAAGGTTATTTGTAAGGGACAGACTCAGTTTTTCACCTCCGAAATTGTTGCAAAAGAATTTTTGCAGTCAATCTAAAACAGACTGGAAAAGTATATATAATGCTGGGCTAGCATATGAAATAGGATTGACTGGTTGGTTGTTTGTTTGACATGTATTTCGGGGGGGTTAAGTATTTTTTCTTCTCTCTTTTCAGGCTTTTCTAGGGGGGAGGCGCACCGGGGGTGTGGGGCCTGCCAGCTTTACATCACTGAGGACCTTGGTCCTTTTGCCTTATATAGCGGGGAGGAAGGGACGGGTGGGACAGAGGGTGTGGGGTAGAGGGTGGGAGAGGGAAGAGATGGGAGGGTGGGGGCTGGGGAAGGAGTGGGGGACAAAAAATAATTTTAAAAAAAGTATTTTGGAAAAAAGAGGAATGCTACTGTATGGTGGCTAAGAATGTTCAAATGGAGAGGGGACTAGAGAGAATCGGGAGGGACAGTCTCTGTTTTTGGGAATGGGTAAATTACTATATGCACTATTAATGTCATGGGCCTGAATGATAGGGTCAAACGAGCAAGGGTGGCTGCGGCCCTGCGATTGCAAGGTCCTGATATTGTTTGTCAGCAGGAGACACACATCCCTTGGGGGAAGCATGTCGTACTTTGATATTTGGGACCGCGTAGGAGACAGGGCCCTACCCCTGTTTATTCATGTATTAGCAAACCGCGATTGGTCAATGCGGTATTTACAAGCGCTTTGCATAACGTCCCATTGCCAAATGCACTATGTATACGTTATTATACATTGACTCCGTGGGTTCCATCTTGGAGCGGTGGCCATCTTAATAGTTGCCCTCACATAGACAAACACATTATAAGCAAGTACGGGCCTTCAGAATACATGTACTTTCTGCTTGACTTCTCCATGACCTGGGCAGCTGGTCTCCGCTGCCCCAGGTCAGTCCGGTCTCACGAGCTCCCCATCCTCCGGCCACCTGTGATTAGCATCAGGGCATGACACACCATAAAACCTTTTTCATCCCACACAAGCCTCCGGCTAATCTCTTTCACACCTGACTGTTCCTGCTTTATGGCCTGTTTTTCTTAACAGGAGATGCCCGTGTTCAACTAGGGCCTGTTGATATCTGATGTGGGATCTGAGCCTTGCTGGGTAAATAATTGCGGGCTGGCTTAACTGGAATGTGGGATGGTCATCATGACTCTGCTCTTTCGTTTGTAATATATACTTTTGAATGACCATACCATAAACTGAAGAATGTGTGCCTGAAGCACAAGAATCTGTATATAAGGAAAGACTGTTTTTTGTTCTGTAGACTGCCTCATTCAGTTGCTAAGGCTTCTGTGCGACGTAGTCTCACTCATTTGAGTTTAATAAAGATGTCTTTTCATATTTCAGCTTCTGTTGCCAAGTTTTTTGTGATATTATCAAGATATGCAGAATTTTATAATACCACATCAGGAAGTACTCGAAGTCATAGGGTGCTACCCCTAGCACCTCTGGAGTCTCAAAAATTGGAGTACTTCAAGCGGGAGAGTTTATTAATCAGTGGTTATACTTTGGTTGCGTGCTCTACCCAAACATCTAATATAAAGAGGGTGGCTATTCATGTTAGAAATAGTTTCGGGTCTGCTATTCGGGTTGCAGAAGATAAGTGGGTCAGATGGGCGATAGCGTTATTACCAATGGGATTGACAATTTGTACCATTTATGGATCGAACCAGTATGACCCAATATTTTTTAATGATCTTGAAGTTGAGCTGGCATCCTGGCCAGAACTACTGGTTATCTGTGGGGATCTGAACATCCATCTGGATGCGCGCTGGGACTTCAGATCAAATTGTAATGTCCTATTACTTACCGGTAATCTTCATTACTCCGGGTCCCGTAGTCCTCGACACCGTCATGGACAAGTGAGATGTAACTATCTCGCTGACAGAAAAAGAACGAAGGAATGCTGGACCTACCCTTCCCCCTCCCACTGGGAGTACATAAGGAGTACCGTCCCAGCATTCCTCCTGAAATACCAAGCCCCAATGAAGGCCGGCAGACAGGGAGGGAGGGAGGGAAGTCATGACGGTGTCGAGGACTACGGGACCCAGAGTAATGAAGATTACCGGTAAGTAATAGGACATTACCCCCAGGTCCCTCCGTCCTCGACACCGTCATGGACAAGTGAGAAATACCAAAGCAAACCCCGGCATTCATACCAGAAAACACAACAAACCACCAGGATAGCAAACAAACCCAGAGATTTATTGGAAATAAAGCAGAAAAACATTTAGGAGCGAACAGAGCTCAACACCCCCAATGCAAAACCTCCATCCTCCCCCAACAGATTGAGGAGGTGATAATGTCGGATGAAAGTATTGGAAGAGGCCCACGTGGCAGCCCTACAAATCTCAGAGAGAGGAACACCCTGAACCTCCGCCCAAGAAGCAGCCACCCCTCTCGTAGAACGACCCTGAACCCCCAAAGGAGGAGGAGAACCAGACAGAGAGTAGGCCAAGGAGATGACTTGCTTCAGCCAACGGCCGATGGACACAGAAGAAGCCTTACTCCCAAGTGAAGCCGCACCAAAGGAGACAAAAAGGGAGTCCGATTTGCGAAAAACCGCCGTACGGTCCAGATAAATGCGCAAAGCCCTGCACACATCCAACAAAGACCACTGGGGACCACCAGGAGAATCCAAAACAGAGCCCAGGGCAGGTAAAACCAACTCCTGACACCTGTGAAATTGCGAAGAAACCATCGGTACAAAAGAAGAAACCAGTCGGAGCACCACACCCTCCTCCGTGAAGGAAAGAAAAGGAGGCCGCGCCATCTAGGCTCCCAACTCCCCAAGACGACGAGCAGAGGTGACAGCCACCAGGAAAACCACCTTGAGAGTCAGAAATTTTAAATCCACCACATCCAAAGGTTCAAAAGGAGGACCGATCAAAACACGCAGGACCAAAGGTAAATCCCACAGGGGAAAAGAAGGACGAGGAACAGGCCGAGAAACAGTAAAACTGTGTAGAAGACGAGAAACCAAGTCCTCAATATCCGAAAGGTTCCCCCACGGGGAACGAAAAGCCCGAACAGCGGCCCACTGGGCCCGCAGAGTAGACACAGCCAAACCCTTCTCGAAACCTTCCCATAAAAATTGAAGGACAACCTGCAAGGAACAGAACAAAGGGGAGACCCCCAACGGCGAACACCAACGATCAAAATTACCCCAATGCCTATCATAAGCCTTAAGGGTAGAAGGCCGCCGGGAACGCTGAAGAGCCACTGCTAAATGTTCCGGGAAACCGCGCCTTCTCCAACCCTGCCTTTCAACTTCCACACCGACAACCGCAACCGGAGAAGCGACAGGGACGGGGAAGACCGAAGCGGAGACGGAGACAGGGGAAGAAACCAGGGACCCTGCACCGCCAAAAGACACACCGTTGGAAACCAAGACCTCCGAGGCCAAAACGGCAGGACCGCCACCACCACCCGATCCTCCTGACACAAACGGGCCAGAAACCTGGGAACCAGAGCCAGGGGGGGGAAGGCATAGAGGAGACGCGACGGCCACGGGAGAGACAGAGCGTCCACCCCCCAGCAACCCTCCTGCAGAAACCGGGAGCAAAACCGAGGGAGCTGAGCATTGTGCCGGGAGGCAAAGAGGTCCAGAAAGGGACGCCCAAACCTCCCGCACACAAGCCGAAACGCAACCGGGGTGAGAGACAACTCCAGAGAATCCGGAAAGCACCGACTCAGGGCATCCGCCACAAAGTTGTCCACTCCCCGAAGATGAACCGCCGTCAGAGACAGCAGATGGCCCTCCGCCCAACAAATCAGGGGCACCACTACCGCATTCAAGGAAGCCGAACGAATACCCCCTTGATGATTCAGATAAGCCACCGTCACCATATTGTCGGACCGTACCAACACGTTCCGACCGAGCAACAGAGCCCGAAAACCCATCACAGCTCGGGACACCGCCGTTAGTTCTCTCCAGTTGGACGACCGGCGGCTCTCCAGGAGGGACCAACGACCCTGAAGGGAGCGAGATTCCAAGGTCGCCCCCCAACCCAAGGCGCTGGCATCCGACGTCAAGACCAGAGAAGGAGAAGACTGCAGGGGCAGACCCAAAGACAGATGATCCCTCACAGACCACCAAAGAAGAACCGGGAGGACCACTGGAGACACAGGAATAAGAACGTCCAAGTCGCGGGACAGGGGATCCCAGAGAGACAGGAGGTACACCCAAAGGGGACGCAGATGAAAACGAGCCCAGGCCACCGTAAAAACTGTCGCCGCCATCAGACCCATAAGACGCAACCAAAGGCGCACCGGAAAGGCACCCCCCACCCGGAAACGACGAGCAAGGGACACCAACGTCAAAACCCGAGGCTCGGGGAGGAACACATGGTTCAGATCCGAACGGAAGCGGGCCCCAATGAAAACCATGTCCTGCGACGACGTCAGCTGACATTTGGGCAAGTTGATCAGAAACCCATGGGCCCGCAACGCCGAGCACACCACCTCCCTGGCCTCCAGCAACAGGACCCGAGATGGAGCATGGATCAACCAGTCGTCTAAATAGGGGTACACCATCACCCCTTGGAGATGAAGCCACGCGACCAAAGGTGCCACCACATTCGTAAACACCCTTGGCGCCGACCGGAGACCGAAAGGTAATACCATGAACTGGTAATGACGCCTCTGAACACAAAACCGCAGAATCGAGGATGGACCGAGATGTGGTAATACGCATCCTGAAGATTGAGGGTACACATGAAGTGACCCGGCAGCACCAATGGAATCACCCTCTGCAAGGTCTCCATGCGGAAAGGGATCCTGGCCACCCATTTGTTCATGACCCGCAGATCAAAAATCAAGCGGAAACCCCCCGTGTTCTTTGGAACCAGAAAGACCAGGGAATAGAAACCCAACCCTGTCTCCAACGGAGGAACCTCCTGAATGGCACCCTTCCGAAGAAGGTCCAGAATCCCGAGAGAAAGATGGGACCGCTTCACACGACTCGAAGGCCAAGGAGTCAGTCGAACACCCGAGTCTGGCGGAGGAGCCGTAAATTCCGGGACATAACCCTGGCGAATGATGTCCAACACCCAGACGTCGGAACACGACTGAACCCAGGCATCCAGGAAGAAGCGCAGCCGCCCTCCAACCAACAACCCGGGAACCACCGCCAAAGAGTCAGGAACGCGGCTTGGCAGGAGGAGGGGACTTAGCCTTACGGTCCCGACCACGGCCAGAAGCAAACCTACCCTGGCCTCTCACAAACTGCCTACGAGAAGCAGGGCGAAAGAAAGATTTGGGTTTAGAAGGGACAGGAGCAGTAGTAGAGACTTTAAAAGAGGAAGAATGTTTCTTTTCCTTAAACAACTTGTGCAATTTCGTCTCCAACTCCCCCCCAAACAACATCGTACCCTGAAAGGGCAACCTCAAAGCGCACGCTTTCTGAGCAGAGTCAGTCTTCCAGTCCTTGAGGACAAGACTACGACGTGCAGCCACACAAGCCCCCCCGGACAGAGCAGAAGCACGCACAACGTCAAAGGAGACATCAGACAGAAGCTCCACCTGACGCTCAATCTGCTCCAGCAAACCAGAACAGTCCGTGGCATTATTCATAGACTGATAGAGAGACTTCAGGTCCGACAACAGGGACTGCGACACATAAGTTCCGTAGATGCCTGCCCTCAAGACCAGGTTGGAGCCAGAATACACCTTACGGAGTGCCACATCTGCCTTCTTGTTAACCGAATCCTTCAGTACAGCATCTTCAGCAAGGGAAGTACGCCCCACCAAACTAGCCACAAATGAGTCAATAGGAATTGAATCAGGCAGTTCAGCAGCCATATCCTGCAGAGGATAGAGTTTCGTCATGAATCGAGGAATCAAAATGCGATCAGGATCAGCCCACTCGCGCTTCAAAACATCTTTGATGAAGGGATGGACAGGTACATCGACAGTGGCAGCACTCTGAAATTGTTGCAACAAAGGACCCCTAGAGGTACTAGGTGCGTCCCCGTCAGGGAACCCCATGTTCTCTTTAACATGCTGCACAATAATGGTCATAGCATCCTTGTCCACATATTTTCCCTTCAACTCCTCATCCCCCAAACCAGCAGACTCATCGCCACTAGAGGCTGAAGAAACAGGAGCAGGATACCTGCGACGGGATCCAACATCACCCATCTCAGTCAAGGTTTCCCTGATCAAGCGCTTAATATGCGCATCAGCACCAGCATCACGGCGCCTGGACCTGGCAGGAGAGGGAGACCTGGAAGCACTAGAAGAAGAGGAAGACCTCTCCCGGTGATGCCTTTTCCTGGAATGCTTTCCCATCGTAAAGAATACACCAAACACAGCAAAATCGCCAGAGATAACAACCGCTATGCGGTACTCACCCCAAACGCTCGTTATCACGAGTCTCCCAAAGCCGGTAACCTCGAGGCGCCTGACTTCCGTCCACACGATCAAAAACCGGAAGTCAGGCATGACGACATCCGGCCGGGGAAGGAGCTCCAGCCAATCCAAAGGAGCTGCTCGGCCGCGCCCCCCAGCAAGCCCGGCAGGCCAGGGGAGGCGGCCATCGGGCCAAGAAGAAAACCAACGCGGTATGACACCGCCGCGAGGTTCACGAAATGGAGAGGCCCGCGCCACTCCCCCCAAGCCCAGCAGGGAGGGAGAGGCCAACAACGAAGGGCCGCCGGCACCAGGTAAGAGCCAGCAGCCACAACGCGATATCCAGAAAAAAGGCAGGAGCGCCCCCGCTCCTGCTGCGTCCTCTTACACCGTCAGGATGACAGAAAAAGAACAGGAGGAATGCTGGGACGGTACTCCTTATGTACTCCCAGTAAGAGGGGGAAGGGTAGGTCCAGCATTCCTTCGTTCTTTTTCTGTCAGCGAGATAGTTACATCTCACTTGTCCATGACGGTGTCGAGGACGGAGGGACCTGGGGTAATGGAAGGAAGCCACTAGTACATAAAGCCCTGGCTGCACTGAAAACAAGTTATGCTTTAGTGGATGTGTGGGTTGAGAAGTGCTTCTCGGACCCAGGCTATACATATTTTTCATATCCCCACAGTAAATATGTCAGACTAGAATATTTTTTTGTATCATTATCCATGTTGTAAGAATTAAGATTTTACCTAAGGTGTTATCTGATCATAACCTGTTAATTTTGGAGTATGCAATACAGCCGGGAGTATGAGTAAGTGGACATTTGATAGGAATCTGATTTATAATGTCTCCTTTTACAACATTAAAGGCCATGGATTCTACAATATTTTGAAGTAAACCGCTATAGTACCTCTCCAAGTATAGTCTGGGACAGCTTTAAGGCCGTTCTACGCGGGGAAGTTATTAGCTTCGTTGGGACAAAGAGACCCAGGAAAAGGAGGAAATAGAGGGTCTGACTGGTAGATTAATGGTTTTAGAAAAGGACCACATTTTAGCAATCCGACAAAAGCAACAGGCAACAGTATTATCCCTACAGCAAGAAATTGCGATGAATAAAGCTGAAATTACTAGTTATCATAACAAGAGGTGTGCAGCAGTGTACCAGGCGCATAAAGAGGATAGCTGTGAATATGGAGAATCAGTGGGTACATTTTTGGCTCTCCGTACTAAACAGAAGGTAGAATGGATTAATATCCAGGGAATTAAAGGCCAGGATGGGCGACATGTTACAGGTTTAAAAGACATAATTAAAGTATTTGAATGTTTTTATCAGGATCTATACCAACAGGAGGATATGTCCCTCTTCTACCCTAATGAGATTGATTGTAGGGGCGGCCCTCAAGGGATTGAAGAGGAGACACAACAGGAGTTAGAGGCATAGATTACAATGGAGGAAGTGATAAATGCCCTATAATCTATGGCCTTGGGGAAAGCGGCCGGACCGGATAGAATTCCCTTAGAAGTATATAAGGTGTTCCAGACCGAGCTTGCACCCTTACTTTTAGACTTGTTTATAGGGCATAGTGGTTTCCCACCACCTTCATGGCAAGGGACGGATATCGTTGTATTTTTAAAAAAGATAAACCCCCAGATAATCCTGCTTCGTATCGGCCTATTTCACCCATTAATGCAGATGGCAAGCTCTATCCAAAACTCTTTGCGTCATGGTTGAGTAGGATTATTGCCCGCATTGTGTCCCCCTAGCAACATGGTTTTATTTCAGGGAGGGGTACCACCGACCATATTAGGTGAACTACGCCTTATTCGATGCAACAGAAGTATTAGGGGAAAAGATGGCCTTGATTCTTTTGGATGCAGAAAAGGCTTTTGACAGCATGGCCTGGCAGTAAGTATGGGGAATTCTGGAGTATAAGGGGTTTGGTCCAGGTTTAATTACAGCGATATAAGCAATGTATTGTCGACCTTACGGTAAGCTGAAGATAATGGGGCAAGAGTCCGGTTGTATTCAAGTCGCCCGGGAACAAGGCAGGGTTGTCCTTGTTCCCCAATTCTGTTTTCCTTAAACATTGACCTGTTCATCCAGCAATTACTCCAAAATCAGAGTATAAAACCAATATCCATCAATGGTTTTGATACTAAGGTAATGGCATATAAAGATGATATTGCCATCATGACAGCAGATCCTGCGATGGCGATAACAGAAATAGAAAAGCCCGCTGGGGAATATGGTAAGACCTCAGGATATCTCCTAAATGCCGGGAAAACACAGATAGTCTGCAACCCTAATATTGTGTGCACGGATATTCGCAGGTTGGATGGAGCTCTCTATCTTGGGGTTAAAGTCAGCAGTAGGGCTGGCGAATAAATCTATGCCCAATGGTCAGCAAGATTAGTATAGTTTTAAAACGGTTGGATAGGTTCCATCTCACGATAATTGGCAGATGTAACATGCTTAAAATTATGATTTCCCCAAGATTCTGTATTTATTTTGTTCTATTCCTTTAGCGGTTGAGGGGCATTTGATAAAGAAGTTAGATTCTCTGTTTATTAACTTTATTTGGTGCTACAAAAATCTGTCGATCTTTAAAGTTTTTAACCCTACCACAAGAATGTGGAGGATGAGCGGTTCCAAATATGCTCTGCTATTATTTTGCTGCCTTTTTACAGCAGATGGTGGAATTGCTTCTCGGGGGTAATGTTGGAATAAATAACCGGGGCAAGGTGCATGATACAACGATTCCCTCTATTATGAGTTGGTTATGGGTGGAACGGCCTGTGGTATATTTCTTAGACAGCTCGAAGCCAGTTATTATAAGAGAACATGATTTAAGTGTGTGATTGCAGCTTGGAAAGTGTGGTCCAACGTGGTTAATCTTATGAAGAAACCTGCTTATAATAGATATTCACCACTTTGGCGGTCCTCTTTGTTTCCAGCAGTTTCTTATGATGCAGTAGGTAAGCAGTGGAATCAAAGAGGTATTACCAGGTTTGGAGATTTATGTCGGGCTAATCAAATTCGATTGTTTACTGACCTTCAGCAGGACTATGGGATTACGGGCGGTTCCTATTTTAAATATATCCAGGTCACCAGCCATTTCTTCTCGCCCCGGAATAAACAACTCTCTTTAATAAAAATGTGCTTACTGGAAGCTGTTAAGTGTTCCGGCCTTAGGATCAAACACATTTATGAAATCTCACTGGAAACAGTTACTGATGATTTAGAGCAGGTTGAAGCCAACTGGGTTCGGAAGCTGGGTGATGGTGATGGTGATGCTGATTTATATAGGTCAACTGCTTTGGGATCAGAATCCTTTTTAGCTGCGAATCTAAAAGCCCAACATTATCAAACGATTTTTAACCTATATTTTACCCTGGCTAAACTTTTTGGTTGAGGTAGGAGAGAGAATGACTTATGCCTTAGATGTGTTCAGGGACCCGCTGACCTGATCATATGTGTTGTTTGTGTGGGAAACTGATACACTTAATGAAAGGGGTCGAGTCATTTTTATTTGAAACAATGGGCAGGGGAGTTGTCATAACCCCTTTATGGATGATTTTGGGCTATGATAGTAGTTTGCAATTGGATCAACTTCAGGTGAAGTTTACATTTATACTGATCGCTGTTGCTTGGCTGCTTATTGCCACTCAGTGGAAATATGTGGAGCCCCCAACATACCAAGCTTGGCTAGGCCATTTGTTAGCCATTTACAATCTAGAACAAACATTATATAATTGTAAGGGTAGCCGATCTAGTAACAAAGGACATCAGATATGGACACCGATGTGTAAATGGCTTAAAGGGAGCAGGGGTGGTGAGGACTGGTTAGAACTTGCCCTGTAAAAGAGGGCTGAGTGACCCAGAAGGAGGGGGGCGGGTTGGGGGGTATTAGTCTTGGTGGGAAAGCCCAATTTATTATTATTTGCTGCTTGATGCCGGTAATATGTATTCATTTTTATTGCGTTTTTGCCCTCTTTTTTTCTGAAAAGTTGAAAGAAAGTATATGTTATAAATGATGAAATTTCTGGATATATTCGTTTGTGATGCTCCAGTGATTGGTTTACAGTTAGTCAATAAAAAAATTAAATAAAAAAAGGATGGTTCTTTATATAGTAATACCAAGGCTGATTGC
The DNA here is from genome assembly GCF_964204655.1 of Triturus cristatus. Classification (NCBI taxonomy): domain Eukaryota; kingdom Metazoa; phylum Chordata; class Amphibia; order Caudata; family Salamandridae; genus Triturus; species Triturus cristatus. The sequence continues at coordinate 1,108,666,366 of NC_140590.1, forward strand.
ATAAGGTTAGTTTCTGCCTGAAGCCATGGTCTGGAATGTGGCTGATTGTAATAGTTATTTGTTGACGTTTACAAAAATGAGGCAACTTTTCTGCATGGAAACCGTGGCTGTTTGACTTTTTTATGAACACTACTTGTGCTTGTACTACGACTCTGTCCATGGTAAAACTACTGTTTAGTGCCCCACTGTGTGTGTGTGTTCTGTCTCTAAACTGTAGAGTCAATGTAAGTTGGTGCAGAAATGGAACCCATTGTGTGGATGTTAAAGGGCATATGTAGACAGCTAAATGGATTTTCACCACAGTGCTTCAGGGAGCACCTTTGTGCTGTGGCTGGGCTACAGTTTAAAAGGGTTGAATAATTATTCTGTGTAGAAAAATGTATTTTTCTATATGAGACTCTGAAAGTGTGACTTGTAAACCCTTGGAGCTGCATGTGCATTATTAAAATATATACTTCATACTAGGAATTTGAAATAGTATGTTTACAGGAAAACTTTATACAATATATGTTTTAATTGCTTAGGTAAAGCTGTGCTTTGTCAGGAATTTTCCTAGCAGCTCTTATCAGTGGTAAGAGTAAACCTGTTGTAAATTAAGGCAGAATGTGATTAAGCATTTACTGAAAACATTAGTGTTTCCCTTTTATCGTGTTTTCCCCATTATGTTGGCCGAAGTCCGGACTCCATTTTGTATTGACATGCTGCCATGTGTTCACCACGAGGAGAGTCCGACTTCTGTGTTAGTTGCTCTTGTAATCTGCCTAGCAACAGGTTATAAATAGCTCTCCCTTGTCCGTCTGGCGCATGCCCAGACTTGACCACATCTGTTATAATTAGCTTTGCTTGACCATGTGTTTTCGCGGGCCCAAGGAGTGTGTTAGCTCCGCCCATGTATTGATTCGGTATCGAGAATGACCCTAAATGGTAATGTTCTTCAACTTAGTGGTATCCACCCACTCATGAGCCCCTTCGCTGTGTATAAAAGGGGACTGTGTATGCAAGTTCTTTGTGCTACTCCTTGCAATACTGAAGAGTGTTGTGTGGATTGTAGGACCACCCTTAAGGGTTAATAAACGTTGTTTTTGTACTTTGCAGTTTCCGTGCCAACTTCCTTATAGATTCCGTTACAGAAGAGCGAACCCTTGTCTCTTGCGGGCCTAGCTGGGGCTTGTATTCATCAATTGGCGCCCGTCACGTGGGGCTCATCGGCGACTCGGATGCTCGAAGGACTGGTCGCGACGAAGGTGAGGAGTTTGGCCAGGGACGTGATCACTGCCAGCGGCGTCTTAGCCTTGGCATCCCGAGGTTTTTCTTCCTTCCCTTCCGAGCTGACCATCTGGGTGGCGCCGGTCATCGACTGAGACCTCTTCTGTCGGTCCTGCCGTGAGAGCCGTTTGGGCGATTGTGGAGCTTGGCAGTTGGAACCTGGACTCTTGATTGGTAAGAACCGTTGTACGGTACTTGCTCCGAGTTTTGAAGCCTGGTCTGGCTATTTGAGTTTGATTGATGGTGACTAGTCATATTTTGAATTTGTCTTTGTGAAAATATATGCGTTGCAACACATATAGGCAGGTAATGTGGAGAAATTTCTCCGGAGCTGTGTAAACTTTGAACGGCGCAACGATTAAGTGCCATTTTTCTTGATAATACTGCATATTTTGCATTATTCCTAGCATGCCTGCTTTTAGCGCACTTCGTAAGTGGTGCTGCTGTCTTAGGAACCGGTTGAACCTCGAGGAATCTGCTCCAGCTCCCCCAGAGGGGACTCCTAATAGGGATATGTACGTGAAGCATGGTCTTTCTTCCATAATGTACAGCACGTTATGGAGGAAATATACTAGGAAGGATCCTGAGTTGCGATGGCCTTTGTATGGATCGTTTGATATACGTAAGATTGAGTATGTGGAACAGTGTATGTGTAAGCGACGTGCTCGTCAGGATATGTTTGAGTGTGTGCGATTATGGGTGAAGGAAGTGCGTGAGCGAGAGAAACGTGAGAAAGCACTGTTTGATAAGGAGCAGCGAAAGAATGATCATGTGCGAGCGCAGGAAGCGAAGCGTCGGGAGGATAAAGAGCAAACGGACAGACAAGAGAAAGAGCGTAGGCTACAAGTTTCGGGTCAATATGTTGTTCGTCAGCCGCTTTATCCTGTCCTTAATAATCCTGATGACGATTTTTATTTACTAGATCGCTCTCCGCCCCCTTATGTTGGCGCATCTGCTCCACGGCCGCAAGATTCTGGCCCGGCTCCGGGTAAGGTCGACACACGGTCCATGTTATCGGCCGAGCATATGGCTGAGCTCCGGAAACTTTCCCTTCGTGCACTTAAGGGCAAGATGTCTATGGATGAGTTATTCCATGCTTGGGGGTCGTGGCAAGATAGAGAGAGGGTGTATTTTCTGTCTCATTTTTCAGAAGAAGTAATCGCAGCTTTCCGAAAATATTCTAGTGTCTTTGAGCCTGACGACGTGTCTTTGGATGCCGGAGCATTACGTAATGGTGTTTTTTCTCCCCCTAAGGCTTCTGAGGCGGCTCGGCGGCTGTTCGCTTTGCGGGACGAGGTACTGGCCCTTAGAGAGAAAGCACGTCAACAAACGGAGGAGGAGAAGCAGTCGGATTCGTCTGCAGCAGGGGGCCACCCATCCGCCTCCCAGTCAGATAAGGATGACATAGTGCATGCTAAACCAATGCGAGAGGCGGCGCCTTTGTATGTTCCTCCTAAAGGAGCGGGGACTAGCTCGGATGTTAACTCCGCCGATGCAAGGGGATATTTTGTATATAACTGGGTTTATACTCCATGGCATAGGGCCGATGTTATGGCATTAAAGAATGCGCTGCCTGACCCCCGCAAGAATCCAGCGGCCTTCTATGAAGAAGTCGAGGGGGCCTTGAATTCTTGCATTATGACCTTGGCGGATATAGACCTGTTCTTTGGCCTTATCCTACCGCCGGATACGTGGCGCTCTGTCCGGAAGGTAGATGATGCGGTTGCCTTCAAGGCCCGGTGGTCTGACCTTGAGGATGAGGATAGGGAACGGAAGCCCGCACAGAAACCACCCCAGAATATTTTAGATCTCCCTGCGGCTATTGTGGCTAAGTTGAAGACGATTATCCCCCCTAAAAAGATTGACTGGAATATGTTAGCAGCATGTAAACAGAAAGTTGACGAGTCAGTCGCGGACTTCTTTACGCGTTTTGAGGAAACGTTCCATGATTTTAGTGGCCAGTCGCTTACTGACGACACGGGCCGCCACCTTTTCGCGGACAAATATGTGGCTAATCTGCTGCCAGCAGTTGCGGCCCGGTTAAAAGCGAGTGAGAGTTCTTGGTCCTCCGCGACACCGACGGCCCTTCTGACCATCGCCCAGTATTATGAGCGTCAGGAGCACGAGGCGAAGGGCCAGGAGGAGAAGAAATCGAAAGATCTTAAAACCAAAGTGATGTTAGCACAAGTATATGGCCCGCCCCGCCGGGGTAATAATAATAGAGGAAGGGGCGGATCTTATGGTCCCCCTTCGGGCCGATCTGATTTGAATAGGAACCAGTGTGCGTATTGCAAGCAGTTGGGCCATTGGGCCAGGGATTGCCCAGCGTTGCGTGCTTCGCGTCAGGGGCACACTCCGGGTGGGCCGAGAGGTAGAGGGGGCTTCTCGAACTTTAGAGGGAATTCCAACGATAATGTCCGTTTCGATACTGCTGGACAGCACCGAGATAGCTCAAATGTTTTCGATCGCCAGCACCAGTATCATGTATCGGACAGCGATCGATTGGGATATCACGATTCTCAGCATGCATAGGAATGCGTAGGATGGGGGTCCGAATCAGTTGAGGTGCCGGTCGATCAGACGGGTCCTTATGTATCGGCTGAGGTTTTAGGTTCTACTGATCAGTTCCTAGTGGATACAGGAGCGACACGTAGTGCATTGTCTAGGTACTTGGTTCCGGGGGCTCCCCCATCCGGCTCAATAGTTACATCGGTAGGGTTTGACGGTACACTTTCCCGAAGCCCTCTTTCACAGCCCCTTGCATTTAAAGTTGATTGTTTTTCTGCGCCTTGTCCGTTTCTGCTTGCTCCGTACACACCGGATAACATTATGGGCCTTGATATGTTAAAGCATTTTAGGGCTACAATTCGCTGTTCCCCTGAGGGTGTGAGGGTGATATTAAATGACAACTACCCCCGATCTGGGCGGATGTGTACGATCTCAGAGGATGCGTTGTTGGCTACCCTCCCCCAAACTTTATGGGCAACATCGGACACGGATGTCGGACAAATGGTGATTCCTCCGGTCCACATTAGTGTCCAGGAGGGGGCGGTACTACAGCGCCTCCCACAGTATCGTATTTCCCAGGAGGGCGAGGAGGCTCTCATACAGATTGTGCAAGACTTGATCGCAGTGGGGGTAGTGGAAGAAGTTCCCTATAATATCTGTAACAGTCCGATTCTCCCTTTTCTGAAAAAGGACACGGATGCAAAGGTTTATCGGTTCATAATTGATTTGAGGGAGGTGAACAAGATCGTGATACCTCAGTACCCGGTGGTTTCTGATATCACGACGTTGCTTACCTTGGTCCCGCCTACGGCGACCGTGTTCTCAGTGATTGATTTGAAAAATGCCTTCTTTTCTATTCCCATTCACCCTGATAGCCGATTTCTTTTTGGGTTCACATTAAACAATAGATCTTATCGTTTTTGTAGAATTCCCCAGGGCTATACAGAAAGCCCTAGCATTTATAGTCAGGCTTTGAAGCGGCAGTTGGATTCCTTTGCCTTACTCGAGGGGGTCGCCCTCATTCAATATGTTGATGACATCTTGTTGGCGGCTGACACCCTGGAGTTGTGTGAGAAAAGTACGATAGCCTTACTTTCCTTTTTAGCGTCCCACAATCATAAGGTCTCTAGGAAGAAATTGCAATTCTGTAGACCAAAGGTGACTTATTTGGGTCACCTTTTGTCTAAGGAGGGGCGTGCACTCACACCAGATCGTATCCAAGTAATTTTGGACACACCAAGGCCATCCACGCAGAAGGATGTGCGTGCATTTTTGGGTCTTGTTTCTTTTTGTAGACAGTGGATATTGGGGTTTTCACACATAGCTAAGCCATTACTAGCGCTCTTGACAAAAGACACGCCCATCCCGATCCCCTGGTCAGATGAATGTGACGCTGCTTTTCAGCAATTAAGACAGGCCCTTTGTTCAGCACCAGTGTTAGGGACCCCTGATTATGCAAAACCCTTTTCGTTGTATGTGCATGAGAAAGATGGATGTGCATTATCAGTCTTAGTGCAGATGCACGGCGATAAGCAGCGCCCTTGTGCATACTTTTCGGCTGTGCTTGATCCTGTCGCCCGAGCATTACCAGGGTGTTTTCGCTCGGTTGCGGCGACAGCTGTGTCAATACGCCAAAGTGAGGGAATTGTATTGTCCCATAAACTGTTGGTGTTAGTTCCCCACGCTGTTGATGCCCTGCTTAATCAAACAAAGACGCAGCATTTGACCAGTGCCCGTTTAACGGGATATGAGTTGACGCTTTTAGCTCCTCACATTACGTTAAAAAGGTGCGTGACATTAAACCCGGCCACATTGTTGCCATACCCCGAGACCCAGCCTGAGGCACAGAAAGCGCATGATTGTATTCTTGTGACTGAGGAACAAACAAAGGGTCGTATTGATCTCCAGGATACGCCCTTTTCAGATGTAGATGGAGAGTTGTGGGTAGATGGATCATGCCTGAAGCTACCAGATGGTACGACTTCAGCAGCGTATGCAATTACTACGTTACAGACGATAGTGGAGACAGCACGCATACCACAGAAATCAGCTCAAGCAGCGGAACTGATAGCGTTAACACGAGCGTGTGAGCTCAGTACAGGATTGTGTGTGAATGTTTACACAGACAGCCGCTATGCCTTCGGAGTAGCGCACGATTTCGGCCTACTCTGGAAGGAGAGAGGGTTTCTAACGTCACATGGGGTACAGATAATGCATGGGGAGTTAGTTCACAACCTTTTAACTGCATTGACATACCCAAAGAAAATCGCCATTGTTAAGTGTAGCGCCCATAGGAAAGTGGTTGATAAGGTTGGAGAAGGGAATGCGTTAGCGGATCGAGTAGCACGGGAGACTGCGATGCAGCCCGGCACTACTGCCATGTATGTAGTGAAATCACAGGTGGAGAGATGGCATGATGCGAAGGAGCAAGTGCGAGAAATACAAAAGACCGCTTCTGACAAAGAGCGGGAACAATGGGTTAGCGAAGGAGAACTGGATGACGAGGGTTGCTGGAGAAATAAGCAGATGGATAGATGGAAGTTACCCACGGCTTTTGTACAACCTATGGTCCAGATGGCACATGGGCTAGCACATGTTGGAGCTTCCGCAATTGTGAAATTGCTTACCCAAGTCTGGGAGCATCCAGAGATTGCTAGCACAGCAAAGAGGGTGGTGCAGACCTGTATGATCTGTCTGAAGTATAACCCAGGGAAAGGTACGCGAACTCCAGCAGGAGGATTTGCGACACCCACTGCACCCTTTGAGGTTCTGCAGATGGATTACATCCAGCTTGAGCGCTGTAACAATTTGAAGTATGTTCTAGTAGTGGTTTGCGCCTTCAGTAAATGGGTTGAGGCGTACCCTGCGAAAGACAATACTGCAATGACTACAGCGAAGCTATTGCTGAAAGAGTTTTTCCCCCGATACGGCGTCTGTAGACTTCTGTGGAGTGATAATGGCCCTCACTTTGTAGCAGATGTTATAAAGTATGTCTTGAAGGGCCTAGGCATCACCCAGAAGTTCCACGCCGTGTTCCACCCTCAGTCTGCAGGACTAGTCGAGAAGTATAATGGTACACTGAAGCTTAAGATAGCCAAAATCCAAGCTTCAACGTCTTTGACTTGGCCAGACGCCTTGCCACTGGCGTTATTGTCAATTAGGTCGGTGCCACACTCTCGAACCGGCCTTACACCCTATGAGATTGTATTTGGACGCCCAATGAATATTTGGGGTCCACCAAGGCCTAAGGCTGTGTATGATGTACCTTGTGTGATGATGGGTGATTATCTGGCACAGTTAACGGATAACTTGGTTTCTATTCATCAACAGGTCCGAGAGGCGCTCCCTGATCGGTCTACCGGTGAAGGACATGGTCTCCGCCCTGGGGATCATGTCATGCTGAAGGTCTTCGACAGAACGAACAGTTTGGAGCCGAGATGGGTCGGACCTGAGCAAGTCCTTCTTGCAACGAGGACGGCAGTGCGAGTCTCGAACAGGAAGAATTGGATCCATTCCTTGCACTGTCGAAAGGTACCGCCCGGATTGGTGGAGTCTGCCGTGCTGACCGATCAACGAGACATCCTAGCAGCAGAGACAGGCCGTGCTGCAGAGCCAAACGACACTGAGGAGCTTTTTCCGGACCATACGACTTCTGGAGGAAGGCGATATCATCTGCGACCAAGGAAGTGAGGTTTCCAGTACCGGGACATACTGTCAGAACGGCCCTTGGGTTAGTGAAACGGAGAGCCGATGAGGCAAGGGGGGGGGGATCAGCCCTGCATTAGTGTAGTGACACCCGTCTTGGCCCGCTGGTGAAGAAATCAACCGCTGCCCAAGGGGAAGAGTTCTGACAGACTTTTAGTTTCAGGAAGATATCAGGGTATTATTTCCTTTGACATGGAGAAGAAGAAAATTCTTTGTGCGTTGGGGTTCATGCTAACAGTAGCTATTGTTGGTATAACCACATGGTTTGTGGAGGAGGCAACTCCTGCTCGAAAGACGCTTGTGTTGACGACTCCAGTGCCTGCGGAGCACTATTTTTACACATTGCCATACCAAGAGTTGAAGCATCGGCAATCCTATTTGAATAACACTTTCATTCAGATGCTGCATCACACCCACGTTGCTACAAACGCTACGAACTGTTGGATATGTGGGATGATGCCAGCCCATCAGAAGAAAGGAGGTACGCCATTCATACCACTTCCTTTCTCTCACAATGGCTCCTGTAGAGCATGGTACACTCTGTTGTTTGCCACTCGAAAACCGACAGTGGGACGATTGCTTTTCAGACTTAATAAAGAATGCCATCAGGACAAGAATGGATATCCACAAGCGAATGGGACAATTTGGGAATGGGAAGAATACCGACCGGACAATGAATCCATTCCCTATATCTTCACGAACACTAGAGACACTATGGGAAGAGATAAATTTGTAATTCAAGTAGCACAAGCTCAAGCGGACTTGTGTGTCCAGAGTGTGGGTTTCATCCCTGTTGGTGTCAGTGATTGCCTTACTGTTCTAAACATTGATGGGTTGAACAACAGCACCTTCCTAGCGTCCCATAATACCTATTTTGTGTGCGGAAATAAAGGTTATTACCGTCTGCCGGCTGGGTGGTCTGGGGTATGCTATGTATCATTCCTATTACCTCCTGTATTCCTAGCACCTGCATCGTATCATAAAGACTTGAAATTGTTGAATAATGTGACTGTAAATAGGTATAAACGTACTTTATCGATCGATGATGTGGATCAAACTGATACCAGTTTGCAACAGTATATTGATTTTAATTTAGGACTGTTTTTCTTTGTCGGAGCCGCTTTGAATAGTAGGAAGATCCGAAGATTAACAAGAGTGGTAGAAGCTGTGACAAATCAGACTGCTGCTGCTCTTGGGAATCTTACGGAAGAGTTACAGATTACCAGAATTGTTGCATTGCAGAACCGTATGGTATTGGATGTAATGCTAGCTGATCGAGGAGGAGCCTGTAAAATTATTGGAAGTAGCTGCTGTGTGTTCATTCCTGATCATACGCCATCCGTTTATAACGCCATTAATAAGCTGCATAAAATAGCAGCTGAAATCCACACGGAAAACGGCACTTGGTCCTTTTCTGGATGGTTTTGGGCATTGGTTACTGCCTGGGGATGGAAGGTCTTAACTGGTCTCTGCATTATTATAGCAATTCTGTTCTTTCTCTGTATGTGTATTCAATGTGGACCATTGTGCTGTTCTGTATGCATTTCATTCTGCATTCCAGATAAGAAAGCTATTGCCGATGTTGCCCGCCAGAAGGGTCTAGCTAAAGAGGTTAAAGGAATGATGATAATTGACATATACGATGATTATTCTTGGAAGCCAGATGTCTTCAGTAAATGCTGAAAGGGTCGTCTGTTGTAAATTAAGGCAGAATGTGATTAAGCATTTACTGAAAACATTAGTGTTTCCCTTTTATCGTGTTTTCCCCATTATGTTGGCCGAAGTCCGGACTCCATTTTGTATTGACATGCTGCCATGTGTTCACCACGAGGAGAGTCCGACTTCTGTGTTAGTTGCTCTTGTAATCTGCCTAGCAACAGGTTATAAATAGCTCTCCCTTGTCCGTCTGGCGCATGCCCAGACTTGACCACATCTGTTATAATTAGCTTTGCTTGACCATGTGTTTTCGCGGGCCCAAGGAGTGTGTTAGCTCCGCCCATGTATTGATTCGGTATCGAGAATGACCCTAAATGGTAATGTTCTTCAACTTAGTGGTATCCACCCACTCATGAGCCCCTTCGCTGTGTATAAAAGGGGACTGTGTATGCAAGTTCTTTGTGCTACTCCTTGCAATACTGAAGAGTGTTGTGTGGATTGTAGGACCACCCTTAAGGGTTAATAAACGTTGTTTTTGTACTTTGCAGTTTCCGTGCCAACTTCCTTATAGATTCCGTTACAGAAGAGCGAACCCTTGTCTCTTGCGGGCCTAGCTGGGGCTTGTATTCATCAAACCCTTTTCCAAGCTCAACAAGAGTTTTCTAAAAGGGAAATATTTTTTTCTCAGAGTTACTCTTTTTACAAAAGGCACGCAACATTTCCTCTGCATGGACATACTTAGGAACAATCATATCTCCATGATCATTTCTATGAACCAGCATCCGCCACAGGTTGCCAGCAGTATTATCCAACATATTAACAATTCGTGCATGTGAATCCAAACAACGGGGTAAACCTAAAGGTACATGCTAATGAGTTTTTTTAAAAGAATTTAGCTAAAGGATTCAAACGCAAGAAGGAACACATGTTTACCCTAGTGCCATGTAATCCTCTCCATCGAAAGTAAATAGTAACGAAGTCCAAGTGATAATAAAATATAAGATTAAAACAAGCAGTGTCATCTGCTGTGGTTCACCAGCTTCTGCAAACAAAGTACAAATATTTGTCCATTCCTTGTATATATTTCTAAGGCGTGAATGGCATTGTCGGCTGAATTATATCAAAACCTAGGCGTGAACTCTTCGGAGTACTGAGTTAAGATATAATCTGCAGTGGTACAATCCGTTTATGTATTTTGTCTAGCATTATGACCATGAAGTGCCACAAACCACAGGTTACAAGAAGGATGTACAGGATGTAGTGATGGAGCCACCCGGCCCGCACTATACACTGTTGCTGCTAGCATGCACCCGGAAGTCAGGCTCGCCCAAAGGTATGTAATAAAAGGGTGCATGACCGCTCGGGGTCTTGGACCATACAGTATTACCAAGTGTGTGTGTAAACTTCATTCATGGAGCAGTGTTGCAGCCTACCTGCGATCCCGGTGTGTTGGCACTGCGATACGCCGACCACCACATTGGCGACGAGGCGGGTCTCACCCACGCCTCTTCTGACTTCTCCCGGACCTGCCGCCCAGTCCCCTGCTGCGAGGTAGTGTGTCGCAACCGACATGCGCCCACACGGCCATTCTCCAGGCGCCACAAGGAGGCCTCGAGTCTGCGGGTGCCCACCCTGTGTCCGTTGAGGCGTGTGTGCGTCTTCCGGCTACGAGACTGCGGGTGCCGACCCTGTGAGTCCGGAGGACGAAGACTCCCCGTAGCGGTGCCTCTGACATCAAGTAAGGGGCAGAGGGAACCAGCATGTGGCCTGCTCCAGCGCGCTCCGCTCAGGCAGCCTGCAGAGGTGCGAGGACGTGTGATGAGGAAGCGCCCCTCCTCCCACCCAGCAGCATGCGATTGTTAGCGCTTGCACCGTCCCGGTGCTCAAGACATTTGCCATCGCCTCCCCACAGACCTGGCAGGTCGCTCCCCAGCACGAGGAGGCACGAATCATTGGCAAAGGCAAGAGTCAATAGCGGTGCCTTGCAGCAGAATCAAGCCTTGGCCAAGGCAACTGACAGAATAGAAAACAGCTCTGCACCAACCACTGTGACGCATCAAGCATTGCTACATGCAAGAGACATACGCAGTACTTTACACCAGCACCAAGCCCTGGCTGAGGCAACCTGCTCTGCAAGTCAAGCGTAGGAAAAAAGAAATAAGGGAAGGGTTTTTTTCTCTTTTGGTCACCTGGAGGGGAACTAGTGGTGTGCATCCCCACACAGAAGCACCAGCACAACACATACTGAGGCATGGCCCAGAGAGTTGGCCAACACAGCCACAGGCCAACAGACACGCAGGCACTTGCGCATCCATGTGCCATAAGAGTGATGAGTGTCCCAAACCAAGGGGGGGCAGGTGCCCCGGTGCCTCCACCGCAACCCGCGCCGCCGGCTCCTGAACAAGCCCTGCAGCCACCAGGTCACGCTACAGCAGCTCCCCTGCCGCCTTTCAGTGAATTGGCTGATTCCACCACGGCAGCGTCACGATGTAAGTCGTGGATTGGCCATCTAGATCACTATTTTATAGTGATGAGAGAAACAGACAGACGAGTGAAGAGATCCCTTCTCATGTGCTACGGGGGAGGTGAACTATATGATCTGTTCATAACTCTACCGAACACTGGAGCTGATGACAACTATGATGCGGCAGTGGCAGCCCTAAACTGTCACTTTGACCCTCAGATCAACCCTGATTTTGAGAGGTTCAAACTCCACCAGGCGCGGCAAGGAGAGAAGGAGTCAATAGAAGTCTTTTAAGCACAGCTGCGGAAAGTAGCAAGCTCATGCACCCTCTATTACCAAAGAGAAGAAATGAGAGTGCAAGTCATCCAGGGCTGCAGATCAGTGACACTGCGCAACCTGGCATGTCATTGGATGAGATCCTGGTGCTCGCCAGATCCCACGAGCTGTCGAATGCGAGGGCAGATGAAATGGAAGCTGCACTGAACCATCAGCAAAATTCCATGGGTACATCTGGTCCGCCAACAATCAAGGAGGAGAGAGTTAACGTCATTCAGAGACACCCTGCATCACCTTGTGGATCAGGAAGACGGCAGGACAGTGCTTTGCAAAGGGAAAGACCTACTCCCGATGTGGAAAACTAAAGCACTTGGCGAAAGTGTGTCGCAGTGGAAGGACGAGAACCAACGCCCCAGGACAGCGAAGGATGTCAACAGCAGTGAGGCAGTGATCGCTAGAAGACCCACAGGAGCTGACGGACTCCCCCCTACAAGGATTCAGTTTGGGCGCCGATGACGATGATGATGTCTTCATTGTATCATTTGTGAGCCGGGACAGCCAACGCCGCAGACCCCCACCTATGTGCTCCATTGTCACAGCAGGGTACACAGTCAAGGCGCTCATAGACACCGGAGCCTCTGTAAATGTGATGGACAGTGACCAGTACGAACACTTACTTTTTAAAAACTCTACCGGATCCATTTGTATGCTGTTCTGTTGCCTTATTTTTGTGAGCTTGTCTTAGGAAGAGGAAAAAGGTGGGAAGACATTTTAGTAGCAACAACTAATTAATTAATTTTAAATTCTGAACTGATTTTTTCATAAACATTTTCATATGAATTTACCCGGATCACTGCAACTGTTTAATTCTTATTTTAAATGTGTGTATATATGTATATATATTGTGATGGAATCTTTAGATAGCTTGTGCTTTTATGATCTGTTTTAAAAAGATTGAATAAAGCTGTGTGACTGACTGACTAGTATGAACGATTGTCGCCACAACCATCGCTGTCACCCTCAAAAGGGAAAATCTACACGTATGGGGGTACTGAGCCACTGCCCCTGAGAGGGGTCATCGAAGTCGAGGTGGCCAGTGAGGCAGACCACATCCAAACGCGGTTCCATGTCACCGAAGGGAAAAGAACCACACTCCTTAGCTGACACACAGCAGAGGGCCTGGAGTTTGTTTTTGTTTGCTAACAAAGTGTACGATCTACGCACCCATGATATCCTCAGTGACTTTCCTTTTTTTTTTTTTTTTTTTTTTATTTGGAGGGAGTAGATCAATAGAAAAACAATTTACATTTCATAAACCTTAAGATTCATTTGAAATATAACACAAGAGCGTTTTCATACGTATTAGCACAATACTTCTGATAGGACAGAATGAAAAATGAGAGATGGTGGGTAAAGAAAACCATGTCCTAGAGAGCGAAAACTTGAATGATGGTTCATCCACAGAAATTGAAATAATAAGAAGGAAACATACAACAACATAATTCACCCTTTCTTTAAATAACCTTCTGATTTATAATCCAATTACACATAGGGGCCAAGATAACCTTACCCCGTTTTCTTGCTTTATGGCCTTTGCACTTATATAGAGTTTTTTCCAGATGGTAGATTGCCAGAAAGCGACCCAGCCAAGCTTGATATTGAGGGGGGTCTGCATCTTTCCAATGCGTGGCAATAAGGAGTCGCAATACAGCTATTGAGACAAAGACAAACTTGTCCCTGTGCCGATCATGTTACGCCTTTTTATCACATCCTAACAACATTAAGGTTGGGGTTATATTAACGCTTGTGTTGATTACGGTTGACAGGAATTCCTCTATCTGTTTAATCACTGGACCCATTTTCTGACAGCCATAAAACATGTGCACTATGTCTGCTGGCCCTTGATCACACCGTGGCATTTATCATGATCTCTTTTCCCCCACCGATATAATTTCGCAGGGGTAAAATAAAGGTCGTATACTGTATAATAATGCTGAGCTTTCAGATTAGCTGCAAGAAACGTCCCTTTAGCCAAAGCTAGTGAATTATACACATTAGCATCAGTGTCTCCTGTTTTTATAACCTATTTGGTTTCAACTGCCTTCAGGTCGTATGGAAGGGTATCAATCAAGATCTTATAGAAATTTTTCATTTTTACTAACGGTGTAAGTATAGTTTCTATTACCAAATTCTTTCCTAAAGAAATTTTTTCCTTATTGATCTGATTCAAAAAGCCGGTGATCTGTCTATATTTAAGATATGTTCCGGCTGCAATGCCAAATCTTTGCTGCAGCTCTAAGAATGACAGTTGTTGTTGATTAAAATAGATATCTCCCAGCTTCAATATTCCTTTTTCTTCCCATTGCTTGGCCAGGTTATCGTACCTTAATGCACGAAAGAGAGGGGATCTCCACAATGGCGTGTATCTATTGTAATTTGATATCTCCGTGAGCTCTATCATTCTTTTCCATATACGCCAAACTACGATTCTAATCTTGAATTTAGCCTTCTTATAATAGCTAGGCTCTAGTTGGCGTAAAAGTTCTCCTCGTGCATTTCTGCCTAGTGCCAGCTCATAGATCGAGGGAGGTTCAGTGTTTATAGCCTGCTGGCTGCTACCCACAACAGGCATAATTATTAGAGTGATTTGTTGTAAAAACGTTGCATAGTAATAAAATCTAACATTGGGGACAGACCATCCACCTCGCTCTTGTGGTAGCGCTAAGAATTTAAGGGAACGCCAGATTTTTGAATATTTCCAGACAAACTTGCTGAAAATGCTGTCTACTTTTTTAAGAGTGAATCTTCTATTGCTAGTGGTATTGATCTAAGCAAATAGAGAACCTTAGGAAGCATGGCCATCTTCAGAATATTACATCTACCTATAAGAGTTAAATGTAATCTATCTAGGTTATGCAGGTCTGTACTCATCTTATCTATCATAAGAGTCATATTTATATTCCAAATTTCTTCTATCTTACTGCTAATTTTAATGCCTATATAGGTTACCTCATCAAGCCTTCGACAGTCTTTACACAGGGTATTGGAGTTACATAGGATCTGTGTTTTCCCTACGTTTAATCGGTAGCCAGACTTGCGGCCATATTCATAAGCTAGGTTCTGAATTCGGCTAATTGCATTTACCGGATCAGTGGTAACTACTGCCAGGTCATCGGCATAAGCCATGATCTTAGTTTCTGATCCGTTCCTCATGACTGGTATAATTGCTTGATCTTGTAATATTTGTTCTATAAAAATGTCGATGTAGAGGGCAAATATGATTGGGGAACAGGAACAGCCTTGTCTTGTCCCTCTTGCGATATCTATCGATTTTGATTCCTGTCCCATGATATTTAACCTGGCGTAGGGCCTGTGATACATTGCTTTAATTGCAGTCACGAAGCCAGACCCAAATCCCATAGATATTGCCATGAAACGCGATCAAATGCCTTTTCGGCATTAAGGAGGATCATAGCCATCCCTTCTCTCGCGGTCTCAGTTATATCGAACAGAGCAATAGCACGTCTGATATGGTCTGTAGTGCTTCTTGTTGGTATGAAGCCGTGCTGCCATGGTGAAACAAGGTTGGCTATGATCCCCCCTAGTCGCGACACAAAGAATTCTTGAATAAAGTTTAGCGTCTGCGTTCATCAAGGATATAGGCCTGTATGATGCAGGGGTGTCAGCTGATTTCCCCTTTTTCAAAAACACCACTATATCTGCTCCCTGCCAGTAATCTGGGGGTATCCCACTATATTGTATACCAAGATACAGATCTAGGAGTATCGGGGTTATTTCATCTTGAATTGACTTATACAGCCCCAGTGGGATCCAATCAAGCCCTGCCGCTTTCCCTGAGGCTATTGATTTCAGAGCTACTAGCACCTCCTCCCTCGTAATTTCCTTGTCTAGTTCTTGTTGCTGTGCTTCAGTGAGCCTACGACAGTTGCCTAACATTAGCTCTGTTTCATTATGGAGCATAGAGTCAAGGTTGTCCTGCTGATATAGATCTTGATTAAAAAAAAAAAAAAAAAAACTTTGATGATATCCTTTAATTGAGTGTGACATTTACCGTCTTGGGTTCTTATAACGGTGATGTTATTTCTAGTTATTCTTTGTTTAGTTCGTAGGGCAAGTATATTACCTATCTTTCATTCCTATGTGTCTGATAGCAGGATGCCCCCTTTCTCATATAATAACTGTTCATTTCTGCTTTCATAATGGTTATCTTTTGTCGCAATACTAATTCTCCCACTTCTTGTTTTTGTCTGATTGCCTTAGTCTGTTCCTCTTCTAATTGTCCCAATGTAGCTATCAGATCCGATATCTCTTTCTTTTCTTGCTTTATCTTTTTACCCATGAAACTTATTGTTTCCCCACGAAGACCTGCCTTAAAGCTATCCCAGACTATGCCTCTCGAGGAACTAAAACGATTCAACTCATAATATTGAATGGCCCATTGTTTAATGTGCTTAAGATATTCATCATTAATTAATAAAGATCTATCAAACGTCCATTTTACCTGTGGTTGGTCTTCTATCTGAGATGCTAGATCTGCGAGAAGAGGGTTATGATCTGACATTGACCTAGGCAGTTTCTTTATCCCAGCGGTTGTGAATCTGTGATCAGAGAGGGTGATACCAATAAGTAGTCCAGCCTAACATACTTCTTGTGTGGATTTGAAAAGTAGGTATACCCAGGATCAACTGGATGTTTTACTCCCCGCACATCCCTCAGATCATAAGTATCCCGTAACGCCGACAGGGCTCGATAAACCCGGGGTTTCCTACCATGATGCCTCTGCATTCCCCCACACCCAGTATCGTAATGGATGTTCAGGTCCCCACAGATCACCAATGGGCCAGACCAGGATGTTAACTCAATTTCTAACCTAAAAGTACACAGGTATGCTGTTCCTAAGAAGGCTGTCAATGATTATGGAGATGTATGAGTCAGGAGGAGATTCCTCCTTCAGGAAAGAGACCCTCACACATCCGGCAAACTAGCTGTCATATATCGTCAGCATGTGGCCCAGATGTCATGTTTCATCATAAGGTCTGCTCCGAATCGGGGCGGCGCTGCAATCCCCGATCGGTTTCTAAGTCATTAAAAATGTGTGGGTCGTCTTCATTTGAGCCATATACTGTGCAGATAATCAGTCCCGTTTTGAGCTGTACTATAGCCCACCTTCCCCACTTATCTTCCAATACCCGTTTAGCGGGACCAATACTATTCTTTACGTGGATTGCTACTCCCCTCATAGTTGAAGTTTGGGTGGAGCAGGCAAGAAGGTTATAGCCCCTTATGGCTAACAACTCTCTTTTCCCCAGGGAATATGGGTCTCTTGTTGGCATATTATATCAGTTTCAAGGCTTCTTAATATTTCACTAACTCTAAAGCGTTTTTGTTTATCATTGAGTCCACCAATGTTATCTGAACAAAAAGTTATTCTACCCATCTGGGTCATTTGATTTGTTTAAGTGCTCTTGCTTGTTTAGTGTTATTTTCCCATTTGTTATACCCTCTCCATTTATTTGTTTTCCCCCCTGTGCCCAACTTCCCACCCCTCCACTCTCCAACCCCTTCCCCTAGCCACCCCCCAACCCCCCGTGCCCTAAAACCCTGCCACCACCCCTTCCCCTGTAGAAAGGCATCCAGGCTAAGAAGTCTGTAGTGATGGTTGCTGCCCCCGAACCCGGCATTAGTCTTACGACAGTTAGATTTCTCAAAACCCAAGAGCGACATTGAGAAAAGGAAAAGGAAAAAGACAAAGTGAGAAAAAAGTTCCCAGCGCCTTCTCATCCACCTCCTAGCCATACCCCTTAAAAAAAATATATATATTCCCGCTGGAATGTTATTGGTCGCTTTTTATGCTCGGGAGAGAGAGAGAGAGGAGTGGAAAAAAAGTTAGCAATTTCACATATTCAGTCATTGAAGAATGGACTATTTCTTATGGTCCCAGGCTTCCAGATATTCTTTAACTTTAATTTTGGAAGTGAAGAACCGCGTGTGGTCTCCGTTGATCACCTTCAGACGTGCCAGATTTAGCAGATATGCCTGTCCCCCACGATCCTCTACTGGCTAAATCATCTGGCGAAGACGCCATTGTCTCTCCAGTGTATAGTGGCAAAAATCTGGTTGGACAAAAATTGAATAGTCTCCTCCATTGCGCTTTGATATTGGCTTAGCTTTTTCATAAACTGCCTGCCGGAGTAAAAAATTACCGAAATAGACAAGCATTGCCTGGGGCTTTGTGTCAGGCTTCGGTGGGTGCTTAAGGTTAAAAGGTACCCGATGTGCTCTTTGCACCTCCGTTGACCATTTCCACCCCTCAAGATCTGGAAAGGCCTTCGATTGCATATTGACCATATAGGCCCGCCCTCAGTGACTTTCCTATGCTGTTCAAGGGCCTGGGATGCAAAAAAAGGGAAGCAGTTCAAACTGCATATCGACCCCACTGTCAAACCGACTGCGCTCCGGCACCGGAGAGTACCGTTCCACCTCCGCCCCCAAGTGGAGGAAGAACTGAGGAAGCTTGAATAGCTGGGGGTGATCGAGAAAGTCTCTGGCCCCACCCCGTGAGTATCACCCTTGGTTGTCGCTCCTAAGCCGAAGCAGCCCGGCACCATCTGGCTGTGTGTTGACATGCCACTCCCCAATCTGTCTGTGAAGTGGGAGCGACATCTCACACCCACCATGGATGACATAGTAGCAGACCTCAATGGGGCCAAGTGGTTCACAAATTAGATCTCAACGCCAGCTACTACGAGCTAGAGCTGCACCCGGAGAGCAGAAACATCACAACATACTCTACGCAAGGGGGCTGCAGAGGTACAAGAGGTTGAGTTTCGGGGGGTGTTGTCAGCCGCTGAGGTGTTTCAAAACACCATCAGAGAGACACTCTCAGGGCTACTAGGGGTCATCAACCTGAGTGACGACATCCTAGTGTTCTCGAAAACTCTGGAAGACCATCATGTACATTTGAGGAACACACTGCAGCGGTTAGCAGACAATTGTCTGACCCTTCATGGAGCCAAATGCTCCTTTTATCAGGAGTCTGTGGAATTCTTCGGTTACATCTTTTCATGGAATGGCTTTCAAGTCGACCAAAGAAAGCTACAGCCATACACTCCGCCCCGAGATGATTTTAATTTAGGACTGTTTTTCTTTGTCGGAGCCGCTTTGAATAGTAGGAAGATCCGAAGATTAACAAGAGTGGTAGAAGCTGTGACAAATCAGACTGCTGCTGCTCTTGGGAATCTTACGGAAGAGTTACAGATTACCAGAATTGTTGCATTGCAGAACCGTATGGTATTGGATGTAATGCTAGCTGATCGAGGAGGAGCCTGTAAAATTATTGGAAGTAGCTGCTGTGTGTTCATTCCTGATCATACGCCATCCGTTTATAACGCCATTAATAAGCTGCATAAAATAGCAGCTGAAATCCACACGGAAAACGGCACTTGGTCCTTTTCTGGATGGTTTTGGGCATTGGTTACTGCCTGGGGATGGAAGGTCTTAACTGGTCTCTGCATTATTATAGCAATTCTGTTCTTTCTCTGTATGTGTATTCAATGTGGACCATTGTGCTGTTCTGTATGCATTTCATTCTGCATTCCAGATAAGAAAGCTATTGCCGATGTTGCCCGCCAGAAGGGTCTAGCTAAAGAGGTTAAAGGAATGATGATAATTGACATATACGATGATTATTCTTGGAAGCCAGATGTCTTCAGTAAATGCTGAAAGGGTCGTCTGTTGTAAATTAAGGCAGAATGTGATTAAGCATTTACTGAAAACATTAGTGTTTCCCTTTTATCGTGTTTTCCCCATTATGTTGGCCGAAGTCCGGACTCCATTTTGTATTGACATGCTGCCATGTGTTCACCACGAGGAGAGTCCGACTTCTGTGTTAGTTGCTCTTGTAATCTGCCTAGCAACAGGTTATAAATAGCTCTCCCTTGTCCGTCTGGCGCATGCCCAGACTTGACCACATCTGTTATAATTAGCTTTGCTTGACCATGTGTTTTCGCGGGCCCAAGGAGTGTGTTAGCTCCGCCCATGTATTGATTCGGTATCGAGAATGACCCTAAATGGTAATGTTCTTCAACTTAGTGGTATCCACCCACTCATGAGCCCCTTCGCTGTGTATAAAAGGGGACTGTGTATGCAAGTTCTTTGTGCTACTCCTTGCAATACTGAAGAGTGTTGTGTGGATTGTAGGACCACCCTTAAGGGTTAATAAACGTTGTTTTTGTACTTTGCAGTTTCCGTGCCAACTTCCTTATAGATTCCGTTACAGAAGAGCGAACCCTTGTCTCTTGCGGGCCTAGCTGGGGCTTGTATTCATCAAACCCTTTTCCAAGCTCAACAAGAGTTTTCTAAAAGGGAAATATTTTTTTCTCAGAGTTACTCTTTTTACAAAAGGCACGCAACATTTCCTCTGCATGGACATACTTAGGAACAATCAT
The DNA here is from genome assembly GCF_964204655.1 of Triturus cristatus. Classification (NCBI taxonomy): domain Eukaryota; kingdom Metazoa; phylum Chordata; class Amphibia; order Caudata; family Salamandridae; genus Triturus; species Triturus cristatus. Next base: position 1,108,686,709 of record NC_140590.1, read on the forward strand.
ATCTCCATGATCATTTCTATGAACCAGCATCCGCCACAGGTTGCCAGCAGTATTATCCAACATATTAACAATTCGTGCATGTGAATCCAAACAACGGGGTAAACCTAAAGGTACATGCTAATGAGTTTTTTTAAAAGAATTTAGCTAAAGGATTCAAACGCAAGAAGGAACACATGTTTACCCTAGTGCCATGTAATCCTCTCCATCGAAAGTAAATAGTAACGAAGTCCAAGTGATAATAAAATATAAGATTAAAACAAGCAGTGTCATCTGCTGTGGTTCACCAGCTTCTGCAAACAAAGTACAAATATTTGTCCATTCCTTGTATATATTTCTAAGGCGTGAATGGCATTGTCGGCTGAATTATATCAAAACCTAGGCGTGAACTCTTCGGAGTACTGAGTTAAGATATAATCTGCAGTGGTACAATCCGTTTATGTATTTTGTCTAGCATTATGACCATGAAGTGCCACAAACCACAGGTTACAAGAAGGATGTACAGGATGTAGTGATGGAGCCACCCGGCCCGCACTATACACTGTTGCTGCTAGCATGCACCCGGAAGTCAGGCTCGCCCAAAGGTATGTAATAAAAGGGTGCATGACCGCTCGGGGTCTTGGACCATACAGTATTACCAAGTGTGTGTGTAAACTTCATTCATGGAGCAGTGTTGCAGCCTACCTGCGATCCCGGTGTGTTGGCACTGCGATACGCCGACCACCACATTGGCGACGAGGCGGGTCTCACCCACGCCTCTTCTGACTTCTCCCGGACCTGCCGCCCAGTCCCCTGCTGCGAGGTAGTGTGTCGCAACCGACATGCGCCCACACGGCCATTCTCCAGGCGCCACAAGGAGGCCTCGAGTCTGCGGGTGCCCACCCTGTGTCCGTTGAGGCGTGTGTGCGTCTTCCGGCTACGAGACTGCGGGTGCCGACCCTGTGAGTCCGGAGGACGAAGACTCCCCGTAGCGGTGCCTCTGACATCAAGTAAGGGGCAGAGGGAACCAGCATGTGGCCTGCTCCAGCGCGCTCCGCTCAGGCAGCCTGCAGAGGTGCGAGGACGTGTGATGAGGAAGCGCCCCTCCTCCCACCCAGCAGCATGCGATTGTTAGCGCTTGCACCGTCCCGGTGCTCAAGACATTTGCCATCGCCTCCCCACAGACCTGGCAGGTCGCTCCCCAGCACGAGGAGGCACGAATCATTGGCAAAGGCAAGAGTCAATAGCGGTGCCTTGCAGCAGAATCAAGCCTTGGCCAAGGCAACTGACAGAATAGAAAACAGCTCTGCACCAACCACTGTGACGCATCAAGCATTGCTACATGCAAGAGACATACGCAGTACTTTACACCAGCACCAAGCCCTGGCTGAGGCAACCTGCTCTGCAAGTCAAGCGTAGGAAAAAAGAAATAAGGGAAGGGTTTTTTTCTCTTTTGGTCACCTGGAGGGGAACTAGTGGTGTGCATCCCCACACAGAAGCACCAGCACAACACATACTGAGGCATGGCCCAGAGAGTTGGCCAACACAGCCACAGGCCAACAGACACGCAGGCACTTGCGCATCCATGTGCCATAAGAGTGATGAGTGTCCCAAACCAAGGGGGGGCAGGTGCCCCGGTGCCTCCACCGCAACCCGCGCCGCCGGCTCCTGAACAAGCCCTGCAGCCACCAGGTCACGCTACAGCAGCTCCCCTGCCGCCTTTCAGTGAATTGGCTGATTCCACCACGGCAGCGTCACGATGTAAGTCGTGGATTGGCCATCTAGATCACTATTTTATAGTGATGAGAGAAACAGACAGACGAGTGAAGAGATCCCTTCTCATGTGCTACGGGGGAGGTGAACTATATGATCTGTTCATAACTCTACCGAACACTGGAGCTGATGACAACTATGATGCGGCAGTGGCAGCCCTAAACTGTCACTTTGACCCTCAGATCAACCCTGATTTTGAGAGGTTCAAACTCCACCAGGCGCGGCAAGGAGAGAAGGAGTCAATAGAAGTCTTTTAAGCACAGCTGCGGAAAGTAGCAAGCTCATGCACCCTCTATTACCAAAGAGAAGAAATGAGAGTGCAAGTCATCCAGGGCTGCAGATCAGTGACACTGCGCAACCTGGCATGTCATTGGATGAGATCCTGGTGCTCGCCAGATCCCACGAGCTGTCGAATGCGAGGGCAGATGAAATGGAAGCTGCACTGAACCATCAGCAAAATTCCATGGGTACATCTGGTCCGCCAACAATCAAGGAGGAGAGAGTTAACGTCATTCAGAGACACCCTGCATCACCTTGTGGATCAGGAAGACGGCAGGACAGTGCTTTGCAAAGGGAAAGACCTACTCCCGATGTGGAAAACTAAAGCACTTGGCGAAAGTGTGTCGCAGTGGAAGGACGAGAACCAACGCCCCAGGACAGCGAAGGATGTCAACAGCAGTGAGGCAGTGATCGCTAGAAGACCCACAGGAGCTGACGGACTCCCCCCTACAAGGATTCAGTTTGGGCGCCGATGACGATGATGATGTCTTCATTGTATCATTTGTGAGCCGGGACAGCCAACGCCGCAGACCCCCACCTATGTGCTCCATTGTCACAGCAGGGTACACAGTCAAGGCGCTCATAGACACCGGAGCCTCTGTAAATGTGATGGACAGTGACCAGTACGAACACTTACTTTTTAAAAACTCTACCGGATCCATTTGTATGCTGTTCTGTTGCCTTATTTTTGTGAGCTTGTCTTAGGAAGAGGAAAAAGGTGGGAAGACATTTTAGTAGCAACAACTAATTAATTAATTTTAAATTCTGAACTGATTTTTTCATAAACATTTTCATATGAATTTACCCGGATCACTGCAACTGTTTAATTCTTATTTTAAATGTGTGTATATATGTATATATATTGTGATGGAATCTTTAGATAGCTTGTGCTTTTATGATCTGTTTTAAAAAGATTGAATAAAGCTGTGTGACTGACTGACTAGTATGAACGATTGTCGCCACAACCATCGCTGTCACCCTCAAAAGGGAAAATCTACACGTATGGGGGTACTGAGCCACTGCCCCTGAGAGGGGTCATCGAAGTCGAGGTGGCCAGTGAGGCAGACCACATCCAAACGCGGTTCCATGTCACCGAAGGGAAAAGAACCACACTCCTTAGCTGACACACAGCAGAGGGCCTGGAGTTTGTTTTTGTTTGCTAACAAAGTGTACGATCTACGCACCCATGATATCCTCAGTGACTTTCCTTTTTTTTATTTTTTTTTTTTTTATTTGGAGGGAGTAGATCAATAGAAAAACAATTTACATTTCATAAACCTTAAGATTCATTTGAAATATAACACAAGAGCGTTTTCATACGTATTAGCACAATACTTCTGATAGGACAGAATGAAAAATGAGAGATGGTGGGTAAAGAAAACCATGTCCTAGAGAGCGAAAACTTGAATGATGGTTCATCCACAGAAATTGAAATAATAAGAAGGAAACATACAACAACATAATTCACCCTTTCTTTAAATAACCTTCTGATTTATAATCCAATTACACATAGGGGCCAAGATAACCTTACCCCGTTTTCTTGCTTTATGGCCTTTGCACTTATATAGAGTTTTTTCCAGATGGTAGATTGCCAGAAAGCGACCCAGCCAAGCTTGATATTGAGGGGGGTCTGCATCTTTCCAATGCGTGGCAATAAGGAGTCGCAATACAGCTATTGAGACAAAGACAAACTTGTCCCTGTGCCGATCATGTTACGCCTTTTTATCACATCCTAACAACATTAAGGTTGGGGTTATATTAACGCTTGTGTTGATTACGGTTGACAGGAATTCCTCTATCTGTTTAATCACTGGACCCATTTTCTGACAGCCATAAAACATGTGCACTATGTCTGCTGGCCCTTGATCACACCGTGGCATTTATCATGATCTCTTTTCCCCCACCGATATAATTTCGCAGGGGTAAAATAAAGGTCGTATACTGTATAATAATGCTGAGCTTTCAGATTAGCTGCAAGAAACGTCCCTTTAGCCAAAGCTAGTGAATTATACACATTAGCATCAGTGTCTCCTGTTTTTATAACCTATTTGGTTTCAACTGCCTTCAGGTCGTATGGAAGGGTATCAATCAAGATCTTATAGAAATTTTTCATTTTTACTAACGGTGTAAGTATAGTTTCTATTACCAAATTCTTTCCTAAAGAAATTTTTTCCTTATTGATCTGATTCAAAAAGCCGGTGATCTGTCTATATTTAAGATATGTTCCGGCTGCAATGCCAAATCTTTGCTGCAGCTCTAAGAATGACAGTTGTTGTTGATTAAAATAGATATCTCCCAGCTTCAATATTCCTTTTTCTTCCCATTGCTTGGCCAGGTTATCGTACCTTAATGCACGAAAGAGAGGGGATCTCCACAATGGCGTGTATCTATTGTAATTTGATATCTCCGTGAGCTCTATCATTCTTTTCCATATACGCCAAACTACGATTCTAATCTTGAATTTAGCCTTCTTATAATAGCTAGGCTCTAGTTGGCGTAAAAGTTCTCCTCGTGCATTTCTGCCTAGTGCCAGCTCATAGATCGAGGGAGGTTCAGTGTTTATAGCCTGCTGGCTGCTACCCACAACAGGCATAATTATTAGAGTGATTTGTTGTAAAAACGTTGCATAGTAATAAAATCTAACATTGGGGACAGACCATCCACCTCGCTCTTGTGGTAGCGCTAAGAATTTAAGGGAACGCCAGATTTTTGAATATTTCCAGACAAACTTGCTGAAAATGCTGTCTACTTTTTTAAGAGTGAATCTTCTATTGCTAGTGGTATTGATCTAAGCAAATAGAGAACCTTAGGAAGCATGGCCATCTTCAGAATATTACATCTACCTATAAGAGTTAAATGTAATCTATCTAGGTTATGCAGGTCTGTACTCATCTTATCTATCATAAGAGTCATATTTATATTCCAAATTTCTTCTATCTTACTGCTAATTTTAATGCCTATATAGGTTACCTCATCAAGCCTTCGACAGTCTTTACACAGGGTATTGGAGTTACATAGGATCTGTGTTTTCCCTACGTTTAATCGGTAGCCAGACTTGCGGCCATATTCATAAGCTAGGTTCTGAATTCGGCTAATTGCATTTACCGGATCAGTGGTAACTACTGCCAGGTCATCGGCATAAGCCATGATCTTAGTTTCTGATCCGTTCCTCATGACTGGTATAATTGCTTGATCTTGTAATATTTGTTCTATAAAAATGTCGATGTAGAGGGCAAATATGATTGGGGAACAGGAACAGCCTTGTCTTGTCCCTCTTGCGATATCTATCGATTTTGATTCCTGTCCCATGATATTTAACCTGGCGTAGGGCCTGTGATACATTGCTTTAATTGCAGTCACGAAGCCAGACCCAAATCCCATAGATATTGCCATGAAACGCGATCAAATGCCTTTTCGGCATTAAGGAGGATCATAGCCATCCCTTCTCTCGCGGTCTCAGTTATATCGAACAGAGCAATAGCACGTCTGATATGGTCTGTAGTGCTTCTTGTTGGTATGAAGCCGTGCTGCCATGGTGAAACAAGGTTGGCTATGATCCCCCCTAGTCGCGACACAAAGAATTCTTGAATAAAGTTTAGCGTCTGCGTTCATCAAGGATATAGGCCTGTATGATGCAGGGGTGTCAGCTGATTTCCCCTTTTTCAAAAACACCACTATATCTGCTCCCTGCCAGTAATCTGGGGGTATCCCACTATATTGTATACCAAGATACAGATCTAGGAGTATCGGGGTTATTTCATCTTGAATTGACTTATACAGCCCCAGTGGGATCCAATCAAGCCCTGCCGCTTTCCCTGAGGCTATTGATTTCAGAGCTACTAGCACCTCCTCCCTCGTAATTTCCTTGTCTAGTTCTTGTTGCTGTGCTTCAGTGAGCCTACGACAGTTGCCTAACATTAGCTCTGTTTCATTATGGAGCATAGAGTCAAGGTTGTCCTGCTGATATAGATCTTGATTAAAAAAAAAAAAAAAAAAACTTTGATGATATCCTTTAATTGAGTGTGACATTTACCGTCTTGGGTTCTTATAACGGTGATGTTATTTCTAGTTATTCTTTGTTTAGTTCGTAGGGCAAGTATATTACCTATCTTTCATTCCTATGTGTCTGATAGCAGGATGCCCCCTTTCTCATATAATAACTGTTCATTTCTGCTTTCATAATGGTTATCTTTTGTCGCAATACTAATTCTCCCACTTCTTGTTTTTGTCTGATTGCCTTAGTCTGTTCCTCTTCTAATTGTCCCAATGTAGCTATCAGATCCGATATCTCTTTCTTTTCTTGCTTTATCTTTTTACCCATGAAACTTATTGTTTCCCCACGAAGACCTGCCTTAAAGCTATCCCAGACTATGCCTCTCGAGGAACTAAAACGATTCAACTCATAATATTGAATGGCCCATTGTTTAATGTGCTTAAGATATTCATCATTAATTAATAAAGATCTATCAAACGTCCATTTTACCTGTGGTTGGTCTTCTATCTGAGATGCTAGATCTGCGAGAAGAGGGTTATGATCTGACATTGACCTAGGCAGTTTCTTTATCCCAGCGGTTGTGAATCTGTGATCAGAGAGGGTGATACCAATAAGTAGTCCAGCCTAACATACTTCTTGTGTGGATTTGAAAAGTAGGTATACCCAGGATCAACTGGATGTTTTACTCCCCGCACATCCCTCAGATCATAAGTATCCCGTAACGCCGACAGGGCTCGATAAACCCGGGGTTTCCTACCATGATGCCTCTGCATTCCCCCACACCCAGTATCGTAATGGATGTTCAGGTCCCCACAGATCACCAATGGGCCAGACCAGGATGTTAACTCAATTTCTAACCTAAAAGTACACAGGTATGCTGTTCCTAAGAAGGCTGTCAATGATTATGGAGATGTATGAGTCAGGAGGAGATTCCTCCTTCAGGAAAGAGACCCTCACACATCCGGCAAACTAGCTGTCATATATCGTCAGCATGTGGCCCAGATGTCATGTTTCATCATAAGGTCTGCTCCGAATCGGGGCGGCGCTGCAATCCCCGATCGGTTTCTAAGTCATTAAAAATGTGTGGGTCGTCTTCATTTGAGCCATATACTGTGCAGATAATCAGTCCCGTTTTGAGCTGTACTATAGCCCACCTTCCCCACTTATCTTCCAATACCCGTTTAGCGGGACCAATACTATTCTTTACGTGGATTGCTACTCCCCTCATAGTTGAAGTTTGGGTGGAGCAGGCAAGAAGGTTATAGCCCCTTATGGCTAACAACTCTCTTTTCCCCAGGGAATATGGGTCTCTTGTTGGCATATTATATCAGTTTCAAGGCTTCTTAATATTTCACTAACTCTAAAGCGTTTTTGTTTATCATTGAGTCCACCAATGTTATCTGAACAAAAAGTTATTCTACCCATCTGGGTCATTTGATTTGTTTAAGTGCTCTTGCTTGTTTAGTGTTATTTTCCCATTTGTTATACCCTCTCCATTTATTTGTTTTCCCCCCTGTGCCCAACTTCCCACCCCTCCACTCTCCAACCCCTTCCCCTAGCCACCCCCCAACCCCCCGTGCCCTAAAACCCTGCCACCACCCCTTCCCCTGTAGAAAGGCATCCAGGCTAAGAAGTCTGTAGTGATGGTTGCTGCCCCCGAACCCGGCATTAGTCTTACGACAGTTAGATTTCTCAAAACCCAAGAGCGACATTGAGAAAAGGAAAAGGAAAAAGACAAAGTGAGAAAAAAGTTCCCAGCGCCTTCTCATCCACCTCCTAGCCATACCCCTTAAAAAAAATATATATATTCCCGCTGGAATGTTATTGGTCGCTTTTTATGCTCGGGAGAGAGAGAGAGACAGAGAGAAGGAGTGGAAAAAAAGTTAGCAATTTCACATATTCAGTCATTGAAGAATGGACTATTTCTTATGGTCCCAGGCTTCCAGATATTCTTTAACTTTAATTTTGGAAGTGAAGAACCGCGTGTGGTCTCCGTTGATCACCTTCAGACGTGCCAGATTTAGCAGATATGCCTGTCCCCCACGATCCTCTACTGGCTAAATCATCTGGCGAAGACGCCATTGTCTCTCCAGTGTATAGTGGCAAAAATCTGGTTGGACAAAAATTGAATAGTCTCCTCCATTGCGCTTTGATATTGGCTTAGCTTTTTCATAAACTGCCTGCCGGAGTAAAAAATTACCGAAATAGACAAGCATTGCCTGGGGCTTTGTGTCAGGCTTCGGTGGGTGCTTAAGGTTAAAAGGTACCCGATGTGCTCTTTGCACCTCCGTTGACCATTTCCACCCCTCAAGATCTGGAAAGGCCTTCGATTGCATATTGACCATATAGGCCCGCCCTCAGTGACTTTCCTATGCTGTTCAAGGGCCTGGGATGCAAAAAAAGGGAAGCAGTTCAAACTGCATATCGACCCCACTGTCAAACCGACTGCGCTCCGGCACCGGAGAGTACCGTTCCACCTCCGCCCCCAAGTGGAGGAAGAACTGAGGAAGCTTGAATAGCTGGGGGTGATCGAGAAAGTCTCTGGCCCCACCCCGTGAGTATCACCCTTGGTTGTCGCTCCTAAGCCGAAGCAGCCCGGCACCATCTGGCTGTGTGTTGACATGCCACTCCCCAATCTGTCTGTGAAGTGGGAGCGACATCTCACACCCACCATGGATGACATAGTAGCAGACCTCAATGGGGCCAAGTGGTTCACAAATTAGATCTCAACGCCAGCTACTACGAGCTAGAGCTGCACCCGGAGAGCAGAAACATCACAACATACTCTACGCAAGGGGGCTGCAGAGGTACAAGAGGTTGAGTTTCGGGGGGTGTTGTCAGCCGCTGAGGTGTTTCAAAACACCATCAGAGAGACACTCTCAGGGCTACTAGGGGTCATCAACCTGAGTGACGACATCCTAGTGTTCTCGAAAACTCTGGAAGACCATCATGTACATTTGAGGAACACACTGCAGCGGTTAGCAGACAATTGTCTGACCCTTCATGGAGCCAAATGCTCCTTTTATCAGGAGTCTGTGGAATTCTTCGGTTACATCTTTTCATGGAATGGCTTTCAAGTCGACCAAAGAAAGCTACAGCCATACACTCCGCCCCGAGACCAACGTCCCCCATAAAAGTCAGCCGCTACTTGGGGATGACCATGTATTGTGGGCGTTTCATCCCCAACTTGGCATCGCTATCGGAACCCCTCAGAAGGCTGATGAAGACCGGAACATCGTGGGAGTCAACCGGGGAAGAAGACATGGCATTCCATGCCATCAAGGAGGCCCTCATGGATAGGACTATCATAGCCTACTTCCAGCCTAACAGACTTAACAAAGTGGTAGGAGATGCCAGTCCGGTGGGACTAGGGGCCGGTCTCCTACAAGAGACATCAGCCAAGGAATGGATTCTGGTGGCCTTCGCCAGCCGTGCCTTGACTGACACAGAGATGCGATACGCCCAAATTTAAAGAGATGCCCTTGTGATTGAGTGGGCATGTCACCACTTTCATCTATACCTCTTTGGGCAGTAGTTACGTGTGGTTACAGACCACAAGCCGTTGATTCCCCTCTTTGCAGGCACCGCCCGGCTGGCGCCTCCCCGCAATGAGGGATGGGCTGTTCAGCTGTAGGCCTACCAGTTCAACGTGGTGTTCCACCCGGGTGTTAACAACCCCGCAGACTTTGTGTCGCAACACCCAGTCAGGACTGTACCCGTTGGCCAGTCTTCTGATGAAGAACACACCGAGGAGTTCGTTCGGATGGTGTCACAAGACGTGTGCCCGACAGCACCCATGCTTGAGAAAGTAGGGAGTGCTACCCTAAATGATGAAGCCCTTGCCAAGGTGAAGAATATGTTGCTCGACCGCAGCTGGCAGCACTTCCTGGATGGAGCCAGTGGTTTGAGGGACGAAGAGAGAATGTCACGCCAACACTTATGGAGGGTTAGGAGTGAGCTGAGTGTAGGATCGCACGGAGGGTCAACGATAGTGATTCCCCAGAGCCTGTAGAAGAGGGTTGTCGACCTTGCGCACATAGGGCACCAGGGGATCATCAAAACGAAGGTTCATCTTTGAAACAAGGTATGGATTCCTGGCATGGATGCCTTGGTAGAAGAGACCATTCGCACTTGTCATTCATGCAACATCACCAGCTCTGACCCAAACCCTCACCCTGTCATCACGGAAGAGCCGTGCCATGACCCGTGGACTCTAGTCAACATTGACTTTGGATCTGTCCCTGACGGGCAGAGCACAGTGTTCCTAATTGACTCACACTCGAAGTTCCCAGTTGTGGAGGTGATGGGGTCCACTGCCTTTCCACATGTCAATACTACCCTGGACTGGATCATCGCAAGGATGGGACTTCCGATGGAAATCAGATCAGACAATGAGCCAGGGCAGAGACTTTCAAGAGTACCTGCCATCCAACGGCATCAAGCACTGGAAGATTACTACACATTGGCCGCAGGCCAAAGGAGAAGTGGAACATTTCATGCATACCCCGAACAGGGCCTGGGGAATTGGAGTGAGGAAGGGCGAAGATGCGGAGCAGTGCCTGCCCCAGTTTCTGAGTGCATATCGCCAGATGACACATTGAATGACAAGGTGTGCTCCATCACACTTACTATTCCTGAGGGCTTCCCGGGACACCATTCCCACTGACCCGTAGTGGTGTCCAAATGAAGTTGATGCAGCGGCGGCGCAACCCCAGAGCACGACTTCCAATGAAAAGGCAAGCCAGGCGCGGAGAGCACAGGTGACGGATGTCCAAGTGGGGGATTACGTCATATTGAAGGATCCGCACCCCGGCTTGAAATATTGCGCCCCGTATGAACCAGAGAGGTGAGAAGTCACGGATGTGCAGGGGACTATGGTGTCTGCCCAATGTGGACATTGCACAGTCGCAAGAAGTGTTTCTTGGTTCAAAAAAGTGAGTGCTGCCCTGAGGACAGGAAACAGAAGTGTCGAGAGGGGTGAAGAGGAATCAGAAGAAGGAGTGACATCACCTGACACACCAGGGAGGAGTGCCGATAGTGCGCAACGAGGTCCAGAAGAGAGCGCACCCACAGCTGGAGAGCAACCAACCGCTGGTGTGAGCCCCTCGTTAGGAACTGAAGATGGGACTGGGAACACCAACAACTCCCGGAGCCAGAAGTATGGTCTCCGGCCGAACCCTGCTCCTAGTCAGAGACTCAGACTTTGTGTGTTGTGTTCAAGACTAAGTCGATGTGGATGCTTTGCAGCATTTCATCTAAAGAAAAGGAGGGATGTAGTGACGGAGCCACCCGGCCCGCACTATACACTGTTGCTGTTAGCATGCACCCAGAGGGCGTGTACGCCCAAAGGTATATAATAAAAGTGCGCATAACTGCTCGGGGTCTTAGCCCATACAGTATTACCAAGTGTGTGTGTACACATCATTCATAATCCAGTGTTGTGGCCTACCTGCGATCCCGGTGTGTTGGCGCTGCGATACGCCGACCACCACACAGACCACAACTGTTTCTCATCAATTGTACTCTAGCAGCAGTGAGAGTTCTACACTGTGTTTTATCCCTGATACGACTGACGTTTCACATAGAGTTCTGATAATCCACATCAAAGCTGCAAGACAATCTTAATCTTTTTTAGTTGGGGAGCATTGATCTACCGATGCCCCTCTATCATAACCACTAGTGTTGTCTCATTTTGTAATAGTCAAACAAAGTCAAAATCCTGCTCCTCACTACATGATTCATAGTCATTCAAGGGAAATCATTATCAGCGATTTGCTGCCCTGCACTACAAGCTGTCTCTCAAAACACATCAGTCATGATCAACAACATAGATATATTCATACACTGTGCAAACATCCAGTAAGCTTCAGCCCTAAACCTTGTCAGGAAGAAATGTACCTTCTTTAAGCAAACCTTCTCACGTATTTTCTCCCAAATTAGCATTTTAGAAGCATTTATCTGAAGAACAATACGTGAAGAGTAAATAAAATATGAATAATACATATACCAAAAGTGCTTTTATGATTTATATAAATCGAATAAAGCTTATTTGATTGCAAAACATATACCAAAATATATAACAAATGGATTCTTGTCCTGTGCAATTATTCTGATAAATATGGAATATGTTAATGTATTTTATAATGACGTTTCCTTTAGAAAATGAAAAATAATATAGATTACTCAGACGAAGGTAGCTTTGAAGGCACTGGCATCAGCTCAAGCAAACAAGTAAAGCCTATATTTATGGATCGACATTAACTGATAATGGAAAACAGCATTGGGTTTATGATGTTGGATGTTGCGCTTAGGACACAAAGTGACATAAAGCATCAATATACAAATTGTTAGGCTGTAACTTAGCAAGAACGTTTGGCAGCCCATTCTAAAAATAAACATGCTGAGCAAGGTTCTGGTTGGCCATTGTTATCCTCCCTGGGATGCTTCTCTGGCTAAAATAAAGAGGATGAATTATTTATTGAGCTCCAGAAAGAGCAAGAAGATCTAACAGTTTCACCTAAGTTTCCCATACCTCATGTGCAGTCGAGGTTCAATGTGATGGGCAAAGGGACCTGTTATTTCAAGATTAGGGGTTTATCTACAAAGGCATTAGTGCTCTTTTAGGCACTTTTTATGTACTCTTACTTAACTATGTGAATTGGCTTCCAAATATTTAAAATGGGATTATTTAAGGAATCTTCACATACTTCACTATAGAACTACTAAGAAGAAAAAATATATATAAATATATATTATGTTATGTTAATTTTAGCTTATTGAGCGCTTAATACCTGCAGGTCTCTAAGCGCTGTGAGCAGATCTATGGGAGTTTCAGGAGGGGCTGTATCGCAAGAAGGGGGATTATGCCCAGGCTTCAATGAATAAGAGGGTCTTTAGTTTCTTCCTGTAAAGGAAGGAGGCAGCTTTCAGAACGAAACTGACCTGGCAGCCTGTTCCAGAGTTGCGGCATAAGGGTGGAGAAGGCTCGACCACCTTTAGAGGAGTAGTGAAATTGTGGGCATTTTAGAAGGCCCTCCGTGGAGGACAGGGGGTATATTTCTCCAGGCGTTCGTTGATGTAATTGGGCGCTTGCCCAAACAAGGCCTTATGTGTAATGCAGAGGCCTTTAAATTTGACCCTCTGCTTGATGGGTAACCAATGCAATTGTTGCATTAGGGGAGAGGCCCGAGTATGCCTGGGTAGTTTGAAGATCAGCCTGGCCGCATCATTAATTACCACCTGGAGTCTGTGCAGCAATGAGTCTGGTAGTCCGATATCGAGCGAATTCCCGTAATCAAGCCGGGCAAGGATCAAGGCGGCCACTGCTGTCCTCATTGTTGAAAAGGAGAGGATGGGGGAGAATCTCCTCAGCTGCCTGAGTAGGCTCACGCAGGTTCCAAAAATGGGGGTGATTTGGTTTGTCAGGGAGAGTTTGGCATCTATCTTGATTCCCAGACTTTTTACCACCGAAGCTGGTGCAGGGATGACACCCAGCTCGTCTGGCCAGAAATGGGAGTTCCAGGGATTGCTGTCATTAGTGACAGCCAGAACCTCCATTTTGTCTGGGTTAATCTTGAGTGAGTTTGCGGTCATCCAACTGACCACAAATCTCCAAATATCTTTTACCCGAGCGTGGGCTTGAGGGCTGCTATCTATTTGGACAATGATTTGCGTATCGTCCGCATAGTTGAAGACCTGGCAATTCATCAAGGCAAGCTTCTTAATCAGGGGTCTGAGGTAAATGTTAAACAGGAGGAGGGATAGTGCCGACCCCTGTGGAACACCGCAGGGGATCGACCTCCTCTCTGACACCCAGTTCCCCATCTGGATTTTTTGGGTGCGGTCTGTCAGAAATTACTTGATCCATTGGAGGATAGACCCTCCAATGCCGATGTCTTTTATTCTGTCCAAAAGTTGTGAGTGGTTGACCGTGTCGAACGCTGCCAACAGGTCTAGGAGGACTAGGACACAGACCTTTTTTATTATCTGCTTTAATCCTAATTTCATTCAGTGCGGATAACATCACTAGCTCCGTACTGTGGTGGGCCCTGAATCCAGCCTGCCTATCCCCAAGCAGATGATGGATCTCCATGAAACTGGAGAGAGGTTGGAGGACATGTTGCTCCATAATTTTTGCCAGGAAAGGAAGCTGATATATGGGTCTGAAATTCTTCATGTTAGAGATGTCAGCTCCTGTCTTTTTAAGAAGGGGAATTACTCTAGCTTCTTTGAACTGTGTGGGAACTTTCCCTGTTTCCAGCGAGAGGTTCATCAAGGCGAGGATTTCTTCCTTGATCGCTGGGAGAGCGAGTTTAAAAATCCTTGGTGGACACGGCTCTGCAGGTGAGCCTGATTTAATTTTTGTTGCGATGCATTGCAAGGTCTCAAGATCGAGGGGCTGAAAGGAGGAAATCAGCTCAGTCCTATTTTCCTGTGTCTCCACCTCCACGTTGAGGGGCAGCTTAAAGGGGGAGTTATTAATGTCAGCCACTACTATATATATGTAAATATATATATATATATTAAATATATAAATATATATATTATATATATATTTCTATACTATAGTACTACCGTCTATATATATTTCTCTAGTTCTATAGTACTACTTTCCATACTCATAAATGCTTTTGTGACTCAGCCCAATAGTTCAATGCTACACAAGGTAATGTCATTTAGAGTGGCATTGACCCTATTACAACAGTTTTTTTTAAGAGCCCCTTGACAGTTTTTTTTTCTGTGTACCCGATGTAACATTCAAATATAGCAGCAAAGTAAAGATTATGAAGTCCCGGGAGTCAGAAAGAGGAACATGATCACTAAACTGCTCAACAGCAATTCTGAATTTGTGATATATTGTTTGGTGTGTCTGTGTGAGAAGAAATATGATGGCAGCACGAGGCATCGGGCTAAGAAACAGGTGTTCAAGCTTAAGCAGGCTATTACTAACAAGAATTCTGCTTATCTAGCAGCAAGGTACTTTAAGACCATGAATAATAGTAACCAGACCCTTTTAAGGTTCTTCTGCTTGAATCAGGTACAAAGAGAGGAGAGAGTGGAGACAAGATTTGCAAACATAGGCATCTGGAGTCTAAGGATATAATTGAGCTAGAAACAAAGACACCACTAGGCCTCAATAGCAATGAGGAGCTTTGGATACACGTAGGATGAGAATAGCCGGATGTTTACCTATCTCAAGTAGGCCCTTCTCTTTTAAGTATTTTTTCTATTCAGTAGGAGCCTCCAAAAGTCCTGAGACAGGGATGATCACTAACAGAATTAACTATTTAGATGCATTGGGTACACACAGTATATTACCCGCTTATTGAAAGTCCCTTCTAGGACTTAATTGTCTTCCTTGATCTCATTGTCCTTCAATGAATGGCATGATTTATTTTGTAAAATCAACTATCTTAAACATTTGTTATATCACAACAGGAAGGTTCTTGGCAATTCCCCTAGGGGGACTAAGGTGACTGTAATTTTCATTTCATATTTTGGATATACCAATTTTAAAGGTAGTGTGCCCTATCTTGGATTCATGATTAGCCATATACCTTGTCTCTGTTGGAAGATTTTGTGAATTTTTAATGCCTAGGATTCGATGATACAGACCAACTCGCACTACCATTCATCTGGGGATATATGCTTTACTGTTTCAGCATTTTCCAATTAGGTACTGAATACGACATAGACGTTATCTGTGCACCCCCTGAAATAGCTAAGATCAATACAATCATGGATTTTGCATCTTGAGTGTTTTTTTTACATTCTTTTCCCCATACTCATGCCTGGACGGTAACCTAGTTAAGTCCTTTCTAAATCTGGACATCCCCAGGTTCGTAATGATTGGCCCATTCTTTGTGGTCAGGGAGAAAGCACTATTGTGTTAAAAAAACTAGTCTTCACCTCGGCGCGCATGCGTTATCATTAGTGTTCTTCTCACGAGCCTGCCGCACTGGCATTGCGGGTGCGGCGGCCAGATCTATGTTTATAGTGCGCATGCGTCGAAATCAGTGTCTCTGTGCGCACGCTTCTAGCACTCTGGCGCATGCCCATTGACAGACTTCATAACGGCAGCTGTATTCTATTTGACAACAGTTTCGATCCAGCAAACCCTCCATGTTCTAAGAATCTCTCATGGCCCCAAATTGATTTGGGTAGTTATTACGACTTTTTTTACGCAAGCACCTGCGACAGACATGTTGTTGTCTTTTCTTCATCTTGAGTGTTTTTTACATTCCTTTCCCCTTACTCACGCCTGGACGGTAACCTGGTTAAGTCTTTTCTAATTCTGGACATTTCCAGGTCCATAATGATTGGCCCATTCTTTGTGGTCAGGGAGAAAGTACTATCGTGTTCAAAAGTATTAGTCTCCACCTCGGCGCGCATGCGTTATCATCAGTGTTCTTTCTACGCGCCTGCCGCACTGGCATTACGGGTACGGCGGCCAGATCTATGCCTGTATTGCGCATGCGTCGACATTAGTGTCTCTGTGCGCGCACTACTAGCACTCTGGCGCATGCCCATTAACAGACTCCATAGCGGCAGCTGTATTCAATTGAGTTTTTCGGCACTAATTACGGTGGGTTTAAATAGAGCTTCCTTTCCGCCTACCGTCACCTCCCAGACTGTTCGCAGCCTGGCCCGAGGTACCGACGGATAGGTGAGTCAGCCAAGCGTTTCCACATATTTGTAATTATTAGCCGTCTGTAGTTATTTTCCTGAGTCCCTCTCATATCTCAATGCCTACTCTTAGCGCGATGGCGTTTTTAGCAGTTTATAAGCAGGTACAGCTATTACGCCATGTTTATGCTTATTTTTTTCAGTATTCAGGAGTGAGGGTTCAGATACAGAGGTTTCTTTTGGGCCCTGGGAGCTCTTTAGGTTTCAGAAGTCTCCAGTGTTAGACTCTCTATAAGGATTCCTCCCATCTTTAGGGTCCCATCTAATCTTTCGTCCTGCGTAGTCATGCCAATCAGGGGTGATGTGGTTTATGGGTGTTAGCCCCCTTTTGGGTTTTTACAATGTTTGATATTTGGGTGGAGTTTGCAGTCAGAACAGTAGCCGTTGGCAACTTTTCTGTTTTTACTCTATCTACTAACAGAGCGGTGCCTCTTCCTCCGAGCAGTCAGCCGGGTGAGGTGAGGCGGTTCTCCCACACAAAGCTGGGTAAGTCCTATATAGTTTAAATTAATCTCATTCGGATAAATGTGACCACCTTGAGTGTTTTTTTCTCAAAAGATTAGTGCATAATTGGCATTAATTAACAGGTACTTTTCTGAGAGGGTGTTTTTCACAATTTGTGACCTTTGCAGTTATTTCTGCACTTAACAAGGTTGTGATGGTTTGATTCTTATTATTTCAGGAAAGAAGAGGTGATTTCCACCTTCCTACTACTGGGTCCAGTCATCTGGTAGGGTGGCAATTGCCACAGACTTGTCGGACCAGTACATGTATCATTATATGTTATAAGAACTATCTTTTGTACACACTTGCACCTTTTGCGTTAACTTCTGCAGTAGCCATTTTTGTTTATTCCTTATATTTGTTGAGGTCCTGAAGAAAGCCGGGTCGAGTGACCCTTCCGGCTGAAACATGTCGACCACAAATGCATCTAGTTAGGAATTAGTCTATATATCTTAAGACTATTAGGTGATTTTAGACATGACACTTGGACACACTTACAATAAACATAGTTTTCTGCCCCAGTAGTCATTTTTAACCAGCACTTACACTAGAGCACTGCACACACATTTATATACGTACATTTCTTTGGAGTTCACATAGTTGGGATATACATCTGGTTAAGAGTTTCTACAGGAGTATCAGGGTCAGGTACCAAGTTGGGCCTGGTGGCTCAATAATACGGCCGGTATCCTATTCTCCTATAGGTCCAGATGACGAGGCTCCGCCATCAAGGGTGGGCTGATGGACTCTATAATCTTACCAATGTGTGAACAAACTATCTGATCTCCTAGGTCTCTACTTGTAGTTTTTCTTTCACTAGTCTCAGCAGGTATCTGTTTAGTTTCAATAGACTGAGTATCTCTTGTTAGTTGTCAGACAGTACAAGATGTTCATTACAATGCATACATTCCATGACAGGAATACGTGGTTCAATGCTACAGACCTTAATATCAAAACAAACCAAACATGATAGCAGATCATAAATACATCATGGGCTTTAATAAACACAGCATATTTGTTCCTGTGCAATCTAGTTGTGATGGGTAAATCCTGTGGTGCCCTATGTTAGGACCCAAAAAATAATCAGCATACATTCATGTGTAATTCAGGGGCACCCCTTCCTCCCTTATGGAAAAAGGAAACAACAAACACCTGGTCCACCAGGCAAAATAGGAAGTATTGTTGTCAGACCAAATTAGCGCCACCCCAGTAGATCCCTGGGCATATGTCAGTGGGCCCTAAATGTACATCCCCATCACCTGTCCTGGGGGAAAGTCTGCGTGTCCTGTAATTTGTGGAACATGTTGTCCCACAAGCTGGTAATTGGAACCCTGCGGAGGCCCCTGACTTCCTCCCTGCGCAGCTGCTTCTACCCTGCCCCACTTGAGTGCTGCTGCACGCCAGTGTTGAAATGCTGGGAGTGTGGTGGCCTTCCAGTGCATAGTAATAGCTCGACAATTGATGAGCATTGCCAAATCTATGAACTCGTTGGATACCTTTTGTGCCTTCTTCCTCTTAAATATCACCATCATTGCCCTCTCTAAGGTATGGAGTGCGTAGTGGCAGTCAGCATGGTGAGTATATCTTTGACTCCAGACCAGAATGTCGCAGCATAAGGACACAACCAAAACATATGTATTAGCTCCAAGCTAGGTGCCTGGCACCTTTGGACAAGAGAGGAGGACCTGAACATTCTATGTAGGGAGGTCAGAGTGAGGTATGTCCTGTGAAGAATATTAAATTGAAGATACTAGAATTTGGCATTACAGGACACTCTGCATGGGTAGCGAACAGTACATTCCCATTCCTTGGTCATCAGGCCTCAACTTATGTCTGTTTCCCATAGTCTGCAGATGGGCAGCAAGAGTCCGTGGTTGTGTGGGCCAAAGCTTTGACAAACGAGGTTACCAGCTTCCAATCGGACCCCATAACATGCATGGCATCGGTCAACGGATGTTGCTCCAGTTTGTGTCCTTGATACTACACAGGTGTCTTACCTCTGCCATCAGTTCCCATGGGCCAGGAAATGGCCACCAGTAGGTCGTGATAGGTCCCCCACCGAAGACACTCCCACATCTCTCCAGGCCCCCAAACCACCCCCACCAATGCATGTGCGGTTCTGCATAAAGAAGCTTCAGTTAATAGCCAGAGAGTATGGGATCATGTCCGGCATGAGCTTTAGGCCCTTTTATAGCTCTGATAAGCCACTCTCACCAAACTGTTCGCCTCGGCGGGGGGCATTGCTCCAGAGAGCAACATAGATCCTGTCATTTCTCGTGCTTTGCGTGTTGGCAGTTTGCCCACTTCATCCAACTGCCGCTGGGCCAACCATCACACTGGCCACTGCTGCTGTGCTACTAAATAATATTGTTCAAAATTTGGCACACAGAGGCCACCCTTTTCCACCAGAATCTGCAGTCTATGAAGAGCCACCCATCTCCTGCCCTTATTCTAAATGAACCCTTTCAGCATGGGGTAGACTGCCACGAAAGTGGCGAGAGGCACGAACACTGTCAAGTTATGAAATAAATACAAGAGACGGAGGAGCTTTACCATTTTGGAAAGCAATATTCATCCTTGAGCAGTGAGTGGGAGAGTGCTCCAGAAAGCCATCTGCGGACGTAGGGAATATATTACCCTGGACATGTTCCCCTCAATGAGATCTGCCGTAGTATGGTAAATACGGATCCCCAAATATCGGAACACCTGAGGCTCCCACCTCACCACCTGGTCTTCCACCATGACCTCCTGTGTGGGGCAGTCCATGCAAAAGGGAAAAAAATGCAGGATTTTGCCCAGTTAAGGACCAATCCTGATGCCCTCCAGAATCCCACTAGTATCTCTGCTATTTCAGGAATCCCCCTACGGATGTTCTGAATGTACAGGAGCATGTCGTCAGCATACATTGACACTATATGGACTCCATCCTCCAGTGAGATACCCCAGGCATCACCTCTCTGCTAAAGCCTCTGCACCAGCGACTCCATTGCCAGGGCGAAAAGTAACATGAGAGAGGGCAGCCCTGATGAGTGCCCCTGCTCACCATAAGAGAGGGTCACATGTATTTTCCAATCTTAATTCGGGTGGTCGGTTCGGTGTAAAAAAAAGGCATATGTAACTTTGTAGTCTCCCCTCAATAGCCATTTTCGACAAAGTGGCCAACAGGTAGTTCCAGTCGATGGTATTGGATGCCTTCTTTAAATCCGGCACTAAACATGCTACAACGCCATCACCCTGAGCAGTCTCCTAATATCTAGTGTTGTGGATCTATCTGGGATATAAACTGTTTTGGTCCTTGTGTACCAGGTGTGGCATGTGTTCCATTAGCCGGAGAGCCACTATCTTGTTACAGATGTTGTAGTCCATCCTTGGCATAGACAGTGGATGGTAGGATGTCAGCTCCACCGGGTCTTTGTCAGGTTTCACCAGTGATGCCAGCAGGGACTCGTGCATGAAATGCTGTAATCTCCCCTCACTCTGGGCCGCTTGATAGACCTCCAACAACTTGGGGGCTAGCAAAGGCTCATAGACCTTATAGAACTTGGCAGGAAAGCCTTCCAACCCCGGAGTTTTGAGTGTGGCTGTGCCCCTAATCACCCAACATATCTCCTTCACCACTAGTGGGCCATTTGCCTCAGTGCACGCTAAAGGGTCGAGTGCAGGCAGGTTTACACCAGCTAGGAAGTTTGTGATATCTGTCCGACGCTTCAATTTCCAGGTGTCATAAAACCCTCAGTAATACGCTGTGAAGGCCTCGTAAATGTCCACCTGGCTAGTCTGCTCCTGCTTCAGGAGGTCTCTAACCACCGTGATGGGATGGGATAGTGTCCCACTGGGAAGGAGCCAGGCCAAGAGTCACCCTACCTTATCTCCTTCTATGTGCATCTTAGCCTGGTATGGTTTAAAAAAAACAAAGCACCGAAGTTGTTCTATTTCGTGTGCATGGTATAGTCACCTTATTGTTCAATTCTGAAATTTCACAGCGTGAAGCTTTGAGCAAGTTGCTTTTCTGACGAGCTAGACAGCTGAGAAACGGGTTACCACAGACCCATTTAGTAATGGTTTGATCCGCTTCAGGTGTATACAGTGCCTCTCCCTGTCTATGATGACAAGTTGCAATAAAGTGGCAATGCAAGAACAGACTTTTGCTAAAGGAAATCAAGGTTTCGGGTTCTGTCTGGACGCGTTGCCATCTGTTTTGCAAATGACTTTTTTTTCAAGTCTTGTCAAATATTTAACCAGTCTGCAATTTAACTGGATGTAGGAATGATTGAAGCAGGATGTAACTGCCTGCCTGAGGCTGCATAGCCCCCGGATATTAAATGCAGATTTTAAAAGGGTTTTCTGGCCCTCCAAGGATGATTCACAATGCAGATTTGATGTTCTATAGTTTCAGGGCATTGCCCGCATAGCCGACATACCTCTGTATTTACAGGGCATTTCCATGGTGGCAGGTATAACCGGGGATGGCAGGCTACCCAGGTGATATTTCATTAAGGATCTTTTGATCCAACTTTTAATGCCAGCACCCAAGTATGGTTGTGGTGCTAAGGTTTCAGAAGATTCAAATGTAAACCAGGCATGACAATTATCTTAATTAGGGAAAAACTGGTTATTGAGTCCCATTCTTGGTTTATCTAAGCGTTGTTCAGGAGGAAAAAGCTGACTCCTAGATGGGGAGTAGTCTCTGCTAGTAATTTTTTCCCAGAGGTGGCAATTCAGTATTCTTCAGTCTGCGTGATTTAATTCGTGGCAAAGCTTGATAAATGCTCTTTGACTTCCCAGGGTTTGATGGTAAGGCCAAATTCCAGATGTATTTCAGCTGGTGGAGAAAGGCATGGGAGTTGAAAAAACAACATGGAAAGCCTGATTAAGAGTTTGTCCAAGTTGTTGTGTCTTGTGACTTAGCGATGATGGGACCCTTTTGGTTCCTGATGAACTCCATAGAACTGTGATGCAAGTGTTCGGAGTGGGGAATATAGATGATGTTTAAAATGTTGAGTTTGCAGTTACACGCAGCGGAAAAAAGATGTGCAATGCCAAGCTATAAGTGTGATGTATTTCTTTATGAGTACCCAGGTGGGGAGGACGCTACAACTGGTGATGAGTTAGGGAATATGTAACCCAAAGATCAAAAGTGCTTTCCCAGAGAGTTTGCCATGATTCAGCAAACTGCAAGTGCGTTCCACTCGTTCCCCAGTCAAAGTGAAAATTTACGTTTGGCGTATATGGAATCAAAGTGCCACCCCATCCAGAGTGGAGCATTGACTAACGAAAGCTTCACTGAGTAGTTTATCCATCATTGGACAGAAATCTGCTGTTAAGACCGTGAAAGAGGTACCGTGCCACTATGCAACACTAAGGGGCAGATTCCGATCCGGGTCGGAAAGCACTCCGACCGAGTTGGATCCGGAGTGTTTTCCAACCGTGCCGGACCCCTACAATCTGACCGAGCGAGTACGATGCGCACGTATGCTGTTGGACTTGGTTCGGTCGGACTCCCATAGAAGTCAATGGGAGCCAGTTGTACGACGCGTACATGCGATCCCATTGACTGAATGGGTATGTCTCGAACAAGTGCGCCCCCTACAGTGGGTATGCGTCGGTGCCATCCGCCCGGTACATGCCTGTGTTGGGGCGACCCATAGGTCTCCCCCTGTGTGTGAGTCGTACGGCTGTGGGTGTCGGGGGGTCCGACGCGGACCCCCGAAGTCCGACTCCGGGAGCTTTTGCGAGCCGAACACTCCGGCTCGCACAGGCTGTCCGACACGTGCATCATACTGGCTCGGTCGTGAATCGCATCCCTTGCACGCCACGGTTAGCTTATGCCTGAGATGTACGGAGCAGTTCGGACCCGGAAATGACTCGGTCAGTGAATTTCATGTAGCTTGCATCGTACTGGCTCGCTCATACAGCTGTACGAGTCGACCGGAAAACACGCGTACGGCTCGTAGTTTTCCGGACGGATCGCCTTCGGTGCCCTTCTGCCCGGATCGGAATCGGCCCCTAAGCTGTAAATCATACAGTCCAATAAAGTTAATGTCAGTGATAGTTGAGTACAAAGAAATGCAAAAGACAGGATACAACAAATACAATGCAAAGAGGTCAGAAGGGTCAACAACCTGTGCAAGAGACAAAGCTGCTACTCCCCGCTAAAGAAGAAGATTGTGCCTCACTGCCAGAGAGTGGGCATTACAACCCAGGTGGTAACACGCGGCTTGAGCTTGATGAAGGTGCCATTATACAGGACCAGACTGGCCGTAGCGGGCACCAGGCATTTCCCTTGTGGGCCGCCAGGGTGGTGATGAACACAGGCCCCAGCTAGGCCCGCAAGGCACAAGGGTTCGCTCTCCTGTAACGGAATCTATAAGGAAGTTGGCACGGAAACTGCAAAGTACAAAAACAGCATTTATTAACCCTTAAGGGTGGTCCTACAATCCACACAACACCCTTCAGTATTGCATGGAGTAGCACACAGAACTTGCGTACACAGTCCCCTTTTATACACAACAGAGGGGCTCATAAGTGGGTGGATACAACATGAGGCCGAAGAACATTACCATTTATGGTCATTCTCGATACTGAATCAATACATGGGCGGAGCCAACACACTCCTTGAGCCCGCGAAACACATGGTCAAGCAAGGCTAATTATAACAGATGTGGTCAAGTCTGGACATGCGCCAGATGGACAAGAGAGAGCTATTTATAAACTGTTACTAGGCAGATTACAAGCGCAACTAACACAAAGGTCGGACTCTCCTCGTGGCGAACACGTGGCGAACACGTGGCGAACACGTGGCACATGATAATACAAAATGGATTCCGAACTTCGGTCAACATAACGGAGAAAACATGATCTAAAGGGAAAGCATTAATGTCTTTAGTAAATGCTTAATCATATTGCTGTTTCAATTTACAACAGACGACCCTTTCAGCATTTACTGAAGACATCCGGTTTCCAAAAATCATCATATATGTCAATTATCATCATTCCTTTAACCTCTTTAGCTAGACGCTTCTGATGAGCAACATCGGCAATAGCTTTCTTATCCGGGATGCAGAACGAAATGCATACGGAACAGAACAATGGTCCACATTGAACACACATACAGAAAGAGAACAGAATTGCTATAATAATACAGAGACCAGTTAAGACCTTCCATCCCCAGGCAGTAACCAATGTCCAAAACCATCCAGAAAAGGACCAAGTGCCGTTTTCTGTGTGGATTTCAGCTGCTATTTTATGCAGCTTGTTAATGGCATTATAAACGGATGGCGTATGATCAGGGATGAACACACAGCAACTACTTCCAATAATTTTACAGGCTCCACCTCGATCAGCTAACATTACATCTAATACCATACGATTCTGCAATGCAACAATCCTAGTTATTTGTAACTTTTCCGTAAGATTCCCAAGAGCAGCAGCAGTCTGATTTGTCACAGCTTCTACCACTCTTGTTAATCTTCGGATCTTCCTACTATTCAAAGCGGCTCCAACAAAGAAAAACAGTCCTAAGTTAAAATCAATATACTGCTGCAGGCTGGTATCAGTCTGATCCATATCATCAATCGATAAAGTACGTTTATACCTATTTACAGTCACATTATTCAACAATTTCAAATCCTTATGATAAGATGCTGGTGCTAGGAATACAGGAGGTAATAGGAAGGATACATAACATACCCCAGACCACCCAGCCGGCAAACGGTAATAACCTTTATTTCCGCACACAAAATAGGTATTATGGGACGCTAGGAAGGTACTGTTATTCAATCCATCAATGTTCAAGACAGTTAGGCAATCACTGACACCAACAGGGATAAAACCCACACTCTGGACACACAGGTCCGCTTGAGCCTGTGCCACTTGGATCACGAATTTGTCCTTCCCCACAGTGTCTCTGGTGTTCGTGAAGATATAGGGAATGGATTCATTGTCTGGTCGGTACTCTTCCCATTCCCAAATTGTCCCATTCGCTTGCGGATATCCATTTTTATCCTGATGACATTCTTTATTAAGTCTGAAAAGCAATCGTCCCACTGTCGGTTTCCGAGTGGCAAACAGTAAGGTGTACCATGCTCTACAAGAGCCATTATGAGAGAAAGGAAGTGGTATGAATGGCGTACCTCCTTTCTTCTGATGGGCCGGCATCATCCCACATATCCAACAGTTCGTAGCGTTCGTAGCAACGTGGGTATGATGCAGCATCTGAATAAAAGTGTTATTCAAATAAGACTGTCGATGCTTCAACTCTTGATACGGCAATGTATAGAAGTAGTGCCCCCCCTTGCCTCATCGGCTCTCCGTTTCACTAACCCAAGGGCCGTTCTGACAGTATGTCCCGGTACTGGAAACCTCACTTCCTCGGTCGAAGATGATATCGCCTTCCTCCAGAAGTCGCGTGGTCCGGAAAGAGCTCCTCAGTGTCACCCGGCTCCGCAGCACGGCCTGTCTCTGCTGCCAGGATTTCTCGTTGATCGGTCAGCACGGCAGACTCCACCAATCCGGGCGGTATCTTTCGACAGTGCAAGGAATGGATCCAATTCTTCCTGTTCGAGACTCGCACAGCCGTCCTCGTTGCAAGGAGGACTTGCTCAGGGCCCACCCATCTCGGCTCCAAACTGTTCGTTCTGTCGAAGACTTTCACCATGACATGGTCACCAGGCCGGAGACCATGTCCTTCACCGGTAGACCGATCAGGGAGCGCCTCTCGGACCTGTTGATGAATAGAAACCAAGTTATCCGTTAACTGTGCCAGATAATCGCTCATCATTACACAAGGTACATCATACACAGCCTTAGGCCTTGGTGGACCCCAAATGTTCATTGGGCGTCCAAATACTATTTCATACGGCGTAAGGCCGGTTCGAGAGTGTGGCACTGATCTAATTGACAATAACGCCAGTGGCAGGGCGTCTGGCCAAGTCAAAGACGTTGAAGCTTGGATTTTGGCTATCTTAAGCTTCAGTGTACCATTATACTTCTCGACTAGTCCTGCAGACTGAGGGTGGAACACGGCGTGGAACTTCTGAGTGATGCCTAGGCCCTTCAAGACATACTTTATAACATCCGCTACAAAGTGAGGCCCATTATCACTCCACAGAAGTCTACAGACGCCGTATCGAGGGAAAAACTCTTTTAGCAGTAGCTTCGCCGTGGTCATTGCAGTATTGTCTTTCGTAGGGTACGCCTCAACCCATTTACTGAAGGCGCAAACCACTACTAGAACATACTTCAAATTGTTACAGCGCTCAAGCTGGATATAGTCCATCTGCAGAACCTCAAAGGGTGCAGTGGGCGTCGCAAATCCTCCTGCTGGAGTTCGAGTACCCTTTCCTGGGTTATACTTCAGACAGATCATACAGGTCTGCACCACTCTCTTTGCCGTGCTAGCAATCTCTGGATGCTCCCAGACTTGGGTAAGCAATTTCACAATTGCGGAAGCTCCAACATGTGCTAGCCCATGTGCCATCTGAACCATAGGTTGTACAAAGGCCGTGGGTAATTTCCATCTATCCATCTGCTTATTTCTCCAGCAGCCCTCATCATCCAGTTCTCCTTCGCTAGCCCATTGTTCCCGCTCTTTGTCAGAAGCGGTCCTTTGCATTTCTCGCACTTCCTCCTTCGCATCACGCCATCTCTCCACCTGTGACTTTACTACATACATGGCAGTAGCACCGGGCTGCATCGCAGTCTCCCGCACTACTCGGTCTGCTAACGCATTCCCTTCTCCAACTTTATCAACTACTTTCCTATGGGCGCTACACTTAACAATGGCAATTTTCTTTGGGTATGTCAATGCGGTTAAAAGATTGTGAACTAACTCTCCATGCATTATCTGCACCCCATGTGACGTTAGAAACCCTCTCTCCTTCCAGAGTAGGCCGAAGTCGTGCGCTACTCCGAAGGCATAGCGGCTATCTGTGTAAACATTCACACACAATCCTGTACTGAGCTCACATGCTCGTGTTAATGCTATCAGTTCCGCTGCTTGAGCTGACTTCTGTGGTATGCGTGCTGTCTCCACTATCGTTTGCAACGTGGTAATTGCATACGCTGCTGAAGTCGTACCATCTGGTAGCTTCAGACAGGATCCATCCACCCACAGTTCTCCATCTACATCTGGAAAGGGCGTATCCTGGAGATCAATACGACCCTTTGTTTGTTCCTCAGTCACAAGAATACAATCATGCGCTTTCCGCGCCTCAGGCTGAGTTTCGGGGTATGGCAACAATGTTGCCGGGTTTAGTGTTACGCACCTTTTCAACGTAATATGAGGAGCCAAAAGCGTCAACTCATATCCCGTCAAACGGGCACTGGTCAAATGCTGCGTCTTTGTTTGATTAAGCAGGGCATCAACAGCATGGGGGACTAATACCAACAGCTTATGAGATAACACAATTCCCTCGCTTTGGCGTATTGACACAGCTGTCGCCGCAACCGAGCGAAAACACCCTGGTAATGCTCGGGCGACAGGATCAAGTACAGCCGAAAAATATGCACAGGGGCGCTGCTTGTCGCCGTGCATCTGCACTAAAACTGACAATGCACATCCATCTTTCTCATGCACATACAACGAAAAGGGTTTTGCATAATCAGGGGTCCCTAACACTGGTGCTGAACAAAGGGCCTGTCGCAGTTGCTGAAAAGCAGCATCACACTCATCTGACCAAGGGATTGGGATAGGCGTATCCTTTGTCAAAGGGGCTAACAATGGCTTAGCTATGTGTGAAAACCCCAATATCCACTGTCTACAAAAAGAAACAAGGCCCAAAAATGCACGCACATCCTTCTGCGTGGATGGTCTCGGTGTGTCCAAAATTACTTTGATACGATCTGGTGTGAGTGCACGTCCCTCCTTAGACAAAAGGTGACCCAAATAAGTCACCTTTGGTCTACAGAATTGCAATTTCTTCCTAGATACCTTATGATTGTGGGATGCTAAAAAGGAAAGTAAGGATAACGTGCTTTTCTCACACAACTCCAGGGTGTCAGCCGCCAACAAGATGTCATCGACATATTGAATGAGGGCGACCCCCTTGAGTAAAACAAAGGAATCCAACTGTCGTTTCAAAGCCTGACTGTAAATACTAGGGCTTTCTGTGTAGCCCTGGGGAATTCTACAAAAACGATAAGATCTATTGTTTAATGTGAACCCAAAAAGAAATCGGCTATCGGGGTGAATGGGAATAGAGAAGAAGGCATTTTTCAAATCAATCACTGAGAACATGGTCGCCGTAGGCGGGACCAAGGTAAGCAACGTCGTGATATCGGAAACCACCGGGTACTGAGGTATCACGATCTTGTTTACCTCCCTCAAATCAATTATGAACCGATAGACCTTTGCATCCGTGTCCTTTTTCAGAATAGGGAGAATCGGACTGTTACAGATATTATAGGGAACTTCTTCCACTACTCCCACTGCGATCAAATCTTGCACAATCTGTATGAGAGCCTCCTCGCCCTCCTGGGAAATACGATACTGCGGGAGGCGCGGTAACACCGCCCCCTCCTGGACACTAATGTGGACCGGAGGAATCACCATTTGTCCCACATCTGTGTCCGAAGTCGCCCATAAAGCTCGAGGGAGGGTGGCCAACAACGCATCCTCTGATATCGTACACATCCGCCCTGACCGGGGGTAGTTGTCATTTAAGATCACCCTCACACCCTCAGGGGAGCAGCGGATCGTAGCCATAAAGTGCTTTAACATATCAAGGCCCATAATGTTATCCGGTGTATACGGAGCAAGCAGAAACGGACAGGGCGCAGAAAAAGAATCAACCTTAAATGTAAGGGGCTGTGAAAGAGGGCTTCGGGAGAGTGTACCGTCAAACCCTACCGATGTAACCACTGAGCCGGATGGGGGAGCCCCCGGAACCAAGTACCTAGACAATGCACTACGTGTCGCTCCTGTATCTACTAGGAACTGATCAGTAGAACCTAAAACCTCAGCCGATACATAAGGACCCGTCTGATCGACCGGCACCTCAACTGATTCAGACCCCCATCCAACGCATTCCTATGCATGCTGAGAATCATGATATCCTGATCGATCAATCTCCGATACGTGATACTGATGCTGGCGATCGAAAACATTTGAGCTATCTCGGTGCTGCCCAGCGGTATCGAAACGAACATGATCGTTAGAATTCCCTCTAAAGTTCGAGGAACCCCCTCTACCTCTCGGGCCACCCGGAGTATGCCCCTGACGCGAAGCACGCAACACTGGGCAATCCCTGGCCCAATGGCCCAATTGCTTACAATACGCACACTGGTTCCTATTCAAATCAGATCGGCCCGAAGGGGGACCATAAGATCCTCCCCTTCCTCTATTATTACCCCGTCGGGGCGGGCCATATACTTGTGCCAACATTACCTTAGTCTTAAGATCTTTCGATTTCTTTTCCTCCTGGCCCTTCGCCTCGTGCTCCTGACGCTCATAATACTGAGCGATAGTCAGAAGGGCCGTCGGCGTCGCGGAGGACCAGGAACTCTCGCTCGCTTTTAAACGGGCCGCAACTGCCGGTAGCAGATTAGCCACATATTTGTCCGCGAAAAGGTGGCGGCCCGTGTCGTCAGTAAGCGACTGGCCACTAAAATCATGAAACGTTTCCTCAAAGCGCGTGAAGAAATCTGCAACTGACTCGTCAACTTTCTGTTTACATGCAGCTAACATATTCCAGTCAATCTTTTTAGGGGGAATAATTGTTTTCAACTTAGCCACAATAGCAGCAGGGAGATCTAAAATATTCTGGGGTGGTTTCTGTGCGGGCTTCCTCTCCCTGTCTTCATCCTCAAGCTCAGACCACCGGGCCTTGAAGGCAACCGCATCATCTACCTTTCGGACAGACCGCCACGTGTCCGGTGGTAGAATAAGACCAAAGAACAGGTCTATATCCGCTAAGGTCATAATGCAAGAATTCAAGGCCCCCTCGACTTCTTCATAGAAGGCCGCTGGATTCTTACGGGGTCAGGCAATGCATTCTTTAACGCCATAACATCGGCCCTATGCCATGGAGTATAAACCCAATTATACACAAAATATCCCCTAGCATCGGCGGAGTTAATGTCCGAGCTAGTCCCCGCTCCTTTAGGAGGAACATACAAAGGCGCCGCCTCTCGCATTGGTTTAGCATGCACTACGTCATCCTTATCTGACTGGGGGGTGGATGGGTGGCCCCCTGCTGCAAACGAATCCGACTGCTTCTCCTCCTCCGTTTGTTGGCGTGCTTTCTCTCTAAGGGCCAGCACCTCGTCCCGCAAAGCGAACAACCGCCGAGCCGCCTCAGGAGCCTTAGGGGGAGAAAAAACACCATTACGTAATGCTCCGGCATCCGACGACACTTCGTCAGGCTCAAGGACACTAGAATATTTTCGGAAAGCAGCAATTACTTCATCCGCGAAATGAGACAGAAAATACACCCTCTCTCTATCTTGCCACGACCCCCAAGTATGGAACAACTCCTACTTAGACATCTTGCCCTTAAGTGCACGGAGGGAAAGTTTCCGAAGCTCAGCCATATGCTCGGCCGATAACATGGACCGTGTGTCTACCTTACCCGAAGCCGGGCCAGAATCTTGCGGCCGCGGAGCAGATGCGCCAACATAAGGGGGCGGAGAGCGATCTAGTAAATAAAAATCATCATCAGGATTATTAAGGACAGGATAAAGTGGCTGGCGAACAACATATTGACCCGAAACTTGTAGCCTACGCTCTTTCTCTTGTCTGTCCGCCTGCTCTTTGTCCTCCCGACGCTTCGCTTCCTGTGCTCGCACATGATCATTCTTCCGTTGGTCTTTATCATACAGCGCTTTCTCACGCTTCTCTTGCTCACGCACTTCCTTCACCCATAATCGCACACACTCAAACATATCCTGACGAGCACGTCGCTTACACATACACTGTTCCACATACTCAATCTTACGTATATCAAACGATCCATACAAAGGCCATCGCAACTCAGGATCCTTCTTCGTGTATTTCCTCCATACTGTGCTGTACATTATGGAAGAAAGACCATGCTTCACATACATATCCCTATTAGGCGTCCCCTCTGGGGGAGCTGGAGCAGATTCCTCGAGGTTCAACCGGTTTCCAAAACAGCAGCACCACTTACGGAGTGCGCTGAAAGCAGGCATGCTCAGAAATAATGCAAAATATGCAATATTATAAAAAATGGCGCTTAATCGTCGCGCCGTTCAAAGTTACACAGCTCTGGAGAAATCTCTCCACATTACCTGCCTATATGTGTTGCAACGCATATATTTTCACAAAGACAAATACAAAATATGACTAGTCATCATCAATCAAACTCAAATAGCCAACCCAGGCTTCAAAGACTCGGAGCAAGTACCGTACAACGGTTCTTACCAATCAAGAGTCCAGGTTCCAACTGCCAAGCTCCACAATCGCCCAAACGGCTCTCACGGCAGGACCGACAGAAGAGGTCTCAGTCGATGACCGGCGCTACCCAGACGGTCAGCTCGGAAGGGAAGGAAGAAAAACCTCGGGATGCCAGGGCTAAGACGCCGCTGGCAGTGATCACGTCCCCGGCCAAACTCCTCACCTTCGTCGCGACCAGTCCTTCGAGCATCCGAGTCGCCGATGAGCCCCACGTGACGGGCGCCAATTGATGAACACAGGCCCCAGCTAGGCCCGCAAGGCACAAGGGTTCACTCTCCTGTAACGGAATCTATAAGGAAGTTGGCACGGAAACTGCAAAGTACAAAAACAGCATTTATTAACCCTTAAGGGTGGTCCTACAATCCACACAACACCCTTCAGTATTGCATGGAGTAGCACACAGAACTTGCGTACGCAGTCCCCTTTTATACACAACAGAGGGGCTCATAAGTGGGTGGATACAACATGAGGCCGAAGAACATTACCATTTATGGTCATTCTCGATACTGAATCAATACATGGGCGGAGCCAACACACTCCTTGAGCCCGCGAAACACATGGTCAAGCAAGGCTAATTATAACAGATGTGGTCAAGTCTGGACATGCGCCAGATGGACAAGAGAGAGCTATTTATAAACTGTTACTAGGCAGATTACAAGCGCAACTAACACAAAGGTCGGACTCTCCTCGTGGCGAACACGTGGCGAACACGTGGCGAACACGTGGCACATGATAATACAAAATGGATTCCGAACTTCGGTCAACATAACGGAGAAAACATGATCTAAAGGGAAAGCATTAATGTCTTTAGTAAATGCTTAATCATATTGCTGTTTCAATTTACAACAGTGGGGGGTGATTTTGAGCCCCTGGGGGCTGTTTTTGTTACAGAGCAGTTTTTGCAGCATAGCTGCAAATTTGGCCCAGGTAACAAAATCGGCCATGGCAAAGATCCCAGCCACCCCCTGTTGGACCCGGCCTCGTAACATGGCCCTACTGGTCCCCACACCACCTAACCTGGTGCCGGCGGCCCCAATCCCCCGGCCTCACCAAGCCCTTCCACCAGAACACACGCACTCAACCCGGACACCCTCGTCCATGGCCTCTCTCCTTTCGGCCACCCCGGGCCCGCGTGCCCACCTCATGCACCAAGATGGCCGCCCGGCCCCAGCGCGACCCGGGCCTAGAGGCGCCACTCCGGCTGGAGGACATCACGCTTACAGGGGATGAGAGAGGGAGGAGCAGTTTCTATCGCACCTCTGAACTCCCCTACGATGATGGGTTTCGATCGGCCCTCCGGCCTCCCCGAAGGCTGGCTCCACGCCTGATGGGTGTCTGGGACTCCTCCCGAGCCGGCCCTGAAAGGATCAAAAGACAATGGCAGGAAACCCCCGACAAGCGACCCCCAGGTGACAAGACCCCTGCCTGCACAGACTCCGGACATCAAAGAGGGGTCGACCTATAACAAGGGGTGCTCTGGGACTGTCCGGTAGATTCGACGCTGGAACAACGAGAGCCTGCTGACGCGGTCGCGGCTCCTGGAACTTGGAACTACCTGAGCCCTGCTGAGTGACTCGCGGCTCCCCGAAGATCGTAACACCTCCGAACTTGTACCTGAGCCCTGCTGAGTGACTCGCGGCTCCCTGAAGATCGTAAGACCTCCGAACTTGTACCTGAGCCCTGCTGAGTGACTCGCGGCTTCCTGAAGATCGTAAGACCTCCGAACTTGTACCTGAGCCCTGCTGAGTGACTCGTGGCTCCCTGAAGATCGTAAGACCTCCGAACTTGTACCTGAGCCCGCTGAGTGACTCGCGGCTTCCACAGACTCCACTGGTCCCGCCGGACCCCACGACAACCAGCCTACCCCCCAGCTCGAGGATTGTGAGCTGTGCGCCGGGTACCCCCTTACTGTGAACTTTAGTGCCAAAGACTGTCCCGCTACCCCCTATCCCTTCCGAGACTCATTGAGCCCGCGCTCTCCTTGTACATATTTGCAGTGCTAACCTACTTGATAAAGATTGGTTCCTAAGAACGCACGGTGTGTTGTTTCTGTGCCGCGTGGTGCCCGAAGTACGATCCTCGATACGAGACTTCTCCTCCTGAGGAGTCTCCCGCCAGTGCCCGGCTACGATACTTGAGGGTGGGTCTCAGGGTAGTCAGGACTCCCTTCCCGGGCTCCTCTGAGGTCGCCGTCTAACATTGGTGGCAAGCGACGGGATTCGGGCCCATCACCGAGAGATCGTACTGTGAACGACGGACGCACTACCAACAAAGATGGCAGAAGGAAACACCATGATCCCCGCAGAAATCAACGCCAACAGGGTGTTCCAGGTGGAACAACTAGAAGAATACACACACAAAGAACTAAAGCAATTCTGCAAAGAACTTAGAATCGCTACCACCGGTCTCAACACCAAGGAAGATTTGCAGAAAGCACTGAAAGCCTGGGTGGATACCGGGGCCGCCCACCCGGAAAACACGGGGGAGCGCCCCGACGAGGCCGAACCTCCCCAAGGCGAAAGCAGCAACAATCAGGTGCGAAACATCGTACCAGACGGGGGCCTATCCCCGGAGGAACTCGCGGACAGAGAGAGAAGCCGCAATCACGAACTCGAGTTAGCTAAGCTCAAAATCAAAGGCGAATTAAAGTTAGCAGAGAAAAAGCTAGCAGTAGAGCAAATGAGCGTGCAAGGCGAGCTAGAAGAGAAGAAGCTCCAACGGGAACACGAAGGAAGGAAGCTCCAACTGGAGCACGAGCGCAGCTTGAAGGAAATCGAACTCAAGGCCACAAGGGAGGAAGGGAGGCCCCCGGGAAACCGGGAGGCGACCTCCCCAGCGGAGCAGAAGGTCCACATCCCCAAAGATGTGGTCAAGGAATATTATAAAAACGATGACATTCAGCAATGGTTTAGGGCCTACGAGGTCCCCATGACCTCCCATCGGGTCCCGCAGAAAGACTGGGGGGCAGGGTTGTGGGGACGATTTCTGAGCGAAGGAAGAGACACCCTGCTCGACCTACCCCTCTCTCTGCAGACCTCCTACAGCCACATGAAAGAGGCTCTACTCACAAGGTACGGTCTCACCCCCGAGATGTACCGTCAACGATTCCGGGACTGCAGGAAAATCCCGGGCACCACCTGGGTAGAATATGTAAACTTTTTTAGTCGAGCCTTCGATGGGTGGGTCAAGGGCAGCAAAGTCACCACTCTTGAGGAGCTCACCGACCTCCTATTGTGGGAACACCTGGCTGCGAACTGCTTTGTGGAACTACGCCAGCATCTGCTCGACAGCAAACTCACCGATCCCAGGAAACTGGCGGTGGAAGCAGACCGCTGGACCAACACCCGGGTCACCCGGGGCATGGTAGGAAAATACCCCCGAGCCAGTCAGGGACCGCCCCGCCAGAGAGGGGGGGGAACCAGGGGGGCCAGAGAGAGTCCCAACCTAGTCCTCCGAAGACCCAATCTCCACCTTTCCCAGCGACCCCCCCACCAGTAACCGGACCCCCCGGGAGACGGGGACACAGGGTAACCGTCACTTGTTTCCGTTGCCAGAAGCCTGGGCACCACGCCAATGACCCAGAGTGCCCCATGGCCACCCAAAACACCCCTGCAAGACAGATAGCCAACATAGCTCTGGGGGAGGAGCTTGAGGAAGCCGGGGAATGGGAACCCGCAGCCATGGCCCTAGTATCCCTGGGAGATAGGGAGATGGTCCCTGGTAGCCTCCTGCCCTCCAACACGAAGAAATACGGGCAGCTCGTTAAGATCAATGGCCACCAAATAGAGGCCCTGCGGGACACCGGGGCCAGCATCACCGGTGTCCTCAGGCACTTAGTCCCCGAGGAGCAGATCCTCCCCAACGTCTTTTGCCCAGTCATTTCCGCCGATAATAGAGAGAGTATGTGTCAGGTAGCTCTGGTGCCGTTTGAG
Source organism: Triturus cristatus (assembly GCF_964204655.1). NCBI lineage: Eukaryota > Metazoa > Chordata > Amphibia > Caudata > Salamandridae > Triturus > Triturus cristatus. Next base: position 1,108,722,266 of record NC_140590.1, read on the forward strand.
TGGGGTGGAGTAGTAGGTAAACTGAGGGTGGCCGTAAGAACCTCCCAGCCGGTCGACTGCCTCCTAGGGAACGAACTGGAGAGCTCGCCCTGGAAGCACGTCGAACGCAAGGCCCACCTAGGGATGATGGGGCTCCCCGAGTGGGTGTGCGCCACCACCAGATCTATGTCAGCCTGACTCACCCCCCTGGGAGAAGTCGAAGACGCCCCGACCGAAGAAGTCAGAGCAGTAACCCCCGAGGGTCCTCCCGTCCCCCCATCGGAGGGGCCCGTCGCCAGCGACGAGCCCTCCCTGTCCGATACCGCCCCGGTCCCCGAGTTAGGAGATCTACCCGAGTTGGCCCAATGGCGCCACGAGGGTGGACCCACCCGGGAGGAGTTTTGCCGGGAGCAAGCCACCTGTCCTTCCCTGGTCGGACTACGGCGCCAGGCCGAGGGCCAAGCCGCAGGCGACCAAACTGGCACGCACCGAATTTATTGGGAAAATAGCATTTTGTATAGTGAGCAGAAGTCGGTGGAGCTGGGATCCGGACGGGTGCTGGTGGTACCCCTCCGCTTCCGAGGCTTCCTCCTTGGCTTAGCCCACGACGTCCCCCTTGCCGGCCACCTGGGTCAAGACAAAACCTACAGCCGTCTCGTGACCCATTTTTACTGGCCTAAGATGAGAGCAGCCGTAGAAGCCCACTGCAAGTCCTGTCCCACGTGCCAAGCTAGCGGGAAGAGTGGGGGCAAGCGCAAGGCTCCCCTCCAACCCTTCCCGGTCGTCAGTACCCCCTTTGAACGAGTCGGGATCGACATCGTGGGGCCCCTGGACCCCCCCACCTCCCAAGGTCACCGTTTCATCCTGGTCCTGGTGGATCACGCCACCCGATACCCTGAGGCGATCCCCCTACGCACCGTCACGGCCCCCGTAGTGGGCCGGGCCCTGATGGGGATCTTTTCCCGGGTAGGGTTCCCCCGCGAGGTCGTGAGCGATCGCGGAACTAATTTTATCTCGAGGTACATGACGTCCCTGTGGCAACAATGTGGAGTGTCCTACAAATTCACTACCCCGTACCATCCCCAGGGGAACGTCCTAGTAGAGAGGTTTAATAGGATTCTGAAAGGGATGATCACCGGCCTAGAAGAGCCCCTCCGGCGTAAGTGGGACGTCCTGCTCCCCTGCCTCTTGTTCGCTTACCGGGAGGTCCCCCAGAAGTCCCTAGGGTTCAGCCCGTTTGAGTTGCTCTATGGACACCCCTTCCGAGGTCCCCTCAGCTTGGTTAAGGAAGGGTGGGAGGCGGCACCCCAGACCACCCCACGAGATGTGTTCCACTATGTTCTGACCCTGCGGAACCAGACCAGGAAGTTCCGAGCACTGGCCGAGGCTAACCTAGAGACAAGCCAAGAAGAGATGAAGCGCTGGTACGACCAGAATGCCACTCTGGTCGAGTTCCAGCCGGGCCAACAAGTATGGGTCATGGCCCCCGTGAAGCCAGGCGCCCTCCAGGACAGGTGGACCGGGCCCTACAAAGTGATTGAGCGGAAGAGCCCAGTCACATACTTGGTGGACGTCCAGTCACCTCGGGATCCCCTCCGGGTCCTTCACGTGAACCGCCTCAAGCCTCACTTCGTGCGGACAGAACTAAGCCTCCTGCTGGCCACCGATGACGGGGCCGAAGATGAGTCCGATCCCCTCCCGGACCTCCTGTGTGTCAAGGAGCAGGATGGCTCCGTGGAGGGAGTGAATCTCTCCTCAGCTCTCACTGCCCAGCAGCAAGAGGACTGCCGCCAGCTACTAGGACAATTTGCCGACCTCTTCTCCCTGATCCCCCGAGTCACCGACTGGTGTGTCCATGACGTGGACACCGGGGACAGCCCGCCGGTGAGACACCGAGCCTACCGGGTCCCCGACCGGGTCCGGTCCTGCATTCAAGCTGAAGTCTCAAAGATGTTGACCATGGGAGTGATCGAGCCATCTGACAGTCCCTGGGCCAGCCCCGTGGTCCTGGTCCCGAAGGCAGCGGACCCCGGTGTCGCCCCCGAGCTCCGGTTCTGTGTGGACTACCGAGGGCTCAATGGCGTCACCCGAGCCGATGCCCACCCCATTCCACGAGCCGACGAGCTCATTGACCGACTCGGGGCAGCACGGTTCCTCAGCACCTTCGACCTCACCTGCGGTTACTGGCAGATTGCGCTCACCGAGGAGGCCAAGGAGCGGTCTGCCTTCTCCACCCCAGATGGGCATTACCGCTTCCGCATAATGCCCTTCGGAATGAAAAAGGCCCCGGCCACCTTCCAGCGACTGGTAAATAGAGTCCTGGCTGGGCTAGAACAGTTCAGCGCGGCCTATCTGGACGACATCGCCGTTTTCAGTTCCGGATGGAGTGAGCACCTCCAGCACCTCCGGAGAGTGCTAACCGCCCTGCGCCAGGCAGGCCTGACAGTAAAAGCCAGCAAGTGCCAAATTGGACAAGGATCAGTAGTCTACCTGGGGCACCAAGTCGGGAGTGGCCAGGTCGCCCCTCTACAACCAAAAATCGACGCCATCGTGGCCTGGGAACCCCCCACCACCCAAACGGAGGTCTGAGCCTTTTTGGGCCTCACTGGCTACTACCGCAGATTCATCAAGGGGTATGGAAGCCTTGTCGGCCCCCTCACAGAACTCACATCCAAAAAACAGCCAAAAAAGGTTCAGTGGACACCCGCCTGCCAGGAGGCGTTCGATGCCCTAAAGAAGGCCATGTGCACGGCCCCCGTCCTTCAGGCTCCCGACTACTCCAAGGAGTTTGTAGTCCAGACCGATGCCTCCGAGCATGGCATTGGGGCCGTCCTGTCCCAGATGAATGACCAAGGCCTGGACCAGCCCGTCGCCTTCCTCAGTCGGCGGCTGTTACCCAGAGAACAGCGATGGAGTACCATTGAGCGCGAAGCCTTTGCCGTGGTCTGGGCACTCAAGAAACTACGCCCTTACCTGTTCGGCACCCATTTCAAAGTCCAAACCGACCATCGGCCCTTGCGATGGCTTATGCAGATGCGGGGAGAAAACCCCAAGCTACTGCGGTGGTCAATCTCCCTTCAGGGGATGGATTTCACCGTGGAACACAGTCCTGGGACGGACCACGCCAACGCCGATGGCCTCTCCCGGTTCTTCCGCCTCAGCGAAGAGGACCCCCCAAGATGATGGGCAGTTCTCTCCGGCTTTCAGCTGGGGGGGACGCGTGTTGGACCCGGCCTCGTAACATGGCCCTACTGGTCCCCACACCACCTAACCTGGTGCCGGCGGCCCCAATCCCCCGGCCTCACCAAGCCCTTCCACCAGAACACACGCACTCAACCCGAACACCCTCGTCCATGGCCTCTCTCCTTTCGGCCACCCCGGGCCCGCGTGCCCACCTCATGCACCAAGATGGCCGCCCGGCCCCAGCGCGACCCGGGCCTAGAGGCGCCACTCCGGCTGGAGGACATCACGCTTCCAGGGGATGAGAGAGGGAGGAGCAGTTTCTATCGCACCTCTGAACTCCCCTGGGACGATGGGTTTCGATCGGCCCTCCGGCCTCCCCGAAGGCTGGCTCCACGCCTGCTGGGTGTCTGGGACTCCTCCCGAGCCGGCCCTGAAAGGATCAAAAGACAATGGCAGGAAACCCCCGACAAGCGACCCCCAGGTGACAAGACCCCTGCCTGCACAGACTCCGGACATCAAAGAGGGGTCGACCTATAACAAGGGGTGCTCTGGGACTGTCCGGTAGATTCGACGCTGGAACAACGAGAGCCTGCTGACGCGGTCGCGGCTCCTGGAACTTGGAACTACCTGAGCCCTGCTGAGTGACTCGCGGCTCCCCGAAGATCGTAACACCTCCGACCTTGTACCTGAGCCCTGCTGAGTGACTCGCGGCTCCCTGAAGATCGTAAGACCTCCGAACTTGTACCTGAGCCCTGCTGAGTGACTCGCGGCTCCCTGAAGATCGTAAGACCTCCGAACTTGTACCTGAGCCCTGCTGAGTGACTCGTGGCTCCCTGAAGATCGTAAGACCTCCGAACTTGTACCTGAGCCCGCTGAGTGACTCGCGGCTTCCACAGACTCCACTGGTCCCGCCGGACCCCACGACAACCAGCCTACCCCCCAGCTCGAGGATTGTGAGCTGTGCGCCGGGTACCCCCTTACTGTGAACTTTAGTGCCAAAGACTGTCCCGCTACCCCCTATCCCTTCCGAGACTCATTGAGCCCGCGCTCTCCTTGTACATATTTGCAGTGCTAACCTACTTGATAAAGATTGGTTCCTAAGAACGCACGGTGTGTTGTTTCTGTGCCGCGTGGTGCCCGAAGTACGATCCTCGATACGAGACTTCTCCTCCTGAGGAGTCTCCCGCCAGTGCCGGGCTATGATACTTGAGGGTGGGTCTCAGGGTAGTCAGGACTCCCTTCCCGGGCTCCTCTGAGGTCGCCGTCTAACACCCCCCAATCCCCGGGGAGGCCGGCCACCAGAACACACGCACTCAACCCGGACACCCTCGTCCATGGCCTCTCTCCTTTCGGCCACCCCGGGCCCGCGTGCCCACCTCATGCACCAAGATGGCCGCCCGGCCCCAGCGCGACCCGGGCCTAGAGGCGCCACTCCGGCTGGAGGACATCACGCTTCCAGGGGATGAGAGAGGGAGGAGCAGTTTCTATCGCACCTCTGAACTCCCCTGGGACGATGGGTTTCGATCGGCCCTCCGGCCTCCCCGAAGGCTGGCTCCACGCCTGCTGGGTGTCTGGGACTCCTCCCGAGCCGGCCCTGAAAGGATCAAAAGACAATGGCAGGAAACCCCCGACAAGCGACCCCCAGGTGACAAGACCCCTGCCTGCACAGACTCCGGACATCAAAGAGGGGTCGACCTATAACAAGGGGTGCTCTGGGACTGTCCGGTAGATTCGACGCTGGAACAACGAGAGCCTGCTGACGCGGTCGCGGCTCCTGGAACTTGGAACTACCTGAGCCCTGCTGAGTGACTCGCGGCTCCCCGAAGATCGTAACACCTCCGAACTTGTACCTGAGCCCTGCTGAGTGACTCGCGGCTCCCTGAAGATCGTAAGACCTCCGAACTTGTACCTGAGCCCTGCTGAGTGACTCGCGGCTCCCTGAAGATCGTAAGACCTCCGAACTTGTACCTGAGCCCTGCTGAGTGACTCGTGGCTCCCTGAAGATCGTAAGACCTCCGAACTTGTACCTGAGCCCGCTGAGTGACTCGCGGCTTCCACAGACTCCACTGGTCCCGCCGGACCCCACGACAACCAGCCTACCCCCCAGCTCGAGGATTGTGAGCTGTGCGCCGGGTACCCCCTTACTGTGAACTTTAGTGCCAAAGACTGTCCCGCTACCCCCTATCCCTTCCGAGACTCATTGAGCCCGCGCTCTCCTTGTACATATTTGCAGTGCTAACCTACTTGATAAAGATTGGTTCCTAAGAACGCACGGTGTGTTGTTTCTGTGCCGCGTGGTGCCCGAAGTACGATCCTCGATACGAGACTTCTCCTCCTGAGGAGTCTCCCGCCAGTGCCGGGCTATGATACTTGAGGGTGGGTCTCAGGGTAGTCAGGACTCCCTTCCCGGGCTCCTCTGAGGTCGCCGTCTAACACCCCCCAATCCCCGGGGAGGCCGGCCGAGCTCTTTGCCAGGGCTGGGTTTGGTTCCCAGTCTGGCCCTGCCAGTATAAGCAGGCTGCAGATGCTGCCAGAGCGAGCACTGCTCTTGACAGCAGAAAGTTCCATGGGTCATGCTACCACTGCATTTCTAAAACCAGTGTCTCCCTTGATACTGTCAAAAAGCAACATAATGGTGACAGATGAACTGCCTGGAAAGACACATTTAATGGTTTCATTAATGCACTGGAAGAAACACACAACAAAAAGATTGTCAAAAGCCTCAAAAATCTTGCAGGTAATAAAGAAACTGCTGTGAACTGAAAAAGTCACATGCCGTCAAATTAAAGAAGCATTACATCCCAAGTTCAATCTAATGGCAAATGTCGATTACGAGAGATATATTTTCAGCCAGGAATGACAGGAATCTGGAAAAACAATTTCCACATTTGTTGAGAGACTTTAAACACTCATCAAACACAGTAAATTCAATGAATTCAATGATGAAGAAGCTATAACTCTCGGAGTCAGATTCATTCAGACTACGAATTCTGAATCAAAGTCAAGTTAGTGGGTGAAATCACAAAAGTGGCATGCTCCATACCTTTATTATTGACAGTGGTGCATCAATAAGCATTATACCTGAGAAGAAATACAATGAACTATCTCCATTGCCCTGTCTCACAATGTCGAAGACTTAAGTGATTACAGAGGCTGCAGTGATGCCATTAAAGAGTCAAGGATCATTCGTAGCAATCATAAAACACAAAAGTACAAACATCCATTCATGTACTTCAAGGTACTGCGTCAAGTGCCTGTTTACTCACTCTCCATACTGCTGCTTGTATAGGACTGATATCTGTGATATACAGCATGAATGCTCATCTGAAAACAGTAATTCAGGTTCCGTCATTGTTTCATGGAGAAGGAAAATTTAAGACCATAAAAGTAACCCTGAGTGGAGTACGAGTAGTGGCACTCCGCGGAGTTAAAAAAAACTCAGTGGAACTTCGTTTCGCTCCACCCTCCCAATAAATAGTATAAAAAATAACAATTACCTGCTCTGACATCTCTAGGCCGCCCTCCTTCTCAAAGTGGTCTCTCCTCCTCGAGGTCCACGTCCTCGCCGGTTGCAGACCCCTTGTACATCTTGCATAGACTGCGCTCACACATTAGAAGTCCACGCAAGACGTACAATGTAAGGGTTTGCGACTGGCAAAGGTGGCGAGGAGGAGAGACCACGGCGAGTAGTAGGATCACCTGGAGACGCCAGAGGAGGTATGTGGTTTTATTTTTCGATGTTTTAATTGGGCGTCGGCAGGGGCTAACTCCGCTCCGCCATGGACTCAGAGTTTTGTCTGAACTCCGCGTCCCCAACAGTGGGCGAAGTTGGCAAAACCCTGAAAACTCTGCTGGCGGAGTGGAGTTCGCCACCCGGACTTACATAAAAATGCAACTGCATATCAATGAGGACATTTGTCTGGTTGCTCAAAGACATAAACTAATTGCATTTCATTTGCCAGATTCTTTTTGGGAAAGAGCTTGAACCATTACTAAAGCATGATATCATCGAGTGATCTACTGCTCCAACTCCATGGTTTCGCCCATAGTGGTAGAGCGCAATAAGGACAGTGAAGGAGCTGTATGCATCTTTGTTGATATGCATCAAGCTAACAAGGCAGTTGAAAGAGAACATCCCCTTCTGAACATTGCTGACATGATCACACAGCTAAATTGTGCCAACGTCTTCTCTCTCCTTCATCTGAAAAAAGGGTATACTCACTTGGAACGCAAAGAAAGTTTCTGGTACATTACCATTTTTCTACCCATATTGGTTTGTTCAGATATAAATAGTTACGTTTTAGTGTGTCATCAGCTGCAGAACATTTTCAAGATGTCATTCAACGTATCATACAACCAGTCACAATTGCTTTCAATTATAGTAAGGACATATTGGTTTTCGGAGCTACCGAAATGGAACATGATAAAAGCTATTACACAAGTGTGCTGTTTACTTGCTGATGCAGGTTTAACTTTGAGTGCTGAGAAATGGGAGTTTCAAACAAAATCCTTACATTCTACGGCCATAACTTTTATGATGGGTGTATGATGCCGGATCCAGCTAAAGTATAATCTTTGTGAGCCAAAAATCACCCACAGCATGGTACATGTCACGATCATTCCTTAACGTGGTCACTTACTGATCCAGATACATACATGACTTTGCCACAGTAAGTTCTCCCATAAGAGACTTAACAAAAAGAAATGCCTAATTTTACTGGTCACACAAATATAAACAAAGTTTTAAGAAAATCAAGCTTGCAATTGAGAACACCATTGAAATGGCCTACTTTGATCTGAAGCTTCATACAGAGAATGTTGTTGATGCAAAGCCAGTTGCGTGGGGGTGTGATCCTTGCTTAATACAGTGGACACCCAAATGCTTGAAGGCATATTGTGACATATGCAAGCAGAAGTTTGTGACAAACTGGGCGTGCTTATTCACAACCTGAGAAAGAAAGGTTCACAATGGTGTTGCCTTGTGAACTTTTCCACACAGTCATAATATCGAAAAAAAAATATCGACTGGACAGAATATCGAGTTTTTAATATAGAATGGACAGAATATCGAATTGCCAAAATATAGTGGTGAAGAATATCGAAAATCAGGTAAGAAATATCGATTTACATAATATAGAAGTAAGTAATATCGACAGGCATAATATAGTTGTTAAAAATATCGATTTTTTTTATAGTGTTTTAAGTGTTAGTATATGTGTTAAAAGTATGTATTAATTTTGCAATGTATGTTTGAATATTGAATAAATTTTATGTTATTTAATTTTTGTGTAATTTAATTCCGTAGCGGGTTGTGGGTTGATAGGGGATTAGGGTGGGAAGTAATTTAATTATAGCACATTAAATAATAATTTTTAGGAATTATTAATTATTTTTAATTTAATTATGCGTTTTACTTCTGTAGCGGGTTGTGGGTTTACAGGGGAATAGGGTGGGAAGTAATTTAATTGTTATTAAGTAATTAATAATTGGTATTGAAAATTAATTGGTTGTTGATTAATTATTAATTGGTAAATAATTTGTATTTATTGGTAATTAATTTTTATTCATTGTTTAATTGATAATTGTGTTAATTGTATTAATTCATTATTTGTAGCGGGTTGTGGGTTTATAGGGGAATATGGTGGGAAGTAATTTAATTGTAAATAATTAATTATTGATTTTTTTTATATTGATAATTAATTTATTATTAATTAATTATTAATTGGTATTATTTGTATTTATTAATTTTTGGTATTGAAAATTAATTGGTTGTTAATTCTGAATAGGTAATTAATAAAAAAAAATTGGTATTTATAATTAATTAATTATTACATATTGTGTGATTGGTAATTAATTTGAATAATATTTTTGGGGTATTAATAATTAATTTATTTTTAATAAAATATTAAATTATTATTTCCCCTACTATTGCACTCACTGGAGTGGGAATAGTAATTTGTACCCTTACACTATCCAACGCTTTCCCTACTGTTGTACTCTTTGGAGTGGGAATAGTAATTTTTACCCCTTTGCTATCCAACGTTTTCCCTACTGTTGCACTCACTGGAGTGGGAATAGTAAATTTTGCCCTCCCGCTATTCAACGCTTTCCCTACTGTTGCACTCTCTGGAGTGGGAATAGTAATTTTTACCCCTACGCTATCCAACGCTTTCCCTATTGTTGTACTCTCTGGAGTGCGAATAGTAATTTTTACCCCTACGCTATCCAACGCTTTCTCTACTGTTGCACTCTCTGGAGTGGGAATAGTAATTTTTACCCCTACTCTATCCAATGCTTTCCCTACTGTTGCACTCTTTGGAGTGGGAATAGTAATTTTTACCCCTACGCCATCTGACGTTTTCCCTACTGTTGCACTCACTGGAGTGGGAATAGTAAATTTTGCCCTCCCGCTATTCAACGGTTTCCCTACTGTTGCACTCTCTGGAGTGGGAATAGTAATTTTTACCCCTACTCTATCCAACGCTTTCCCTATTGTTGTACTCTCTGGAGTGGGAATAGTAATTTTTACCCCTACGCTATCCAACGCTTTCTCTACTGTTGCACTCTCTGGAGTGGGAATAGTAATTTTTACCCCTACTCTATCCAATGCTTTCCCTACTGTTGCACTCTTTGGAGTGGGAATAGTAATTTTTACCCCCTACGCTATCCAACGTTTTCCCTACTGTTGCACTCACTGGAGTGGGAATAGTAAATTTTACCCTCCCGCTATCCAACGCTTTCCCTACTGTTGCACTCTCTGGAGTGGGAATAGTAATTTTTACCCCTACGCTATCCAATGCTTTCCCTATTATTGCACTCTCAGGAGTGGGAATAGTAATTTTTACCCTCCCGCTATCCAACGCTTTCCCTACTGTTGCACTCTCTGGAGTGGGAATAGTAATATATACCCCCCCGCTATCCAACGCTTTCCCTACTATTGCACTTACTGGAGTGGTAATAGTCAATTTTACCCGCCCGCTATCCTACGCAATTTTTTTTGAATATTTTTAAATAATATTACGTTAATATATATGTATTACATTTTTATTTTTTTACTTACATTAATTATTTATTAATTTTAAAGTTATTTAAGTATTTTTAAGTATGTTTTAGTTAATTATATGTATAATTTTATTAATTTTACATTACTTTTAAGACATTTAAAAAATGTGATATTTTGACCAACTATATTTTTTACAACGATATTTTGGATTCTATATTTTTGTACTTACCTGTTTGTAGATAGGGATTCGATATTTTGGCATTCTATATTTTTTCCTCGATATTTTGGCAGGTCGATATTCTCCTTCTTGATATTTTGTCAGTAATCCATTCGTATATGGAAAACATTTCATTCTGGTAAAGGATCATCAAGCCTTGCTTACCATCTTTGGCAACACAAAAGCCAAGATGCCTCCTAGAGTTAAACGTTGAGGTTTGCGACTACAGGAATATGAACTTACTATCATGCACAGACCATGGAAAGATCAAAATCCTGTTGACTACTTTTCTTGAGTGCCATTACAGTGTCATGGTACTGTTGGAGCGCGGAAACCTAGGTAACGGGGAACAGAACGAGACCCGTACCAAATATCCTCCCTACGTCACAGACCAGACCTCATACTAATACTTTCACACATGCAGTCACTGGTGGGGCCCATAACACCAACATTCACACGTCACTTCACACTGGTCTGCACATACAGGAGAGATGAGCGGTTCAAACACACAATGAAAGAAATACCTTATGATCTATGAAAAGAAAAATAATTTACATATCTACACATTAATACCCTTTCTCCTGCAGATCTCAATCTTAAAACATCAAGGCACTCCTCCCATGTGATCGATGGATCAAATTAGTTGAATTGGTTGATGATGATTTTAGAACCAGCTAAAACACATTTCAAGATTCCGATCTTATCTCCCTCAATAAATCACACTAACACATTTCTTGTTAATCAATATTTGTTTATCTAAAGTTATTGAAAAGTTTAAATCAGTATTAAGCAAATCTATATCAATTTTCATGTAAATCACAGAACACCATATTTACCTAATCTTGCTATGGGGCGTCCTCTAAGTCATTCGCATAGCGTAGTCAAATCGTCAGTCAATTAGCAAATCAGAGTTTTCGCTCAGCTCGTTACAGACCCAAAAGATGGGCAAGGTCCCAGGACGTGCAAGCATTTAGCTGTGCCCATAGGTTTGGATAAGATCGCAGTTCATCAGATGATGGGCAGCATTTAGTCCGTCAGAAATTCAGGAACGCATCAGTCACCCTAGGTAGTCACGTAGCGTCACTGTTGTCTTCGTCAAAGATTTGTCGATGATGAGAGGAAGAAAAAAAGAGAGATATTCTGTCTATTCTACCACGTAATTTATAATAAAATGAAGGTAAAATGCAACAATTTACACATTTTGGCCAATTCTGATTGGTCGGTTGAGATCGTCCAGTGAGGTTTAGCAAAGTTTGAGGGGTTATGTCATAGTTTGGTTTATTCCGGTTTCTTGTGAATGTTCATTGTGCTGTCACTTGGCTGATTTCCCACGACGCGACCACAGGAACAAACTGTTGCGCAGGCACACTTAACCCGAAACCTCGTGGAATGGTGACCATCACGCCGTGTCGCGTCAGCGGCCATTTTGGTTTTTAGGCCCAAAGGATAACTTAAGCAAAACAAACACAAAAGAGTAATTAATACATAGAAATAATGAATCTAATGTTAACCCCTTACTAATTCCTCTATGTGTATGTATTTATCTAGCGTATAGCGACCTTAAAAGCGTTCATATTCACACATTTGTTGTCATCTCGAGCAACATTACAGTGACATCACAAAAGCACCATATATCATGCAAAATTCTATTTACTACATATACTACTGTTAGTAGGCGTACGGATTTTAGTCATAAAATTATTTAGCCATGCAAAATGCAAATCCCACGTAAATTTTGTAAATTAATAATGTTGATTAGAAACATGCAAACTCAATATTATGTTTAATAGATTATTTAATTAGTATATTCATGCAGAATAGGGGGGTATACAACATTGTGTACTACCCGCTCCATCAGTACCCCTACCAAAGCAGCTGAAGCCTACATTAACTTCATCATAAAGTCCAGTACACCTGCTGCTATTGGAACAATTCATTACTGCAATGAGCAAAAATAATGACATGTTGATACTAAAAGACACTAGGGCACATCAGTCCTGGAAGCAGCACACTCGGCCTCTCATGCTTGACAGCAAATATCAGAAGTTTAAAAATATGAAAGATGAACTGTCCGTTACTCAAGAAGGCACTGTCTTGCAAGGTGCAAGAATTGTCTTACAGGAGAGTCTGCAACAACAAGTAATTGATATAGCCCATAAAGGACATAATGGAATTGTTGCCACTAAACAAGATCTCCGAGACTGAGTTTGGTTTGGTGAGAGAGTCAAAAGAGTGTTGAAGGCCGGTCATTTATGCAATTGCTTTTCTCCTAAAAAAACAATCAACATACCTTGAAGATGTCGGATTTACCAAAACATGTATGATAGAGGCTCGCTGTTGCTTTCTTAGGTCCTCTTGACAATGGACATCACCTGATAGTGGTCATCGATGAATGCTCCCATTTTCCATTGGTAGAAGATCTCTCATTGACCACTCAAGAACGATGGGTCATCGAGAGGTTAGATGGCATTTTTGCAACATGGGGTGTTCAATTTAAAAGTCTGAAAATGGCCCACCATTTAACAATTGAGAATTCCGAGAGTTTCTTAGTCATCTCAATATGAAGCATCAAAAAGCACACCTCTTTGGCCACAAACAGATGACGTAGTAGAACCTTTTATTAGCACACTTTAAAAAGACCGTCGAGCATTCTACATTAGAGAAACTTGATCTAAAGTCCCTTCTCCATATTGCTCTTTGAGCTTACCAGTCAACCCCGCATTCAATGACAGTTAAAGTCCTGACACCCTAATGTTCGGGAGAGCCATGACGACCAAGTTACAACAATGGACCAACAGAAGATACATAACAGATAATGAACTTTGTTGTTGTTATTGCTATGAACTTTGTCAAACAAACATGTGCCATAATTAAAGGATGAAAGCATATGCCGACAAGCGTCGCTGTGCCAAGCACACTACTTTCAATGATGGAGATCGAGTGTTGGTGTGACAATAGAAAAATCTGATGCACCCTTTGATGCTGAACCTTACAAAGTTATGACTAGTTGAAGAAACATGGTGACTGCTCACCATCCTGGAAAGTCCATTACACAAGATTCATTGCACTTCAGGCATCTGCTTTATCATTCGCCATTTCCTGATGTCAGAGGTGAGACTGGTTCGATTCAGACTGTAGAGTGCGCCCTGTCTGCATCTGTCCCTACATCACCACCAATGCCAGTCAAGGGTGCTTCTCTTCTCCCTTCGGATGGACTCCGTAGAACTGTAACATAAGTGTTTGCTGTGAGGAATATAGTTGATGCTTAGAATGTTGAGTTTACAGTTACACACAGTGGAATAAAGACGTGTAATACCAAGCCCTGTGTGCGGTGTATTTATTTACGAGTACCCAGGCTGGGGAGGACGCTACCTAGGTGAAAAGCGTGTCTGCCTCTTAGCGCCTCGCTGCCATAAGCTATTGTTGGTACTAATTTTGTCTGCATAATTTTCAGTGAAGGTGTATATGTTGATGTTGTTATCCCTGTCTTTAGGCGTTTGAATACTACTGAGAGTGAATTGGCCTTCAGTCGCATATGCTCCATGTGCTGCTTGAATGAACCCTGTCTGTCAAATAACATGCCCAAGTATTTTTGTTCAGTTATGCCCTTTATTTTTTGTTTCATCAGATTCCACTGTTGGGAGTTGGGGGAGGACTTTCCTGTGATCAGAATTTTTTGTCTTCTTCAGCTTGGTTTCTATTGAATTTGTGCTGGGATTTAAGGCAGTGGTGTTCATGTGTCTCTGAAGGCCGACTTATGTACAGCTGAGCAAAAATAAGTCCTCTGCATACATTAGGTTTGGCATCTGAATGCCCCCAGCTTTGTGGAATGTGATTTAATTTGTTCTAGGATGGGTGGAAGGTTAGCTAAAAAGAGATTGAAAGGGATGGGTGCCTTACCCCTTGGTGGTTCTGAATCTTCCTGGACAGATGGACTCTGTCACCCAACTTTGGGCATGATTACAATGTAGTACAGACTGCAACCGACAGGCCACCTGGCAGACATGCCATCGGTCCGACTGCAGTATTTCAATGTAGGCAGTTGACCCTCAGAGCTCAGGGAGAAAGACTACCGCCTCCGACAGGATCCAAGATCCCATCGCGGTGGCGGTCGGAACCGTATCCCTACCATGGGGAAGATGCCTGCGCAGGGCCCCCGTACACTGTGGGCCACTGTAAAGTGGCCCTAGGGGCACATGTTACGCCCACTCACAAATCCATGCATGGTGTGACGGGCACCACATGGTGCCTGCCGCACGGTGCATGTATGTTCATAAAGTGCTTTTTTCCAAGCAGCTTGTGCTGAGGCCCTTTCCAGGCCCCAGCACAAGCCACAGTGGAGAAAAGCACTTTCTGACTGCCACCACAGCGTAATTGGGCAGTCACGACTGCTTGTCAGGTGATCTCTTGACTACCGCAACAGCGCTAGGTGGTCAGATCACAGGATATTGTAATATGCCCCTTTATTCTGACCCAGGTGTCAGAGTGGAGAAGGATCAGGGCGTAGTGCAAAGGTGAGGTATGTTCCAGTTGGCAATTTGTTTTCAGAGCTTTCCCTGGTCAACTTGGTCAAACGCTACTTTATTGTCTGTTATACATAGGTAAAGAGACTGGTGGTATTTCTTACGATGCTCAAACAGTAACAATAAAGTTATCATGCTTGATACAGACCCCATGCCTTTTAAGAACCCTTTTTGGTTGAAAATTCAACTCCTTTGGCTTAAACGAAAAGTTGTATTGCTTTACAAGCAGGACACATTAACATTACAAGTAGTTCTCCTGAAACTGGTACATAAAGTTTAAAATAAAAAAAACATTACAAGTAGATTGCAAAAAATTACAAAAATGTCAAACATGCTGCAAAATGAAAACAAAAAGCTCTATAGAAAAACGCACTGTGTTTACTACAAATAGGTTGTTTTTTACATAGAACTCTATACATTCTGCATTATAAAGCACATGGAGGGAAAGGTTTAATAGAGTACAAAATGAAAATAAAACACTAACAAAATATTTAGAGACTTATTTCTACTTTTAATTATGTTCTTTGGAATCAGATGATGATGACATCTTTGGAATCCTGAAACCGATCTTCTCTTCTCTAAGTAGAAGGAACAATGGCACATAAGCTGGAGAAACAGGAATATGCACAAAGTGAGATGGATAGGCAGTGTAAACTTTTGATTCCTATTTGATTTTTTTAGTAAATACTGAGAGATACACAACAGGAACATGAGACTTTTTCAAATATTGACACCTGAAATTATATAACTTCGGAGACAATTCTGATATGACTGTACTTTCACCATATATCCCAATTTAAGATGGTCCTGTTGAGGCAGGAATGTCCTATCAAAGGTCTAGAGATGTGTACCCCTGCCCTAGTAGGGGTATATGTTGTCACTTAGAAGAGTGCACCAAGAGTTTCTTCTGTGGCAGCATGAGGTGGCTGTCCTTGGCTGATGATATACAGTGGTGGTGTGACTATTGATTTTTAAGGGCTTGTAGTTCTGGCCAAGAGCTTTTTGTCTTACACACACGAGTTCAGCCTATCATCTCACTCACATTCTGCTGGACTGTAATAATCTGACCCTTGCTCTGACCTTCCTTTGCTGAGTGCTTGGGTGCATAGTGGATGTATGGCACATGTGCCATACCAAGACCCCATGTGCAGTGTGAATATGATTGCAGTGACCAGATGGACTTATGTTGGATGGCTCATATTTCATATTGCCTCATGGGAACAGTCCAGCCTAAACTGCCAAGCCAGGTCCTCCCTGCACCAGAAAAAAGCATCCTAGGAATGTTTCGGGGTTTCAACCCCTCTTCATCCAGAATAGCTTGATTCCAGTGGCACAGTGAGCCCGTGACCTACGTCTAGGCATACCCGGCGCACTTAGGGCGAGAAAGCAAACAACACACAATTGATGGACGGAATGCAGAACAAATCAAAACATTCTCCCCCAGTAAAGGAGATCTGGGTTAAATCCATCATTCTTTTGCTCACCATGCCACCCAGTTTAGACCTGGCCATATGCAAATCAGTCTTGACCCTGTGCCTCATGGGAACAATCCAGCCCGAACTGCCAAGCCAGGTCCTCCCTGGACCGGAAACAAGCATCCTAGGACCGGTTTCGGGGTTTCATCCCTCTTCAGCCAGGATAGCTTGATTCCAGTGGCACAGTGAGCCCGTGACCTACGTCTAGGCATACCCGGTGCACTTAGGGCGAGAAAGCAAATGACACACAATTGATGGACGGAATGCAGAACAAATCAAAACATTCTCCCCCAGTCAAGAGATCTGGGTTAAATCCATCATTCTTTTGCTCACCATGCCACCCCAGTTTAGACCTGGCCATATGCAAATCAGTCTTGACACTGTGCCTCATGGGAACAGTCCAGCCCGAACTGCCAAGCCATGGATTTAGGCCCAGATCTCTGTACTGGGATGAATGTATGACATTGTTCTGCATTCTGTTCATCAACTGTTGTTTTTGCATTTGTCACCCCAAGTGGGAAGGGTATGCCCAGACGTGGGTCTCGTGCTCTCCATGCCACTGGAATCAAGCTGTCCTGGCTGAGGAGATGTGAAACCCCAAAACCGGTCCTAGGATGCTTGTTTCCAGTCCAGGGAGGACCTGGCTTGGCAATTCGAGCTGGACTGTTCCCATGAGGCACAGGGTCAAGACTGATTTGCATATGGCTGGGTTCAAACTGGAACGGCATGGTGAGCAAAAAATCTATGGATTTAGGCCCAGATCTCTGTACTGGGGTAAATGTATGACATTGTTCTGCATTCTGTCCATCAACTGTTGTTTTTGCATTTGTCACCCCGAGTGGGACGGGTATGCTCAGACGTGGTTCCCGTGCTCTCCATGCCACTGGAATCAAGCTATCCTGGCTGAAGAGGGGTGAAACCCCGAAACCGGTCCTAGGATGCTTGTTTCCAGTCCAGAAGGGACCTGGCTTGGCAATTCAGGATGGACTGTTCCCATGAGGCACAGGGTCAAGACTGATTTGCATATGGCTGGGTTCAAACTGGAACGGCATGGTGAGCAAAAAAACTATGGATTTAGGCCCAGATCTCTGTACTGGGGTGAATGTATGACATTGTTCTGCATTCTGTCCATCAACTGTTGTTTTTGCATTTGTCACCCAAGTGTGAAGGGTATGCCCAGACGTGCGTCCGTGCTCTCCATGCCACTGGAATCAAGCTATCCTGGCTGAAGAGGGGTGAAACCCCGAAACCGGTCCTAGGATGCTTGTTTCCAGTCCAGGGGGGACCTGGCTTGGCAAATCGGGCTGGACTGTTCCCATGAGGCAGAGGGTCAAGACTGATTTGCATATGGCTGGGTTCAAACTGGAATGGCATGGTGAGCAAAAAAACTATGGATCTAGGCCCAGATCTCTGTACTGGGGTGAATGTATGACATTGTTCTGCATTCTGTTCATCAACTGTTGTTTTTGCATTTGTCACTCCGAGTGGGAAGGGTATGCCCAGACGTTGGTCCCGTGCTCTCCATGCCACTGGAATCAAGCTATCCTGGCTGAAGAGGGGTGAAACCCCGAAACCGGTCCTAGGATGCTTGTTTCCAGTCCAGGGATGACCTGGCTTGGCAATTCAGGCTGGACTGTTCCCATGTGGCACAGGGTCAAGACTGATTTGCATATGGCTGGGTTCAAACTGGAACGGCATCGTGACCAACAAATCTATGGATTTAGGCCCAGATCTCTGTACTGGGGTGAATGTATGACATTGTTCTGCATTCTGTCCATCAACTGGTGTTTTTGCATTTGTCACCCCGAGTGGGAAGGCTATGCCCAGACGTGGGTCCCGTGCTCTCCATGCCACTGGAATCAAGCTATCCTGGCTGAAGAGGGGTGAAACCCCAAAACTGGTCCTAGCATGCTTATTTATAGTCTAGGAAGGACCTCGCTTGGCAATTCGGGCTGGACTGTTCCCATGAGGCACAGGGTCAAAACTGATTTGCATATGGCTGGGTTCAAACTGGAACGGCACGGTGAGCAAAAAAACTATGGATTTAGGCCCAGATCTCTGTACTGGGGTGAATGTATGACATTGTTCTGCATTCTGTCCATCAACTGTTGTTTTTGCATTTGTCACCCCGAGTGGGAAGGGTATGCCCAGACGTGGGTCCTGTGCTCTCCATGCCACTGGAATCAAGCTATCCTGGCTGAAGAGGTGTGAAACCCCGAAACCGGTCCTAGGATGCTTGTTTCCAGTCCAGGGAGGACCTGGCTTGGCAATTCAGGCTGGACTGTTCCCATGTGGCACAGGGTCAAGACTGATTTGCATATGGCTGGGTTCAAACTGGAACGGCATGCTGAGCAAAAAAACTATGGATTTAGGCCCAGATCTCTGTACTGGGGTGAATGTATGACATTGTTCTGCATTCTGTCCATCAACTGGTGTTTTTGCATTTGTCACCCCGAGTGGGAAGGCTATGCCCAGACGTGGGTCCCGTGCTCTCCATGCCACTGGAATCAAGCTATCCTGGCTGAAGAGGGGTGAAACCCCGAAACCGGTCCTAGGATGCTTGTTTCCAGTCCAGGGAGGACCTGACTTGGCAATTCCGGCTGGACTGTTCCCATGAGGCACAGGGTCAAGACTGATTTGCATATGGCTGGGTTCAAACTGGAACGGCACGGTGAGCAAAAAAACTATGGATTTAGGCCCAGATCTCTGTACTGGGGTGAATGTATGACATTGTTCTGCATTCTGTCCAGCAACTGTTGTTTTTGCCTTTGTTACCCCGAGTGGGAAGTGTATGCCCAGACGTGGTTCCCATGCTTTCCATGCCACTGGAATCAAGCTATCGTGGCTGAAGAGGGGTGAAACCCCGAAACCGGTCCTAAGATGCTTATTTCCAGTCCAGGGAGGACCTGGCTTGGCAATTCAGGCTGGACTGTTCCCATGAGGCACAGGGTCAAGACTGATTTGCATATGGCTGGGTTCTAACTGGAACGGTATGGTGAGCAAAAAAACTATGGATTTAGGCCCAGATCTCTGTACTGGGGTGAATGTATGACATTGTTCTGCATTCTGTCCATCAACTGTTGTTTTTGTACTGATTGCTGGGCTGCAGAAGGGACTGCCACTTCGTATTTTCCTTGATTGTGGGTCTGCCTGCCTGCTTTCCTGGACCTTTGTGCCCCAAGTGTTCTCCTAGGAGTTCAACGCATGGTGAGTGCTGTGAGACTGCTCCTGGCTTTTACCTTTCCTGACTTTGTTAGTCCATATGGAGCGCTTTCGTTTTCATGCCTGGGTCCAATGTGGAGCTCATTGCATCGGATTCATCTAGCGAAATGCGTAGTGAGCACTTTTCTACCCCTGCGAATGTCAGTGTGGCTGCCGCAGAGCCCTGCCACGAGGAAAGGCCTGTTCTGTATACAGCACAGGCCCCACTTCTGAGGCCTGCCAAAGCTGTCTGCCTCGCCTTCAGGTGAGACTTCCGTAGATCTTGGGAAAGAACAGAAGAAGGAATGGAAACCAGGTCGAAGTCAAAGAAGTAACAGATACTCATTTAATTCTCTTGCCACGCGTCCCAGAGCACCGAGGACTCTAACATGGAGAATTAACTTAAGTAAATGAACTATCCGGACTCACAGGTAGAGCATCCCAATTGCATGCCACCTATATGAGATGAGTAGATCAACATAGGCACGTGGCCATTGTGACTGTCGAGAGAGACTTAATGTCCTGAGGAGTAGCGTTCTGGAACCTGCAGATGAACGGCCTACCAAACCAGGGCACTCTTGTCCCTGCACCATCCGGATCGATGAGGAGACCTTGTATAATTAAGCTGCAACATGCAACATTGGCACTCATACCTGAATTGGTACTCCCTCCCTTTACAGATACAGCAAAAGAGGTGGTACTGCAGTAAGCCTTTTGGTTGATCTACTCTACCTCCTCCACACATTCAGTGATCAGACTGGGCTTGTAGTCCATATGGTCCTTGGAGTCTGCTTTCAAAAGCTCACACTACTTATTGGGTATCCAAGGCCACCCTTCATTCAATATATTTTTAAGGCTGAGAGTGCAGGTAAGTGTTGGTGTCTAACTAAATGACCACTGCAAGAACTCCTACTAAGGTTCTCACCCTGTAACATCTGTGGTCCAAATGATAAAGTGAAGAGGGGATTAGTGCTGAAGGCTGGCAGATACCGCTCACCCAAAAGTCTCCTTCTATAGGAAACTCATCTGACTAGATCTCCTTATCCATTCCTGGCTCCCGCAGACTTGCTTCCCTACTTCTGGGGAACTAATGTTTTAATTTGTAGTCGGTCCGGAGGAACCCTCTAGGATACTGTATCATAGTTTGGGGTCAAATAGAAGTTTTCTAATTTTGTATGCGCATCTACCCCAGTATACAGTTGCTCTATTTTGCTAGCATCTCTCTATAATACAGAACTAATCCCTAAACTTTACAATATTTTTTTGACTCCCAGGACCAACATGAATACTGACTCCTTCAGGCGTAAAAACATAAGATAAAGCTGTAATCATGTACATTATGCCTATTCACACAAATTAACAGGGAGTACTACTCTTTGCACTCACCTGGTGAAGCTGGCTTCCCTCCTCCTGAACAGGAGTTGGTCAGTGACTCTCCTCGACAGCTTGGCAGAACTCACAATAGTACACCGAACTCTCCACTAATTTTTGGTAACAAAAACAATTGATAATTTTATTACGGTTGAAACCTTGGATATCCACATAGTCCATCACTTAGATATTCAAATTGAAGGTGACGTCAAGCGCACCAATAAAGCCATATTTTGGGACAACTTAACTGAATAGTTAGTTAAGTTGCATTTTTATAAAATATACAATTTATTTTAAAAAATAAACAATAATTTAAATGCTTTTTTATGTTGTAATTTATAATGTCAATGTATAATGAAACCTTATGAGCAAGTTAAAAACGCTATTCCTATAGACTCTTTACACAATCTATATAATTGTGATACATCATATATCATGATATATGTCATGTATATGTAATGTATATATATATGTATATATATATATATATATATATATATATATATATATATATAAAATTCACTGCAAAAACCATACGTTTCAGGGATGTTATAGTTAGTTGCACATTTCACTCCACCATAGAAATTCGGCCGTTATAGTTAGTTGAGCTAACTATAACTCACGCCCCCGCAATGCACTGCGGATGATGTCACATATTACATCATTCATGACATGGTCAGTGACATCACTGATGACATCACTGATGACATCTCAAATTACATCACTGATGACATCACTGATGACATCATTCAGTGACTGTGTGTTTCTGTAAAGTTTAACTATGTTTTATAAATATATTGGCCAAGGTATATTGAAGAATGAGTGGGTGTATAAGAGTGTGAATGGAGGATTTGCTAGGTGCATGACTGACTGTATAAGTAAGTGATTAAATGTGTCTTACTGAATTCATGGGTTAGTGACTAAACTGTGTGAATGTCTGTATCAGTCTGTCTATTGCTCTGCAAGCTGCTGCATTGGTTGATTAGTAGCTACATGAGTGTCTATATGGGTTATTGATTGGTTGCCTGAGTACTTGTATAGGTGCCTGAGTGTGTGGGTGGGTGGGAGGTGTGTGACTGTGCATAGATGTGTGAGTTCTTTATTCACTGGGTGTATTGGTTAAAGACTGCATGTGGAAACAGCTGTATGGGTGGGTGAGTGTGTGTATGGGTGTGTTGGTGAGTGAATGGATATCTCAGTGCTACATGTCCAAGTAACTACATATGTAAAACACAGTGCATGAGAGAGTTGGAGTATATAAATGACTATGCGTGAGAGTCAGTGATTGTGAGAGTGCTGTATGGATGAGTGTGTACTTGTATCAGTGATTGTATAAGAGAGTAAGTATATGTTAGTATCAGTATGAATAAGTGAGGTTGTGTGTGTATAACTGTATAGCTGAGTAAAGTGAAGTGTGATTGATTCTTTGCATGACTGGCATGACTGACTAGATGTGTGAGTAACTCTGGATGAGTGGTGGTATGTGAGTGTTTGTATAGGTGTATGAGTGCCTATAATAGTGTTGTATTGATTAGGGGTGGGCGTAATTTGCGTAAGGGACCTACACGGAGAGGCACAGATATGGAACCAATCTCCGCACTCTCCGCATAGCTCCGTTACATTCCGCCCACCTCCTGCCCGCCTCCCGCCCGCAGTATTAAAAAACTTTAAAAAGCATTATAAATACAATTTTAAATAACCTTACCTTATCGGCGGCATACCCGGGCTTCCATCCGTCTCCATCGCGTCTTCTTCTGGGAACTGCGCATGCAGGGCCGCCCGCGCATGCACAGTTCCCAGAAGAAGACGCGATGGAGACGGATGGAACCCGGGTACGCCGCCGGTAAGGTAAGGTTATTTAAAATTGTATTATAATGCTTTTTAAAGTTTTAATACTGCGGGCGAGAGGCGGGCGGCAGGCCAACTCCGTTACGCCCGAGTGTGCGGAGATTTGCCTTTGTTTCTCTGCCTACATTGCGGAAGGCGGAAGGAGCGATTCTCCGCACATTCCGTGGGTGGAACGGAGTTGTCTGCCCACCCCTAGTATTGATGAGTCACTGCATGTATGAGTGACTGTATGGGTGAATGAGTGGATGTGTGTGTAGACCTAGGAATCAGTGCATGCATACGTAGTAACTGGTATTGGTGTCTCTATTGTTTTGAAAATGGTAATCTGTATTTTAAAGTGGGTGTATCAAAGGTTTTATTAAGGTATGAGGAGGTGTATCAGATTTTCACATGGATGATGTCATCAGTGATGTCATTTGAGATGTCATCAGTGATGTCATCAGTGATGTCACTGACCATGTCATGAATGATGTAATATGTGACATCCTCAGCAGTCCATTGCGGGGGCGTGAGTTATAGTTAGCTCAACTAACTATAACGGCCACATTTCTATGGTTTTGTATGAGTGAAATGTGCAACTAACTATAACGTCCCTGAAGCCTATGATTTTTTCAGTGAATTTCAAAGGTTTTTTAAATGCTAATTTGTAACTATAACGTACCCTGAAACCTATATTTTTTTTCAGTGAATTTCAAAGCTTTTTAAAATGATTATTTGTAACTATAACGTCCCTGAAACCTATGGCTTTATTAGTGAATTTCAAAGGTTTTTTAAATGCTAATTCTAATTATAATGTTCCTTAAACGTATGGTTTTTCAGTGATTTTAAATTATCATTCCATTCTCAACCTAGCGATAACAGCCGATATCCCCAGTTTTCCAGCAATAGCTTCCGCAAAAAAAAATAGCCACAAATCACAGCAAGAACTAACGGTAATATTATGCAGAGTAAGCGTTCCCGTGCAAAAATAACACAAAAACACCACTTCCCGATATTTTCAACGAACAGCCAAATCTGGGGTGCGATCCAAAAACAGGAAATAAGCTTTGTTAGTAGTAGGAATCTAACATTTGCTTTTTACTGGTGTAAACCATGACCACTACCTACAGTGTGAAAGGGAGCCCAGCCCAGAATCACATCTGAAGAACAACACATGTCATAAAGTTAGTGATCATGCAGCTCTGACACCAAAGAAGGCCACAACACCCACTGCCACCAGCCTCAGGATGTCCTCCCGGACCACCCTCCTCCCTACTACCACCGAGGCAGCGTACAACAAGACAGCGGACCTTCCAAAAATGGCATGGTCCCTCAGCCACACAATACTTGAATGTTGGCAGATGTTACAACCAATTATGTGTGAAGGACACAAGTCACCCATCAATAATAATGCACACAATACCAAGTGTAGCGGTGATGTGCTCGACAGACCTCACTATGCAGAGCACAAACCTCTCCATGTGTACATATACTGCTGGTGCTTGAAGTGTTGTGCACAGTGGACGCAACCATGTTACCTGTGTTGTCCCCCCTGGGAAGCTGAAGCGTTGTGGGCTGCTCCAACATATGCCACTCCAGCGTAAGAGTATGAATAAATAGGCCGGAGCTCTGGGTGTGGTTCACTCTGGGAAGACCAAAGTGTCTGCCAGGGCAGCAGCCCTCACCCTACCATGAGGCATTCGCCATGACCGCCGGCCTCCTCGACACAGGCCCTCTGCGAACCCAGCACCACAACACCACAGACTTATGTCTGTACAGACTACTGCCTTCAATCCACACTGCGGACAGCAGGGCTCCCAATTCAGATTGAGTCGCGATTGCAGATGATGCAGTCCAGTACGCAAGACACATTGCTCCCAGTGTGGCCCGCCCAGACCACGCATCATTGAGCGCCAAACGTACCACTAACTCAATGCACCAGAAGTCAACGCCACGGGCCTTATTAAGGCAGAATCCATTAGACAAAAAACATTGCTCCCAGTGCGGCCCGCTTGGACCATGCATCATTGCAGGAGGCGCACACGCTGAGTGCTTCAGGTGCCACTAACTCACTGCACCATAAGTCATCGCCATGTAGCCTTATTAAAGCAGAATTCATTAGACAAAAGACATTGCTACCAATGCGGCTCACCCGGACCACGCATCATCGCAGGGTGCGCACACTCTGGGTGCTTCAGGTGCCACTAACTCAGTGCACCACTTATCATCGCTGGCTGAACACACACTAAATTGCCAATAACTGTGCATCTCAACTCAACGCCACGTGGCTGTGGGGCCTTGCTGACCACGCCCTCCTGCCTACACTGCGGTCATCAGGCCTCACAATTAAAATTGAGTCTTCATTCATTAATTGCATAGTGCAGTAGGCAAGTAAGTATAACGTCCCTCAAACCTACACAATATTCTTTTAGTATCCTTGCCTCAAGAACTTCTTTTATATCAGTTATAGCTTTACTACAATGACCAAATTCAGCTTGCAAGTCCAAATGAACACTGAATGGTCTACACTGTGGACAGCAGAGTTCACAATTTGAATTCAGTTTTGATTTATTTATTGCAGAGTGAACTGTACTCTATGTCATTGAATTTTCTCAAGAGGAAGTCACAAAAAGCATTCCTCCATGTCTATGCTGACTACTGCCTTCATTCTACACTGCGGATAGCAGGGCTCACAATTCACATCGAGTCGCAATTGCAGATGACGCAGTCCAGTAGGCAAGAGAGATTGCTCCCAGTGCGGCCCACCTGGACCACACATCATCGCTGGCTGCGCACAGGTTGAATGCTTCTAATGCCCCTATCTCAGTGCAGCACAACTCATGGACCCTTTATGATACAATATTTTGTGTATAATTTCACATCTGGTGCCCCTACCTCAGTGTACCACAAGTCATGGATCCTTTACGATAGAATCTTTTGTGTATTATTTTACATCTGTTGCCGCCACGTTAGTGCAGCACAAATCATTGACCCTATATGATTGAATCTCTGTTTCTGATCCAATGATTACTGTTGTACTTGTTGCCAGCGCCAACCATTCCCGGAGGGCTGGCTTACACTCTCCCCACACGCATCCAGCACAGACGTCACTGGACATGTGACCCTGGTAATAAAAATGAGTCGAGCGCAGGCGCCCGTACCCAGTCCCACTATCCATCTGTGTCTGTGTGTTCATTATGTATGCAACATTCTGCCCCTTGGCCCTACCACATTAAATTGTGCTCTGGACAGCGTATGCAACCAACTTACCTTTGACAGTGGGAGAAAACTTTGGTTATGTAACTTTGTCTTGGTCATTGTACAAGTGTGTACGTAGAGACTGGATGATTAGAGTACTGCAAGAAGAGTGTATAGTGAATTTATAAGTGTGAGTGATTGTATAAGTACATATGTTGGCGCAGCCTAACTCCAACAACGAGCTTGTCTCTAATTGGCTGCCCTCCATGTCCCAAAAACTGAAATTTGGACTTTGCATGGCCCTGTATTGCTACAGCTGCAATACTTCACTGAATGTGCAATAAACATTCACATCCACACAGATGTGTCATGTCCACCATCTTTCTTGTGTGGAACTATGGATCAATGTAGGGTGAGTGATTCCCCGTAACTTCCATGTTAGCCATGTTGTGGGACTTAGCTCACAGAGTGACACATTGACGCTTGTGACCCGGGTGACGGCAGCACTAAAACAAGAAAAAGTAGCCCAAAGTAGCCCAATATTGCTACTTTAAGGAAGGAGGGGCAGGGACATCGTCAAGCAGGCGGTGAATGCATTGGAATTGATGTTGCAGCAGGCTGCCAAGTAATTATTTGTCTAATAAAGCGCTTTAACATACTAATTTGCTGGAGCGCTGTATATATATTTATAATCTGACAACTAGCACAAACCAAATTTTTACCGTATAACCGGGAAAAATATAGCCCAATTGTGCGTGATCTAGCCCAATCTGGCAACAGTGCTGCATTAGTTGATTCCTCATATGGCTCACGATGGAGCCACGCCCATAGCTCCGGAGTCATTCTTCACAGTCTCACGCAGGACTGGCATACGCCAGGCCAGCCCACTCTGCTGAAGCTTACTGGGAAGAACAACAACGCTACATGGCCAAGATTTTCATTGTAGTGATCTGCTGGTCACAGGTCTAGTTGTCAGTATGCCACAGTCACTCTCTCATGGCTGGTATACACCCACACCACACCATGCATAGGCATCACAGGCCATGTGACCCTACCAGTAAAAAAGACCGGGCGCACATGCTCTATGCCATTTTAGAGTTGCTCCAACCGCATGCACTGTGATGGCCTGTCCCGGTGGTCCGGACACCTCATGTAGGCCTGAGCCATCGAACAGGGGGCCTACCGCCACATGCGTGGCCTCACTGGTCACTGAGTTAGTGGCACTGCAAGGACTGAGTGGGTGTGCAACCTGCGATGATGATAGGTACACTAGTATGTCCTCTGCCATGGAAAAATCAAGACGCAGCACAAATGTAAGACTTGTAGGCTTGTGGAGCGCTGCTGCATGATGTGGAGGGTGCCCTGTCCGCGAAAAGGTGAGGAGCGGTGGGCAAAAACACCTGGGCGGTGGGAGTGGATGGGGTGCAGCAGCCTGGATGCACAAAGGCGGCACAGTGATTTAGGCATACGCAGTCGTATATACTCTGCCATTACTAATTCTGTGCTTTGATTCAGATGTGGGAGCTTGAGGGCTCCACTAGGTCCCGGCACGTGGTTGGATACACAGCAGTGGCGTAAAGGTGAGCTGTGAGGTTTTTGTCCACAGTATGGGCACTCACTGTCCCTCTTCATTTCTTCCTCTCACACTGTTTCTCTCGTTCTCTCTCTCTTCCTCTTTCTCACACTCTTTCTCTCTCTCTCTCTCTTCCTCTCTCTCACTCTTTCTCTCTCTCTTTGTCTCTCTCTCTCACTCTTTCTTTCTTTTTCTCTCTCTCTTTCTCTTCCTCTCACTCTCACTGTTTCTCTCTTTCTCTCTGTATTCCTCTCACTCACTCTTTCTTCCTTTTTCTCTCTGTCTTCCTCTCACTCTTTCTTTCTCTCTCTCTCTCTTTCTCTCTCCTTTTATGCACAATCTTATCTTGCTTTTTGTCTAGCAGGCCTGCGATGATGCGTGTCCATCCTGCAATCAACACTGAATTGTGAGCTCGGCTTCGCTGCGTGCACACAATGGGTGAGGAGGTTGCTTTGGCACATGGTGGACCCTCTTCGACACAAGCCGGTGGCGGAGGGTGAGCAGTGAGGCTTGTTTTCACAGTGGCGGCCATTCACCTCTGGGCAGTGGGAGTGGATGGGGGTGCAGCAGCCTGAGTGCGCAGCGGCAGGCAGTCACCTCCGGGCAGTGGGAGTGCATTGGGTGCAGCAGCCTGGGTGCGTAGCGGCTGTCATATACCTCTGGGCAGTGGGAGTGGATGGGGTGCAGCAGTCTGGGTGTGCAGCGGTAGGCAAACACCTATGGACAGTGGGAGTGGATGTGGTGCAGCAGCCTAGGTGTACAGCAGTAGGTAGACACCTCTGAGCAGTGGAAGTGGAAGAGGTACACTAGCCTGGATACACAAAGGCGGGACAGCGATTTAGGCGTGCGCAATTGTATGTACTCATCCATTACTGATTCCATACTATCATTCAGATGACTAAGCTTGAGGGCTGCCCTATATCCCAGCATGTGGTTGGAGACACACCGGTGGCAGAAAGGTGAGCTGTGAGGATTTTCTCCACAGTGTCAACACTCACTCTCCCTCTCCCTCTCCCTCTCCATCTCTTCCTTTCTGTCACTCACACTCTTTCTCTCTCTCTCACTCTCTAGCTCTCCCTTTCTCTCTCTCACACTCTTTCTCTCTTTTTCTGTCTCTTCCTCTCTCTGACTCTTTCTTTCTCTCTCTTCCTCTCTCTCACTCTGTCTCTCCCTCTTCCTCTATTACACTGTTTCTCTCTTTCTCTCTTCCTTGTATCTCACTCTTTCTCTCTTTCTCTGTCTTCCTCTCTCTCAATTTCTCTATCTCTCTTCCTCACTCTCACTCTTTCTCTCTCTCTCTTCCTTTCTCTCACTCTTTCTCTCTCTCTCTCTTCCTCTCTCTCACTCTTTCTCTCTCTTCCTCCCTCTCTCTCTTCTTCTCTCACACTGTTTCTCTCTCTCACTCTTTCTCTCTGTCTTCTTCTCACTCTTTCTTTCTTTTTCTCTCTCTTCCTCTCACTCCCACTGTTTCTCTCTTTCTCTCTGTCTTCCTCTCACTCTTTCTTTCTCTCTCTGTTTCTCTCTCCTTTGAGGAACGCATGACGCACAATCTTATCATGCTTTTTATCTAACAGGCTGTGATTCACAAATCAAAGTCCCCCCAACACCACCACAGCTGAACGTGTGTAGAACCTGCGATGATGCGTGGCCATCCTGACAACACCTGAGAAAGTTGCTTCGGCATGTGGTGGACCCTCTTACACACACACCGGTGGCGGAAGGTGAGCAGAGAGGCTTCTTTCTGCAGCGGCGGGCAGTCACCTCCGAGCAGTGGGATTGGATGGGCTGGAGCAGCCTGAGTGTGCATTGACAAAACAGAGAATTAGGCATGTGCAGTTGTATGTACTCTGCAATTCCTAATTCTATTCTATCTTTCAGATGACTAAACTTGAAGGAGCACTATGTCCTGTCACATGGTTGGAGACACACCGGTGGCACAAAGGTGAGCTGCGAAGATTTTCTTCAGTGTCAACACTCCCTTTCCCTCTCTTCCTTTCTCTCTCTCAAACTTTCTCTCTTTCTCTTCCTCTCTCTCATTCTTTCTTTCTCTCCATTCCTCTCTCTCACTCTTTCTCTCTCTCTTCCTCATTCTCACATTGTTTCTCTCTCTCTCTTTTCCTTGTATTTTACTCTTTCTCTCTTTCTCTCTCTCACTCTTTCTCTTTTTCTCTGTCTTCCTCTCTCTCCTACTCTTTCTCTGTCCTCCTCTCTCACTCTTTTTCTCTCTTCCTCTCTCTCACACTGTTTCTCACTTTCTCTCTTCCTCGTATCTCACTCTTTCTCTCTTTCTCTCTCTCTCTCACTCTCTCTCTCTTTCTTTGTATTCCTCTCTCTCTCACTTTTCTTTGTTTCTCTCTCTCTACCTCACTCTTTCTCTCTTTCTCTTTCTCCTTTGCTGGACGCATGACGCACCATCTTATCTTTCTTTTTGTCTTGCAGGCTGTGATTCACAAATGGTCCAGCGATAACACGACATCGCTGTTCTTAGTTTTATTTGTTGTTGTTTTGTTTTAATAAAATGTTTTATATGTAAATCCATACATGACTAAGATTTTTATTTGTCGAACCTCACAAGCATCTTCTTATTAATAATTTTACAACATTACCCAATTTTTTTACGTTCCAGATTCCCTAACTTGACTGTCACATTTGTTTTTGGGGGGTGGGGTGAGAGGGCATAGCAGACAAGGAGCTCCTGCTTGGGGATGTTGGAGCAGTGTTGGGTGTCCGACCTGCATGATCGTTGCTTCCATTGCATCTGTTCTCAGAGAATTACGAGCAAGCAGGCTGGCTTGTAGATGAAGAACTGTGAGCCAACTGGCAGACTCATAGAGGGAGAACCGTGGCCCATCAGATCGCCTAGGGAGAGCTGCGGGCCAGCTCGCAGAGGAACACCTGCGGTCTGACTAGTATAGGGAAAGGTGCGGGCCATCAGCTTCCAAAGGGATAGCTGCGGAACAGAGATGGAGCATGAAGAACGTATCTTGCAGAGAGAGACCTGCAGTATATTTCCAGTCTTGGCTTCACAGATACAACTGTGGGCCTGAGAACTCGCAACCGAAGAGCTGTGAGCCGACAAGTGGTTCGCCAAGGGAGACTTGCGCGCCCGAAAATGTTGTTGGAGGTATGCTGTTGATGCGGGAAAAGGGTGCGTTACCTGCTGATGTAGGGAGACGCAGTGTGAAAGGGGTATCTCGCACAGACAGAGATCCGGTATGTTAAATTGCCACCGGGACCATTCTTTTATATTTTTACTCAATGCGAGGCACAAGATGGCTGCTAACACTTCATGGTTTGAAGTGTTAGCAGCCAATCAGAGGCAAGCTTGTGCTCGGGAGTTATGACCGTCCAGATAAATATATATTTTTCCTTTAATAGCTCAAAAACTACTGAACGGATTTACACCATTTCAACAAAAGCGCGCTTTCAGGTCCAAGACCTTTCTCCCTGCCAAATTTGGTGTTATTCCGTTCAGCAGTTTGACCTGTAGCCTTGTCTAAAGTATCCTATGGAAAATGCATTGAGAAAACACTTTTTCGGACCCCCCTTTTTTCTCTCAGCCCCCCCTTGACCAATCACCCTGTAATATGTCTTCGCAGATGGATGGCTCCAGTGGTGGGTGCAAATATCTTGCAATAAACTTGCTTTCAATTAACAACCAAACTTGTACATCCTCAATACACCCCTAAACTTTCAAGATACGAGCTGATCAAAAAAGAGAAACGTTTTGGAAAATTTTGTAAAGATTCGTCAAATGATGCCAAAGTTATATGCACATGGAGAGCTCCAGGAGAGGGGCAGCGCAACACCCCTCCCAACATGAGTGGAGCCCAGGGGCTGCAGGGACCACAGTAGGCCCCAGTAGCCCCAGCGAGCCCCCGCTTTTATTTTTTAAGAAATTTCCCCGGGACCTAGCCCAACCGGAGCCCAAATTAAAATAAAATGCGGGAACCCGCGACTCCATCGCGAATTGCGCCGATTTTTTTTAATTTTTATTAAAGGCTTTTTTGGGCCCTGGGGTCTTTCTGGGACCCCCTGAGCAGGCCTAGGGGGTCAGGGTGTTTTTACCCTGTCCCCTTCTCTTGTTTTATACCTTTGTTTCTCTGTTTTCTGGTGACTCGCTTCTACCGAGCCACAAGATGGCTGCCACCACTTCCTGGTTTGGAGAGGGGCTGCCCCACTCCATTAAAACAAAAAACGAAAAAAATCAAAAATGAAAAATAATTGCCAAGGCCCCAGGGGAAGGGGTCCCTGAGGCCAAAATCAGCCTGGGGAGTGGGGCCGCAAGGACCCCCTCTTTAATAAAAAATAAGCAAAGGCCTAGTTCCAGGGAATAGGGTCCCTGCGACCAGAATTGGCCTTGGCAGGGGGGCTGCGCGGTCCCTTCCTGTGTAATTTGAAAGAAAAAGAAATATGGGTTTGGCCCCGGAGATGGGGGTCCCTGGGGTCAATAAGGATCAGGGGAAGGGGGGGCCACCCAGCCCCCCTTTCTAAAATAAAATAAAAAGAAAGAAAGCTGTGGAACTCGCCAGAAGCCCCGCCCCCTTTCAACACTACTCGGAAAACGCATCTCCAGGCATGCTCTAGGTTGGGGTATGAAGTCCCCTTCGCTACTGAGGGGCCTTAGGGGGCAACTAGCCCACCTCTTACCTCCAATAAGCCCTACACAGTGGGATTCCTGAGAGGTGGTCAGAGGCCACACCCCTTTTTCCACCACTCTGCAAGCATGCCTCTTGGCACACTGCTGGTGGGACGATGAGGTCCCCTTGCTTCTTGAGGGCTTCAGGACCAAAGTGGTTTTCATCGGCCAAGCAGAAGTGCACCTGGAGGCGCAATTGCAGAGTGGTGTAAAAAGGGGGCATGGCCTCTGACTACCTCTCAGCAATCCAGCTATGTGGGGCTTACTGGAGGTAACAGGAGGAGGGCTAGTTGGCCCCAAAGGACCCTCAAGAGGCAAGGGGACGTCATCCCCAACCCAGAGAGTGCCAGGAGGTGTGTTTGCAGAATGGTGGAGAAAGGGGGCATGGCCTGCAACCACCTCTCAGCAATCCCACTGTGTGGGGCTTACTGAAGGTAACAGGTAGGCTAGTTGGCCCCTAAGTTCCCCTAGAAGCAAAGGGGACTTCATTCCCCAACCAAGAGCATGCCAGGAACCAAATTTGCAGAGTGGTGGGCAAAGGGGGAGTGGCCTGCTATAAGAACTTAGCAATCCTGCTGTGTGAGAGTTAGTGGAGATAATAGGAGGGGTAGTTAGCCCACAAGGATTTCCTTGGGGGGCAACTACACCATCTGTTACCGCCAGTAAGTCTCACACAGTGGGATTGTTAAGAGGTCTTCGAAGGCCACTCCCCCATTTGTCCACCACTCTGCAAACATGCCTCCTGTCACACTACTGGTTGGAGGATGAAGTCCACTTTACTCCTGAGGGACTTTGGGGGCACAAAGCCATCCTGGTACCTCATATATTTCCTACACAGCAGAATTCCTGAGTGCTGGTTTGAGGCCCAGCCCCCTTTCTCCACCACTCTGCAAACAAGACTACTAGTTAAAGAAGCATTTGCAATGCAATAGGTCTCGCATTTGTGAGAGTTAGAGCCATTGGCATTGTAAATGTAAAAGTTTTTTACTAATGTCTTCTGTACCTCTCTTGCATCTTTCTGCAGATCTCTTGCTTCTTTTTGCACTCCTCTTGCCTCTTACTGTACGCCTCTTCCCTCTTTCTGCACCTCTCTTGCATCTTTCTGTAACTCTCTTGCCTCTTTCTACACTTCTCTTGCCTTTTTCAGCACGTCACTTGCATTTTCTACACTTCCCTTGCTTCTTTCTGCACCACTCTTGCTTCTTTCTGTACCCCCTTTGCCTCTTTCTGCACCTCTGTTGCTACTTTATGTACCTCTCTTGTTTATTTCTGCACCCCTCTTGCCTCTTTATGCACCCCTCTCCAATCATTCTGCACCTCTCTTGCCTCTTTCTGCACACCTGTTCCCTCTTTCTGCACCTCTCTTGCCTATTTCTGAACCTCTCTTGCCTCTTTCTGCACCTCTTTTGGTTCTTTATGTACTTCTCTTGCTTCTTTCTGCACCCCACTTGCCTCTTTCTGCACCCCTGTTCCCTCTTTCTGCACCTCTCTTGCATGTTCTGGCACCCCTCTTGTCCCTTTCTGCATCCCTCTTGCTTCTTTCTGCACCCCTCTTGCCTCTTTCTGCACCCCTCTCCAATCATTCTGCACCTGTCTTGCCTCTTTCTGCACACCTGTTCCCTCTTTCTGCACCTCTCTGGCCTGTTTCTGAACCTCTCTTGCCTCTTTCTGCACCTCTGTTGGTTCTTTATGTACTTCTCTTGCTTCTTTCTGTACCCCACTTGCCTCTTTTTGCACCCCTCTTCCTTCTTTCTGCACCTCGATTGCCTCTTTCTGTACCCCTGTTCCCTCTTTCTAATAATAATAATAATAAGCAAATTTATAAAGCGCATGGTTACACTAGGCTAGTGTGTCCCTGCGCTACGGAAAACAAGGCCCCGGTTACTCATGTCGAAATACAATCCCTACCCGTGCGAGCTCTCTGCTACTCTATTCAGAGGGGAAAAAATAAGTTTTCAGCTCCTTACGGAAGGTCCTCTCTGAGACCTACGTCCTGAGCCCCCATAGGAGTTTGTTTCATTGTTGTGCTGCCATGAAGCGAAAGGAGCGCCCACCCATCCTTGCTCTCTCGATGGTAGGTATGATAACCTGCCCCTTTCCGCTAGACCTTAATTGACGGGTAGGGGCATAGGAGGTTAGGAGGTTGTGAAGGTAGGTGGGCCCCTTCCTCTGTACAATCCGATGACTCACACAGAGCGCTATAAACAGAATTCGCTCCTTAATCGGAAGCCAATGCAGGGTGGCCAAAGCTCTGTTGGAAGGGGCTCTCTTGGGCAACATCAAGACCAGGTGAGCTGCTGCATTCTGGATGCGTTGTAGCCTCTGAATGCACTTAGTGTTAGCTCCCAAGTAGAGGACATTTCCATAGTCCAGCCTAGATGTCACTAAGGCATGGACCATGGTTTTCCTGACTGTGGTAGGTAGCAGATCCAACGTCTTCCTGAGTCCCCGCAGGACTCCAAAACAGGTGCCTGCCACCCATCTAGTATGGTGTTCAAACGAGAGCTTATTATCAAGCCACACCCCTAAATTCCTAACCTGTTCGCTGGGCGTCGGTGTGGGGCCCAGTGTCTGTGGGCACCATGCCGATGTCCACACTGATGGTGCCTTGCCTATGACCAGCACCTCCGTTTTGTTTCCATTCAATTTGAGGCAGTTACTGGCCATCCAGGACGCCAACTCCTGCAGACATGTTGTAAGATTACTGGCTGCCATCTCATCTGGTTGAGTAAGAGACACAACCAGTTGCATGTCGTCAGCATACGACATGACCTTGACCCCAAATTTCTCCGTAATCTCTGCCACTGGTGTGACATAGAGATTAAATAGGGTCGGACTAAGAGTAGACCCCTGTGGGACCCCCTGCTTCAATTTGATATGTTTTGATCTGTGGGGACCCTGTGCTACCTGGAAGCTGCGGTCCTGCAGAAAAGATTCCATCCATTCCCAGGCTTTTCCGACCACCCCTCCCTTTCTGAGACACTGTAGCAACGTATGATAAGCCACAGTGTCAAATGCCGCACTCAAATCTAAAACAATTA
The DNA here is from genome assembly GCF_964204655.1 of Triturus cristatus. Classification (NCBI taxonomy): domain Eukaryota; kingdom Metazoa; phylum Chordata; class Amphibia; order Caudata; family Salamandridae; genus Triturus; species Triturus cristatus. The sequence continues at coordinate 1,108,757,496 of NC_140590.1, forward strand.
AGGCCACCATTTGTACCTCATCCACAAATTTCCAGATGGTCTCAGTAGACAGAAGCAGGGCTGATTCAGTAGAATAAGATGCTCGAAATCCTGATCGCGTGGAGAAGGTTATGCTTACTAATGTGAGCCATCAATTGGATATTGGCTACCTTCTGAGCTATTTTCGTGAAGTAGGGTAGTAGCGAGATAGGGCGGATATTGTCCAAATGATTCATGCTGACATTGGGTTTCTTCTTCAAAGGGAGAACAACATCCTCCTTCCATTTTTTGGGACGATGCCTGATGTAAAGGAGAGCTCTAAAAGATATCTGATATAGGACTCAAAAGTCTCAATACTCCCTCTCAGCACCTTGGGCGATGCTGGGTCTCTGGGAGAGCCAGACTTAATGTTGGAGGCTATTTTCTTTAAGGTGAAATGGGATGGAACAGTGAAAATATCAAGGCATTGTGTCCCCAATATATTAGTGGATACAAGAGCATCCATGCGCCCATCCCGAGGCGAAACCGGGAAGGTGGAGTAAATCTTTTCTACCTTCTCTGAGAAGAAGTCTGCCACTCGTTTACAGGACTCCACTGAACCTATCACAGGTGCAGCAATAGTGGACAAGGAGGATATCTCTTTTAAGACATTAAACAGCTCCTTAACTGAGTTATCTGCTGTCTCTATCCCCCCCTATAGTATGAAGCCTGCGTCTTCCTAATTAGGGCATGATATTCCATAAGACTTGCTTTATATTCACTCCTACCGATAGCCGAGAAGTCTCTTCTCCACCATCTTTCGAGGCGTTTACAAGCTGCCTTGGCCATTGTAAGCTCCACCCCCAACCAGGGGGCAGACTTTTTTTGTCTCCCTAATACTTTGGTGGACCAGGCTGCACCTCTGTTGCATGTTCTGGCACCCCTATTGTCCCTTTCTGCATCCCTCTTCCCTCTTTTTGCACCTCTCTTGCATCTTTCTGCATCCGTCTTCCCTCTTTCTGTACCTTTCTTGCCTTTTTCTGCACCCCTGTTCCCTCTTTCTGCACTTCTCTTGCTTCTTTCTGCACCTCTTACCTATGTTGGCATACTTAGAAATTAGCATTTAAAAAACCTCAGAAATTCATTGAAAAAAACAAAGATTTCAGCGGCGTTATAGTTAGGAATCAGCATTTTAAAAAACTTAGAAATTCACTGAAAAAAAACACAAGTTTCAGGGACATTATAGTTAAGCTGACATTTCACTCGCACAAAACCAGATATATTCAACAGTTAGATAACTATATCTCGCACCCCCGCAATGCACTGCTGATGACGTCACATTCTCAAATGTCATCAATGATGACATCTCTCTCTCCCTCTTTCTCTCTATATCTATCTATATATTTATATATATTATCTACTGGCGGTCGCCAGTAGATAGTTATAGTTAGGACCGTGTTTCCATAGGAAATCCGCAACATTCTATTTGGAATAACTTTGGCGCCGGTTGACGAAACCTCACGAAATTTTCAAAATAGGTGGGGCGCTCCACTCCGCTCCTACCCTGAAAGTCTCGGGGGGATTCGTCAAGCAGGGGCTGAGAAAAAAGGGTGGTCCCAAAACGCGTTTTCCCCATGCAATTTTACATAGGGACCTTTAGTCCAAGGTACAGCCCGAACGGCTGAACAGAATTACTTGAAATTTGGCAGAGAGGTAGTCCTCAGCTCAGGGAAGTGCCTTTTGCAGGTCTGGTGTCAATCTGGTCAGTAGTTCCTGAGAAAATCAAAAGTAAAATCATATATATATGTGGGCGGAGCCTAACCACACATCTCATCCTGAGATCTGATTGGCTGTCAGCACTTCATCCAAGAAGCGTTGGCAGCCATCTTGGGACCAATATACATGATAGCACCTCATTAAAAAGCATTGCAGTTAATAGAAGCTTTTAAGACTTTAGTTACATTATAAATCATTTGTTGATGGTACCATACTCATTTTAGGAATTGTGGTATGTTCTAAGGTGATTTCACCATGTGAAAAAGCCTTCTGCTGGGATATCATGATTGAGAGAAAAAAAAATTCTCATGCTTTTCCCACAGAGGTTTGGAAGGTGATCTATAAGCTAAACTGAGAGCTTATTTTCTGTAAATTCACATTATCTTTCTCAGTCATGTGAGAATGAAGTCTGACATTCTCAGTAAAACATGTACATCCAACAAGGGCAGAGACTGTCAGTTGATTCCTTTGTGTTCTACTGCAGCTTCCCAGAGTGTTCCAAAGAACAACTAGAGCGCTAACAGTCCTACTTATGATAAACGTGTGGCACACCTGAAGCCATCTTGCTTGGATTAAAGTGGTAACTCTTAAAACATTTAATTTAAAAAGGAATAAAATGAGGGGGTTCATTTTTCCATAAAAAGTATGATTAGTGTTGCAGAAAGAAAAATTAGGACACATTTTGAGTGACTTCTCAAATCCTCTTCTATTTCATTAAAAAATTCTGACATGCAGACTGAAACATGCACTTTCAATTCCAGCAGCAGTTTTCCCTGGTGAGCAGTAGCTTTACTACAGTGATCTAATGAGTTTAAAGAGTGCTAACATTCTGAATTTATGGCAAATGTGTGACACATCTGAATGCCTTCTTGATGGAATCAAAGTAAAAAACTGAAAGTATTTCCTACTGAGGAGACTGCAGTAAATGAGGAAATTAGGAAACTTCATAACAAATAAGTCTCCCAAGATGGCCACCAGAGACAAAAGAGCCCAAATGGAGCCCAAATATCACCCAGATGTAGCCCAAGTATAGACCAATGACAGAATGTCCCAGAGTGTTCTTAAAAACAACTAGAGCGCTTACTGTCTTCATTATGACAAAAGTATGGCACACCTGAAGCCATCTTGATTGGAATAAACTGGTAACACTTAAAACATTTAATTTAAAAAGGAACACAATGAGGGGGTTCATTTTGCCATAGAAATTATGATTAATGCTGAAGAAAGAGAATGAGGGCACATTTTGAGTGACTTCTCAAATACTATTCTATTTCATTAAAAAATTCTGACATGCAGACTGAAACATGCACTTTTAATACCAGGAGCAGACTTCCATGGTGAACAGTAGTTTTACTACAGTGATCTAATGAGCAACTAGAGTGCTAACTTTCAGAATTTATGGCAAATGTGTGACATATCTGAATACCTTCATGATGGAATCAAAGTAAAAAACTGAAAGCATTTCCTACTGAGGAGACTGCAGTACATGAGGAAATTAGGAAACTTCATAACAAATAAATCTCCCAAGATGGCCACCGGAGACAAAAGAGCCCAAATGTAGCCCAAAATCACCCAGATGTAGCCCAAATATAGCCCAATGACAGAAGTGTGCAAAACACTTATTATTTTGTGTTTTTGCAGTGTTATATAGTGCAGACTTGTCAGGTATTGGAGTGCTTTACATGAGCATTGGTTACATCACACAAGAACAAATTCATTTTGGTTGTAGACATGGGGAGACTAAGTGATTTGACCAGAATCACAGAATGTCGAGCTGAAGCAGAAACTCCAACCTGGTTCCCCAGTTGCAAAGTCTGCAGTTCTGGAAGTAACACCACATCCTCTCCCCTAAGTGCAACATTTAATCAAGTGGTCACTGGATAAAAAAAAACATAAAGATAACAAATAATTTAAATGTGCTTTGTCGCTATTTGAAAACTCAGAAAATATGTCCTTATTTTAGTCTTTTAGAGCACTAACCATAATTTTGATGCCAATAAGACCCTCTCATATATGTAATTTCTAAAGGAAATGCTCTAGGTATTACAGTTTTGATTACATCAAGATGACGTCAGGCGTTCCACACTTTTGTAATAAATATAGAATGTTAGCAATCTAGTTCTTCATTAGGATACTGTTGTCATCAGTGATGTCATTTGAGATGTCATCAGTGATGTCATGAGTGATGTCACTGACCATGTCACGAGTGATGTAATATGTGACGTCATCAGCAGTGCATTGCGGGCGCGCGAGTTATAGTTAGCTGAACTAACTATAACGGGGGAATTTCAATGGATTTGTACAAGTGAAAAGTCCAGCTAACTATAACACCCCTGAAACCTATGTTTTTTTCAGTGAATATATATATATATATATGAACACAAGTTGGTCGCACACTGCTCGTCACACCAGCAAGTTGCCCCAAAGGACTGTGGTGAATGTAGTGGCGACGGCGGGTACGCCTATGCCACGATGTGTAAAAAGAAAACAGTATCTGTTGCATTTAGCCATCCCTGGACACGTGTTTCGAGGTAGTTGCCTCTCGTCAGCAGGGAGCAGGACAATGTAAAGGGGTGCCGAGTGGACTGCCAAAATGTAATTAAAACAGGTCAAATACCTCTCATGGCGCGCAGGTGCAGAACCAGGGCTCGTCAGCCCGTTAGCTCACGGGAGCCGTAATAATTTGAACACAAGTTGGTCGCACACTGCTCGTCACACCAGCAAGTTGCCCCAAAGGACTGTGGTGAATGTAGTGGCGACGGCGGGTACGCCTATGCCACGATGTGTAAAAAGAAAACAGTATCTGTTGCATTTAGCCATCCCTGGACACGTGTTTCGAGGTAGTTGCCTCTCGTCAGCAGGGAGCAGGACAATGTAAAGGGGTGCCGAGTGGACTGCCAAAATGTAATTAAAACAGGTCAAATACCTCTCATGGCGCGCAGGTGCAGAACCAGGGCTCGTCAGCCCGTTAGCTCACGGGAGCCGTAATAATTTGAACACAAGTTGGTCGCACACTGCTCGTCACACCAGCAAGTTGCCCCAAAGGACTGTGGTGAATGTAGTGGCGACGGCGGGTACGCCTATGCCACGATGTGTAAAAAGAAAACAGTATCTGTTGCATTTAGCCATCCCTGGACACGTGTTTCGAGGTAGTTGCCTCTCGTCAGCAGGGAGCAGGACAATGTAAAGGGGTGCCGAGTGGACTGCCAAAATGTAATTAAAACAGGTCAAATACCTCTCATGGCGCGCAGGTGCAGAACCAGGGCTCGTCAGCCCGTTAGCTCACGGGAGCCGTAATAATTTGAACACAAGTTGGTCGCACACTGCTCGTCACACCAGCAAGTTGCCCCAAAGGACTGTGGTGAATGTAGTGGCGACGGCGGGTACGCCTATGCCATGATGTGTAAAAAGAAAACAGTATCTGTTGCATTTAGCCATCCCTGGACACGTGTTTCGAGGTAGTTGCCTCTCGTCAGCAGGGAGCAGGACAATAAAAAGGGGTGCCGAGTGGACTGCCAAAATGTAATTAAAACAGGTCAAATACCTCTCATGGCGCGCAGGTGCAGAACCAGGGCTCGTCAGCCCGTTAGCTCACGGGAGCCGTAATAATTTGAACACAAGTTGGTCGCACACTGCTCATCACACCAGCAAGTTGCCCCAAAGGACTGTGGTGAATGTAGTGGCGACGGCGGGTACGCCTATGCCACGATGTGTAAAAAGAAAACAGTATCTGTTGCATTTAGCCATCCCTGGACACGTGTTTCGAGGTAGTTGCCTCTCGTCAGCAGGGAGCAGGACAATGTAAAGGGGTGCCGAGTGGACTGCCAAAATGTAATTAAAACAGGTCAAATACCTCTCATGGCGCGCAGGTGCTGAACCAGGGCTCGTCAGCCCGTTAGCTCACGGGAGCCGTAATAATTTGAACACAAGTTGGTCGCACACTGCTCGTCACACCAGCAAGTTGCCCCAAAGGACTGTGGTGAATGTAGTGGCGACGGCGGGTACGCCTATGCCACGATGTGTAAAAAGAAAACAGTATCTGTTGCATTTAGCCATCCCTGGACACGTGTTTCGAGGTAGTTGCCTCTCGTCAGCAGGGAGCAGGACAATGTAAAGGGGTGCCGAGTGGACTGCCAAAATGTAATTGAAACAGGTCAAATACCTCTCATGGCGCGCAGGTGCAGAACAAGGGCTCGTCAGCCCGTTAGCTCACGGGAGCCGTAATAATTTGAACACAAGTTGGTCGCACACTGCTCGTCAAACCAGCAAGTTGCCCCAAAGGACTGTGGTGAATGTAGTGGCGACGGCGGGTACGCCTATGCCACGATGTGTAAAAAGAAAACAGTATCTGTTGCATTTAGCCATCCCTGGACACGTGTTTCGAGGTAGTTGCCTCTCGTCAGCAGGGAGCAGGACAATGTAAAGGGGTGCCGAGTGGACTGCCAAAATGTAATTAAAACAGGTCAAATACCTCTCATGGCGCGCAGGTGCAGAACCAGGGCTCGTCAGCCCGTTAGCTCACGGGAGCCGTAATAATTTGAACACAAGTTGGTCGCACACTGCTCGTCACACCAGCAAGTTGCCCCAAAGGACTGTGGTGAATGTAGTGGCGACGGCGGGTACGCCTATGCCACGATGTGTAAAAAGAAAACAGTATCTGTTGCATTTAGCCATCCCTGGACACGTGTTTCGAGGTAGTTGCCTCTCGTCAGCAGGGAGCAGGACAATGTAAAGGGGTGCCGAGTGGACTGCCAAAATGTAATTAAAACAGGTCAAATACCTCTCATGGCGCGCAGGTGCAGAACCAGGGCTCGTCAGCCCGTTAGCTCACGGGAGCCGTAATAATTTGAACACAAGTTGGTCGCACACTGCTCGTCACACCAGCAAGTTGCCCCAAAGGACTGTGGTGAATGTAGTGGCGACGGCGGGTACGCCTATGCCACGATGTGTAAAAAGAAAACAGTATCTGTTGCATTTAGCCATCCCTGGACACGTGTTTCGAGGTAGTTGCCTCTCGTCAGCAGGGAGCAGGACAATGTAAAGGGGTGCCGAGTGGACTGCCAAAATGTAATTAAAACAGGTCAAATACCTCTCATGGCGCGCAGGTGCAGAACCAGGGCTCGTCAGCCCGTTAGCTCACGGGAGCCGTAATAATTTGAACACAAGTTGGTCGCACACTGCTCGTCACACCAGCAAGTTGCCCCAAAGGACTGTGGTGAATGTAGTGGCGACGGCGGGTACGCCTATGCCACGATGTGTAAAAAGAAAACAGTATCTGTTGCATTTAGCCATCCCTGGACACGTGTTTCGAGGTAGTTGCCTCTCGTCAGCAGGGAGCAGGACAATGTAAAGGGGTGCCGAGTGGACTGCCAATATGTAATTAAAACAGGTCAAATACCTCTCATGGCGCGCAGGTGCAGAACCAGGGCTCGTCAGCCCGTTAGCTCACGGGAGCCGTAATAATTTGAACACAAGTTGGTCGCACACTGCTCATCACACCAGCAAGTTGCCCCAAAGGACTGTGGTGAATGTAGTGGCGACGGCGGGTACGCCTATGCCACGATGTGTAAAAAGAAAACAGTATCTGTTGCATTTAGCCATCCCTGGACACGTGTTTCGAGGTAGTTGCCTCTCGTCAGCAGGGAGCAGGACAATGTAAAGGGGTGCCGAGTGGACTGCCAAAATGTAATTAAAACAGGTCAAATACCTCTCATGGCGCACAGGTGCAGAACCAGGGCTCGTCAGCCCGTTAGCTCACGGGAGCCGTAATAATTTGAACACAAGTTGGTCGCACACTGCTCGTCACACCAGCAAGTTGCCCCAAAGGACTGTGGTGAATGTAGTGGCGACGGCGGGTACGCCTATGCCACGATGTGTAAAAAGAAAACAGTATCTGTTGCATTTAGCCATCCCTGGACACGTGTTTCGAGGTAGTTGCCTCTCGTCAGCAGGGAGCAGGACAATGTAAAGGGGTGCCGAGTGGACTGCTAAAATGTAATTAAAACAGGTCAAATACCTCTCATGGCGCGCAGGTGCAGAACCAGGGCTCGTCAGCCCGTTAGCTCACGGGAGCCGTAATAATTTGAACACAAGTTGGTCGCACACTGCTCGTCACACCAGCAAGTTGCCCCAAAGGACTGTGGTGAATGTAGTGGCAACGGCGGGTACGCCTATGCCACGATGTGTAAAAAGAAAACAGTATCTGTTGCATTTAGCCATCCCTGGACACGTGTTTCGAGGTAGTTGCCTCTCGTCAGCAGGGAGCAGGACAATGTAAAGGGGTGCCGAGTGGACTGCCAAAATGTAATTAAAACAGGTCAAATACCTCTCATGGCGCGCAGGTGCAGAACCAGGGCTCGTCAGCCCGTTAGCTCACGGGAGCCGTAATAATTTGAACACAAGTTGGTCGCACACTGCTCGTCACACCAGCAAGTTGCCCCAAAGGACTGTGGTGAATGTAGTGGCGACGGCGGGTACGCCTATGCCACGATGTGTAAAAAGAAAACAGTATCTGTTGCATTTAGCCATCCCTGGACACGTGTTTCGAGGTAGTTGCCTCTCGTCAGCAGGGAGCAGGACAATGTAAAGGGGTGCCGAGTGGACTGCCAAAATGTAATTAAAACAGGTCAAATACCTCTCATGGCGCGCAGGTGCAGAACCAGGGCTCGTCAGCCCGTTAGCTCACGGGAGCCCTAATAATTTGAACACAAGTTGGTCGCACACTGCTCGTCACACCAGCAAGTTGCCCCAAAGGACTGTGGTGAATGTAGTGGCGACGGCGGGTACGCCTATGCCACGATGTGTAAAAAGAAAACAGTATCTGTTGCATTTAGCCATCCCTGGACACGTGTTTCGAGGTAGTTGCCTCTCGTCAGCAGGGAGCAGGACAATGTAAAGGGGTGCCAAGTGGACTGCCAAAATGTAATTAAAACAGGTCAAATACCTCTCATGGCGCGCAGGTGCAGAACCAGGGCTCGTCAGACCGTTAGCTCACGGGAGCCGTAATAATTTGAACACAAGTTGGTCGCACACTGCTCGTCACACCAGCAAGTTGCCCCAAAGGACTGTGGTGAATGTAGTGGCGACGGCGGGTACGCCTATGCCACGATGTGTAAAAAGAAAACAGTATCTGTTGCATTTAGCCATCCCTGGACACGTGTTTCGAGGTAGTTGCCTCTCGTCAGCAGGGAGCAGGACAATGTAAAGGGGTGCCGAGTGGACTGCCAAAATGTAATTAAAACAGGTCAAATACCTCTCATGGCGCGCAGGTGCAGAACCAGGGCTCGTCAGCCCGTTAGCTCACGGGAGCCCTAATAATTTGAACACAAGTTGGTCGCACACTGCTCGTCACACCAGCAAGTTGCCCCAAAGGACTGTGGTGAATGTAGTGGCGACGGCGGGTACGCCTATGCCACGATGTGTAAAAAGAAAACAGTATCTGTTGCATTTAGCCATCCCTGGACACGTGTTTCGAGGTAGTTGCCTCTCGTCAGCAGGGAGCAGGACAATGTAAAGGGGTGCCGAGTGGACTGCCAAAATGTAATTAAAACAGGTCAAATACCTCTCATGGCGCGCAGGTGCAGAACCAGGGCTCGTCAGCCCGTTAGCTCACGGGAGCCGTAATAATTTGAACACAAGTTGGTCGCACACTGCTCGTCACACCAGCAAGTTGCCCCAAAGGACTGTGGTGAATGTAGTGGCGACGGCGGGTACGCCTATGCCACGATGTGTAAAAAGAAAACAGTATCTGTTGCATTTAGCCATCCCTGGACACGTGTTTCGAGGTAGTTGCCTCTCGTCAGCAGGGAGCAGGACAATGTAAAGGGGTGCCGAGTGGACTGCCAAAATGTAATTAAAACAGGTCAAATACCTCTCATGGCGCGCAGGTGCAGAACCAGGGCTCGTCAGCCCGTTAGCTCACGGGAGCCGTAATAATTTGAACACAAGTTGGTCGCACACTGCTCGTCACACCAGCAAGTTGCCCCAAAGGACTGTGGTGAATGTAGTGGCGACGGCAGGTACGCCTATGCCACGATGTGTAAAAAGAAAACAGTATCTGTTGCATTTAGCCATCCCTGGACACGTGTTTTGAGGTAGTTGCCTCTCGTCAGCAGGGAGCAGGACAATGTAAAGGGGTGCCGAGTGGACTGCCAAAATGTAATTAAAACAGGTCAAATACCTCTCATGGCGCGCAGGTGCAGAACCAGGGCTCGTCAGCCCGTTAGCTCACGGGAGCCGTAATAATTTGAACACAAGTTGGTCGCACACTGCTCGTCACACCAGCAAGTTGCCCCAAAGGACTGTGGTGAATGTAGTGGCGACGGCGGGTACGCCTATGCCACGATGTGTAAAAAGAAAACAGTATCTGTTGCATTTAGCCATCCCTGGACACGTGTTTCGAGGTAGTTGCCTCTCGTCAGCAGGGAGCAGGACAATGTAAAGGGGTGCCGAGTGGACTGCCAAAATGTAATTAAAACAGGTCAAATACCTCTCATGGCGCGCAGGTGCAGAACCAGGGCTCGTCAGCCCGTTAGCTCACGGGAGCCGTAATAATTTGAACACAAGTTGGTCGCACACTGCTCGTCACACCAGCAAGTTGCCCCAAAGGACTGTGGTGAATGTAGTGGCGACGGCGGGTACGCCTATGCCACGATGTGTAAAAAGAAAACAGTATCTGTTGCATTTAGCCATCCCTGGACACGTGTTTCGAGGTAGTTGCCTCTCGTCAGCAGGGAGCAGGACAATGTAAAGGGGTGCCGAGTGGACTGCCAAAATGTAATTAAAACAGGTCAAATACCTCTCATGGCGCGCAGGTGCAGAACCAGGGCTCGTCAGCCCGTTAGCTCACGGGAGCCGTAATAATTTGAACACAAGTTGGTCGCACACTGCTCGTCACACCAGCAAGTTGCCCCAAAGGACTGTGGTGAATGTAGTGGCGACGGCGGGTACGCCTATGCCACGATGTGTAAAAAGAAAACAGTATCTGTTGCATTTAGCCATCCCTGGACACGTGTTTCGAGGTAGTTGCCTCTCGTCAGCAGGGAGCAGGACAATGTAAAGGGGTGCCGAGTGGACTGCCAAAATGTAATTAAAACAGGTCAAATACCTCTCATGGCGCGCAGGTGCAGAACCAGGGCTCGTCAGCCCTTTAGCTCACGGGAGCCGTAATAATTTGAACACAAGTTGGTCGCACACTGCTCGTCACACCAGCAAGTTGCCCCAAAGGACTGTGGTGAATGTAGTGGCGACGGCGGGTACGCCTATGCCACGATGTGTAAAAAGAAAACAGTATCTGTTGCATTTAGCCATCCCTGGACACGTGTTTCGAGGTAGTTGCCTCTCGTCAGCAGGGAGCAGGACAATGTAAAGGGGTGCCGAGTGGACTGCCAAAATGTAATTAAAACAGGTCAAATACCTCTCATGGCGCGCAGGTGCAGAACCAGGGCTCGTCAGCCCGTTAGCTCACGGGAGCCGTAATAATTTGAACACAAGTTGGTCGCACACTGCTCGTCACACCAGCAAGTTGCCCCAAAGGACTGTGGTGAATGTAGTGGCGACGGCGGGTACGCCTATGCCACGATGTGTAAAAAGAAAACAGTATCTGTTGCATTTAGCCATCCCTGGACACGTGTTTCGAGGTAGTTGCCTCTCGTCAGCAGGGAGCAGGACAATGTAAAGGGGTGCCGAGTGGACTGCCAAAATGTAATTAAAACAGGTCAAATACCTCTCATGGCGCGCAGGTGCAGAACCAGGGCTCGTCAGCCCGTTAGCTCACGGGAGCCCTAATAATTTGAACACAAGTTGGTCGCACACTGCTCGTCACACCAGCAAGTTGCCCCAAAGGACTGTGGTGAATGTAGTGGCGACGGCGGGTACGCCTATGCCACGATGTGTAAAAAGAAAACAGTATCTGTTGCATTTAGCCATCCCTGGACACGTGTTTCGAGGTAGTTGCCTCTCGTCAGCAGGGAGCAGGACAATGTAAAGGGGTGCCGAGTGGACTGCCAAAATGTAATTAAAACAGGTCAAATACCTCTCATGGCGTGCAGGTGCAGAACCAGGGCTCGTCAGCCCGTTAGCTCACGGGAGCCGTAATAATTTGAACACAAGTTGGTCGCACACTGCTCGTCACACCAGCAAGTTGCCCCAAAGGACTGTGGTGAATGTAGTGGTGACGGCGGGTACGCCTATGCCACGATGTGTAAAAAGAAAACAGTATCTGTTGCATTTAGCCATCCCTGGACACGTGTTTCGAGGTAGTTGCCTCTCGTCAGCAGGGAGCAGGACAATGTAAAGGGGTGCCGAGTGGACTGCCAAAATGTAATTAAAACAGGTCAAATACCTCTCATGGCGCGCAGGTGCAGAACCAGGGCTCGTCAGCCCGTTAGCTCACGGGAGCCGTAATAATTTGAACACAAGTTGGTCGCACACTGCTCGTCACACCAGCAAGTTGCCCCAAAGGACTGTGGTGAATGTAGTGGCGACGGCGGGTACGCCTATGCCACGATGTGTAAAAAGAAAACAGTATCTGTTGCATTTAGCCATCCCTGGACACGTGTTTCGAGGTAGTTGCCTCTCGTCAGCAGGGAGCAGGACAATGTAAAGGGGTGCCGAGTGGACTGCCAAAATGTAATTAAAACAGGTCAAATACCTCTCATGGCGCGCAGGTGCAGAACCAGGGCTCGTCAGCCCGTTAGCTCACGGGAGCCGTAATAATTTGAACACAAGTTGGTCGCACACTGCTCGTCACACCAGCAAGTTGCCCCAAAGGACTGTGGTGAATGTAGTGGCGACGGCGGGTACGCCTATGCCACGATGTGTAAAAAGAAAACAGTATCTGTTGCATTTAGCCATCCCTGGACACGTGTTTCGAGGTAGTTGCCTCTCGTCAGCAGGGAGCAGGACAATGTAAAGGGGTGCCGAGTGGACTGCCAAAATGTAATTAAAACAGGTCAAATACCTCTCATGGCGCGCAGGTGCAGAACCAGGGCTCGTCAGCCCGTTAGCTCACGGGAGCCGTAATAATTTGAACACAAGTTCTTCGCACACTGCTCGTCACACCAGCAAGTTGCCCCAAAGGACTGTGGTGAATGTAGTGGCGACGGCGGGTACGCCTATGCCACGATGTGTAAAAAGAAAACAGTATCTGTTGCATTTAGCCATCCCTGGACACGTGTTTCGAGGTAGTTGCCTCTCGTCAGCAGGGAGCAGGACAATGTAAAGGGGTGCCGAGTGGACTGCCAAAATGTAATTAAAACAGGTCAAATACCTCTCATGGCGCGCAGGTGCAGAACCAGGGCTCGTCAGCCCGTTAGCTCATGGGAGCCGTAATAATTTGAACACAAGTTGGTCGCACACTGCTCGTCACACCAGCAAGTTGCCCCAAAGGACTGTGGTGAATGTAGTGGCGACGGCGGGTACGCCTATGCCACGATGTGTAAAAAGAAAACAGTATCTGTTGCATTTAGCCATCCCTGGACACGTGTTTCGAGGTAGTTGCCTCTCGTCAGCAGGGAGCAGGACAATGTAAAGGGGTGCCGAGTGGACTGCCAAAATGTAATTAAAACAGGTCAAATACCTCTCATGGCGCGCAGGTGCAGAACCAGGGCTCGTCAGCCCGTTAGCTCACGGGAGCCGTAATAATTTGAACACAAGTTGGTCGCACACTGCTCGTCACACCAGCAAGTTGCCCCAAAGGACTGTGGTGAATGTAGTGGCGACGGCGGGTACGCCTATGCCACGATGTGTAAAAAGAAAACAGTATCTGTTGCATTTAGCCATCCCTGGACACGTGTTTCGAGGTAGTTGCCTCTCGTCAGCAGGGAGCAGGACAATGTAAAGGGGTGCCGAGTGGACTGCCAAAATGTAATTAAAACAGGTCAAATACCTCTCATGGCGCGCAGGTGCAGAACCAGGGCTCGTCAGCCCGTTAGCTCACGGGAGCCGTAATAATTTGAACACAAGTTGGTCGCACACTGCTCGTCACACCAGCAAGTTGCCCCAAAGGACTGTGGTGAATGTAGTGGCGACGGCGGGTACGCCTATGCCACGATGTGTAAAAAGAAAACAGTATCTGTTGCATTTAGCCATCCCTGGACACGTGTTTCGAGGTAGTTGCCTCTCGTCAGCAGGGAGCAGGACAATGTAAAGGGGTGCCGAGTGGACTGCCAAAATGTAATTAAAACAGGTCAAATACCTCTCATGGCGCGCAGGTGCAGAACCAGGGCTCGTCAGCCCGTTAGCTCACGGGAGCCGTAATAATTTGAACACAAGTTGGTCGCACACTGCTCGTCACACCAGCAAGTTGCCCCAAAGGACTGTGGTGAATGTAGTGGCGACGGCGGGTACGCCTATGCCACGATGTGTAAAAAGAAAACAGTATCTGTTGCATTTAGCCATCCCTGGACACGTGTTTCGAGGTAGTTGCCTCTCGTCAGCAGGGAGCAGGACAATGTAAAGGGGTGCCGAGTGGACTGCCAAAATGTAATTAAAACAGGTCAAATACCTCTCATGGCGCGCAGGTGCAGAACCAGGGCTCGTCAGCCCGTTAGCTCACGGGAGCCGTAATAATTTGAACACAAGTTGGTCGCACACTGCTCGTCACACCAGCAAGTTGCCCCAAAGGACTGTGGTGAATGTAGTGGCGACGGCGGGTACGCCTATGCCACGATGTGTAAAAAGAAAACAGTATCTGTTGCATTTAGCCATCCCTGGACACGTGTTTCGAGGTAGTTGCCTCTCGTCAGCAGGGAGCAGGACAATGTAAAGGGGTGCCGAGTGGACTGCCAAAATGTAATTAAAACAGGTCAAATACCTCTCATGGCGCGCAGGTGCAGAACCAGGGCTCGTAAGCCCGTTAGCTCACGGGAGCCGTAATAATTTGAACACAAGTTGGTCGCACACTGCTTGTCACACCAGCAAGTTGCCCCAAAGGACTGTGGTGAATGTAGTGGCGACGGCGGGTACGCCTATGCCACGATGTGTAAAAAGAAAACAGTATCTGTTGCATTTAGCCATCCCTGGACACGTGTTTCGAGGTAGTTGCCTCTCATCAGCAGGGAGCAGGACAATGTAAAGGGGTGCCGAGTGGACTGCCAAAATGTAATTAAAACAGGTCAAATACCTCTCATGGCGCGCAGGTGCAGAACCAGGGCTCGTCAGCCCGTTAGCTCACGGGAGCCGTAATAATTTGAACACAAGTTGGTCGCACACTGCTCGTCACACCAGCAAGTTGCCCCAAAGGACTGTGGTGAATGTAGTGGCGACGGCGGGTACGCCTATGCCACGATGTGTAAAAAGAAAACAGTATCTGTTGCATTTAGCCATCCCTGGACACGTGTTTCGAGGTAGTTGCCTCTCGTCAGCAGGGAGCAGGACAATGTAAAGGGGTGCCGAGTGGACTGCCAAAATGTAATTAAAACAGGTCAAATACCTCTCATGGCGCGCAGGTGCAGAACCAGGGCTCGTCAGCCCGTTAGCTCACGGGAGCCGTAATAATTTGAACACAAGTTGGTCGCACACTGCTCGTCACACCAGCAAGTTGCCCCAAAGGACTGTGGTGAATGTAGTGGCGACGGCGGGTACGCCTATGCCACGATGTGTAAAAAGAAAACAGTATCTGTTGCATTTAGCCATCCCTGGACACGTGTTTCGAGGTAGTTGCCTCTCGTCAGCAGGGAGCAGGACAATGTAAAGGGGTGCCGAGTGGACTGCCAAAATGTAATTAAAACAGGTCAAATACCTCTCATGGCGCGCAGGTGCAGAACCAGGGCTCGTCAGCCCGTTAGCTCACGGGAGCCGTAATAATTTGAACACAAGTTGGTCGCACACTGCTCGTCACACCAGCAAGTTGCCCCAAAGGACTGTGGTGAATGTAGTGGCGACGGCGGGTACGCCTATGCCACGATGTGTAAAAAGAAAACAGTATCTGTTGCATTTAGCCATCCCTGGACACGTGTTTCGAGGTAGTTGCCTCTCGTCAGCAGGGAGCAGGACAATGTAAAGGGGTGCCGAGTGGACTGCCAAAATGTAATTAAAACAGGTCAAATACCTCTCATGGCGCGCAGGTGCAGAACCAGGGCTCGTCAGCCCGTTAGCTCACGGGAGCCGTAATAATTTGAACACAAGTTGGTCGCACACTGCTCGTCACACCAGCAAGTTGCCCCAAAGGACTGTGGTGAATGTAGTGGCGACGGCGGGTACGCCTATGCCACGATGTGTAAAAAGAAAACAGTATCTGTTGCATTTAGCCATCCCTGGACACGTGTTTCGAGGTAGTTGCCTCTCGTCAGCAGGGAGCAGGACAATGTAAAGGGGTGCCGAGTGGACTGCCAAAATGTAATTAAAACAGGTCAAATACCTCTCATGGCGCGCAGGTGCAGAACCAGGGCTCGTCAGCCCGTTAGCTCACGGGAGCCGTAATAATTTGAACACAAGTTGGTCGCACACTGCTCGTCACACCAGCAAGTTGCCCCAAAGGACTGTGGTGAATGTAGTGGCGACGGCGGGTACGCCTATGCCACGATGTGTAAAAAGAAAACAGTATCTGTTGCATTTAGCCATCCCTGGACACGTGTTTCGAGGTAGTTGCCTCTCGTCAGCAGGGAGCAGGACAATGTAAAGGGGTGCCGAGTGGACTGCCAAAATGTAATTAAAACAGGTCAAATACCTCTCATGGCGCGCAGGTGCAGAACCAGGGCTCGTCAGCCCGTTAGCTCACGGGAGCCGTAATAATTTGAACACAAGTTGGTCGCACACTGCTTGTCACACCAGCAAGTTGCCCCAAAGGACTGTGGTGAATGTAGTGGCGACGGCGGGTACGCCTATGCCACGATGTGTAAAAAGAAAACAGTATCTGTTGCATTTAGCCATCCCTGGACACGTGTTTCGAGGTAGTTGCCTCTCATCAGCAGGGAGCAGGACAATGTAAAGGGGTGCCGAGTGGACTGCCAAAATGTAATTAAAACAGGTCAAATACCTCTCATGGCGCGCAGGTGCAGAACCAGGGCTCGTCAGCCCGTTAGCTCACGGGAGCCGTAATAATTTGAACACAAGTTGGTCGCACACTGCTCGTCACACCAGCAAGTTGCCCCAAAGGACTGTGGTGAATGTAGTGGCGACGGCGGGTACGCCTATGCCACGATGTGTAAAAAGAAAACAGTATCTGTTGCATTTAGCCATCCCTGGACACGTGTTTCGAGGTAGTTGCCTCTCGTCAGCAGGGAGCAGGACAATGTAAAGGGGTGCCGAGTGGACTGCCAAAATGTAATTAAAACAGGTCAAATACCTCTCATGGCGCGCAGGTGCAGAACCAGGGCTCGTCAGCCCGTTAGCTCACGGGAGCCGTAATAATTTGAACACAAGTTGGTCGCACACTGCTCGTCACACCAGCAAGTTGCCCCAAAGGACTGTGGTGAATGTAGTGGCGACGGCGGGTACGCCTATGCCACGATGTGTAAAAAGAAAACAGTATCTGTTGCATTTAGCCATCCCTGGACACGTGTTTCGAGGTAGTTGCCTCTCGTCAGCAGGGAGCAGGACAATGTAAAGGGGTGCCGAGTGGACTGCCAAAATGTAATTAAAACAGGTCAAATACCTCTCATGGCGCGCAGGTGCAGAACCAGGGCTCGTCAGCCCGTTAGCTCACGGGAGCCCTAATAATTTGAACACAAGTTGGTCGCACACTGCTCGTCACACCAGCAAGTTGCCCCAAAGGACTGTGGTGAATGTAGTGGCGACGGCGGGTACGCCTATGCCACGATGTGTAAAAAGAAAACAGTATCTGTTGCATTTAGCCATCCCTGGACACGTGTTTCGAGGTAGTTGCCTCTCGTCAGCAGGGAGCAGGACAATGTAAAGGGGTGCCGAGTGGACTGCCAAAATGTAATTAAAACAGGTCAAATACCTCTCATGGCGTGCAGGTGCAGAACCAGGGCTCGTCAGCCCGTTAGCTCACGGGAGCCGTAATAATTTGAACACAAGTTGGTCGCACACTGCTCGTCACACCAGCAAGTTGCCCCAAAGGACTGTGGTGAATGTAGTGGCGACGGCGGGTACGCCTATGCCACGATGTGTAAAAAGAAAACAGTATCTGTTGCATTTAGCCATCCCTGGACACGTGTTTCGAGGTAGTTGCCTCTCGTCAGCAGGGAGCAGGACAATGTAAAGGGGTGCCGAGTGGACTGCCAAAATGTAATTAAAACAGGTCAAATACCTCTCATGGCGCGCAGGTGCAGAACCAGGGCTCGTCAGCCCGTTAGCTCACGGGAGCCGTAATAATTTGAACACAAGTTGGTCGCACACTGCTCGTCACACCAGCAAGTTGCCCCAAAGGACTGTGGTGAATGTAGTGGCGACGGCGGGTACGCCTATGCCACGATGTGTAAAAAGAAAACAGTATCTGTTGCATTTAGCCATCCCTGGACACGTGTTTCGAGGTAGTTGCCTCTCGTCAGCAGGGAGCAGGACAATGTAAAGGGGTGCCGAGTGGACTGCCAAAATGTAATTAAAACAGGTCAAATACCTCTCATGGCGCGCAGGTGCAGAACCAGGGCTCGTCAGCCCGTTAGCTCACGGGAGCCGTAATAATTTGAACACAAGTTGGTCGCACACTGCTCGTCACACCAGCAAGTTGCCCCAAAGGACTGTGGTGAATGTAGTGGCGACGGCGGGTACGCCTATGCCACGATGTGTAAAAAGAAAACAGTATCTGTTGCATTTAGCCATCCCTGGACACGTGTTTCGAGGTAGTTGCCTCTCGTCAGCAGGGAGCAGGACAATGTAAAGGGGTGCCGAGTGGACTGCCAAAATGTAATTAAAACAGGTCAAATACCTCTCATGGCGCGCAGGTGCAGAACCAGGGCTCGTCAGCCCGTTAGCTCACGGGAGCCGTAATAATTTGAACACAAGTTGGTCGCACACTGCTCGTCACACCAGCAAGTTGCCCCAAAGGACTGTGGTGAATGTAGTGGCGACGGCGGGTACGCCTATGCCACGATGTGTAAAAAGAAAACAGTATCTGTTGCATTTAGCCATCCCTGGACACGTGTTTCGAGGTAGTTGCCTCTCGTCAGCAGGGAGCAGGACAATGTAAAGGGGTGCCGAGTGGACTGCCAAAATGTAATTAAAACAGGTCAAATACCTCTCATGGCGCGCAGGTGCAGAACCAGGGCTCGTCAGCCCGTTAGCTCACGGGAGCCGTAATAATTTGAACACAAGTTGGTCGCACACTGCTCGTCACACCAGCAAGTTGCCCCAAAGGACTGTGGTGAATGTAGTGGCGACGGCGGGTACGCCTATGCCACGATGTGTAAAAAGAAAACAGTATCTGTTGCATTTAGCCATCCCTGGACACGTGTTTCGAGGTAGTTGCCTCTCGTCAGCAGGGAGCAGGACAATGTAAAGGGGTGCCGAGTGGACTGCCAAAATGTAATTAAAACAGGTCAAATACCTCTCATGGCGCGCAGGTGCAGAACCAGGGCTCGTCAGCCCGTTAGCTCACGGGAGCCGTAATAATTTGAACACAAGTTGGTCGCACACTGCTCGTCACACCAGCAAGTTGCCCCAAAGGACTGTGGTGAATGTAGTGGCGACGGCGGGTACGCCTATGCCACGATGTGTAAAAAGAAAACAGTATCTGTTGCATTTAGCCATCCCTGGACACGTGTTTCGAGGTAGTTGCCTCTCGTCAGCAGGGAGCAGGACAATGTAAAGGGGTGCCGAGTGGACTGCCAAAATGTAATTAAAACAGGTCAAATACCTCTCATGGCGCGCAGGTGCAGAACCAGGGCTCGTCAGCCCGTTAGCTCACGGGAGCCGTAATAATTTGAACACAAGTTGGTCGCACACTGCTCGTCACACCAGCAAGTTGCCCCAAAGGACTGTGGTGAATGTAGTGGCGACGGCGGGTACGCCTATGCCACGATGTGTAAAAAGAAAACAGTATCTGTTGCATTTAGCCATCCCTGGACACGTGTTTCGAGGTAGTTGCCTCTCGTCAGCAGGGAGCAGGACAATGTAAAGGGGTGCCGAGTGGACTGCCAAAATGTAATTAAAACAGGTCAAATACCTCTCATGGCGCGCAGGTGCAGAACCAGGGCTCGTCAGCCCGTTAGCTCACGGGAGCCGTAATAATTTGAACACAAGTTGGTCGCACACTGCTCGTCACACCAGCAAGTTGCCCCAAAGGACTGTGGTGAATGTAGTCAACTACCTCGAAACACGTGTCCAGGGATGGCTAATGCGACACATACTTATTCATACACTTCGTAGCATAGGCGTACTCGCCGTCGCTACTACATCGTCCACAGTTCCTTGGGGCAACTTGCTGGTGTGACGAGCAGTGTGCGGCCATTTATACCTGATACATTACGGCTCTCCTGAGCCAGTGGACTGACGAGTCTTTGACCAGCACCTGCGCGCCGTGAAAGGTACTTTACCTGTTTTTAATTATTGGCAGTCCACTCGGCACCCCTCCACACTTACCTGCTCCCTGCTGACGAGAGGCAACTACCTCGAAACACGTGTCCAGGGATGGCTAATGCGACACATACTTATTCATACACTTCGTAGCATAGGCGTACTCGCCGTCGCTACTACATCGTCCACAGTTCCTTGGGGCAACTTGCTGGTGTGACGAGCAGTGTGCGGCCATTTATACCTGATACATTACGGCTCTCCTGAGCCAGCGGACTGACGAGTCTTTGACCAGCACCTGCGCGCCGTGAAAGGTACTTTACCTGTTTTTAATTATTGGCAGTCCACTCGGCACCCCTCCACACTTACCTGCTCCCTGCTGACGAGAGGCAACTACCTCAAAACACGTGTCCAGGGATGGCTAATGCGACACATACTTATTCATACACTTCGTAGCATAGGCGTACTCGCCGTCGCTACTACATCGTCCACAGTTCCTTGGGGCAACTTGCTGGTGTGACGAGCAGTGTGCGGCCATTTATACCTGATACATTACGGCTCTCCTGAGCCAGCGGACTGACGAGTCTTTGACCAGCACCTGCGCGCCGTGAAAGGTACTTTACCTGTTTTTAATTATTGGCAGTCCACTCGGCACCCCTCCACACTTACCTGCTCCCTGCTGACGAGAGGCAACTACCTCGAAACACGTGTCCAGGGATGGCTAATGCGACACATACTTATTCATACACTTCGTAGCATAGGCGTACTCGCCGTCGCTACTACATCGTCCACAGTTCCTTGGGGCAACTTGCTGGTGTGACGAGCAGTGTGCGGCCATTTATACCTGATACATTACGGCTCTCCTGAGCCAGCGGACTGACGAGTCTTTGACCAGCACCTGCGCGCCGTGAAAGGTACTTTACCTGTTTTTAATTATTGGCAGTCCACTCGGCACCCCTCCACACTTACCTGCTCCCTGCTGACGAGAGGCAACTACCTCGAAACACATGTCCAGGGATGGCTAATGCGACACATACTTATTCATACACTTCGTAGCATAGGCGTACTCGCCGTCGCTACTACATCGTCCACAGTTCCTTGGGGCAACTTGCTGGTGTGACGAGCAGTGTGCGGCCATTTATACCTGATATATTACGGCTCTTCTGAGCCAGCGGACTGACGAGTCTTTGACCAGCACCTGCGCGCCGTGAAAAGTACTTTACCTGTTTTTAATTATTGGCAGTCCACTCGGCACCCCTCCACACTTACCTGCTCCCTGCTGACGATAGGCAACTACCTCGAAACACATGTCCAGGGATGGCTAATGCGACACATACTTATTCATACACTTCGTAGCATAGGCGTACTCGCCGTCGCTACTACATCGTCCACAGTTCCTTGGGGCAACTTGCTGGTGTGACGAGCAGTGTGCGGCCATTTATACCTGATACATTACGGCTCTCCTGAGCCAGCGGACTGACGAGTCTTTGACCAGCACCTGCGCGCCGTGAAAGGTACTTTACCTGTTTTTAATTATTGGCAGTCCACTCGGCACCCCTCCACACTTACCTGCTCCCTGCTGACGAGAGGCAACTACATCGAAACACGTGTCCAGGGATGGCTAATGCGACACATACTTATTCATACACTTCGTAGCATAGGCGTACTCGCCGTCGCTACTACATCGTCCACAGTTCCTTGGGGCAACTTGCTGGTGTGACGAGCAGTGTGCGGCCATTTATACCTGATACATTACGGCTCTCCTGAGCCAGCGGACTGACGAGTCTTTGACCAGCACCTGCGCGCCGTGAAAGGTACTTTACCTGTTTTTAATTATTGGCAGTCCACTCGGCACCCCTCCACACTTACCTGCTCCCTGCTGTTGAGAGGCAACTACCTCGAAACACGTGTCCAGGGATGGCTAATGCGACACATACTTATTCATACACTTCGTAGCATAGGCGTACTCGCCGTCGCTACTACATCGTCCACAGTTCCTTGGGGCAACTTGCTGGTGTGACGAGCAGTGTGCGGCCATTTATACCTGATACATTACGGCTCTCCTGAGCCAGCGGACTGACGAGTCTTTGACCAGCACCTGCGCGCCGTGAAAGGTACTTTACCTGTTTTTAATTATTGGCAGTCCACTCGGCACCCCTCCACACTTACCTGCTCCCTGCTGACGAGAGGCAACTACCTCGAAACACGTGTCCAGGGATGGCTAATGCGACACATACTTATTCATACACTTCGTAGCATAGGCGTACTCGCCGTCGCTACTACATCGTCCACAGTTCCTTGGGGCAACTTGCTGGTGTGATGAGCAGTGTGCGGCCATTTATACCTGATACATTACGGCTCTCCTGAGCCAGCGGACTGACGAGTCTTTGACCAGCACCTGCGCGCCGTGAAAGGTACTTTACCTGTTTTTAATTATTGGCAGTCCACTCGGCACCCCTCCACACTTACCTGCTCCCTGCTGACGAGAGGCAACTACCTCGAAACACGTGTCCAGGGATGGCTAATGCGACACATACTTATTCATACACTTCGTAGCATAGGCGTACTCGCCGTCGCTACTACATCGTCCACAGTTCCTTGGGGCAACTTGCTGGTGTGACGAGCAGTGTGCGGCCATTTATACCTGATACATTACGGCTCTCCTGAGCCAGCGGACTGACGAGTCTTTGACCAGCACCTGCGCGCCGTGAAAGGTACTTTACCTGTTTTTAATTATTGGCAGTCCACTCGGCACCCCTCCACACTTACCTGCTCCCTGCTGACGAGAGGCAACTACCTCGAAACACGTGTCCAGGGATGGCTAATGCGACACATACTTATTCATACACTTCGTAGCATAGGCGTACTCGCCGTCGCTACTACATCGTCCACAGTTCCTTGGGGCAACTTGCTGGTGTGACGAGCAGTGTGCGGCCATTTATACCTGATACATTACGGCTCTCCTGAGCCAGCGGACTGACGAGTCTTTGACCAGCACCTGCGCGCCGTGAAAGGTACTTTACCTGTTTTTAATTATTGGCAGTCCACTCGGCACCCCTTCACACTTACCTGCTCCCTGCTGACGAGAGGCAACTACCTCGAAACACGTGTCCAGGGATGGCTAATGCGACACATACTTATTCATACACTTCGTAGCATAGGCGTACTCGCCGTCGCTACTACATCGTCCACAGTTCCTTGGGGCAACTTGCTGGTGTGACGAGCAGTGTGCGGCCATTTATACCTGATACATTACGGCTCTCCTGAGCCAGCGGACTGACGAGTCTTTGACCAGCACCTGCGCGCCGTGAAAGGTACTTTACCTGTTTTTAATTATTGGCAGTCCACTCGGCACCCCTCCACACTTACCTGCTCCCTGCTGACGAGAGGCAACTACCTCGAAACACGTGTCCAGGGATGGCTAATGCGACACATACTTATTCATACACTTCGTAGCATAGGCGTACTCGCCGGCGCTACTACATCGTCCACAGTTCCTTGGGGCAACTTGCTGGTGTGACGAGCAGTGTGCGGCCATTTATACCTGATACATTACGGCTCTCCTGAGCCAGCGGACTGACGAGTCTTTGACCAGCACCTGCGCGCCGTGAAAGGTACTTTACCTGTTTTTAATTATTGGCAGTCCACTCGGCACCCCTCCACACTTACCTGCTCCCTGCTGACAAGAGGCAACTACCTCGAAACACGTGTCCAGGGATGGCTAATGCGACACATACTTATTCATACACTTCGTAGCATAGGCGTACTCGCCGTCGCTACTACATCGTCCACAGTTCCTTGGGGCAACTTGCTGGTGTGACGAGCAGTGTGCGGCCATTTATACCTGATACATTACGGCTCTCCTGAGCCAGCGGACTGACGAGTCTTTGACCAGCACCTGCGCGCCGTGAAAGGTACTTTACCTGTTTTTAATTATTGGCAGTCCACTCGGCACCCCTCCACACTTACCTGCTCCCTGCTGACGAGAGGCAACTACCTCGAAACACGTGTCCAGGGATGGCTAATGCGACACATACTTATTCATACACTTCGTAGCATAGGCGTACTCGCCGTCGCTACTACATCGTCCACAGTTCCTTGGGGCAACTTGCTGGTGTGACGAGCAGTGCGCGGCCATTTATACCTGATACATTACGGCTCTCCTGAGCCAGCGGACTGACGAGTCTTTGACCAGCACCTGCGCGCCGTGAAAGGTACTTTACCTGTTTTTAATTATTGGCAGTCCACTCGGCACCCCTCCACACTTACCTGCTCCCTGCTGACGAGAGGCAACTACCTCGAAACACGTGTCCAGGGATGGCTAATGCGACACATACTTATTCATACACTTCGTAGCATAGGCGTACTCGCCGTCGCTACTACATCGTCCACAGTTTCTTGGGGCAACTTGCTGGTGTGACGAGCAGTGTGCGGCCATTTATACCTGATACATTACGGCTCTCCTGAGCCAGCGGACTGACGAGTCTTTGACCAGCACCTGCGCGCCGTGAAAGGTACTTTACCTGTTTTTAATTATTGGCAGTCCACTCGGCACCCCTCCACACTTACCTGCTCCCTGCTGACGAGAGGCAACTACCTCGAAACACGTGTCCAGGGATGGCTAATGCGACACATACTTATTCATACACTTCGTAGCATAGGCGTACTCGCCGTCGCTACTACATCGTCCACAGTTCCTTGGGGCAACTTGCTGGTGTGACGAGCAGTGTGCGGCCATTTATACCTGATACATTACGGCTCTCCTGAGCCAGCGGACTGACGAGTCTTTGACCAGCACCTGCGCGCCGTGAAAGGTACTTTACCTGTTTTTAATTATTGGCAGTCCACTCGGCACCCCTCCACACTTACCTGCTCCCTGCTGACGAGAGGCAACTACCTCGAAACACGTGTCCAGGGATGGCTAATGCGACACATACTTATTCATACACTTCGTAGCATAGGCGTACTCGCCGTCGCTACTACATCGTCCACAGTTCCTTGGGGCAACTTGCTGGTGTGACGAGCAGTGTGCGGCCATTTATACCTGATACATTACGGCTCTCCTGAGCCAGCGGACTGACGAGTCTTTGACCAGCACCTGCGCGCCGTGAAAGGTACTTTACCTGTTTTTAATTATTGGCAGTCCACTCGGCACCCCTCCACACTTACCTGCTCCCTGCTGACGAGAGGCAACTACCTCGAAACACGTGTCCAGGGATGGCTAATGCGACACATACTTATTCATACACTTCGTAGCATAGGCGTACTCGCCGTCGCTACTACATCGTCCACAGTTCCTTGGGGCAACTTGCTGGTGTGACGAGCAGTGTGCGGCCATTTATACCTGATACATTACGGCTCTCCTGAGCCAGCGGACTGACGAGTCTTTGACCAGCACCTGCGCGCCGTGAAAGGTACTTTACCTGTTTTTAATTATTGGCAGTCCACTCGGCACCCCTCCACACTTACCTGCTCCCTGCTGACGAGAGGCAACTACCTCGAAACACGTGTCCAGGGATGGCTAATGCGACACATACTTATTCATACACTTCGTAGCATAGGCGTACTCGCCGTCGCTACTACATCGTCCACAGTTCCTTGGGGCAACTTGCTGGTGTGACGAGCAGTGTGCGGCCATTTATACCTGATACATTACGGCTCTCCTGAGCCAGCGGACTGACGAGTCTTTGACCAGCACCTGCGCGCCGTGAAAGGTACTTTACCTGTTTTTAATTATTGGCAGTCCACTCGGCACCCCTCCACACTTACCTGCTCCCTGCTGACGAGAGGCAACTACCTCGAAACACGTGTCCAGGGATGGCTAATGCGACACATACTTATTCATACACTTCGTAGCATAGGCGTACTCGCCGTCGCTACTACATCGTCCACAGTTCCTTGGGGCAACTTGCTGGTGTGACGAGCAGTGTGCGGCCATTTATACCTGATACATTACGGCTCTCCTGAGCCAGCGGACTGACGAGTCTTTGACCAGCACCTGCGCGCCGTGAAAGGTACTTTACCTGTTTTTAATTATTGGCAGTCCACTCGGCACCCCTCCACACTTACCTGCTCCCTGCTGACGAGAGGCAACTACCTCGAAACACGTGTCCAGGGATGGCTAATGCGACACATACTTATTCATACACTTCGTAGCATAGGCGTACTCGCCGTCGCTACTACATCGTCCACAGTTCCTTGGGGCAACTTGCTGGTGTGACGAGCAGTGTGCGGCCATTTATACCTGATACATTACGGCTCTCCTGAGCCAGCGGACTGACGAGTCTTTGACCAGCACCTGCGCGCCGTGAAAGGTACTTTACCTGTTTTTAATTATTGGCAGTCCACTCGGCACCCCTCCACACTTACCTGCTCCCTGCTGACGAAAGGCAACTACCTCGAAACACGTGTCCAGGGATGGCTAATGCGACACATACTTATTCATACACTTCGTAGCATAGGCGTACTCGCCGTCGCTACTACATCGTCCACAGTTCCTTGGGGCAACTTGCTGGTGTGACGAGCAGTGTGCGGCCATTTATACCTGATACATTACGGCTCTCCTGAGCCAGCGGACTGACGAGTCTTTGACCAGCACCTGCGCGCCGTGAAAGGTACTTTACCTGTTTTTAATTATTGGCAGTCCACTCGGCACCCCTCCACACTTACCTGCTCCCTGCTGACGAGAGGCAACTACCTCGAAACACGTGTCCAGGGATGGCTAATGCGACACATACTTATTCATACACTTCGTAGCATAGGCGTACTCGCCGTCGCTACTACATCGTCCACAGTTCCTTGGGGCAACTTGCTGGTGTGACGAGCAGTGTGCGGCCATTTATACCTGATGCATTACGGCTCTCCTGAGCCAGCGGACTGACGAGTCTTTGACCAGCACCTGCGCGCCGTGAAAGGTACTTTACCTGTTTTTAATTATTGGCAGTCCACTCGGCACCCCTCCACACTTACCTGCTCCCTGCTGACGAGAGGCAACTACCTCGAAACACGTGTCCAGGGATGGCTAATGCGACACATACTTATTCATACACTTCGTAGCATAGGCGTACTTGCCGTCGCTACTACATCGTCCACAGTTCCTTGGGGCAACTTGCTGGTGTGACGAGCAGTGTGCGGCCATTTATACCTGATACATTACGGCTCTCCTGAGCCAGCGGACTGACGAGTCTTTGACCAGCACCTGCGCGCCGTGAAAGGTACTTTACCTGTTTTTAATTATTGGCAGTCCACTCGGCACCCCTCCACACTTACCTGCTCCCTGCTGACGAGAGGCAACTACCTCGAAACACGTGTCCAGGGATGGCTAATGCGACACATACTTATTCATACACTTCGTAGCATAGGCGTACTCGCCGTCGCTACTACATCGTCCACAGTTCCCTGGGGCAACTTGCTGGTGTGACGAGCAGTGTGCGGCCATTTATACCTGATACATTACGGCTCTCCTGAGCCAGCGGACTGACGAGTCTTTGACCAGCACCTGCGCGCCGTGAAAGGTACTTTACCTGTTTTTAATTATTGGCAGTCCACTCGGCACCCCTCCACACTTACCTGCTCCCTGCTGACGAGAGGCAACTACCTCGAAACACGTGTCCAGGGATGGCTAATGCGACACATACTTATTCATACACTTCGTAGCATAGGCGTACTCGCGGTCGCTACTACATCGTCCACAGTTCCTTGGGGCAACTTGCTGGTGTGACGAGCAGTGTGCGGCCATTTATACCTGATACATTACGGCTCTCCTGAGCCAGCGGACTGACGAGTCTTTGACCAGCACCTGCGCGCCGTGAAAGGTACTTTACCTGTTTTTAATTATTGGCAGTCCACTCGGCACCCCTCCACACTTACCTGCTCCCTGCTGACGAGAGGCAACTACCTCGAAACACGTGTCCAGGGATGGCTAATGCGACACATACTTATTCATACACTTTGTAGCATAGGCGTACTCGCCGTCGCTACTACATCGTCCACAGTTCCTTGGGGCAACTTGCTGGTGTGACGAGCAGTGTGCGGCCATTTATACCTGATATATATATATATATGTTAGAAAAGGTAGACGGACCGGGAGGGCCGGCCGGGGTCAGGGGGAGAGGTCTCCGGGGAGAGCCGTCTCCAGCGATCGTACAGACAAGTAACTTCCCCCCCACAGACAGATATCACACACGGATAAGGTTCAGTGTTCTTTATAGGTACTTAGTTATGATACGGTAGAATGGTACAAGGAGGTCTGGACGCAGGGGTCCCCTCGATTAGAGTCTCGTAAGGTAGGGAAGGGGGTAGCGGGTCAGTCTATTTACCAATCAGGTAGTTCGGATGAGATGATGATGAGCTCACAATCCTCGAGCTTGGTGGTTAGGTGGTACGGTCCGCGGCAGCGCCAGCAGGTCCCGGTAAGGATGGTCGATACAACGGGCCGCGGCAGCGCCAGCAGGTCCCCGGAAGATGTACGGTCCGCGGCAGCGCCAGCAGGTCCCGGTGAGGATGGTCGGTACAACGGGCCGCGGCAGCGCCAGCAGGTCCCAGGAAGATGACGGTCCGCGGCAGCGCCAGCAGGTCCCGGTGAGGATGGTCGTTACAACGGGCCGCGGCGGCGCCAGCAGGTCCCAGGAAGAAGAAGGTTGCAGAAGGCCGCGGCAGCGCCAGCAGGCAGGACGATGGTTCACAAGAGCGGGCTACGGCAGCGCCAGTAGACCGTCAGGGTTGAGTTCACTCGGTGTCTCTCGACTCCAGGATACAACTGCCTTCCTGCTCCGGAGCTGCCTCAGTTATAGGGCTGGTGCCCTTTGATGTCCGGACCCTCGCACTTGGAGGTCGGAGGGTCCGGGATGAAGGTGTCCAGACACCCAGCAGGGGGTGGAGCCAGCGCCTGGGGGAGCTGGAGGCGATCGGCACCTGGCGGGGGAAGAGCTCTTGACACTTCGTTCTCCCATTGACCTGCCAAGTGGTCCGCTCACCTCCTGGGTGGATGGTGGTGCCGGGATGTCGGGGCCGGCCAGGCCCGGGGTTAGGGTCGAGGTGAGGCCACGCGGCCGCGTGGTGCAGAGTCCAAGATGGCGGTTTGACCCGGCCGGGGAAGCCGGTGGGGCTGGACCCCGTGATGAGTAGGGGTCCGAGGGCAGAGGGTCCGTCGGGAGACGGAGTACCGGGGCTTGTCACGGGGGTATGCCTGGTGGGCCGGAGCTCGGGCCCTGTCGTGCGGGGAGGGAGCAAGCCCTCTGTGTGGCCTGTCCAACATGCGTCCCCCCCAGCTGAAGGCGGGGAGAGTCACCCATCTCCTTGGGGACTCTCTTCGTCGAGGCGGAAAAAGCTGGACAGGCCATCCGCGTTGGCGTGGTCTTGGCCTGGCCGGTGCTCCACAGTGAAGTCCATTCCCTGCAGGGAAATGGACCAGCGCAAGAGTTTTGGGTTCTCCCCCCGCATCTGCATCAGCCATTGCAGGGGTCGATGGTCGGTTTGTACCCGGAAGTGGGTACCGAAGAGATAGGGTCGGAGCTTTTTGAGGGCCCACACCACTGCAAATGCCTCCCTCTCGATGGTGCTCCAACGCTGTTCTCGGGCCAGGAGACGTCGACTGATGAAGACCACCGGCTGGTCATGACCTTCGGGGTTCAGCTGAGAGAGGACGGCCCCGATGCCATGGTCGGAGGCGTCGGTCTGCACCACAAATTCCCGACTGTAATCGGGGGCCTGGAGCACCGGGGCGGTGCACAGGGCGGCCTTCAGCTCCTCGAAGGCCGCTTGACAATCAGGAGTCCAGTGGACCCGCTTCGGTTGATTCTTGGATGTGAGTCCCGTGAGGGGCCCCACGATGCTGCCGTAGTCCTTCACGAACCGCCGGTAGTAGCCGTTGAGCCCCAAGAAGGCTCGGACCTCGGTCTGGGTGACGGGGGGCTGCCAGGACTGGATGGCAGCAATCTTAAGTTGTAGTGGGGCCACCAGCCCGCTTCCCACTTGGTGCCCAAGGTAGGTCACAGACCCTTGGCCAATTTGGCACTTGCCGGCCTTAATGGTGAAGCCGGCCCCCTGGAGGGCTTGGAGGACCTCTTGGAGGTGACGGAGGTGGTCGGACCAGTGGCGGCTGTATACAGCGATATCGTCCAGGTAGGCAGCGCTGAATTCTTCGAGCCCTGCCAAGACCTGGTTCACAAGGCGTTGGAATGTGGCGGGGGCATTCTTCATGCCAAAGGGCATGACCTTAAATTGATAGTGGCCATCGGGGGTGGAGAAGGCTGACCGTTCCTGAGCCCTGGGTGTGAGGCCGATCTGCCAGTAGCCCGCCGTTAGGTCGAAGATACTAAGGTAGCGGGCGGCCCCCAGCCGGTCGATCAGCTCGTCTGCTCGGGGGATGGGATGAGCGTCGGTCCGGGTGACAGCGTTCAGGCCCCGGTAGTCGACGCAGAATCTCAGTTCAGGGGCGGTGCCGGGGGCAGCGGCCTTGGGGACTAATACAACCGGACTGGCCCAGGGACTGTCCGAGGGCTCGATGACCCCGATCGTGAGCATCTTGGCCACTTCCTCCTGTATGCAGGCCCGTACCCGATCTGGTACGCGGTAGGCCTGGTGCCGGACAGGGGGACTGTCCCCGGTGTCTACGTCGTGCAAACACCAAGGGGTGACCCCGGGGGTGAGGGAGAACAGGGCAGCGAACTGCAGCAGGAGGTCCCGGCAGTCCTGGCGTTGCTCCGAAGTGAGGGCGTCAGAGAGCCGGACCCCATCCACGGAGCCGTCCTTCTCCTGAGTCTTTAAGAGATCCGGGAGGGGCTCGGAGTCTTCTTCTGTACCACTGTCTGTCGCCATCAGGAGGCTTAGTTCGGAGCGCACAAAGTGTGGTTTGAGCCGGTTGGTGTGGAGGACCCGCAGGGGGTTCCGGGTGGACCCCATGTCGATGAGGTAAGTGACGGGGCTTTTACGCTCGACCACTTTGAAGGGCCCCGTCCACTTGTCTTGCAGGGCACATGGTTCGGTGGGGGACATCACCCATACTTGCTGCCCAGGCTCGAATTCAACGGAGGAGGCATTGTGATCATACCACCTCTTCATGTCCTCCTGACTGGCCTCGAGGTTCGCCTTGGCCAGCTCCCTGAAGCGCCGGGTCTGGTTTCGTAGGGCCAGGATGTATTTGAAGACGTCGGGAGGGGTCGTTAAGGGGGCCATCTCCCAACCTTCCTTGACTAGGCTGAGGGGCCCTCGCACAGGGTGCCCGTACAAGAGTTCGAAAGGGCTAAAGCCGAGGGACTTCTGGGGGACTTCTCGGTAGGCGAAGAGGAGGCACGGGAGCAGCACATCCCACTGGCGACGGAGAGGCTCTTCCAATCCCCCAATCATCCCCTTGAGAGTGCGGTTAAAACGCTCCACTAGTCCGTTCCCTTGGGGGTGATAGGGGGTCGTGAATCTGTAGGTGACCCCGCATTGTTGCCAGAGGGACTTCATGTATTTAGATATGAAATTCGTACCTCGGTCGCTGACGACTTCTCGGGGGAAGCCTACCCTGGAGAAGATCCCCATCAGGGCCCGGCCAACCACCGGAGCTGTCACTGTCCGTAGGGGCACCGCCTCGGGGTAGCGGGTGGCATGGTCCACGAGTACCAAGATGAACCTGTGTCCTTGTGCCGTGCGGGGGTCCAGAGGCCCCACAAGGTCTATCCCCACCCTTTCGAATGGGGTGGTGACCACAGGGAAGGGTTGCCTAGGGGCCTTCAGCCTCCGACCACTCTTCCCGCTGGCTTGGCACGTGGGGCAAGATCGGCAGTGGTTCAGGACGTCATTCCTCATTTTTGGCCAGAAAAAGTGGGTCACCAGGCGACTGTATGTTTTGTCTTGGCCCAGGTGTCCAGCCAGGGGGACATCGTGGGCCAGGTTGAGCAGAAAGTCTCGGAAGCGGAGCGGTACCACCAGAACTCGACCGGCCCCCAGCTCGGCGATTCTTTGCTCGCTGTAGAGCAGGTCGTTGTCCCAGTAGACCCAGTGGGTTCCGGTGGTGTCCCCTGCGTTTTGGGTATCGGCTTGTTGGCGGAGTCCCTCGAGGGAGGGACAGGTCTTTTGTTCCTGGCGGAACTGTTCTTGGGTGGGCCCCCCCTCTTGACACCACTGAGCCAGATCCGGAAGGTCCTGGTGTTGTGCGTCTGCTTCGATAGTCGGGTCCGGGAGGTCGGACTCGCCGTTGTCCTCGACGGGGGCAACCGGGGGCGGAGGTGCTGGCCATTCGGTTTCTTCTGATCGGGGGGTGGCACGGGCGGCCATGGATCGGGTGGTTATGCAGGCCCAGTCCGGGAGGCCCAGCATCCCCAGGTGCTCTCTTTTCTCGACGGTGGCCCACGGGGAACTCTCGAGGTCATTCCCCAGGAGGCAGTCCACGGGGGCATCGTCCCGGACCGTCACTTTTAGTAGGCCGGAGACCCCTCCCCATTCAAACGGGACGCAGGCCATCTTACACATACTCTCAGAGTTATCTGCCGAGCGGACGGGGCAGAGAATGTTCGGCAGGATCTGCTCGGGCTTCACCAGATGACAGCGGACGGCCGTCACGCTGGCGCCGGTGTCTCGCAAGGCCTCGGCTCTCTGTCCATTAATGGTCACCCACTGACCGTATTTTCTGGTGATGGCGGGTAGGGGAGCCCGCGGAACCATGTCTCTTCCCCCTAGGCATGCCAGGACCATGGCGGCCGGTTCCCACCCTTGCTGGGCCGGCTCGTACTCTTCGGGTCCCTCCGATGATTGCTCTTCCCCTAGGGCAACGGCCGCTACCTGGCGGGGCTTGGGTGTTTGATTTAGTGGGCAGTTCGGGTCATTGGCGTAGTGGCCTAGTCGCTGGCACCGGTGGCACGTGACGTTGGCTCGGTACCCAGGCCGCAACGGGGGGTTGCCCCGGCCGGCCGGAGGCGGGGTGCTGGCCACGGGTGTTGCTGGTAAGGCGTCTCTCCCTCGCCCCTGGCCCCCTCCTCCTCCCCGAGGACGGTGCTGGCCTTGGTTGCCTCTGTTCTGGTCGTGGGGCCCTCTCCGGCCCACTCGGGTGCTTTCCCACCGGTCAGCTTCGGCGGCGAGCTGCCGGGGGTCGGTCAGCTTACTGTCGAGTAGGTGCTGCCTGAGCTCGACGAAACAGTTGTTGGACAGGTGCTCCCATACCATAAGGTTGAAGAGTTGTTCGTAAGTGGTGACCTGACTTCCCTTGATCCAACCTTCGAATGCCCGGCTGAAATAGTTCACGTATTCTACCCAAGTTGTACCTGGGATCCTGGTGCAATCTCTGAACCTCTGGCGGTACATCTCGGGCGTGAGGCCGTAGCGGGTGAGGAGGGCAGCCTTCATGTGGTCGTAGGACGACATTTGGTGATCGGGGAGTTGTAGCAGGGCATCGCGACCCTCGTTGATAAATCTCCCCCAAAGTCCGGCTCCCCAATCACTCCGGTCGATCCGGTGGGAGGTCATTGCGATCTCATAGGCTTTAAACCACTGTTGTATGTCGTCTTCTCGGACATATTCGCGGACAACATCCTTGGGGATGTGAACTTTTTTCTCACTTGGCCCCGGGGTGTGTGGTCGCTCAGGCACCCCCAGTTCCTTATTCTGTTTGCGCAGTTCTATTTCCGCTAGCCGGCGCTCGTGCTCGAGCGTTATTTTTTTCTCTTCCAGCTCTCTCTGTCTCTGCTTTTCTTCTCGCTCCTCTCGAAGCCGCATATGCTCGAGGTTGAGTTTCTGTTCAGCTAACTTGAGTTCCCCATCCATCTTGAGTCGTGCCATCTCCAACTCGTGTAATCTGACTCTGTCTCTTTCTCGGATCTCCTCTTGCGGGAGGCCCGTTCCCCGCTCCTCGGGAGCCGTGGCGTTCCCCTCTGGTGTGATGCTGGTTTGGTCTGGTGTGACGCTGCTTTGGTCGGCGGGTCCTGTGACCCCCGTTTCTGTCCATGACTCCAGAGCGCGCTTTAGATCATCCTTTGTACTCAGGCCGGTGGTAGCAATGCCAAGTTCTATGCAAAATTGTCTCAGTTCGCGGTGGTTGTATTCTTCTAATTTCTCCATTTGGAATTTCTCGGTGGAGCTGCTATCTTTGGTCGACATCGTGCTTATGTCGTGGGGTGAGCTACTTTCTGTACGATTACGCGTTGATTCGGATCGCGCCGCTGGCCACCAATGTTAGAAAAGGTAGACGGACCGGGAGGGCCGGCCGGGGTCAGGGGGAGAGGTCTCCGGGGAGAGCCGTCTCCAGCGATCGTACAGACAAGTAACTTCCCCCCCACAGACAGATATCACACACGGATAAGGTTCAGTGTTCTTTATAGGTACTTAGTTATGATACGGTAGAATGGTACAAGGAGGTCTGGACGCAGGGGTCCCCTCGATTAGAGTCTCGTAAGGTAGGGAAGGGGGTAGCGGGTCAGTCTATTTACCAATCAGGTAGTTCGGATGAGATGATGATGAGCTCACAATCCTCGAGCTTGGTGGTTAGGTGGTACGGTCCGCGGCAGCGCCAGCAGGTCCCGGTAAGGATGGTCGATACAACGGGCCGCGGCAGCGCCAGCAGGTCCCCGGAAGATGTACGGTCCGCGGCAGCACCAGCAGGTCCCGTTGAGGATGGTCGTTACAACGGGCCGCGGCAGCGCCAGCAGGTCCCAGGAAGATGACGGTCCGCGGCAGCGCCAGCAGGTCCCGGTGAGGATGGTCGTTACAACGGGCCGCGGCGGCGCCAGCAGGTCCCAGGAAGAAGAAGGTTGCAGAAGGCCGCGGCAGCGCCAGCAGGCAGGACGATGGTTCACAAGAGCGGGCTACGGCAGCGCCAGTAGACCGTCAGGGTTGAGTTCACTCGGTGTCTCTCGACTCCAGGATACAACTGCCTTCCTGCTCCGGAGCTGCCTCAGTTATAGGGCTGGTGCCCTTTGATGTCCGGACCCTCGCACTTGGAGGTCGGAGGGTCCGGGATGAAGGTGTCCAGACACCCAGCAGGGGGTGGAGCCAGCGCCTGGGGGAGCTGGAGGCGATCGGCACCTGGCGGGGGAAGAGCTCTTGACACTTCGTTCTCCCATTGACCTGCCAAGTGGTCCGCTCACCTCCTGGGTGGATGGTGGTGCCGGGATGTCGGGGCCGGCCAGGCCCGGGGTTAGGGTCGAGGTGAGGCCACGCGGCCGCGTGGTGCAGAGTCCAAGATGGCGGTTTGACCCGGCCGGGGAAGCCGGTGGGGCTGGACCCCGTGATGAGTAGGGGTCCGAGGGCAGAGGGTCCGTCGGGAGACGGAGTACCGGGGCTTGTCACGGGGGTATGCCTGGTGGGCCGGAGCTCGGGCCCTGTCGTGCGCGGAGGGAGCAAGCCCTCTGTGTGGCCTGTCCAACAATATATATATCACCAGATTCCGTAGAACAGCTTCAAAGCAGATACGGACACGGACCAGGTACTTCGTGCAGAAATTTTATTCAGTGCAGTATGTCGCCATAACGTTTCGGCTCGTCCGAGCCTTGATCACATGACAATGTGACTGAGTTAGACCACAGTTTTTAAAGTGACAGTGCTAATTGGTAAGGGTTCAAAGTTCAAGCATTTTGGCGGTTAATGGGAAATGGACATAGAAGAAATACACAGTCCAAGTGACAGAATGTAAACAGTGCACTCATAAATATTTCACAATATGAATTAAAGACGGAAATAAATAGCATACAATGATTACAAAAACAATTGTTTAAAATTAAATAGTTGTTCATAAATAATTAAAAAACAATTGTACAAATCGGCAAATTGTGCAAATTATATTACCCGTGACAATAGAACAGACTGTTCGTTTGAGAGGTAGTTAATGTCACATATAAATCTATTGACAGCTAGGGTATGTATTAATTGGTTAAATCCAAATATAAATTATGTCTATTCCGTTGGGACAGTACGTATGTGGGTTAAATTCACAGTTATTTTCGTGTCACAATACACATCGGTCACATACTAATTGTCCTAAAGCGTGTAAATCGATTGTAAATTGCACTGAGTAATGTCGCCCATAGGATATTCCATGGTATGTCCACTCCCAACCACTGTATGTTAGGTATTGTGATACCGTAATTATGATGCCTTTCCTCCTGATTTATGACTTGGTTTGTAGCTAGACTGAACCCTTAATTTACGTGAAAAAAGTGCGTGAGAGTTTCTTGAGAACTGAATCTCATAAGTGGAAAGGGGTACTGACTAATCCAGCAATACTGAGACAGTTCAAAATCCATCTTTGGTTTATACAGGAAGGTATTGGAAATATAAAATCAATGATGTTCAGTATGTATTTATTTGTATTTAACAGCACAACGAAATCAGTAGTCTCAGAGTAGGAAATCGAAGCTAATAGTCATGCGGGATGTTGAGGTAGAAGTGTTGTATACATGTAAAAATAATATATTAATACGTATAAAAATATATGAAGATTATTCAAATTCCGGATTCATAGCAATTAATGTTGTAGGTGGCAAGCATGTAGTGGATGTCAAAGGAATGGACAGACGCACATATGTGAAGTTAGTAAAACTACATGTAAAAAATATATATATATATAAATATATGGGAACATTTATATTCTCTGTAGATATACTTAATTAAAATTTATTGAATAAAAATTAAAACAATAAATATTTAAGAAAGTTAAAAGATCCCCAAGGGGATCTACTATCAAAATTGAAAGAACCACCTCTGAGTTAAAGCAAACATGTATGTAAATCCTCTGTGATGTTAAGGCCTCCTGGGTGCTTAGTGTCAAGTTGTAAAATGTATTTGGTTTCCAATTTACGTAACTTAGACTCACGGTCACCCCCTCTTCTACTGGCATTAACCGCATCTATGACATAATACTTGAGACTCTGATTGTCGCTATTGTGATATTCTTTAAAGTGTCTGGCGACGGGGTATGTTTTGTCCTGATTGGTTATTGCCCGGAGATGTTGCAAAATGCGTTTGTGTACTGCATGTTTCGTACTGCCCACATATTGCAGCCCACATGGACATAGTAAAACGTATATCGCAAATTCAGTCTTGCAAGTAAGTACCTTGTTAATTTGATGTTTTTTGTCACTGAAAGCATCTCTGTACTCTTTTGTGTTAATACCATGGGTACAGGATTTGCACGTTTTACATTTGAAAAAACCATGATTGGTTTGTAACCATGTGGTTTTTTCAATAATCTCCGGGTTGGTATCAACTAGTCTGTCTCTCATCGATGGGGCCTTACTAAAAGTAAGAGATGCTTTACGTGGTAGACTAGGGCCAATCACCGGATCGCTCAGGACAATAGGCCAGTTGCTATTGATGATTTTATATAGCTCGCTGTGCTGTTTGCTATATATATATATATTCACTGAAAAAAACAAAGCTTTCAGGGGCGTTATAGTTAGGAATTGGCATTTAAAAAACCTTTGAAATTCACTGACAAAAACATAGTTTTCATGCATGTTATAGTTAGGAATTGGCATTTAAAAAACCTTAGAAATTCACTGAAAAAAACATAGGTTTCAGGGGCATTATAGTTAGCTTGATATCTGATTATGGTCAGATTTCAAAACTACATAAACAAAGTTTTTAGAAACATGTTTCAACTTTGTAGATTCTTGCAGGCCTCTTCATTCTGCATATTGAGACTTAGTTAAACTTACCTTCACAGTAATAGGAATAAAAAATGTTATTCATTTTTGCCTATTTTTCATTCCAATCTAAATTCTTAAAAATTGCTCATTTTAAAATTTGGATCTGTGAAAGAAAAAAAAAAAAAATTATAACATATAGGTGCCGATTCCGATCCAGTAAAACCCGGGTACAAATGGTCGTACGAAGCGTTTTCTCCGTCCGACTCGTACCCGGGAAAAACACCTTACAAACTCGCAAGTACGAATCGTACAGAAACACCATTTCCGTACGAGTCGTAAAAAACACCGACCGGCAAAAAAATACATACAAATCTGAGTCTGGACGGCGCAGACGCGACGTCCGGACGGAGTCAGGCAGCGTTTCACGGACCAGCAAGTACGATTCGTGCCTACGTCACTCCGCACGTAGCATTTATTACGGGAGCCAAAAACTCCAGGGAAATTGAGGATGACGCGAACAAGGAGCACCGGTACGCGACGGACAGCGATGGACCCCAACCTACGCGTCATCCTGGCCCTCATAGCCTATCACCTCGTGTTCAGAAACCAACGCAGATACTGCAGAAGGTCAGAACAACCCCCAGGGGCAAAGGGGGCGGGTGGTGGGGTGCAAGGGGCAGGAAACATAACCCACACCCCACAAAATACAAATACAACCTGCACAATAATTACCTCCATGGTCTGGTCACTTCGGGGGGCGTGTCCATCAATCCCACGTCCTGCCACAACGGAAGTGGACGTGGACGCGTACCCGTCACCACCATAATGGTGTTACAGGACGTACCCACGCCCCCAGAGCGTGGGTACGGTCCATACACGCGTACCCCTACATCACCACTACAATGGTGGTACGGCCCGTACCCACGCCCCCAGAGCGTGGGTACGGTCTGTACCACCATAGTAGTGGTGATGTAGGGGTACGCGTGTACGGACCGTATCCACGCCCCCAGAGCGTGGGTACGGTCCGTAACACCATAGCAGTGGTGATGTAGGGGTACG
Organism: Triturus cristatus; assembly: GCF_964204655.1. NCBI lineage: Eukaryota > Metazoa > Chordata > Amphibia > Caudata > Salamandridae > Triturus > Triturus cristatus. The sequence goes on from NC_140590.1 coordinate 1,108,796,264, forward strand.
CATGTACGGACCGTACACACGCCCCCAGAGCGTGGGTATGGTCCGTACCACCATAGTAGTGGTGATGTAGGGGTACGCGTGTACAGACCATACCCACGCCCCCAGAGCGTGGGTACGGTCCGTACCACCATAGTAGTGGTGATGTAGGGGTACGCGTGTACTGACCGTACCCACGCCCCCAGAGCGTGGGTACGCTCCATACCACCATAGTAGTGGTGATGTAGGGGTCCCCGTGTATGGACCGTACCCACGCTCTGGGGGCGTGGGTACGGTCTGTACCACCATAGTAGTGGTGATGTAGGGGTACGCATGTACGGACCGTACCCACGCCTCCAGAGCATGGGTACGGTCCGTACACGCGTACCCCTACATCATCACTACTATGGTGGTACAGACCGTACCCACACCCCCAGAGCGTGAGTACGCTCCGTACCACCATAGTAGTGGTGATGTAGGGGTACGCATGTATGGACCGTACCCACGCCCCCAGAGCGTGGGTACGGTCCGTACCAACATAGTAGTGGTGATGTATGGGTACGCGTGTATGGACCGTACCCACGCCCCCAGAGCGTGGGTACGGTCCGTACCAACATAGTAGTGGTGATGTATGGGTAACGTGTACGGACCGTACCCACGCCCCAAGAGCGTGGGTACGCTCCGTCCCACCATAGTAGTGGTGATGTAGGGGTACGCGTGTACGGACCGTAACCACGCCCCCAGTGCGTGGGTACGGTCCGTACCACCATAGTAGTGGTGATGTAGGGGTAAGCGTGTACGGACCGTACCCATGCCTCAGAGCGTGGTTACGGTCCGTACCACCATAGTAGTGGTGATGTAGGGGTACGCGTGTACGGACCGTACCCACGCCCCCAGAGCGTGGGTACGGTCCGTACACGCGTACCCCTACATCACCACTACAATGGTGGTACGGCCCGTACCCACGCCCCCAGAGCATGGGTACGGTCTGTACACGCGTACCCCTACAGCCCCATTACATGATGGACACAAGGCATACACACGCCACGGATGCAGGCGTACGGCTTGGTGCAGCACATCAGCTGTAAATTGGGGGTGGTGTATGTCCAGGACAGCAGTGTACCACAGCAAGGGCACAAGTGGGTGGGTGGGTGCCTATCACTCCCAGCAGTGCCCAGACATATGAGGGGTGGGTGCCTATCACTCCCAGCAGTGCCCAGACATATGAGGGGTGGGTGGCTATGACTCCCAGCAGTGCCCAGACATATGAGGGGAGGGTGCCTATCACTCCCAGCACTGCCCAGACATATGAGGGGTGGGTGCCTATCACTCCCAGCAGTGCCCAGACATATGAGGGGTGGGTGGCTATGACTCCCAGCAGTGCCCAGACATATGAGGGGTGGGTGCCTATCACTCCCAGCAGTGCCCAGACATATTAGGGGTGGGTGCCTATCACTCCCAGCAGTGCCCAGCCATGAGGGGTGGGTGCAGAGGACTCCCAGCAGTGGACATAGCCATGGGGGTGGGTGCAGAGGACTCCCAGCAGTGGACAGAGATATGGGGGGGTGTACATCATTATCAGATGACCACAGCTCCATGGGTCAATGTACGTATCCATAACTTAAGACAATGATGATAGTGCCATAGCAACACATCACTGACAGCAGTGTCCCACTCCCAGGAGGATGGATGTCATTCCCCCACTGCATGACACACTACATGTGGGTGTGAGGACAAATAACACATGCATAACCACTCCTGGCAGATGCAGCACAATACACACACTGAGATTATGCCACAAGACTGTATAGTCATGCCACTGCCTAATAAACTAAGAGAGCCAAAGAGAACACACACTGACACGCACATCCCAGGTCTGATAGGAATGTTCAGGTGCTGGGCTAGCCACCAAGATGTTGTCTGTCATGGAAGGAATCGGGTGGAGTTCCCACAGATACAAAGGCCACAATTGTGAGTCAGGTGTTCAAATACCCAGCAGGACAAGTACCATATGTGTACTAGGCTGGGATTACACACATGCATTGTGCGGAAAAGGGACAATGTCTCCGTGAAGGCATGGCAAAACACTCTATACATAAGTACAGTGAGTACCAAGGATGGCACAGACTATGCAGCCGGACACATTGCTGAGCAGGCATGGCCAGAGTTGAAGGGATCCATCACCAGCCAAGGATATGTAGACACAGGGCAACACAACAATTGTGCAACTCTCTGCAGGGGAGATGCCAGGTGACACAGAGGAAAGAACACTCCTTGGGACAATGTCTCCAAACACAAAGAGCAGACACGACAAAGAATCTTTGCAGAGACCTTGTGATGGCACGCAGATACCAGGTTCCACCCCATGAGCAGCAGAGTACAACATGTCCCTGAAACATAACACATGCCCACAACCCCAACTCCTGTAGCATCAGCATCAACATCAATACCTGAAATGCAAGACTTTCCAAACGAAAAAGAAAAGGCTTTATTCAGCAGCAAAATAATAATGTATAAACGAGACTATTCACAAAGGCCAATGGCCAGTCCATTACATCAGTCCTTGGGGGGGGCACATGGCCATGCGTCTCCCCTAGCTTGCCTGCACATCAGAAGACTGTGTCGTCAACTGGGGGGGGGGCATCATGTGGGGAAGGACCAGGCACCGCAGGGACAGGAGGGGGAAGGGTAGGTGTGGTGGGTGCAGGGACGTATGACTCCACCACAGGGGGTGGGGCAGTGCCAAAGGTGGAGGTGAGCTCGGCGCTGCACACTTCTGCCAGTTCTTCAAGCGTCTCCCCTGCACCCGGAGAAACAACAGGCCCCAAGGAGGGGGGGGGTCGGAGGGATGGGTTGCAGCGCTACTGGGGGAGGTGGTGGACAGGCTGGGGGACTTAACTCCCCTACCCGTGGAGTGCCTTGACCGTTTCCGCCCAGGTGAACTAGTGGGGCTGAGGCCCAGCCCAGCAAAGTAGGCCTCCTTCTCCGAATCTGCGGCAGGGGAGCCAAGGGGAGTGACATCGGAGGAACTGGGGAGTGAGTCATGTGGACGAAGACTGTAGCTGCGTGCCTGCCTGTGTGCCCCAGACCCAGTGGGTGTGCCTGCTTCCCCCTGAGTGTGCGTGTCAGGAGGTGTGCGCTTGCCCTTATTTGGTGGTGTGCTGCTACTGTCTGGTGGGGTGCGTGTGTGTGGATGTCATGGTGTGACTGGGACAGGCATGGTTGTGGGACTTGTGGATGGGGCAGGGGTAGGGGGGGACGCAGCGCTGCTGGTGATTTGCTGCTGCCGTCAGTGTTGAGTCCATGGACCTCAGCAACCTCCGTTGGTCAGACATCACTGATGACATGCCCTCCATGTACGACACCATCTGTGTCAGCAGTCTGGTGTGGCCATGGAGGACAGTCAGGATCGATGTCTGCCCAACTTGCAACGGCCGCTGAATGTCCACAGACTCGGCAGGAAGGGCAGTAGGGGGGACAGGGGTAGGGGGTGCGGTGCCTGGCACGAAGGAGACATGTGGGCGCCTAGCACAGACAGAAGGGACCCGAGCAAGTGGGAGGGCGGTGATGGGAATGGAGGGGGCGGCGAAAGATGTACTGCTGCTTCCAGCTGTGGGAGAAGCCTCTGCCCCCTCTTGGAGCTCAGCCTCGGACCTGTCTGCCTCGTAGTCTGTGTTGTTACTGGGCAGGTCCTCCGCCTCACTCCCCTCGCCCTCCGTGCCACTGGATTCCACCGACTCCTTAGCAGTGGTGGCACCACTGCTCGATCCCTCCTCGACGTCCGTGCCGGTGACTCCCTCGGTGTCCTCAGATGATGCTGTGGGCAAGGTGAAGAGACAGGAAAAAATCAGTCACCTGTATACATCTGACACATGAGTCCAAACAAAATAGGCAACACTTCATATCAGGAGAGGCAACATGAGTAACATCTAGGATACTCCCCACATTTGTAAGCCCTGCACTCCCCAGTTGGTTGAACCACCATGCCACTTGGATCAAAATAAAATTAGGACAATACAGCAAATAACTTGAAATCACAAGATCATGAGAAGCTAGTGTCTGGGATCAGTTGAACACAGCGAGACTATGAAGGCATGCCACCTCTTGTTCACTGTGAAACAAACAGTATTGTTGCAATGAAGGCCAAAGACCACATGCCAATGCAGAAGGTGTCCCCACACTCAGAGGCCTGTGAGTACTTTTGACACCCCAAAGCAATACATTGTGACTCCTGGAGATTCACAACCCTTTACATAATGGTCATGTCTAGCATGTGTGAATGTGGCACTCTGTGAACACAACACACATGTGTCTGTATAGCAGAAGTCACACAAGGAGGTGCACACCAAACTACATGTACACAGTCATTGTCTGAGCTGCCAGACTCATTCAAATCAGCCACTGTTAGGCGGAAATGGCGTATCAGTAAGTACATATACGTGGCACCAGGGTGGTCTGGATGACTTGACACTCGTAAGTTGGTATCAGCAACAACCAAGGACAAACCCAATTGCTAGCACACTGTGGGAAGATATATGTATGAACTCCAAACAAGTTTTGTTCAAACTGTGCCTTACTTTAAAATGTGCCAGCGTGTCCCTGGAAAGTGTAAAGGTGGTGTCTTGTGCACTTTCTTGGGAGACATCTGGCATGCAGGCACATCATTGTCCTTCACAACAAAACAACAAGGTCACGCATATGAAACATTGAGACATGTTGACAGGTGTAGGGAGTGCCAATGGACATTTTCTCTGTGTAACAACTTGAATCATGTCATTTGTCACATGGCTATCCGTTACCTGATCACACAGTTGGCTACACATATGACCTACTGACTGTCATCTGGAGTGGCACACATGTCCACACCCAGGACAATGCATAAGCTAATGGGCCTGCAATTGTGTAGCAAAAAAGCCTAGCTGTACTGTGGGTTCCCCCTCATGGCAAGCCAGAATGTGTCCACAGATGTCAGCACACAAATGCACAACTGTGTAGCATCTGAACCACACACAGGTGGCCAAAATGTACAACCAGGATACATGATTGTCAAAAACTGACACTGGCAATGACGCACGAACATTAAGCACTGGCCAACATCACTGGGGCACTGCACGATGACTGTCTGTACTACGACTCATCACACACAAGTCAGAACTGGCAATGAAACATCAGGGTTGAACATGTACGCCCCTCCCGCACACACCCACCCATACCTGAGTCAATGTGACTGATACCGATCAAGAAGTGATACCGCTTATTCAGGGTTACAATAACTGTGCTTGAAAACTAGCTTCATTAACACGACATCACCTTGTAGGGCTGGCAAAACATATTGGTCTGAAACAAACATCAACAGATTGTTGTGAATAGCCACACAGGCACTGCCCAGTGTGAGTATGCACAAGCATACTGGTGTATCCCTGTCCAGTGTACAAATGTACCACACATGTGAAAAATACAACCTAGGCCAGGGAACAATGCCACAGAGACAGAGCCATGTTGTACCCACAGTGAATGTGCACACTGTTGGATGACACACATGAGTAGGAGGGCAGGCTGTATCAGGGGACTGTAGTGTGCACACTGCTCCATGGTCCTGGAATGAGCTGACTGTCGCAGGAGCAACCGTCCCGGCACTAAGCATATGTCCCACTCATGCACATCATGTCTGAGGCCACAACATTGGTAATGCATGCTGCAAGTCTGTTCATTTGAACCCTCACACTCCTATGTTGAGACTCAGCATCAGTGCCAACAATTAAGCACCCCAAAATGACCAAACAGGACAGGGCACAGGCAGACCACCCCCACACATGATGCTGAAAGCAGTGTGCACCTTGATAAACTGGCAGCCTAGATGACCATGTGCAATAGTGATGGCACACAGACCAGGTAACACATGTCAAGGAGGGGAAGGGAGGAAGAACAGCACAGGTTGACTTTGGGGAACTGGATATACACTGCACATATATAGCCTGGCAGTGTATCCAGACGACTGAGCAGATCAAAAAGCTGGCAACACACAACAAACACACATGTACCTACCCCCTTCCTGCTGCTGTAACTCCCGTATCCGCCTATCCAGGTCAGGGAAGACCACCGCCAGGACACGCCGCATCTGGTGGGTCAGGCGCCTGTCATGCTTGCGAGGCTCCTCCTCCTTCAGCATGACCCGGGCGATCCTTTGGGTCCAGCACCGGATGTCCTGCCATCTCTTCCTCACTTGTGGCAGGCGCCGCCTGCGACCCTCCACCGATTGCTCGGCCTTGACGGCATCCTTCCAGATCTTCCCCTTGTGGTAGGTGGATACCTGTGTGGATGACAAAGTGGGACAACATCACTACACCTGCACCATGTCACAGAGACACACATTTGAACATCTTTGATCTGTTGAACAGGGCATAGTATGCTGGCAAGTAATAGCACCTTAGTCATAGGGACTTTTTCCACTGTGGGCGCACCAATGCACAACATGGCATAGTAAGTGCACAGGTGGCATGAGGGGTGCGAAACAATCCCTGATCATGGCACACACTGTGCATCCCAAGCAACAGAAGGCTGATGGACAGCACCGAAAATCAGTCACATGCCCCAGGCCACTGACAAAACCTCAGCAGAGTACACAGACACACACAGGAACACATCAATCACCTGCCATTGCCAAATGCGGATGCACACCTCACTCTGCACATGTGCCACTTGCCAGGGGGGTCACAGGTGTGGGGCTACCTCAGCAAGTCAGACACACAGCACAGCTTACTTCACACATCATATGGATTGAGCAGTTGCCTCCTCCATGCAGCTGTGGTGCAACACTCCACATGGACACTCACCCACATGACAAGGAACATTCACACACATCAATGTCCAGGGGGCGTACACATCATTTGGACACTCTCACCACTCTCACCACAGCTCCACTCAACTCTCACACACATCTGTGGGTGCAGTCACCTGTCATACTGGGGTGACCACTGAATCACCGCAGGACAATAGAACAAGAATGCCCAAGAGGATTAGGCTGGCGGAATGTGCCATGCACTATGCAGTGAATGTCACAGTAAGCACAATGCAAGTGAGGAGTGCACACATGAACTACATAAAGCCCTGCATGAGAGACATAAGCCCCCCCCTCCCTGGGACCCGCTCCAACCTACATTGCATGTCTGTCACACCTGGCCACAATGCCAGAAGTGACACAATAAAGGTGCACAGGCAAAGTTAGTGGAGTCAGCACTCACCTGCTCTCCTGGTCGACCATACATCATGGGGTAATGTGGGAGGATCACATCCAGCAAGGCCTCGTTCTCCTCCTGGGTGAAAGGCTGGGCCCTCTCCACAGTCCTTAACATGGTGCCAGAGGGAGACAATACAGCAGCAGTGGTAACAAACAAAGTCCTGCGCACGCAATCAGGATAACGCTACTGTTAGCATATAAAGCGAAATGAACAATATTCAGAGACTCTGGTTTCTTGAAAGGAAAACATCAACATCAATGACATTTTTTAGAGTGGTGTTCTTTATATATAACAAAGTCTGACCAATACATGGTGCAAGAACATTCAGCCGACACGTGTTTCGTCACACTGTGTGTAGCTATGACTCTTCAGGGCTGAGAAGGACATGGAAACAAAGAAAAATTCTTTAGAAGAAAATCATAAATATTAGAGCAAAAAAGAAACACAATGGTTCACATGGCCTAGTACTTGACAAGTACAAGTAAGTCCCATAATCAAACGAAAACGATAAGAGCAATGTGTCTAATATGACAGGAGAGGAAAACCACCCTATGTGTTGGGGTGACTGTTCAGTAAAGGAGAAAAATCATGGACCATGCGAAGTGCTCGTGGATGAGGATGGTAACATCTGGTGTTGAGAAGATTGAAAACGTGGGGAAGGAAAAAGTCAACCTCGCATCACTGGGTAATGTGAGTCCAAACCCTAAATAATATTAAGGTGAGACCTCATGCTGTGGGCCCAATACTAATTAAACTGGAAAACGAAAAAGACCGGAAAAATAAGGTGGGGAGACAGAAAAGGAAAGGAATAATCCGTAGCGATCGTAATGTCTAATCATCAAATGTGAAAGAAAACAGGAAATATAAGGAAAAGATACATTGACGATTGTCTTCTGCTCTGGTCAGGCACGCAGGATAACCTCAATCTATTCTGTGATTATCTCAACTCCAACCATATGGACATGAAATTCACATGTGAATCAAGCAAGACTAATATCTCCTTTTTGGATGTGGAACTTTACGTCAAGAACAATTCCCTACAAAGTAAATTATATCGCAAACAAACCTCATGCAACGCCATTCTGCATGCGAACAGTGCTCATCCCATCCACCAAATAGAGACAATTCCTTTTGGAGAATTCACCAGAGCCAGGAGGAATTGTAGTGAAGATACAGAATTTTCAAGCTGTCTGAAGGACATGAAGGACAGACTTGAGAAACGGGGTTACAAACCACAGACCCTCACTAAAGCAGCCACCCGAATCCAAAACATCACTAGAAACAAAACTCTACAAACAAAAACTGGTGGTTCCACCAACAAACAACCCGTCAGACTCATCACAGAATATAATGCCATCAGTACCACCATACGCAAAAGTTTCAACAAACACTGGGGCGTTCTACTAGCTGACCCGAGCATCAAAGAGAACATCAGTAATCATCCACAAATCACATTCAGAAGAGGAAGAACGCTAAGAAGCAGGCTTTGTCCGACGATCCCTCACTCCACACCGGCATCCTCCATGTGGCTTAAACCCCATACCATTGGTTTCTTCAAGTGTGGCTGCTGTGGTAATTGTAAATGGGCCGCGAACGGCACCAAGGAATTCAGTAGCTGGAATGGCAGAAAATACAAAATATCTTGCAATATCAACTGCAATTCCTCTTTTGTAGTCTACATCCTACAATGTACTTGCAATCTCCAATACGTGGGAAGCACGATCAGACCATTGAAGGAGCGCATCAGTGAACATGTCCGTGCCATGCATAATGTGGATGCCAAATACCCTATGGCGTCACACATAGCATTATGCAAAACACAGGGCGCACGGAAAAAACTCTCATTCTTCGGAATAGACATCGCCAGGAACAATGCTCGAGGTGGCAACCGTGAGTTAAGACTGAGACGACAAGAGGCGACATGGATCATGCGTCTTCAGTCGGTGAAACACGGTCTCAATATCGACCACGAATTACAGTACTTTCTAGGAACCTAATCTGATTTCTTGTAAATTTTCATTGAGGTTTCTCCATGTGCATAAATGCAATTTTCCTTTCGTATAAGTAGCATTGACTATCTTGCTTCCTCATACATGTACTCATTTTTCTTATTAATTCATTGTATGTTTGGTCATGCTTTCTCTTTAGTAGAGATCTCTGTTCCTTTCATTGATTCTCCATATCCGAGTGTTCATGTGACATAAAGATTCAGAATGTTGGACTGTCTACCCTATGCCCTCTTCTCGTCCTACAGTGCCACACATGAATTTCACAGTGTTTTTCTTTTATATGTATACTGTATATTCAGTAAGCCAGCACTTCATTTCTGTCATGTTTTAACATGTTGTTTACTTTGAACTCTTTGACACTGCCTCTTATGATCTATTTCTGTCTACGTGCATGGCCCTCACAGCCGTCGGTGTGCCGTTTCCAACACGCGTCACCATGACAACGCGATACAACCTCTCCCTCACTTCCTTTTCATTATTCAGCTGCATGCATCGCGCGTTCTAGTTGTTTTGCCCTCATGGGCACCTGACCTACTTAAACTTCCGGTGTTTAGACCTCGGGGTTCCAACACCTTGGAAACCGGGAACTCGTTATCCGCGATTCACTCACGCATCGGGTAAGACTCCACCAGCGCCTACCTCTATTATACGTTTTTTTGCTCAGTACGCTCGGCTCACTCTGCCCCTCTCCCCACTCCAGAGCTTTCACCCGTACCGGAGGATCCACTACCCGTGATCCGCAATATATCTGGTAAGAGTGATTTTCCCGCCAGCCTCACGTATTGCTCCCATACCTGCACACAGGCTCACTCTGCCTTTTCCACCCTAGAGCGCCCAGCTGATCACCCTAGCTGTCGAAACATCTCGCCGCTCACCTGATCACTTCGGATACGGTATAATTTTTATACAGCACAGTAATCTCTGAAGCCGCGTTCTCGTACACTATTACAGGTACGGGATTGTTGTTGTTCTTTCCACCTTCATGCGATTTTTTTCCATATTGTCACAGTACGTGCATGCTGAATTTTCCTTCCGATGCTCTTCTTCCTACAACACAGGTTCACTGATTCTCTATTTGCCCCTTCGGGGTAGACTCCTTTTAACCCCTGTTTTCCATAACTTTAAGAGTTTTTTGTCTCAAGCCTTGTTGCATTCATTATCAAATGTCCTTATTCTTTTTCTTGGAAAATCGTACCTTGCACTTACTGTTTCTCGACACATGATTGTATGCCTGTTACATTTTTGCTATGACTATGTACATTCATCCGTATCAGTTCTTTGGGTTCTTAACAAATCTCACGGATTTTTTTCTATACCACTTGATCTTGAAGTATCTCAGTGTCAGAGTTCAATCGCTCATTAACTCACTACTTACAGTTTGCGAATGTATCTTTTCCTTATATTTCCTGTTTTCTTTCACATTTGATGATTAGACATTACGATCGCTACGGATTATTCCTTTCCTTTTCTGTCTCCCCACCTTATTTTCCCGGTCTTTTTCGTTTTCCAGTTTAATTAGTATTGGGCCCACAGCATGAGGTCTCACCTTAATATTATTTAGGGTTTGGACTCACATTACCCAGTGATGCGAGGTTGACTTTTTCCTTCCCCACGTTTTCAATCTTCTCAACACCAGATGTTACCATCCTCATCCACGAGCACTTCGCATGGTCCATGATTTTTCTCCTTTACTGAACAGTCACCCCAACACATAGGGTGGTTTTCCTCTCCTGTCATATTAGACACATTGCTCTTATCGTTTTCGTTTGATTATGGGACTTACTTGTACTTGTCAAGTACTAGGCCATGTGAACCATTGTGTTTCTTTTTTGCTCTAATATTTATGATTTTCTTCTAAAGAATTTTTCTTTGTTTCCATGTCCTTCTCAGCCCTGAAGAGTCATAGCTACACACAGTGTGACGAAACACGTGTCGGCTGAATGTTCTTGCACCATGTATTGGTCAGACTTTGTTATATATAAAGAACACCACTCTAAAAAATGTCATTGATGTTGATGTTTTCCTTTCAAGAAACCAGAGTCTCTGAATATTGTTCATTTCGCTTTATATGCTAACAGTAGCGTTATCCTGATTGCGTGCGCAGGACTTTGTTTGCTATTTATTTAAGTGGGTTCTCCCACTTTATCGCAGGGATCCTTTGGGTTGGTATCCCTGACCTGGCAGCACCTAAACTTACTATCGGATAGTGATACCCTTAGTGCACACGCTTGAGCGCCATTTCCTTCATTCCCATCCAACCCTGCCATTTTTGTATATTTTACAGCAGCAGTGGTATCGACTGACATGTTGTGCAGGCAAGTGCCCTCTCATGGGTTCTGCCTGCCTTATATCTGCCTTGCTGGCCTATTTCATTTACTGGAGTACAGAGTGATTGGTCAGACTCATTTGCATCCTATGTTTCCTCCAATCCCTTTAAACATACACCAGTCACAGCCTTTGCATCTTTCGATTTTGCAGCATCATGTCAAGTCAACAACCACTTTGCAACAATGTATATTGTGGCCAACTGCTTTTTCCAGACCACATGATGTAAAATTTTGAACTTGAAACTTGGTATCCATGACAACCAGCATGCATTTAGGCCCTAATACTTGTCCCTCATGTGTCCCCATTGTAATTCTTAAATCCCCACACAGTTACGGCGCGTTTCACATGTACCCCTAGGGCACCATCACTACAGTGATACGGGCCATACTCACGCGTGTACGTGCTTTACACGCATGAGTACGTGCCTATCACTATAGTCATGTTACTGTAGGTCCGAGTGATACCGCACGTACTCACGCGTGTACAGGCCATACACGCGTGAGTACGTACCTATCACTATAGTTGGGGGGACGGTAGGGCCTAGTGATACGGCACGTACTCATGCGTGTACGGGTCGTACACGCGTGAGTACGTGCCTATCACTATAGTCGTGTTACTGTAGGTCCGAGTGATACGGCACGTACTCACGCGTGTACGGGCCGTACACGCATGAATACGTGCCTATCACTCTAGTTGGGGGTACTGTAGGGCCTAGTGATACGGCACGTACTCACGCATGTACGGGCCGTACACGCGTGAGTACGCGCCCATCACTATAGTTGGGGGTACCGTAGGTCCTAGTGATAGGCACGTACTCACGCGTGTACGGCCCATACACGCGTGAGTACGGCCCGTATCACTATAGTTGGGGGTACCGTAGGTCCTAGTGATAGGCACATACTCACGCATGTACGGCCCATACACGCGTGAGTACGGGCCCTACACACGCCCTCAGAGCGTGTTTACTGCATTTCACAGCTTACACTGGTGATAGGAGGCGCACACGAAAGGAATTGAGGCGTCAGACTCGCACAAGGCTGTACATCAAGTCATTGTCAGTGCAGTCCTTCATGTGCAGGGCCTAGGTGTGTCAGGCAGTGATGTGGCACATGTCTCCTCATGTTGTGGCACAATAGATGTGTGATGAGCTGTTTACACATGTCATGTGTGATGGGGCACTACGTGGCACACTTCCCATTTACACTTTGCACATGTGTGCATGTAGGACACACGTGTCAAGCACTGCATCACTGGTATGGCACAGTCAGCAACACCCGCAACTGTCACCTGATGCCAGGTACACAGATAATTACACCTCACATGTGACTCCCAGCGTGCCACGATGTGACTATGTCAAGTGTGTGTCATGTGTTCCCATGAGCTTTCCGTTGGTGTTCCATCAAATCCATCTGCTGTTGCAGCATCCAACATGTATCTGTGTGCATATGTGCATGACACACATATACGCACACCATGCCACATGTGGACTCACACGTTACATGTGTCATGATGGTTCGAAGATGACTCCCTGACATAAGGCAATATATGCATTCTCTCAATGTCTGTGTCATCAGTTTTTGACATGTTCCCCTTCATGGTAATGTGTGTTGTCTGTCCTTTTCAAGATTACATGTGACCTGTGCGTCTCGACTCCCACCAGCTGTCTGTATGAGATGACGTCCTTCAAATGCTGATATATGGATGTCTGTCACTCCTGTAATGCATCTGGCTTTTCATTTACACTGGCCCACAGCAAGTTTCATGGCATGTCGTGTTGACCTTGAGCACCCACGTGTGTAGCTGACTCTTGGTAGGAGTATCACCTGGCTGCCATACGTGGCCTGGATGCATTGCACATAACAGACTCTGTATGTAGCATATGTGTATTAGCTGTTGGACATGTGCTCTGTTCATTGACATTTGTGTAGTGATGTACTCAATCTTCGTTATTCCTTCCAAATTTCTGCAGGGCACCGCCTCCCCCCCGACCAATGCCAGACTTGGTTGCCATGAGGGAACGTGACTGTATACGCCGCTACCGCTTCTCACAACCGTTGATTGACAACTTGACCGCAAGGCTGGCACCACACCTCCAACCGCTACACAGGTATCCTACTGTACTGACACCCAAGATGAAGGTGATGGCAGCCCTACATTTCTTTGCCACGGGTACGTTTCAATTGACCATAGCTGATGTAGGTGGCATGTCCCAGACCATGTTCAGCCGTGTCCTGCATGATGTGTTAGAGGCCATGTTGTTACACCTGGATGAATTTATACATTTTCCAACTTGTGAGCATTTGACAGGTGTCAAGGGTGAGTTCTATGCCCTGGGAGGAATGCCCCATGTCATTGGGGCCATTGATGGGACACATGTGGCTTTGGTACCACCACAGGCACAGGAGGTAGCCTTTCGTAACCGCAAGCATTACCACTCCATCAATGCCCTTGTGGTATGTCTTGCTAACATGCTGATATCCCATGTCTGTGCCCGTTTTCCAGGATCAGCACACGATGCCTACATCATGAGGCGTAGTAGGGTGCCTGAAATGATGCTGCAGCTGCGCAACGAACATGCATGTCTTGTTGGTGGGTATACTCTGTTAGTCCAGTGTTTTGCGGTATCTCAATATCTTACTGCTTCTCCTGACCCACTTCTGCCCATGATGTTTCCATGTAGGGGACTCTGGCTATCCCAACATGCCATGGCTGATGACAACTCTCCGCAACCCCAGAACTGCCACAGAACACCGGTACAACGACACTCATGGGCAGACGAGGCGCGTTATTGAGAGGACGTTTGGCCTCCTGAAGAGCAGATTCCGGTGCCTCCACAAGACCGGTGACCATATGCCCCAGTGAAGGTCTGCAAAATCTTCCTTGTGTGCTGCATGCTGCACAACATGGCAGTGGAGAAGGCCGTGCCACTCATCCTGGATCCCGATGAGCAGGATCATCCACCCGTGGAGGATGAAGGGCTTGGGCACGGGGCAAGTGAGGATGAGGATGAGGATGAGGGCATCTGGAGTCAGCTTATCCGCAACTTCTTCTCATAATGGTGAGTCCCTGTGTCTGAGTGTGCACGCTTAGAGCCTTGTGTGGCATGTGTTGCAATGTTTGTGTCGAGCTGACTGTGTGCTGAGTGACTTGGAGGTGTGTTCTGATGTGTCATTCAAGTGATGATGTCAATCCACACATTTTTGCGGGAACACAAAAATCATTAATAGCATGGTGACGGCATCATTCCTGTAGAGTACATGTACATGTCTGCGGATTACTAGCTCCTAGCTGACTTGTTGTATGTCTGTCCTCCCCAGGTTCCTGCGGCTATCGTCTGCTCATGTCATCATTGCCGTCCTGATATTCCTCATGAGTATTGCAACGTGTGCTGGATCAGAGTGACATGCACAGACATGGTGAACATTCATTTGGGGTAAGGAGTGCAGCAAGGCGTTTTGTGGGTGGTACATGTTTGTGATTTGTGGGGACTGCTCCTGTGCATGTTGTGTTACCATGCATACATGTCGACTCACCATGGGCCACATGACGTGTTGCATGGCTCCCATGAATTGTTAGTCACCCTTCCTGACAGTCATCTGTCATGGATTGTGGATTCTGAAGAAGGCATCAATGTGTGTATAACGTCCCTCAGGAACATACGGGATGCTAATGGTGGACATGGTGTGGGACATCCCCATGACAGCCTCAATGGGGAATTGCACACTCTCCGTGTGCAGCAAGGGGTGTTAGGCTCAACCCCTTCACTTGTGTGCCAGCTCTGTAGGATTTACCACATCTGTGTGTTGAAGGGGGTGTCCAGTGTAGGTCACACATGTTCAGCCAAATGACCTGTGAGTCTGTTCCAATGGTTGCATTTCCATTAGTGTGAGGCTGAGTAATAAACGTGTTCGTAACACTCCAAGGTGCCTCATCTCTGTCAATGCAGGTCTCTTGGCACTTAGCATGCGTCATATCTGGCATACTTGTTGTAGATAATGCATAGGAGTCCATGTGTAGTTTAGCGACATGCATGCAGTTGCTCATGGATTAGGCTCCCGATTGGGCATGTAGTACATGGTCGTGTATGTTTTTTTGCTAGGTCGACCACACAATGGGTCATCAACAGCTGCTGAGGGTGTGTCTCCTGTGCGCAGGTCGGCCTTCAGTTTCCTGATCCGGTGTAATGGCTCTTTGGTGATTGTGCATGCATTGTCGCTGGGTGTGCCATGTGACACTGGACACTCCTTACTTTACACCCGCGCCTGTTGCAGTTGTCCTTCTAACATCCTAGTCTTTGTGTGCAAAATGTGGCATATTGAAGGGAGATGGCGCCTGCTGCTGCGGGCCCTGCACAAGCACCCAGTGGCCACACACACAAGATGGTGTGCATCATGTTTGGCTGGCTCACATATGCCATGCTAGTCCACAGCATCTGTACCTCTTGCTGCAACGCCCTCTGCATTATGCACTTGATCCACAGATGGATCCACTCCAAGTAAAGACAGACCATCCCCCAGGTCCATGGCAACATCCGTGTCAAATACTGCCCTGCCCTCTACGGAGCAAGTACATCCAAACTTCCAGGAAACTGGTCCACTTCCAGGGGGCATCTGCACACCTCAGCTTCAACACCCTGCGCCCCAGCCACCTCACCGTCCAGCATAGATAGCTGCAATGGATCACTGTCTGCTGCAGGATGACCTCCACACTCTCCACCCACACTCAGGAGGCAGTCCACAAACCCGACCCGACACCAACCTTGTACGTCTGTCATCCTAGATCCCGTTGGGCCATCTCCATGCATCCAACCTTGCCCTGGCCACCGTTCTTCACATCCACCGTACTCCAGCATACAGGACATTGTTCTCCCACCTGGCCACACATACTTGTGACTCCCTCCCCGGGTACCTCCACATGAGCGATGACCCCTATGCCTTGATGATAATCTCCCAAATAGGTCTCTCCGCACAGTTTAGCAAGCACCCCCTCAGCAGCCAGAGGCCATCACAGGTGAATGTTGTGCTCCATGCCTACATTGTATGATACCTTTTGACCCATGTGTGTCCTGTACCAGACTCTGATCTCAGGGTATGGATGGCTGGAGTTAGTTCAACACTCAGGCATAGTTAGACATTTCCACACACATATGTCGTTGAATAATGCCAAATGACAGCAACATCTCATGTGCAGAAAAATAAGAATTTATTTTTGTTGGGGTGAGTCTTTTGGTAGATGTGCTAAGGTGCACTACCGGGGGAATAGAATCCAAGGTTCACAGGGGGAGATGGCATCCTTGTCAGTTGGAGTCATCAGAGTCCAGACCACAGTGTTGGTCATCATTGGTCAGACTGTGACCAGCAAGTCCATGTGGCAGAGAATGTCATTGGGTGAGGTGCTGCTGTTGCGCCAGAGGGCCAGGTGCCAGGCCAGGTGACCTGGGAGATGGGGATGGTCCGCTGACTCTCATGGTCTTTTTTACGTGGATGACCCACCTTCCTCCGGGGACCCTCAGCTGCAGGCCTTGACGATGTTAGGGGCGCTCCGTCAGACGAATCTTCCTCCTCCTCGTCCCTCCCTGTGTCTGGTGCTGGTCTACGCCTGGTGGTACAGGGAGGGTTTGCCAGGCTTTGGGCGATCTGACGGAGTGATTGGCTCACGTCCCTGTGCACCGCCAGGAGCTCAGCCAATCTTGCCTCCATCCGTCCTTGGTGTTGTTGATGACTGGCATGATGATCGACCTGCAGGTTCTTAATCTCATCGAGAGTCCCCTGCATCCCGGAAAGTCTGGACACGACCTGGTCGATGCCTCTGGTGTCACGCCGGTATGAGTCCAGGATGTTGCGTATGTGTGACATACTGGGGTCCTGAGCTGGCTGGTCAGGTTCGCGCCTCCGCCTGCCTCCACTCCCACCACCCCTGCCCACTTGAGCCTGGCCTGCCCTTGTGGGCACATCGGGTCTACGGGACCCCTGAGGGATGGCATTTGAAGGGTTGCCTGCCTCCTCCTGGGTGCCCGGAGAACCTTGTTCCTCCTGGTCAGACTGGCTCTGTTGTTCAGTGCTAGCAGGGCTCCTGGGTGTGTCCTGGGATGTGGCAGGAATGGGGGTGGTGGTTGGCACAGATGTACCTGACGCAGGTGCTGCAGGTGCTTGGGCACCAGAGGGGCCAGGTTGGTCGGGGTCATCCACGGAGTGGTGAGAGTCGTCGCTGCCGGTGGGATCGTCTTCATGCGGAGCCTGGGACAGTGATTCTTCCCCCCAGTGTTGGGGGGAGATCGACGACGTTGCCCTGTGTGTGAGAGTGAGACAATGTCAATGGTGTTTCCTGCCACATCTATGTTTCATACATATTCAAGTTGACACAGTTCCTCCAGGTAATTGGTTGTCCCTAGCATTCCTCTCAATGTCCACGTGGGTATGGGTATGTTGCGGGGGACATATTGGGATGTTCTCCTGAGTGTTTGACCTGTAGATTGGTGGCTCTGATGCTTATTTGGCTCTGGATTGTTGTAGTTGTGTCACATGTCCATTGTGGGAGTGTGTAAATCCGTTGCCTGCCCCGGGGGTGTGTGCTTGTGTTAGGGGGGGGGGTGTGACCGTGTGTGCTGTCGTCTGTAGTGTGAGTTGTCATTGGGTCTCCCAGGTGATGTGTCTGTCCCCTCATGGTGCATGCTGGCATGACAGTGAGTGTGAGTTCCTGTGCTAGATACCTGTGCTTGTGGAGTTGGAGTTTGAGTGTACAGTGGTCAGAGGAGGGCCTTGTGCTGCATACAGCAGGGCCCAGTGTCAGCTACCTTGTCAGTAGTTTGCCAGTCCCTGTGCATTGTGCATGGGTATTTACATATGCCATATGGGCTGAGGGCATTGTTGTCTGCGTCTCATTTCCACAATGTGTTGTGTGGGGCCCACCCTCCCAGCCTCCTGGACATCCAGTCTTGTGTTTGTGGTTGTTGTAGTCTTGGACATGGATTTGGGGCCTCTATTTGGCTGTTTGGATGTGCCAGGTCAGTCATTGAGATGTATTTTGTCGTGTGGATGTGTTTGGTGGTGTTGTGCGAGTCGAATTGTCCCTCCTTGTGCTGTTTTACAGCGTCCTGGTTCTGAATGAGTCTTTTTCGCGTAGGTGCGATCCGTACATACGCGATGCTGGGTGTGGTTGCTGGGGTACGGTGTTGGAGTGCGGCGCATACATGCGGTGGGGGTACGGTGCGTACACAGGCGGACCTGGGGTACGGCCCGTGCATGCGGAGGTACTGCGCGTACGGGGGGATGGCGCATACATGGGGGGTGCGGTGCGTACATGCGGTGAGTGGGCAGGGGGTACGGTGCGTACATGCGGTACTGGGGTAGGAGCGTACATGCGGTGGGGGCAGGGGGTATGGTGCGTACATGCGGTGGGGGGCGGGGGTTCGGTGCGTACATGCGGTGCTGGTGTACAGTCCGTACATGCGGTGCTGGGGTACAGTGCGTGCATGTGGAGCTGGGGTACGGTGCGTACATGCGGTGCTGGGGTACGGTGCGTAAATGCGGTGAGGGGCAGGGGGTACAGTGCGTACATGCAGTGGGGGGGCAGGGGGTTCGGTGTGTACATGCAGTGCTGGGGTACGGTGCGTACATGCGGTGAGGGGCAGGGGGTACGGTGGGTACATGCGGTGGGGGGTCAGGGGGTTCGGTGCGTACATGCAGTGCTGGGGTACGGTGTGTACATGCGGTGCTGGGGTACGGTGCGTACATGCGGTGAGGGGCAGCGGGTATGGTGCGTACATGCGGTGGGGGGGCAGGGGGTACGGTGCATACATGCGGTGGGGGAGGCAGGGGGTAAGGTGCGTACAGGCGGTGCTTGGGTCCGGTGCGTACATGCGGTGGGCGGCAGGGGGTACGGTGCATACATGTGGATGTACGGCATGTACATGCGGGGGTGATGCGCGTACAGGGGGGGACGGCGTGTACAGTTGCGGGGCTGGGGTGCTGTGCGGACAGGGTGGTGTACGGTGCTGACAGAATTGGGGGTGGGGGGCTGTACGGCTCGTACACGGGCATAGGTTTACCCGTGTACATGTGTGCTACTGCATTAGATCCGTACGGGCCTTTTTCCATGCGATTGTGTATTCGGACGGACGGTTGGGATCGAACTTGCGCGTTCGGAATTGTGTTTTACGATTTGCACGTACAAATGTCCGGCTCACTCTCGTACACTTTTCCCGACGATATTCGGACGTAAAAAATTTCCGGTGCACTCTCGTAGACTTTTCCCAACGCTATTCGTAGATATTTTTCGCGTACGGATCGTACTTGGCCGTTTGTACGGTACTTGTACGACTCGTACGTAAAAAAATACGGATACGAGTCGTACGGTATTTTTTTTTACCAGATCGGAATCGGCACCATAATAATACATTTTTTACAACACAACATAATTTCCACAAAGTAATTTGTTTGCCTTTTTTGCTGTTCTCAGAATATATTGAATTTCACTCGAAATAGTGATTTCAATGGTATTCATCACTTAACAGCGGGCAAAAAAAAAACAATCAGAAAGATTGTTAAAAAAAACCAACATACTATTCTCAGTAAAATACCAGAAAATACAAATCATACATTTATGAAATGCTTACAGATTACAACATTTTATAACTTTAACTTATAAAAACTGTAAATGTTGCCACATTAAAATAATCACCGAATAAATGACCACCAAAAAGTCCATAGTTCAAAAATATACCTTTCCTTGTGGCCAAATGGTATTTTTGCACTTCTTCTTTATAAAAACTGTCCAATGGTAGTTCTATTAAATTATAATAATAAATTCCTCAGAGAGTGAGTTAGCTTCCTAAAACTTTGGCTTCAAAAATATTAGGTAGGAATTTTGTAATTCCCTAGGCAAACGTTGTTTGTAAACCAACTGGGCATCATTACAAAGTGTCAAGCCTTTGTCACATTTCAGATAGGCAGTGTAATGTCCAGATGTGGTGGAAGGACCATCATGGAAAATTATTGCAATTGCTACAAAAGTCCTTCCTGATATTGATATTTGTGCTGCTACAAATTGTTTAATTAAAGTATCCAATTTTCTTCCATCATCTGTACAACGTTGCATCATTAAAATTATGTATTTTCCATATTTTGTTAACAATAATGTGGATAACATTTCTGATTTACATTGGCTACACTCCATGTTTTGAATTGCACCTTTCACTAATTTATTGAAAGCCACTGATTTACAGTCTGGTAATGTTAAATACAGAAATCTCTCAGTGTCTACATTGGTGCTACATGTATACATGCAATTTTCAAAATAATGTTCCCATTTGTAAGAAAGGCCAAAAATATTTTCTATTTCTACACCTTCATTTTAAAAAATTGTAAGCATATACATTAAAAATTCCTGAGCATCTTGTTGGATATTTTGTGTAAATTGTGTAGAACCAGAACACACATCCAAAAGATTTCGAACATCTGAAACAGATTGTATTTTACTTCTATCTGTTGTCAATTTTTCATAAACAGAATGCAAGAGAACAAAATCTTTTTTGCCGATTCTGCATAATTTGTGCTTGCAAACCTTCCAGATAACAAACAACATTGACCACTACATTAGCATAGTAGTTGACACCAGAACTATTTTCAAAATGATAACCAACAATCTCTTCAACAGTGTCCAATTTCTTTTTACCTGCAATGACATTATCTTGTTCTTTTCTTTTCTTGATACCTTCAGAACAGATATTCTCTAACCTTCTATTTCGACCAACCACACGCTTTTCAAATACAGGATATTGACCTAAATTTGGAGCATACACCCTTCTTAACCTATTATACTCTTTTACACAGTTTGCATCTGCAATAACCTTTGTCTCATCAAAATCAATCAAAAACAAACCAGATAATGTTCTGACTCACGACAAGGCATCATATGCCATACCCTCTTTAAATACAGTAGATCCAATGTTCACCAATGCACTGTCTACACTTAATCTTTGAGATTTATGAATAGTCACTGCATATGCCAGAGAAAATGGAAATTGTTTCCTACGGACATATAAATCTTTAACAAGCAAAAAACGAACTGAACAACGACCAATTTCTTTAACTTCATCAATCTGATCAAATTTAATTTTTAAAAATTCAATTCCTTCTTTTTTCTGATAATTCACAAAATCCACCACTTTGCCCATTGCACCATTAACTAAACCTTTCTCTACATCCAAATTCCGCCTTAAAATTACCCGACAGTTTACAAACACATACAGTGTCTTTTCCAAACCAGCAGTTTAAGATATTTTTTTAGTTTTGATCTCAACTTACCCGTTAAAATAATAGTGATTCCTTCATGTAGTATTTTATCAATGGCTTCCATTTTGACAATTTCTTCATTTTCCAATTTTAATAATTCTTCGTTGAATATTGAACACTCACGCAGTGTTGGCATTAGGCAAATCACTGATTTATTTTTAGCAATTTCCACGTACACTTTTGCAGCAACTGCATTTTCATTTGGAAAGACATTGCAAAGTCATCGACTCTCCAAAGCTTCTTTCCCTTTTTTTGAAAGAATTCCAATTCTTATATCTTGAAGAATACTTCCATATTCAGCATCATTTGCCTGTCGCACATTTGTTGTCAGTTATTTGTATTTAAAATTAGTCCAAATGTTCACATTACCAACACTGCCAAGAGACTTTCTAGTATCTTCATGGGCAAGTGTTTTAAATACCGGTTGTCCTTTTACTGGTGTCAGTTGCAGTAAATCTCCAAAAACTATGACGTGTTTTCCTCCAAATAACAGGTCATACTCTGTTTTAAGAATTTGCTGCATTCTTAAATGCACAAAGGCAAGCATCAAGTTTGAAACCATGCTCACCTCATCAATAATGAGAAGTTTCATTTTCTTCAGCACTCTTGAAACTTCAAAACAAGCTTCTCCAGATAGCTTGTGGTATTCCAATTTGTTTTCATGCTCTACTGGCAGCATTAGTAAACGATGTAAAGTAATTCCTTTAATGTTATGTGCTGCCAACCCAGTTGGAGCAGTGACAACACAAGACAAATGCGACTCAGTTGTTTTTTGCAGATAACTTGTAATTACTTTAATTAAGAAACTCTTTCCTGTTCCAGCTTGACCACTCACATACATTCGGATAGGTTGAAATGATGTACATGAGCACACTCTCTTTTCATGAAGTAATCCATGGTCAATCTGCTCTTTCACTTGCTGATATATTTGTTTCTGTTCAACATTTAGTTGCTCTTCCAAGTTTCCTAACTCTATTGCATCTTCTTGTGCTTGATACACTGCTGTTTCCACCTCATTCATGGCAATCGCTGCTTCATTTTCAACAATTGGTTGTCCTAGTGGATCTTGACTTAGTGCAGCACAACTTTGACTGTCTTGAGAACTGTCTCTAGCAATCTCAGCTGCAATTGTAGCTTCTTGATCAATTTCGTCATTCAACATTTTCACATAATTTGCGAAAGCACTGCATTGTATGCTATCTTTACAAGCATTAAATGAATCTTCATAGCTGGGAAAATCTCCAACTAATTCCAGTTCAGAACGCCATGGTTTGAACATTTGCAAAAGGGCTAAATAGTAAAATTCCATTTTGTCAGCAGTGTCGCAACTCAGTTTTCTGTGATTAATTAAATTTCCTTTCCTTTGTTTCACCAGACATCCTTCAGAACCAATCACTCCATATTTTCCATCGTTGATGTTCTCTGTAATATTCCGTTTAAAAGTGTAGTTTTGCAACACTTCATAGAGACACACGTTCTCAAGATGATGACTTCTCTTTGGATAGTATGTGTCCAACATATTGGTTTTCAACATATCTGTACTTTCAGGGTCATTTTCTTCTAAATATTCAATTTCTTGAACAGATTTCAGTACCCGATTTCACATTCCTGCAAGACCTAGACTCACCCAAATGATTCTTCTACTTTTGGAATATAGACTTGCAGATGATAACCAATCTGAACATTCATATGCTCCAATTTCACGATGCGATAACATTTTCAAACTGAAACTGTATAATTTCTTACTTAGAGTCTTCTCATGAGAAATCTCTTCCCACATTTCTTTCAATTCAGTCTTTTCTGATTTAGTAATGTAAGACGTTACATATCGAGCAACAGCAATAGAATTGTCTGCAAAATACTGAATATCCATGTTAGCATTCCACATGGATAAAATAACTGGGTTGTAGTAATTTATGTATTTTGACTCTTCGCTTCTTCTTAAGTTGTAGGTGTTTTTCGGAGACTTTCTTGTGATGGTATGTCGTACAGCTGACATGAAACTGTTCACTCTTCCTTTCGCTAATACAGGACGTGGAAATCCAAAATGTCATTTGGTATAGAACATATCCTTTGACTTGTACTGTCGTCGACAATATTTTCCACACCTATGGCTTTGAAATCGTAAGACTTGTTCTTTTAAGTTTTTGTCTTCTCTGCTATTTGGTACAGCACATGTAGCATAATCTTCAATGAAAGACAAAACACTTTCATCTGAATCTGTTACAAATTTGGGGGCATCCTTGACCCATAACAACATATGTATGTGAGGAGCACCTCTAGCTTGATACTCCTTTCTCCAAAAGAAATCCACAACTTCTCCAAGAGGAGGATTCTTTTTATTGCAGATGAAAGACATCATAGCTTCAAATCTATGATTGAAATATCTGCATACATTGACTGGATCCAAAGAGCACAATTCTCCAGGTGTCTTGTATTCAATATTATTTATATTGGAATTTGCCTCTCGAAGAAATTCAAATAAATCATCCCAAGCATACTCAGCACAGCTTAGTGTAACAAACCATGTAGGAGTTCCCAAGTTCCGCAGCATTCTCCATGTCGACGGTACCAATATTCATTAGTCCCACGCTGACATGCCATCAGATTAATCAACTGAGATTCTAAATGATCAACTCTCTGATGCACTTTATCCATAAAATCCTTTGTAGTTACATTTTGCAGATGCATTCCAGTTTTTAAAATGTGATTTACTGCATATGAAAGTCCAGACAAGTCACTTTCAAACAGACGATGAAACATATAAGGGATACATTGTCGAAATCTTGGATCTTCTGCATATAATCTTGTTGTCCGATATTCAGATGCAGGAATCTGCACAGGACGTTCATCATATCGTCCACATTTTCCTGTTGGAAACAACTGCGGGAAACAACGAGCTTCCAAGCTCTCTTCCCATACACTCATGGGACTTCCGGTTGCTTTTTTAATTTGAAACAACTCAATTGTATTCCCCATCACGTCTTTGGAATGAAGTGGATGTACACTGTAATGTTCATAGATCTCTTCACATCTGGACATGTCCACTTTTACAATTTGTCCACTTAATGTTTCTCTATCTTCTGCTAAATCTATTTCTTCTTCTCCAACAAACACATTTCTATAGTACTCATTATTTATTATCAGATACAATGATACCTTTTGCACTTTTCTAACATCCACTAACTCTTGCCAGATTTTCTTATTCTTAGTAGGAACACCATTAACTAGAATGACTAGTGGCTCATTTTCTGCATGATCTACACCAATAGTTTCAAACTTTTTCCTTAAATCTAATGGTAAATACACAACTCTTCCTTTCAATCCTCTTTGCAACTCTGATGGAGGTAATTACTTGTTTTGGGCTCCATACGAACAATAGCCTGAAACGGGTGAACACATTGTATCAGAATAGACTCATACGTATTTAAATCTATCAGCTCTGGAGGAATAGCAACCAAATCTAGATTATTATGAACAGCTCTAGCAGGCATTTTATTCTCATCTAATTTATTATAACAATATTTGCAAATATGCTGCTCTCATCCCAAATCAAAACAATCCTCTACCAACAAATAAGTTGCAAATTCTATCCACTTATCATTATCTTCTATTTCACTTTTTAAATACAGATTGACACCCCTAGTCTGATTTTTATAGTGACTTCGCCGACAACAAATACAAGAAACATTTGGTCTTTCACCTGAAATTACCTTAAACTTTGTGATTTCATCCTCAAATTTTTCTGTAATTACAGGTTCTACATTGTCTTCAACATTTTGTTCCACTAATGTGTCAGTTTCTTCACTCTCTTGCTGAGGCCCAAAGTAACAAAACTCAATATCCTCACAGACCTGCTTCACATCTGAAACTGACCCACGCAAAAGAGCACTGTTCAACTCACTTAACTTTAGTGCTGGACTTTTTGCATAATACAACCTTCTCACTAACTTCCGCATTTGAGTATGATGTACTGCCAGCATTCTTAAATGGTGAAAAACACTTTCACAAACTTTCCTAGAAAGACAAGCCAGAGAATGACCTTGCAAACCAGTATGTTTTCTCACTCTGCAAGGGTCTAGTCCTTGCAACAGCTTAATCTTTTGTTTTACACTTTTTTTAGTACAGACTCGTAAAAAACGACATAATTTTTCAATAGATTCCTGCCGTACACTACAAACACTACTGCAATCCCAAGTGTACACACGGGTTTTAGCACGTCTCCCTAAAACTTCATCAGCTATCACTTCTTCTGCATTTCTTTCAACCATTTTCTCTTTCTCCATTGGACAACCATCACTAACCTCATAACCTCTACCACTGGTGTCAACTGCATACAATAATTTTTCACTTAGTGAATAACTCTCTTCATTAAAAAAAGGCTCTGAACTAGAACTGAAGTGTTTCCATTCTCCCAAAAAAACATCCCAAATTTGTTTTTTTTTATTAATAACTCTTTTCCTCCTACTTTTGGCCTTCATTACATGGATTGGTTTATCTAGTGATGGAATTCTGTTTAACACTAAAATAAACAGTTTCCTTTTTACTTCAAAAGCCTTTTCCACAATGCTTTCAATATGCTTCTTCTTTTTATAAAATAAAGGTCTCTTTTTATATTTCTTCACATCTTTCAGCAAATTATGCACTACTCTCTTGTAAAATATTTATTTGCGTAATTCCTTATACTGATTTTGTCTTCTTTTACCATACTTTATCTCCTTTGACTGAACATTTGCTTTTTTACTTTTCCTCTTATTTTGATTTTTTTCCTTAAATTGATTTGAAGTTGCAGCATTCTCTACATTCTGTTTGCTCCTAAAACATTTTTAATAAATTGCTTCGTGATCTTACCAGAAGATTTTTTCCTTTTAGCCACATTATCTTTTTCATTCAATACTTGTGGTTCATGTTTTTTCAAATAATCCTCCTGTCTCTGTTCTTTTCTTTTTCTTTTTTTTTCTGGCAAACTTTCTCGATTTTAACGTTGAAAAACAGTATCTGCAAAAAAGAGTCACAAATAAATGTATATTAATAACTTTCAAATTTACAATATTCCATTACTGTTCAAACACATTTTATATAAAAACAGACTTAAAAACTATAGCCCTGAACCACAAGTGTGACGATGATTAAAACACTACATACATAATGCATACTACTTTGAAGCAGTTCATGCCCTAAAGCCTACCTCACTAAAAGACTACATGCTAACTAACTGAATGATTACAGTACTAAAAAGAGACACACTGGGTGAGTAAACAGGGTGTTTGCTAGAAGTGTATGTATACTAACTGGGGAATTGAAGCTGCGAAAGACAACTGTGTAGCTGATTAGAGAACTGAATGCATAGTGGATAGGCTTTTAAAGCAGTCCATGTGCTAAGGCCCGGCTCACTGCATGAGTACTTGGGTACTGACTGAATGATTAGACTACAGCAAGGAGACTGCCTGGATGAATTTATAACTGGTAGACTTTTCGCACAGGGAATGAATTAGTACTTGGTACTAAAAAGGTCACTAAAAGACTGCAAAGGGAGTGACAAGATGTTTGCTGGACTATATGGATATTGACTAGGGAATTGAAAGTATAAAAGACAAATCTCTAGGTGGTTAAAAGACTGCATGCATAGTGCATAGGGGTTTGAAGCAGTCCATGTGCTAAGTCCTGGCTCAGTGCATGAATACTTAGACAGTAACTGAATCATTAGAGTACTGGAAAGAGAGTGGCTTGGTGAATTTATAAATGTTTGGATTTTGGCACAGCGAATGAATTACTAAATGGTGCTGAATAGGTCACTAGAAGACTAGAAAGAGAGGGTGTTTCCGGGAAGTGTATGGATACTGTCTAGAGAATTGAAGGTGTGAAAAACAACTGTGTAGGTGGTTAGAGAACTACATGCATACTGCATAGACATTTCATGCAGTCTATTTGGTAATGAATGGTTCACAACATAAGTACTTAGAAACTGACTAAATAATCAGACTACTTCTAGGACAGTGCCGGGGTAAACATTTTAAATTTTCAGTTCAGGGGCATTAAAGACAATACTACATGGTACTGTACTTTAGTGTCAATGCCTGACTCATTTAATCAACACATAAGCAAAGACTGGCTTCTAATGCTATTAAAACTTGAACACATGACAGGTTTCAAAACAGTTTTCTGTCAGCAAATGCACGATGTTACCAAACGCTTCTCTGACATTGGTTCCCAAATGCACACAGACTCACAGTGTGATTCTAGACAAGCACCACTATCCCTAGGAGTTTATCAAAACTCATTCACTACAGTGGAAGAGGTAAGGGAAATGCAGACAATCTACATATTTCACGACTCCACTTTAGTATCAATGCCTGACTCGTTTAATCAACACATAGGCAAAGACTGGCTTCTAATGCTACTAAAACTTGACAGCATGACAGGTTTCAAAACAGTTTTCTGTCAGCAAATGCACGATGTTACCAAACACTTCTCTGACAGTGGTTCCCAAATGCACACAGACTCACAGTGTGATTCTAGACAAGCACCACTATCCCTAGGAGTTTACCAAAACTCATTCACTACACTGGAACTGGTAAAGGAACTGCACACAATCTACATATTTCACGACTACACTTTAATGTCAATGCCTGACTCATTTAATCAACACATAAGCAATGACTGCCTTCTAATGCTACTAAAACTTGACAACATGACAGGTTTTAAAACAGTTATCTGTCAGCAAATACAAGATGTTACCAAACACTTCTCTCACAGTGGTTCCCAAATGCACACAGACTCACAGTGTGATTCTAGACAAGAAACACTATCCCTAGGAGTTTACCAAAACTCATTCACTACACTGGAAGTGATAAGGGAAATGCACACAATCTACATATTTCACGACTGTTCTTTAGTGTCAATGCCTGACTCATTTAACCAACACATAAGCAAAGACTGGCTTCATGCGGTGCTGGGGTACAGTGCGTACATGCGGTGAGGGGCAGGGGGTACGGTGCGAACATGCGGTGGGGGGAAGGGGGTTCGGTGCGTACATGCGGTGCTGGGGTACGGTGCGTACATGTGGTGCTGGGGTACGGTGCGTACATGCGGTGAGGGGCAGGGGGTACGGTGCGTACATGCGGTGGGGGGGCAGGGGGTTCGGTGCGTACATGCGGTGCTGGGGTACGGTGCGTACATGCGGTGAGGGGCAGGGGGTACGGTGCGTACATGCGGTGGGGGGGCAGGGGGTACGGTGCATACATGCGATGGGGGAGGCAGGGGGTAAGGTGCGTACAGGCGGTGCTCGGGTCCGGTGTGTACATGCGGTGGGGGCAGGGGGTACGGTGCGTACATGCGGAGGTACGGCATGTACATGCGGGGGTGATGCGCGTACAGGGGGGGGACGGCGTGTACAGTTGTGGGGCTGGCGTACAGTGCGGACAGGGTGGTGTACGGTGCTGACAGAATTGGGGGTGGGGGGGCTGTACGGCTCGTACACGGGCATAGGTTTACCTGTGTACATGTGTGCTACTGCATTAGATCCGTACGGGCCTTTTTCCATGTGATTGTGTATTCGGACGGACGGTCGGGATTGTACTTGCGCGTTCGGACTTGTGTTTTACAATTTGCATGTACAAATGTCCGGCTCACTCTCATACACTTTTCCCGACGATATTCGGACGTAAAAAATTTCCGGCGCACTCTCGTAGACTTTTCCCAACGCTATTCGTAGATATTTTTCGCGTACGGATCGTACTTGGCCATTTGTACGGTACTTGTACGACTCGTACGTAAAAAAATACGGATACGAGTCGTACGGTATTTTTTTTTACCGGATCGGAATCGGCACCATAATAATACATTTTTTACAACACAACATAATTCCCACAAAGTAATTTGTTTGCCTTTTTTGCTGTTCTCAGAATATATTGAATTTCACTCGAAATAGTGATTTCAATGGTATTCATCACTTAACAGCGGGCAAAAAAAAAACAATCAGAAAGATTGTTAAAAAAAAAACAACATACTATTCTCAGTAAAATACCAGAAAATACAAATCATACATATATGAAATGCTTACAGATTACAACATTTTATAACTTTAACTTATAAAAACTGTAAATGTTGCCACATTAAAATAATCACCGAATAAATGACCACCAAAAAGTCCATAATTCAAAAATATACCTTTCCTTGAGGCCAAATGGTATTTTTGCACTTCTTCTTTATGTAAACTGTCCAATGGTAGTTCTATTAAATTATAATAATAAATTCCTCAGAGAGTGAGTTAGCTTCCTAAAACTTTGGCTTCAAAAATATTAGGTAGGAATTTTGTAATTCCCTAGGCAAACGTTGTTTGTAAACCAACTGGGCATCATTACAAAGTGTCCAGCCTTTGTCACATTTTAGATAGGCAGTGTAATGTCCAGATATGGTGGAAGGACCATCATGGAAAATTATTGCAATTGCTACAAAAGTCCTTCCTGATATTGATATTTGTGCTGCTACAAATTGTTTCACTAAAGTATCCAATTTTCTTCCATCATCTGTACAACGTTGCATCATTAAAATTATGTATTTTCCATATTTTGTTAACAATAATGTGGATAACATTTCTGATTTACATTGGCTACACTCCATGTTTTGAATTGCACCTTTCACTAATTTATTGAAAGCCATTGATTTACAGTCTGGTAATGTTAAATACAGCAATCTCTCAGTGTCTACATTGGTGCTACATGTATACACACCATTTTCACAATAATGTTCCCATTTGTAAGAAAGGCCAAAAATATTTTCTATTTCTACACCTTCATTTTTAAAAATTGTAAGCATATACATTAAAAATTCCTGAGCATCTTGTTGGATATTTTGTGTAAATTGTGTAGAACCAGAACACACATCCAAAAGATTTCGAACATCTGAAACAAATTGTATTTTACTTCTATCTGTTGTCAATTTTTCATAAACAGAATGCAACAGAGAACAAAATCTTTTTTGCCGATTTTGCATAATTTGTGCTTGCAAACCTTCCAGATAAAAAACAACATTGACCATTACATTAGCATAGCAGTTGACACCAGAACTATTTACAAAATGAAAACCAACAATCTCTTCAACAGTGTCCAATTTCTTTTTACCTGCAATCACAACATTATCTTGTTCTTTTTTTTTCTTGATACCTTCAGAACAGATATTCTCTAACCTTCTATTTCGACCAACCACACGCTTTTCAAATACAGGATATTGACCTAAATTTAGAGCATACACCCTTCTTAACCTATTATACTCTTTTACACAGTTTGCATCTGCAATAACCTTTGTCTCATCAAAATCAATCAAAAACAAACCAGATAATGTTCTGACTCGCGACAAGGCATCAAATGCCATACCCTCTTTAGATACAGTAGATCCAATGTTCACCAATGCACTGTCTACACTTAATCTTTGAGTTTTATGAATAGTCACTGCATATGCCAGAGAAAATGGAAATTGTTTCCTACGGACATATAAATCTTTAACAAGCAAAAAACGAACTGAACAACGACCAATTTCTTTAACTTCATCAATCTGATCAAATTTAATTTTTAAAAATTCAATTCCTTCTTTTTTCTGATAATTCACAAAATCCACCACTTTGCCCATTTCACCATTAACTAAACCTTTCTCTACATCCAAATTACGCCTTAAAATTACCCGACAGTTTACAAACACATACAGTGTCTTTTCCAAACCAGCAGTTTAAGATATTTTTTTCTAAACAATCTAGTTTTGATCTCAACTTACCCGTTAAAATAATAGTGATTCCTTCATGTAGTATTTTATCAGTGGCTTCCATTTTGACAATTTCTTCATTTTCCAATTTTAATAATTCTTCGTTGAATATTGAACACTCACGCAGTGTTGGCATTAAGCAAATCACTGACTTATTTTTAGCAATTTCCACGTGCACTTTTGCAGCAACTGCATTTTCATTTGGAAAGACATTGCAAAGTAATCGACTCTCCAAAGCTTCTTTCCCTTTTTTTGAAAGAATTCCAATTCTTATATCTTGAAGAATACTTCCATATTCAGCATCATTTGCCTGTCGCACATTTGTTGTCAGTTCTTTGTATTCAAAATTAGTCCAAATGTTCACATTACCAACACTGCCAAGAGCCTTTCTAGTATCTTCATGGGCAAGTGTTTTAAATACCGGTTGTCCTTTTACCGGTGTCAGTTGCAGTAGATCTCCAAAAACTATGACGTGTTTTCCTCCAAATAACACGTCATACTCTGTTTTAAGAATTTGCTGCATTCTTAAATGCACAAAGGCAAGCATCAAGTTTGAAACCATGCTCACCTCATCAATAATGAGAAGTTTCATTTTCTTCAGAACTCTTGAAACTTCACAACAAGCTTCTCCAGATAGCTTGTGGTATTCCAATTTGTTTTCATGCTCTACTGGCAGCATGCTCTACTGGCAGCATTAGTAAACAATGTAAAGTAATTCCTTTAATGTTATGTGCTGCCAACCCAGTTGGAGCAGTGACAACACAAGACAAATGCGACTCAGTTGTTTTTTGCAGATAACTTGTAATTACTTTAATTAAGAAACTCTTTCCTGTTCCAGCTTGACCACTCACATACATTCGGATAGGTTGAAATGATGTACATGAGCACACTCTCTTTTCATGAAGTAATCCATGGTCAATCTGCTCTTTCACTTGCTGATATATTTGTTTCTGTTCAACATTTAGTTGCTCTTCCAAGTTTCCTAACTCTATTGCATCTTCTTGTGCTTGATACACTGCTGTTTCCACCTCATTCATGGCAATCGCTGCTTCATTTTCAACAATTGGTTGTCCTAGTGGATCTTGACTTAGTGCAGCAGAACTTTGACTGTCTTGAGAACTGTCTCTAGCAATCTCAGCTGCAATTGTAGCTTCTTGATCAATTTCGTCATTTAACATTTTCACATAATTTGCGAAAGCACTGCATTGTATGCTATCTTTACAAGCATTAAATGAATCTTCATAGCTGGGAAAATCTCCAACTAATTCCAGTTCAGAACGCCATGGTTTGAACATTTGCAAAAGGACTAAATAGTAAAATTCCCTTTTGTCAGCAGTGTCGCAACTCAGTTTTCTGTGATTAATTAAATTTCCTTTCCTTTGTTTCACCAGACATCCTTCAGAACCAATCACTCCATATTTTCCATCGTTGATGTTCTCTGTAATATTCCGTTTAAAAGTGTAGTTTTGCAACAATTCATAGAGACACATGTTCTCAAGATGATGACTTCCCTTTGGATTGTATGTGTCCAACATATTGGTTTTCAAAATATCTGTAGTTTCAGGGTCATTTTCTGCTAAATATTCAATTCCTTTAACAGATTTCAGTACCCGATTTCGCATTCCTGCAAGACCTAGACTCACCCAAATTATTCTTCTACTTTTGGAATATAGACTTGCAGATGATAACCGATCTGAACATTCATATGCTCCAATTTCACGATGCGATAACATTTTCAAACTGAAACTGTATAATTTCTTACTTAGAGTCTTCTCGTGAGAAATCTCTTCCCACATTTCTTTCAATTCAGTCTTTTCTGATTTAGTAATGTAAGACGTTACATATCGAGCAACAGCAATAGAATTGTCTGCAACATACTGAATATCCATGTTACCATTCCACATGGATAAAATAACTGGGTTGTAGTCATTTATGTATTTTGATTCTTCGCTTCTTCTTAAGTTGTAGGTGTTTTTCGGAGACTTTCGTGTGATGGTATGTCGTACAGCTGACATGAAACTGTTCACTCTTCCTTTCGCTAATACAGGACGTGGAAATCCAAAACGACATTTGGTATAGAACTTATCCTTTGACTTGTACTTTCGTCGACAGTATTTTCCACACCTATGGCTTTGAAATCGTAAGACTTGTTCTTTTAAGTTTTTGTCTTCTCTGCTATTTGGTACAGCACATGTAGCATAATCTTCAATGAAAGACAAAACACTTTCATCTGAATCTGTTCCAAATTTGGGGGCATCCTTGACCCATAACAACATATGTATGTGAGGAGCACCTCTAGCTTGATACTCCTTTCTCCAAAAGAAATCCACAACTTCTCCAAGAGGAGGATTCTTTTTATTGCAGATGAAAGACATCATAGCTTCAAATCTATGATTGAAATATCTGCATACATTGAGAGGATCCAAAGAGCACAATTCTCCAGGTGTCTTGTATTCAATATTATTTATATTGGAATTTGCCTCTCGAAGAAATTCAAATAAATCATCCCAAGCATACTCAGCACAGCTTAGTGTAACAAACCATGTAGGAGTTCCCAAGTTCCGCAGCATTCTCCATGTCAACGGTACCAATATTCATTAGTCCCACACTGACATGCCATCAGATTAATCAACTGAGATTCTAAATGATCATCTCTCTGATGCACTTTATCCATAAAATCCTTTGCAGTTACATTTTGCAGATGCATTCCAGTTTTTAAAATGTGATTTACTGCATATGAAAGTCCAGACAAGTCACTTTCAAACAGAAGATGAAACATATAAGGGATACATTGTCGAAATCTTGGATCTTCTGCATATAATCTTGTTGTCCGATATTCAGATGCAGGAATCTGCACAGGACGTTCATCATATCGTCCACCTTTTCCTGTTGGAAACAACTGCGGGAAACAACGAGCTTCCAAGCTCTCTTCCCATACACTCATGGGACTTCCTGTTGCTTTTTACATTTGTAACAACTCAATTGTATTCCCCATCACGTCTTTGGAATGAAGTGGATGTACACTGTAATGTTCATAGATCTCTTCACATCTGGACATGTCCACGTTTTCAATTTGTCCACTTAATGTTTCTCTATCTTCTGCTAAATCTATTTCTTCTTCTCCAACAAACACATTTCTATAGCACTCATTATTTATTATCAGATACAATGATACCTTTTGCACTTTTCTAACATCCACTAACTCTTGCCAGATTTCTTATTCTTAGTAGGAACACCATTAACTAGAATGACTAGTTGCTCATTTTCTGCATGATCTACACCAATAGTTTCAACATTTTTCCTTAAATCTAATGGTAAATACACAACTCTTCCTTTCAATCCTCTTTGCAACTCTGATGGAGGTAATTTACTTGTTTTGGGCACCATACGAACAATAGCCTGAAATGGGTGAACACATTGTATCAGAATAGACTCATACGTATTTAAATCTATCAGCTCTGGAGGAATAGCAACCAAATCTAGATAATTATGAACAGCTCTAGCAGGCATTTTATTCTCATCTAATTTATTATAACAATATTTGCAAATACGCTGCTCACATCCCAAATCAAAACAATCCTCTACCAACAAATAAGTTGCAAATTCCATCCACTTATCATTATCTTCTATTTCACTTTTTAAATACAGATTGACACCCCTAGCTGATTATTATAGTGACTTCGCCGACAACAAATACAAGAAACATTTGGTCTTTCACCTGAAATTACCTTAAACTTTGTGATTTCATCCTCAAATTTTTCTGTAATTACAGGTTCTACATTGTCTTCAACATTTTGTTCCACTAATGTGTCAGTTTCTTCACTCTCTTGCTGAGGCCCATAGTAACAAAACTCAATATCCTCACAGACCTGCTTCACATCTGAAACTGACCCACGCAAAAGAGCACTGTTCAACTCACTTAACTTTAGTGCTGGACTTTTTGCATAATACAACCTTCTCACTAACTTCCGCATTTGAGTATGATGTACTGCCAGCATTCTTAAATGGTGAAAAACACTTTCACAAACTTTCCTAGAAAGACAAGCCAGAGAATGACCTTGCAAACCAGTATGTTTTCTCACTCTGCAAGGGTCTAGTCCTTGCAACAGCTTAATCTTTTGTTTTACACTTTTTTTAGTACAGACTCGTAAAAAACTACATAATTTTTCAATAGATTCCTGCCGTACACTACAAACACTACTGCAATCCCAAGTGTACACAGGGTTTTTAGCACGTCTCCCTAAAACTTAAATCAGCTATCACTTCTTCTGCATTTCTTTCAACCATTTTCTCTTTCTCCATTGGACAACCATCACTAACCTTATAACCTCTACCACTGGTGTCAACTGCATACAATAATTTTTCACTTAGTGAATAACTCTGTTCATTAAAAAAAGGCTCTGAACTAGAACTGTGTTTCCATTCTGCCAAAAAAACATCACAAATTTCTTTTTTTATTAATAACTCTTTTCCTCCTACTTTTGGCCTTCATTACATGGATTGGTTTATCTAGTGATGGAATTCTGTTTAACACTAAAATAAACAGTTTCCTTTTTACTTCAAAAGCCTTTTCCACAATGCTTTCAATATGCTTCTTCTTTTTATAAAATAAAGAGAACGGCCACATTTTGCTGTTCCCGCGGTAAGCCTATTTGAATCACGGAGGTTCACTCCTTTTAAATATCACAAACGCTTATGCTGACACAGCACTAAACTTATGGCTCGTTGGATGGACGTTGGTTCCCTCTTGTACCTGACACCAGCGCTACCTCTTGGATCTTTCGCAAAATGTCCTAATACGCTGAGACGCTCATAAACATATATCTCACTCCCCCTCTCCCTGTGGCGGGAGCGCGACGAACCGCTGCTGATTACTCGAAGAACAACCAGATATTATCGGAAGTTCACATTGTTTAAAGACCACGGCTCTATCGTGGTACGCTAACCAGGGGATTCTTTGTTGACAGCGTGGAGAAATTGACTTTAACGAAAAGGCACGCTGTGCCTTTAACACGCGCGGAACCCAACGTGCCGGAAGGATTTTTCTTACTTTATTGAAATCAATTGGGGAGAACAAGGACTCGCGTCCCTTCGAAATCGGCAGAGACGACTGGGACGGCTATCTACTCCCCGCTTCAGCCTTCAATCATGTGGAGTGAGGAGAGCTTCCTCTACATGTAATTGACTCTTTGCCACTCTCAGAGCTTCACCGTCAGAGACTGTAAGTCCGTTCCTATTTTTTATGTAAGCTCAGAACTTTGTTGCTCGAGCACTACGTGCATACTTTCCTTTTGCATTTCCTACTGGACGTTCGAACCCCTACGTCTTGGAGATCTTGTTTTCATGATACTACTCCTGGGGGATCTTGAGAAAACAGAGACACTATCCTACCCCCCTAGTGGAACTATCATAAGATAGAAGATCTTTACAGGAACCCTGACACCTCTGGAGCCACGGAAAGCGAGGGGGTGACTACTGGTGTCCTGCCCTGTCCGCATTTGCTCACCTGAGTGCCGCTGCTGCTCCGCTGGGTGTCCCTCTACCGTTGCTGTTGCCGCCACGCTATCCTGCGGCCCCGGCGAGTGGAGACCACATCTCCCAGGCGCCCTAGCGCCATCTGACGTCATCAAAGCGCCCGGAGGCGCTCAAAAGAACGCCGCTCCTCCCGCGTCGCGGGACGCGCGCGGGGGCGGGCGCCGGGCTAAGCCCGGGCAAAGGGCGGGCCCCCTAAGGCCCTCTGAGACCGATTGAGGCCGGGCAGGGCTTGGTTATGTACGCCCTGTAAGCGATACGCTGCCTACCTTATTGAGGGATATCACCGTACCTATGGCCCAGAGCCCTGATAAAGTGAGTGGGGAGAAGCCGGGGGGTTCGTCTTATGGCCCCTTGGATATGTACTTCAGGAAGGTTGCCAGGGAGGAAAAGAGGGACCTTTCTTTGGACAAACGTAGGACTGAGCGCCGTCGCTCCGTTGAAAATATGAAGCGTAGGGCTGTAGAAGTCAGTATTATTGAGGAACCCTTGGGCGCTGATGGTATTGGCGGGGCCAGTGATGCTATTTTTTCTCAGGACGGTGTGCCCTTGCTATTACGTGATTGTTCACCTGTGGGTTGTTCCCCCGAAGTACATGATATTAGTAATACTGCCTTCTCTAATGGTATAATTAGCCCTATGGTGCCTAGAAAGCTGTTGCCTGCTCGTGGTAAACTAATAGTGAAAAAGTACAAGAAATTGGATAAGGGTAAATTCTATGGCCCGCCCCCGAGGAAAATAAGACGTAAGGAGCGGCTGGGCCAGGCTAAACTAACAAAACACAGCCATTATGATTTTGGGTGCCA
The DNA here is from genome assembly GCF_964204655.1 of Triturus cristatus. Classification (NCBI taxonomy): domain Eukaryota; kingdom Metazoa; phylum Chordata; class Amphibia; order Caudata; family Salamandridae; genus Triturus; species Triturus cristatus. The sequence goes on from NC_140590.1 coordinate 1,108,834,201, forward strand.
AATCACAGCTACACATAGTGCTGGTACAAAGCTGGCGGTTGGACCAGTTAATAGACCAAATCTGAGTCCATTCCACCCTTTTACGGACTCTGATTTGGCAGGGTCCAACTCTGAAATCCACCGGACCCCCGAGGTTCTAGCAGAGCCGGACGCTTCATCTACATCACTGTGTACCAAATTGGGAGAGCTGTTTAGCACCTTTATTTTACCTATTACCAATAGTTTGAAGAAACTGGAGCAGAGGTTGGAGGGCATAGAGTCTACTCTGAGTAAAATGACCAGTCCGGGAATGGTCCAAGCATGTAAGAATATTACTCATGCTAGGACCCCCCCCACCCATGCTCACAAGCAACCCCCCCAGCCTGGTATAAATCTCTTACAGAACTTAAACAAGCCGCTGCTTGATTTACATAGACAGGGGCCCCCCATGATAGGGAAACACCCAATCAGTAAGTCTATTACTGAGCCAGTGGAAGGGAACGCTATGGCTGCTAAGGAGTCTGTGAGGCAGGAACAGGGAAGTTCTTGCCATTATGGTAATATGGGGAATCATGGGCCACAAGTAGACTTACCCCCTGAGGAGGTGCCTCTGGTGGTGGTCTTAACGGGGGTTCCCGTGCTAGCGGACAATAAGAGAGAGGGTTTTTATCAGCTAAAAAACAAAATTGTTCATTGGCTAAGCATACATAGACCAATAAACAATAATCTTAATGGGGAAATATTACACGTTAGGCGCCTTCCCTGGATAGGTGGCAGATGTAAAGATGTTGAGGGAGATATCGTCCTGATCAATTTTAGAGACCCGGGTGTGGTTGACTACATAATAAATTGGCCCCCGGGAGTGAGTGATAGTTGTATTAGCCCTCGAGCTTTAACCTATTTTTATCCGAGATCCCTGGTTTTCCCTCCATCCCATCACATGAATAAGGATAAAGCAAAACTAAGTATCCCGACAATACCCTATGGTAGGAATATGTTACCGGACCCCCAGGGTTGGAATGTGATCCCTCCTAGATTTACTAGGCATAATAGTCAACGAAAGGAGTACTTGAGGCCTTTTACACCCCTGGAGACAATGAATAGGTTCGATGTGTTCTCGGGTATGGATTATTGTGATTGATGTTTAAGGATTGAGAAGGAACGGGGGGTTAGCTCTAGTGCATCCAGGCCAATGGGAAATGGGCTGGTGATCCACGGTAAGGCTAAAGAATTACCTAATGGAATTATGGCCCCTGCGGATCTTTCAGGTCTGGATTGTTCATCTTCGGTCCATATGGACGGAGGGAGTTATCCCCTATTCCCTACAGTGTACTCCCAAACTCCCAATGCCCTGGAACCACGAGAAGCGGGTGGTAGTAAAGAAGTCCCCATTACTCTGCCCTCCAACAATAAAAAGATCATACATTTAGTTTCTTGGAACATAGCAGGTTTGAGGAAAAAGTTGGCCCTCCCAGAATGGCACAACTTTATTGAAAAATACAACGTATGCATGTTCCAGGAAACATGGAGTTTAACCCCCGTTTTTAAATCGGGGTATGTAACCTTTTGGCTACCCGCTCATAGTGGTGGTAAGGGCAGACCAGCCGGGGGACTACATATATGGATAAAAGTAGAATTAAATTGGAAGGTTACTGCTCATGATCTGGAAAGTGAGGACATCCAACATCTAACAATCATAGGCCAGGCAAAAGATAGCCGAGTGGAATTATTCAATATTTATGATAGAGGGATCCAGGGAGATAAAACGTCAAAAACCTTTATGCTCTTAGAGCAGGCCTTAGGTAACTGCTCCCCATCATCTAAATTCCTTGTGGGTGGGGATTTCAATTGCACGAACCGCTAAGCAGAGATGACCTTCTGGGCATAGCGGAGGAGGATGCAAACTGGTCTATCCCTACCTTGTCACTTCCTCCAATCAGGAAATGGACAACCAAGGCACTGCAGATTAACGCTCTTACTGTTGATTTCAAATTAAGAGCATTGAATGGTAGATCATCCTCTGATCGGGCAGGGGCCATGACGTTTAATAGACTTAATGGCCCGTCCCGAATTGATTACATTTTATTGGACATCACTATGTGGTGTGACTTAGTGGATATGGAGGTAGTTCCCTCGCAGGACAGTGATCATAACCCACTGAGTTTGAAGTTAGGGTGGAGCAAATTAAAAAGTAGTAGTGAGCAACCCCCACTGAGGCGAACAAATGAGGTGGTCCCATATAATGGAAATCGGAGGGTGAAATGGGAGAAGATTAGCTCCGACCCTGAGAAACTGTTTAATATCAGGGCTCATATAGAAGATCTGACTTGTGAACTGACGGGATTAGATCCAGAAATAGGGGATGCTCACGAGCTGCTTCTTCCCCAGATTTATAAAAAGGCTATCGAGAAAGTGGGCAACTATTTTCTAATCTCGAGCTCAAAAAAAATAACGCCCAAACCCAGTAACCCCTGGTACTCTGCAAAGTGCCGGGCTAAAAGACGCGAGTTAACTGTGGCCCTGCGCAAAAAGAATCAACCCCTAATTAGAGTTGCAAGGAAGGAATATGCAAAAGAACAAATACGAGCAAAAAAAGACTGGGAAGAACAGTATTGGCAGGATCTCAAAAGTGCCTCAGAAAGGAAAAATGCTTCATTGTTTTGGGATCTGATCAACAAGGCTAGACAGGGTAACCAACCTGTACTTGTGAATCATATTACCAGCGAACAATGGTATTCCCACTTTTCAAAAATATACAGCGGACTGGAGGCAACCAGACCCCCCCCCTTTGATCCAGCCAGACGGGTTTCTCCCACCATGGGGCCCGTGGATCCGTTCTTGACTTCGGAAGTAGTATTGGCTATAAAACACCTGACCCCGAGGAAGGCCGCCGGTCAAGATGGTATACCTGGGGATCTCCTTTTGGAAGATCCCACAACCTGGGCTTCAGTTATTGCATTGATAATGAATTTAATTTCCAGGGGGCACCCCATCCCAGATTCGTGGAGGGGTGCTGAGGTGATCACAGTATATAAAAAAGGTGATAGGGATGACCCTGCTAACTACAGACCGATCAGTCTGATTGACGTGATCCAGAAAGTGGTTGGCAGGGTCATCATCTTGAGGGTAGGTGCATGGATGGAGGAGGAACAGGTGCTCTCCCATTTCCAGGCCGGGTTTCGGAAAAAAGTGGGCACGATGGACCAGGTCTTCCGCCTCCTTGCGATCTATTGGAAGTCGGTGACAATTAATCGTGGTAGCCTTTATCTGGCTTTCATAGATCTCAGGATGGCGTTCGACCTGGTCCCTCGCGCAAGGTTGTGGGAAATCCTGGAGAAGATGGGCTTCCCGGCTCCATTGTTGGATTTCATTGTGAGACTCCACGAGGATAATTATGCTAGGGTCAGATGGGGCACTCAGGGACAACTGACGGAGAGGGTGCCCGTGAGGAGAGGAGTTCGCCAGGGATGTGTTATGGCGCCGACTTTATTTTCCCTATCCGTGAATGGTGTGGTGGATTATCTGAGGGAAGAGCCGGCGGATGCACCATCCCTGGCCGGGGAAAAAACCCCTACTCTTCTCTTCGCGGATGACACCATCTTGATCTCGAAAACCCCAGCAGGGCTCCAAAAGCTTTTGAACCGCTTTAGTGAGTTCTGTAAGGATAGAGGTCGCACAATCAACACCTCCAAAACGAAGCTAATGGCCCTTGCACCACCCAAAAGATTTAAGAACTCCCTCACGTTAAATGGTGAACTCCTGGAGATGGTGGATAGTTTTGATTATTTGGGGGTTAGGGTGAATAGCCGGATGACCTGGAAAGACCATCTGGCTAAAATGCTATTAAACTTTAAAAGAGTAGCTGGGGCGGTTTTGCGAGAACATAGGGCGTCATTGAGCAAACCAGTGGCACCTATCCTCGCAATTTATGAAGGACAGGTTTTGCCATCTGCACTCTATGGCTCTGAATTATGGGGGTTTGAGAACATCCCGGAGATAATCACTTCAGAAAACAAGTTCCTGAGGGATCTTGTAGCATTACCAGTCTCCACTCCATTAATCCCCTTACGTCTTGATATGGGCAGGCGCCCCCTTAAAGAATTAGTGCGCCTTCGCCCTTTACTTTTTTGGGTGCGTCTGAGAAGAACTGAAGAGCTCCAAAACTATGCAGCCGCTCTAGATGATCTTATCCTACTCGATAGAGGTAATAGGATTAAGTGGCTGTGTAACCTGAGACAGATGGTTGGCTTTTTGGGTCTGAGTGATCTATGGAGGAGTCAATCCCCTCCACCCAAGCTAGTTATTAAGAAGCTGTATTGGGATTGGGTGCAGCGGGAGACTTCTAGAAGAGGCACAGGGGGTGCTCTTACTGAGCAATTCCTAGAGTTCAAATGGTCTAGGATATTTGAACCACTTCTTGATTTTATTGAGAAGCCCTTGGATAGATCACTGTATTTAAAAGTTAGGTTTGGGATCCTCCCAGTAAATGCATTCACCTCTGGGTGGAACAACCTATGTGGCTCCTCTAAGGCTTGTCCGTGCTGTGCAGCACCTTTAGAATCTGTAGCACACCTTATGTTTGCTTGTCCAGCTTATAGGGTGCCGAGGAGGATTTGGTTAAAACCTTTGTGTAAACAATTGGGCCTCAGGTGCCATGTAATGGCGCTGAGGGTCCTTTGTACTGATACGTCTTCCACCTTGATGGTATGTGGCGTAGCCAAATTCATTGGAAAAGCCTGGTTGATACGAATAAGGAGACTTAAGTCCCAACTTACCCAACAGGATAGAGGGCTTTTAAAAATATAGATTTGACACTATTGGCATTAGACAAAATGGAAAGTGGGTAGTAAGATCCTACCACGTATCTAGCATATCTGCTTTTTATTATAAGTTGTGTAGTATGATATTATATATTCGATTTTATTATTGTTAATGAAATATATTGACGAGTTGTTTTACTCTTTTAAATGTGTTGTAACAGTCAGGATCTCGACATGATTTAATTGTATTTTAACCTTGTATTTATGTGCTTTTATGATGTTATATTCATCGAATAAAGTATACTGACTGACTTATAAAATAAAGCTCTCTTTTTATATTTCTTCACATCTTTCAGCAAACTATGCACTACTCTCTTGTAAAATATTTGTTTGCGTAATTCCTTATACTGATTTTGTCTTCTTTTACCATACTTTATCTCCTTTGACTGAACATTTGCTTTTTTACTTTTCCTCTTATTTTGATTTTTTTCCTTAAAATTATTTGAAGTTGCAGCATTCTCTACATTCTGTTTGCTCCTACAAACATTTTTAATAAATTGCTTTGTGATCTTACCAGAAGATTTTTTCCTTTTAGCCACATTATCTTTTTCATTCAATACTTGTGGTTCATGTTTCTTCAAATAATCCTCCTTTCTCTGTTCTTTTCTTTTTCTTTTTTTTTCTGGCATACTTTCTCGATTTTAACGTTGAAAAACAATATCTGCAAAAAAGAATCACAAATAAATGTATATTAATAACTTTCAAATTTACAATATTCCATTACTGTTCAAACACATTTTATATAAAAACAGACTAAAAAACTATAGCCCTGAACCACAAGTGTGACGATGATTAAAACACAACATACATAATGCATACTACTTTGAAGCAGTTCATGCCCTAAAGCCTACCTCACTAAAAGACTACATGCTAACTAACTGAATGATTACAGTACTAAAAAGAGACACACTGAGTGAGTAAACAGGGTGTTTGCTAGAAGTGTATGTATACTAACTGGGGAATTGAAGCTGCGAAAGACAACTGTGTAGCTGATTAGAGAACTGAATGCATAGTGGATAGGCATTTAAAGCAGTCCATGTGCTAAGGCCCGGCTCACTGCATGAGCTCTTGGGTACTGACTGAATGATTAGACTACAGCAAGGAGACCACCTGGATGAATTTATAACTGGTAGACTTTTCGCACAGGGAATGAATTAGTACTTGGTACTAAAAAGGTCACTAAAAGACTGCAAAGGGAGTGACAAGATGTTTGCTGGACTATATGGATATTGACTAGGGAATTGAAAGTATAAAAGACAAATCTCTAGGTGGTTAAAAGACTGCATGCATAGTGCATAGGGGTTTGAAGCAGTCCATGTGCTAAGTCCTGGCTCAGTGCATGAATACTTAAACAGTAACTGAATCATTAGAGTACTGGAAAGAGAGTGTCTTGGTGAATTTATAAATGTTTGGATTTTGGCACAGTGAATGAATTACTACATGGTGCTCAATAGGTCACTAGAAGACTAGAAAGAGAGTGACAGGGTGTTTCCTGGAAGTGTATGGATACTGTCTAGAGAATTGAAGGTGTGAAAAACAACTGTGTAGGTGGTTAGAGACTGCATAGACATTTCATGCAGTCTATTTGGTAATGAATGGTTCACAACATAAGTACTTAGAAACTGACTAAATCATCAGACTACTTCTAGGACAGTGCCGGGGTAAACATTTTAAATTTTCAGTTCTGGGGCAGTAAAGACAATACTACATGGTACTGTACTTTAGTGTCAATGCCTGACTCATTTAATCAACACATAAGCAAAGACTGCCTTCTAATGCTACTAAAACTTGACAACATGACAGGTTTTAAAACAGTTATCTGTCAGCAAATACAAGATGTTACCAAACGCTTCTCTCACAGTGGTTCCCAAATGCACACAGACTCACAGTGTGATTCTAGACAAGCAACACTATCCCTAGGAGTTTACCAAAACTGATTCACTACACTGCAAGTGATAAGGGAACTGCACACAATCTATATATTTCACGACTGCTCTTTAGTGTCAATGCCTGACTCATTTAATCAACACATAAGCAAAGACTGGCCTCTAATGCTACTAAAACTTGACAACATGACAGGTTTCAAAACAGTTTTCTGTCAGCAAATGCACGATGTTACCAAACGCTTCTCTGACAGTGGTTCCCAAATGCACACAGACTCACAGTGTGATTCTAGACAAGCACCACTATCCCTAGGAGTTTACCAAAACTCATTCACTACAGTGGAAGAGGTAAGGGAAATGCAGACAATCTACATATTTCACGACTCCACTTTAGTATCAATGCCTGACTCATTTAATCAACACATAGGCAAAGACTGGCTTCTAATGCTACTAAAACTTGACAACATGACAGGTTTCAAAACAGTTTTCTGTCAGCAAATGCACGATGTTACCAAACACTTCTCTGACAGTGGTTCCCAAATGCACACAGACTCACAGTGTGATTCTAGACAAGCACCACTATCCCTAGGAGTTTACCAAAACTCATTCACTACACTGGAACTGGTAAAGGAACTGCACACAATCTACATATTTCACGACTACACGTTAATGTCAATGCCTGACTCATTTAATCAACACATAAGCAACGACTGCCTTCTAATGCTACTAAAACGTGACAACATGACAGGTTTTAAAACAGTTATCTGTCAGCAAATACAAGATGTTACCAAACACTTCTCTCACAGTGGTTCCCAAATGCACACAGACTCACAGTGTGATTCTAGACAAGAAACACTATCCCTAGGAGTATACCAAAACTCATTCACTACACTGGAAGTGATAAGGGAACTGCACACAATCTACATATTTCACGACTGTTCTTTAGTGTCAATGCCTGACTCATTTAACCAACACATAAGCAAAGACTGGCTTCTAATGCTACTAAAACTTGACAACATGACAGGTTTCAAACAGTTTTCTGTCAGCAAATGCACGATGTTACCAAACGCTTCTCTGACAGTGGTTCCCAAATGCACAGACTCACAGTGGGATTCTAGACAAGCACCACTATCCCTAGGAGTTTACCAAAACCCATTCACTACAGTGGAAGAGGTAAGGGAACTGCAAACAATCTACATATTTCACAACTGCACTTTAGTGTCAATGCCTGACTCATTTAATCAACACATAAGCAAAGACTGGCTTCTATTGCTACTAAAACTTGACGACATGACAAGTTTTAAAACAGTTTTCTGTCAGCAAATACACGAGGTTACCAAACGCTTCTTTCAAAGTGGTTCCCAAATGCACAAAGACTCACAGTGTGAATCTAGACAAGCACCACTATCCCTAGGAGTTTACCAAAACGTATTCACTACACTGGTAGTGGTAAGGAAACTGCACACAATCTACATATTTCACGACTACACTTTACTGTCAATACCTAACTCATTTAATGAAAGCATAAGCCATAACGGTCTTCTAATGCTACTAAAACTTGACAACATGACAGGTTTCAAAACAGTTATCTGTCAGCAAATGCACGATGTTACCAACCGCTTCTCCACAGTGGTTCCCAAATGCACACAGGCTCTATGTGTGATTCTAGACAAACAACACTATCCCTTGCACTATACCAAAACACATTTCTTCATCTACAAGGAGTACTACATTTTACTGCAGAAAATTAACTCATTTCACAAATTCATAAACAATAAGTGGTTTCTAAATCTACCAAAATATAAGAACTGCATAGTTATCTGTCTACAAACACATGAAAAAACACAAATTCTTATCACAAAATGGTTTCCACATGCACACACACTGTCAACAAGATTGTAGAGAAAAAAAATACTCCCTACACTTTAGCAGAAAAAATACATTGGTCTGATTAAAATAAAAATAGTCTACATACATCCCCTCACAATTAAATAACTCACCTTTCAAGATGTTTTGTAGATTAAGAAGTATATCAGTCACACACCAGATATCAGTCACACACCAGATTTTCTTATACAGAATCTCTGCACTGTGCACCTGTCAGCAGAACCAAAGAATGGCAAAGTTTCCCTCTCATTTTCCACACATATACATGTAAACATCAAATCACATTCCTTCCCACATAAATTCAAAAGCAAACACACATTTCTATTGGTTAAAAATGTCAACCCTTTCCAAATGACATAAACGTCAACCCTTCCCCCAATCTGCCTTCTGCCCGTTACCATAGAAACAGGTCATGGAACACTGTACTGGTCACAAGTTCAGCACACACAATGTTGCTAATCAAAACAGCAAGTGTGCTTGACTTCTCAACATATCAGCTTATCATATATAATGTTCCTTTCTCACACTTTTTGTTAACCAATAAGAATTATGAGTTTAAAAAACAGAAATATGCACCCTACCTTTCAGTGTAGAAGGTTGTCAAACAACCAATGATTTCTTGTCTTTTTTCAAAATTGCATCTTAGTCACCATTTTAGAAACATCTTACTTTCCAAACTGACATTTCATTTACAGAGACCTTCTGAGTGCATCCAGACCTCCTTACAAGATGCTTACAGTGTGGACTGTGGGACACAGCTACATTTTCTGGAGCCAAAGGTATGTAGAAAACAAAGGCATTCACAAAGACCTAGGTTTGCCAAATGTAGATATTAAATGGATTGGACAGAGAGGGTTAAAGTGGCCCCAATTTATGCCAATGGTGAAATCCTTCATGCAAATCCAACACCCTGACCTCATAATAGTGCACTGTGGTGGCAATGACCTAGGCACTTTGACTGGGGTAGGTCTGGAAATGCTTAAGAAGGACACCTTTGCACAACTGATTTCACTTTTCCCTAAAACTGCCTTTGTGTATTCTAACATATGCCAAAGGCAGAAATGGAACTGGTCCGATCATTTTTGTCCACAGATTGAGAAAGCTAGGAAACATGTGAATAAATCTGTTTCTGCTTTTCTCCGAGACTACAGAATGGGGTCCATTTACAATAACAATCTGCGCTTTCATATGCAAGAGATGTATAGGAGAGATGGAGTATACTTTAATGATGAAGGAAACAGAGTCTTCCTCAACAACTTTAGACTCTGTATAGGTACTTACTTATAAGTACCAAAAACTCTCAATGAACACAACGGCTCTTTTTAGAGCCACTCAAGAACAAAACACTTAAGCTTAATCTTTATCTCCCTCCCTTGGATCCGCAAACCCACCGCGAGAGAATCCGTGCATCCAACGCGATAGAATGCGCGCACCGTGCGCAAATTTCGCCGCTTTTTTTTTTTAAAAAGGGGTCCACAGGGGGTCCTTCTGGGACCCACTAAGCAGATCTAGAGGGTCAGAGTATTTCCACTCTGCCCCCTTTATATCTTATACACACTTATTCCCCTTCCATCTTCAGCCTCGCTTCTACCGAGGCAGAAAAGGGCCGCCAACAGTTCCTGGTTTTGAATGTAGAGAGACGCTCGACAGCCAATTAGCATTCAGGGCGCGATCGGGAGGGTGCGCGCTCCGTTCGGGGACGGTGCGCTTGCGGTGCGGGTACGGTCCGCGGAGCCATAGATATCACTAACTTTTTTACCCTTATTTTCTCAGGAACTACTGAACAGATTCACATCAAATATGCAAAAGGCACGAGTCCGAACTGAGGACTACCTCTTTGCCAAATTTGGTGTCCTTCCGTTCAGCGGTTCGGGCTGTAGCTGCGACAACAGATCCTATGGGAAATTGCATGGGGAAAACGCGTTTTGGGACCCCCCTTTTTTCTCGGCCCCCACTTCACGGATCACCGCAAAACTTTCAGGGTAGGAGCGGAGCTGGCCAAAAGTTTGGAAAAAATTCGCGAAGATTCGTCAATCGGCGCCAAAGATATTTCCAATAGAATGTTGCAGATTTCCTATGGAAAATAGGTCCTAACTATAACTATCTACTGGCGACCGCCAGTAGATAATATATATATATATATATATATATCCACTGAAAAAACCATAGGGTTCAGGGGCGTTATAGTTAGCTGGACTTTTCACTCGTACAAAACCATTGAAATTCCCCCGTTATAGTTAGTTCAACTATAACTCGCGCGCCCGCAATGCACTGCTGATGACGTCACATATTACATCACTCATGACATGGTCAGTGACATCACTCATGACATCACTGATGACATCTCAAATGACATCACTGATGACATCACTGATGACATCATCCAGTGAATGTGTGTTTTTCTGAAAATTACATATGTTTTATATATGTATATCTCAAGGTCGATGGAAGAATAAATGGGTATATAAGTGTCTAAATGGATGATTTGTTTTTGAAAAAGTGATTGTATAACTGACTGATTAAGTGTATCTTAGTGAATACATGGCTTAGTGAGTAATGTTTAAATATGTAAATATCTGTATCAGTCTCTCACTTTGCGTATAAGTGGCTGCATGGGTTGGTGAGTAGCTACATGAGTGAATATATTGGTTATTAGTTGGGTTTTAGAGTATCAGTATGAGTGCCTGAGTGTCTGTATGGTTAGGTGGGGGGTATTACGTAGTGCCTAGGTGCATGAATGAGTGACTTACTGTTTGTATGTGTTGAAGACAGCATGTGTGCAGGACTGTATGGGTGGATGAGTGTGTGCATGGGTGTGTTAGTGAGTGAATGACTGTCTCAATAGTGTCTTTATGAGTAACTACATATGTTTTAAACTAGTATATGTGACTATTGGAGTATATAAGTGAGTTTATGTGAGAGTGAGAGATTGGAAGAGTTCCTGTGTGAATAAGTATGTGTTTCTATAAGTGATTGTTTAAAAGACTAAGTATGTGTAAGTTTCTGTAGAAGTAAGTGTGGTGGTGTGTGTATAACTGTATATGCAAGTAAATGGATGTTTGATTCTTTATTAACATGAGTGACTATGTGTGTGAGTAACTCTATGGATGAGTGGCGTTGTGTAACAGGGTGTATAGGTGTATGAGTACATATGATGAGTGATTTCATGTATGTGTTACTGTATAGGACTGTTGGTGAATAAGTGGAAGTGTATGTGGATCTTAGAATTACTGAATAGGTTGTTGTAACTGGTATTGGTATGTCCATTGTTTTGAAATGTTTAGTTTCTATTTTTGAATGTGTGTATCAAAGGTTATATTAGGGGGAGAGGAGGTCTGCCACTCTATCACAAGGATGATGTCATCAGTGATGTCATCAGTGATGTAATTTGAGATGTCATCAGTGATGTCATGAGTGATGTCACTGACCATGTCATGAGTGATATAATATGTGACGTCCTCAGCAGTGCATTGCGGGCGCGCGAGTTATAGTTAGCCGAACTAACTATAACGGGGGAATTCCAATGGTTTTGTACGAGTGAAAAGTCCAGCTAACTATAACGCCCCTGAAACCTATGGTTTTTTTCAGTGAATTTCTAAGGTTTTTTAAATGCTAATTCCTAACTATAACGTGCCTGAAACCTATGGTTTTTTCAGTGAATTTCAAAGGGTTTTTAAATGCTAATTTCTAACTATGCCTACAGAGATAGGACATGTGAAGAAAGAAGAAAAAACGCACAGAAAGAAACAAAAAAAATGCAGAAAGGAGCAACAGAAGTCCTCAAAGATGCAGAAAAGTGCAGGAAGAAGGATAACGTGCAGAAAGAACACACAGAAGAGCAGAAAGACGCCTTGTTGCAAAATCATCCTGTACCCTCAACTTTTTCAGACGGATACTGGTGGTAACTGAGTCTGACTAACCAGTCCTAGAGCCTGTGCTATGTTAAAAGACACTCAGAATACAGTGAAAACACCTACATACACTAGGGAACACTATGCAATCAATCAATCAATGAAAACTTTATTCGGATCGTTGAGAATCCATAAAAGTACAAAAAGACAATTATAAAATCATACAATAAAATAAAATACTGTTTGCACGTGAGAAATAGTCCATCTAAACTTTAAGACATAGTAGACCGGGCACGAACCGCAGTTTTTAAAAAAGAGCTCACACGAAAGACAAGTTCATCATCGTCCAGGGCCAAAATCATTGAAAATGCAAGTTCCAGGCTAATAGGTTTTGTTTTTTTAAAATACGGAGTTAAAAACCATTTAATATACTTCATATAAAATTTACAGAAGAATAAAAAATGTAGAGTTGTTTGCCTACTCTGGGAATCACAGGGGCATGGCTCAACACATTGGTCATTAAAATTCCATAGAGGGAAGCTAAGTGCATGTTTAATGGTGCCTGCCCTAAGGCGAAATATAAGGCCTCGCTCCCAATGACTCAACGGAAGGGTTAAATATCTGGGTGTGGGATATATTATAAAATTACAGGCTAAATAACCAGAAACACTAGATTTCAAGGACTCCCTTGCTACCCTTTTGACATCAAATAACGTATAACGTGTTTTTTTAAGTTCACATTTAGTGGGGTGCTTAGTGGTGGAGGGTTTAAGAAAAATGTCTTCAGAGTTCACGCTGCGAAAAATGCTATGCACTCCTGATAGCCAGGGAATGGTCATACCCCTGTCGCAGCGGAGGCAATCCTCAATGATGTCCCTAGTCAGTTTGGCAGCGGGATTTTTCCAGATCGACAGCCAAAAAAGGGCTGGACGAGCACGGATAAAATCCCCTATAAAATGCAAACCCAATTCCCTATGGCATATAAAATGTGGGGAAGTAATGGGAACACAGAGAAGTTTCCTACAAAATCTATGTTCCTCTGTAATTATGTCTGAGCAACTGGCAGTACCCCAAACCTCAGCGCCATAAGTAGCAACCGGGACGCATTGAGTTTTGTATATTTTTAGGATAGCAGGCAATGCCCCGGTCAGTTTTGGACGGGGGAGGCTCAAAATTGAATTAATGGACTTTGAGAACTTACTCCTGGCGTGGGCAATATGCCCACTCCAGGAGTTGTTCGCAGCAAAGACCACTCCCAAATACGGGAAACTGCCAGTTGACCCCAGTCTTTCTGCCCCCACAACTATGCTGCCAATATGATGCCTCTTCGGGCCGCAAGACATTACAAAAGACTTTTTAAAATTGGTCTTCAGATCTAGGGAATCCATATGTGCAACAAAGCCATTCACCAATATACGTAGTGCATTTGGGGTGCGTCCCATAAGGACCGCGTCGTCTGCATATAGCAGTGCGGGGAGAAGGTTATCTTTTATGGACGGGACATCACCGGTTAGAGAGACCAGATGTTTGTGTAGGCCGTTAATGTATATTATAAATAAAAGGGGGGCTAGGACACATCCCTGTCTAACCCCTCTGTTGACTGTAACAGGCTCGGAAACCTCACCCCCAGTGCCAATCCTGACACAGGCCTTCAGATCCCTATGCAAATAGGCCAAAAAGTGTACCAGCGATTCATCCAAGCCGTAATCCAATAAGGCCTTCCAGAGTAATGACCTATTAACAAGGTCAAAAGCGGTGGATAAATCCATGAAGGCCAGATAAATTGGGCAATTGCGTGCTACGGTGTACTTGCCCAAGATAAGGTTCAGATTAAGGCATTGCTCCGCAGTTCCCACTTTATTGCGGAAACCCAGCTGACAACTCTCTAGAATTTGGTTGTCCTCGGCCCATAACAGGATTTTATTATACAGTACTCTCCCTAAAATCTTTAAAGTGTTGTCAATAAGGGAGATAGGCCTATAGCATGATGGTTGGGAACGGTCACCCTTCTTGAAAATAGGCACTATGATACTAGATGACCAGGTTGGAGGTGGTAAGGAAGTAAAATTTAAGTTCTTAAAAACATTCAATAAAAGTGGGGCCCATAAATCAGGGTGGGTCTTAATAATGTCAATTGGGAGGCCATCTGGGCCAGGGGCTTTATTCCCCGCGCTCTGTGCGATGGCCTCCATTACCTCAGATAGTGATACATCGGCCCGTGGGGGGCTATTAAATATTGGGATGGCCGCCGCAGAAGGTGGAGCCGCATAGATCTTAGAAAAGTGATCCACCCATGCAGCTCCAGGGATGGTACAATCTATTGGGGACGCGACCTGGCCCGCGCAACGCAGGTCTTTGACCGCGGCCCAAAAAATATCACCCCTACCCCGGGCAGCAGTTTGTGCTAGCACCTCCCAGCGCTCCTCAAGAATCTCCTCCTTCATTCTCCTGATGGCCAATTTATATCGTGACCTAGCGTTTTTTACATCAGTCAGATTCCTCGGGCTAGCAGATAAGACCAATCGCAATTCGCGGTTGGCCAGAGAGCACTCATGATCAAACCATCCCTGGTCATCCGTCATGGCGCGCAAAGGAATCATGAGCTGTGCACGAAGGGCTGAGCAGATCTTAACAAAATCGTCTACTACCCCAAGGTTAGGACTTAAATCGGACAAACATGAGAGGAAAAGAGGAAGGTTGTCTCTGACCAAGGTCTGTACAGTCGTCATCACATTAATACCCCTCCATTTTAATCTGAGATTGTTTGAGCTTAAGGAAAGGTTCCTAGCGCCGCATTCCTTATTGTAGACCGGTCGATGAATAATCTTTAAACTGATCTTGATAGGATTATGGTCCCCTTGGGACATTGGAATTACCTTGGCCTCACTAATACGGTCTGTCAGGCCAGGGGATATAAAAATGTAATCAATTATTGAAGAACAATCTCTACCTCTGAATGTTGGCACTAGGGGGACAGTGGGAAAGCGGTCCATAACATTCTCCAAATTATGTGTGCTCAAAAGAATAATTAATTCCGCGCCCCTTTGGCACCCCAAACCCGCGTTGTGATCTTTAAAAATTGGGCAATCTCCATTTAATTTAGCATTAAAATCGCCACCCAATACAAGGCCGGAGGTATCATTAAAATCGGCCCTAGCCTCCAGAGTGGTGATAAAGTTAAAAAGATTCCTAAAATGTGTATTAGGTTGTGAGCTAAAATCATTATTATAAAAATTTACCAGAAAGAGACTAGTTTTCTGTCTGAATAATATAGCCTGGAAGTTCTGATTATTTGTCGGAATGACCCTGGAGGAGCCTCCAGCAGAGATGTTAATCCAGATGGATAAGCCTCCAGAAGGGCGGCCCATTCTAGATTTTGCGGCAAGGATATTGTGGCACTGAAACCCATTAACATGTAAATTAACCGTTGCCCACGTCTCCTGTAGCATAATTATATCTTGACTCTGAATGAAGTTGACCCACCCAGGGTCGAGGAGCCTTTGTTGGAGACCTGCTATATTCCAACTTATGACATTTAAGTTGCCTGTCCTTGATGCTATGCACTCTAAGGAGTTAGCAAAATTATCGGAAGTCATAGGTACAGGTGCTAACGGCAGAATAGGGTCCTCTATCAACGGTAGGGCAAGGAGTCCGTTACTCGAACTTGGATGTCAATCAGGAACATCCAAGTCAGACAAACCCAAGAAACGATTGGCCAGAGGAAGGGCCGTAGGCGTGGGCACACAATTATAGAGAATGGGTTTGTAGAAATAGCCAAGGGAAAACATACATATGTTCGTCATAAGCCCTGGCAATAACTCACAGGTGCGCATTAGAAACTGAACAGTACGGGGTCTGCAAAAATTTATGACAATGCAATCCCCGCTAATGTTTTTTGCCGATGTGCCCACCCATCCCACTCTCCGCACCATTAAAATTTCATGCAATCTGGCCGGTTCAAAACCCTTGTGTTTCCTTAACCAGTCCACACATTTATTGCGTAGGTCCACCCAAGATTCCTTCTTATTCTCGGGCAAACAGGGGACTCCGGCTAGAATTATAACATAAGGATATGATGCGGGGGGGAGGTTTAGAGTCACGGTGCTGGGCAAAGTCTTCGGTGGAACTGGTGCAATGGGCCGTGGTCTAACATCAATGTCCGATGGAAGAGGAGGGATCACCGCAGGTAGAGGTTGTGTCAGACCATTGGATAAGCACTGAGTACTATTGTTGAAATTGGCTGGTCCGTAATCTAATTTATCAGCGGCCCCCGACAGGCACGTCGTAATAGGTAGGGAGGTACAATCGACAGCCGATGCAACAGGAGCTGACTCCCGAGTTAACAATTGTTCCATACGTAGGAGTCTCTCATTTAAAGGGGTAAAATTTGCGTCAAAGAGGGCCTTAGAGTGGCTAACTATGGCTTTTAAACCCGACTCCAGAGCTGACACAATGTCATCCTTACTATGAGAGGTGGAAGTGGGCTCATCAGTTTGGGTACCCACCGACACAAAATTAGGAACAATAATTGTCTGCAGTACCATTTTATTACCTTTAGCGGGGCGGCCAAGAGTGTTAGATTTATTATTATTGGCCCCCCTTTTCCGTTTGGCCGGTGGGCCACTAGATTTAGTTGCACCAATTAATTTAGGGGCGTGAGATCTGGTGCGAGTTTGTTGGCCACTAGGACTAATGTCTGAAGATGTAACTAAGACGTGTGACGGGGACAATTGCTGGGCGGGTGTCGCGGGCATCGGGGGCAGGGTAGGTGACTCGGAGAGGCGGTGACAAACAGTATCGCCCTGTGTCACGGCTTCAAGAGATGAGCATCGCTGAGCCGCCATTAAGTCTAAAGATAGACGTCGCTCAGTTAGCTCAGTCTCGTGTGTCAGTAAGCTCTCAGCCCTGATCATAAAGGCATCCAATGTCCCTACCGCGCCCTTACGTTTGCTCATGACGGACCAGTAAAGTGCCCCTTCACTCCACTAAAGCACATATAATGCGGTGGGTTGTGCGGCAATGTTAAACAATGTCACCTGACACTCCGGTTACATGCAGATGATGGTCCAAGGGGGGTGTCCCGACCCGGCCTCCTCCGGCCCCGGATGGCCACAGACGGCCCGCCCTCTGCCCGGGCTCAGCCCGGCGCCGCCCGCGCGCGTCCCGCGAAGCGGGGCGCGACGTGAGTTATACGCGCCTCCTGGCACAAGTGTGGCGTCCAAGCTCCGCGCCGCCGCAGGGACCGCCGGGAATTGTAGTCCCGGAGCGGCGGTACTGGATTCTCCTTCCGTGTCGCCCTTTGACTCTTGGCGATGGACCGGCAACCAGGGAGCAGCTCTGCACGTAAGGATGTATGCCCCTTGACTCGTGGCGGTGGCGGCGTGCACAACGGTACAGGTATGGCAAGATTCCCCCGCTCCGCCGGGCGCGACGTGAGTTATACGCGCCTCCTGGCGCAAGTGTGGCGTCCAAGCTCCGCGCCGCCGCAGGGACCGCCGGGAATTGTAGTCCCGGAGCGGCAGTACTGGATTCTCCTTCCGTGTCGCCCTTTGACTCTTGGCGATGGACCGGCAACCAGGGAGCAGCTCTGCACGTAAGGATGTATGCCCCTTGACTCGTGGCGGTGGCGGCGTGCACAACGGTACAGGTATGGCAAGATCCCCCCGCTCCGCCGGGCGCGACGTGAGTTATACGCGCCTCCTGGCGCAAGTATGGCGTCCAAGCTCCGTGCCGCCGCAGGGACTGCCGGGAATTGTAGTCCCGGAGCGGCGGTACTGGATTCTCCTTCCGTGTCGCCCTTTGACTCTTGGCGATGGACCGGCAACCAGGGAGCAGCTCTGCACGTAAGGATGTATGCCCCTTGACTCGTGGCGGTGGCGGCGTGCACAACGGTACAGGTATGGCAAGATCACTATGCATTGGGGTCCCCCTGTGATTAGCATGACCTCCTCTGTAAGCCCCTAGTATATATTAGGGCAGGGGATTAAAACTACCTCTTAAAATGCGCCACAGGGCGTGTTTGCACACGTCACGCAGGCCCCGTCCCCTCCCTTCCCCACGGTGTAAACATGCCCTGTGGCCGTTTTAAGTTGGGAGATTAAGTCCCCTTGAATCCTGAGGGTCCCTAGGGCACAACTAGACCACTAGGTACCTCCAGTAAGCGCCACAGAGCTGCGATGCAGAGAGATGTAAAAAGGGGCACGGCCTAGACCACCTCTCTGCAACGCAGAGCAGTGGCACTGACTGGAAGCACCTGGTGGGCTAGTTGGCCCCCAGGGTCCCTCAGGATTGAAAGGGAATTATTTGTCCAACTTAAAACGCGCCACAGGGCATGTTTGCACACGTCACCTCAGGCTCCGTCCCCTCCCTTCACCACTGTGTAAACGCGCCGTGTGGCCGTTCTAAGTTGAGAGATTAAGTCCCCTTGAATCCTAAGGGTCCCTAGGGTCAAACTAGCCCACTAGGTACCTCCAGTAAGCGCCACAGAGCTGCGTTGCATAGAGGTGTAAAAAGGGGCATGGCCTCAGAGCACCTGTCTGCAACGCAGCTCCCTGGCTCATACTGGAGATACCTGTTGGGCTAGTTGGCCCTCAGGGACCCTCAGTATTGAAGGGGAATTAATTCCCCAACTTACAACTGGCCAGGGGGCGTGTTTGCAGATTTCTGCAAGGAGGGGGCGTGGCCTCTGGCGCGATGCCGGTCTTTTATTTATTTTATGTTTTTAAGAAGGAGGGCTGTGTGGCCCCCCCTTCTTTTCTAATGTGTTGGTCCTGGGGACCCCATCCCCCAGGGCCTGCACCCTAATTTTTTTTGTTGAAAAAAATAAATTTGGAAGGGGGCCACGTGGCCCCCCTCCCAAGGCCTTAATCGGCCCCGGGGACCCCAACCCCCGGGTCATGGCCTTTTAAAAAAAAAATCTTTAGGAGGGGGGGCTGCGTTGCCCCCCTCCTCAGGCCACTTATGGCCCCGGGGACCCCATCCCCCGGGGCCAGCATTTTTTTGTAATTTTTTTTTTTAAAATATATTTATAGAAACACCTAGGACATGCTGGACAAACCGTATGTACCTATCACCATGACATTTTGCGTGATATTCATTAAAAGGCGACTATGAATACAATGAATCCACGTGGAATGTATTTACACTGCTAGTGAAGCTCTGATGTGTCTGACGCCCTACCGTGCCTAATCCCGGCGCCCACGCCGGTGGGTACTCTCCAAGTAGACACCCTTGTTGTTTATTTATACAAACAAGGCTAGCTATTGACGGGCACATTTAATACACACGCACACCAAGCCATTCAAAGGGGATTCGACAAAATTCGACCAAACTATGCAAGAAGCCCCCTTCACGGTTAATAAAACACACATCTACCACCGGATGTGTAATGCTTTTTATTTTACTCTCTGGAAAGGAGACAAATCTCACTTGAGAGTCACAGCGTGCTCCTGGCTGAGCCCAATGCTGTGTTACACCCACCAGTGCCCGCCGAGTGCCACACACCTCTGTGTTGTATTCCACCAGCTAGTACGTATGCTCTGACACTCTCTAGCCCATGTGCACTGTAACACCACCCTGTGAAAATGTCATGCCACACTTGCCTTCGCACGGGTTATATTGCCCCATCTAACGTGCCTTCCTCGATGCACAGCGCTATGCCCTACATATTACAATCTGGGATCCATATCTTTGTCACAGTGCATATGCAACGTTACACTCCGCAGCATATATTTTATATTACAACTTTAGACTAGTTAGGTTACACAACACTGCCCTGTGCATATTACACTCCAAGGCGCATATCGCATAGCACGCGCTAGTGCCTGTGCTATCTCGCGCTCTCCAATGAATCTGTCAATGCGCACAATGTATTGCATATTATATTTCACGCCCCGGTTGATCTTATATCACACTTTTTGGTGCATAGTCTATACCATATACTATATCTAGTTTTCATTTTCAATCGTGCTCTCAGGACTATGTTCTATATAACACTGCGTCCACCTACCCTTTTCACGGGCATTACATTTTGCGATGGGGGGTGGAGGTTCAGGG
This sequence comes from Triturus cristatus, assembly GCF_964204655.1. Taxonomy (NCBI): domain Eukaryota; kingdom Metazoa; phylum Chordata; class Amphibia; order Caudata; family Salamandridae; genus Triturus; species Triturus cristatus. Next base: position 1,108,854,676 of record NC_140590.1, read on the forward strand.
GGTGTTTCTGCCAAGTGAGCCTGGAGTCAATGTCACAAACGTCCTCTTCTTACTGAATAAAAGTGAGATTATGCTGCATACTTGTTCATATTTTAAGTAGTTCGCACAGACACACATTTTAAAAACAATAAAGTTCCTAATACCCACCTTCTCTGAACAGTTAGCTTGCTGCCCCATTCACCTCCTCCCTATCTTCTGTTGTCTGAATCCATGGACTAGCCTCCTCCCTCCTGCCATGCATGGTCTGATGTGCTGCCACTGCCCTCCATTTAGCATGATGTACCAGTCCACTCTTCCTGCCCTCCATTGCCCAATTCTATGGCCCATTATTGACCTCCTGCTTAGCCTCTGTGCTTAACTTGCTGCCCCTATTCTCCTTCCCCCTGCCCTCCGATGTATTTGTGCATGCCCCTGCTCCATCCTTTTTGCCCACCATGTTCCATGGACCTGCCATTCCTAGCTACTCTGAGTGTTCTGTTGAGCTGCCACTCCCCTCCCACCTGCCTAGCATTGTCAGATGACTGGAACCTGTCCCTGCCACCTCCACCCTGCCTGTCCACATGCTGTGCCCCTATCCCCTTCCTCCTGTCCTCCATGATCCATTTTACTGCCACACCCTTCTGCCCTCCCTGGTCTGTTGTGCTGCAACTGCTCCTCCTGCCTGCCCCACGTGGTCTGTTGTGAGGCCCCTTCCCCTGAACTCTCTTGTCTGTGTCCAGGTCCTGACCCTCCCTTCTATCCTCCATGGTCATTTGTGCATGCCCCTGCACCCTCCTTCTTGCCCATCATAGCCATTGTGCTGCCACTAACCTTCCCGCTTGCTATGCATGGTCTTCTGTGCTGCCATGGCCCCTCCCACCTTCCCTGTGTGGTCAGCTAGCTGCCCCTGACCCCCTCCCACCTTCCCTCCATGGTCTGTGTGTATGCCATCATAGTCTCACTGTTGCTCTCTATGGTGTGTCTTGTTTCTAGTGCCCATCCTGCCTGACCTCCATGGTCATCTTGCTGCTCCTGCCCTGCCCCTTTGCCCCCAACCCTCTGTTTCCATGTGCAGACCCCTGTTCCCTCCCTCCTGGCTTGTCTGTTCCATTGTAATGCCCCTGATCCGTCCCTCCTGCCCTTTATGGTCTGTTATGATGCAGCTTTCTCTCCTGTCTGTCCATTATGGTCAGCTAGCTACCATTGCCTCTTTCCCCTCTGTTGTCCATGTGCATGGTCCTGTCCCCTCCCTATTGCTTTCTATGGATTGTTGTGCTGCACTCCTGTTCTGCATGCCCTGTGTGGTGTATTGTGCAGCTGCAAATCCTGATGCCTGCCCTGTAGGGTCAGTTTGGTGCAACTCTCCATGTCACTCATGTCCTCTGTTATCCGAGTCCATGTCCCTACCCCAATTCCTCCTGCGTACCATGATCCAATGTACCATACTTGCGAACATTTTGAACTTGGTAAGAGGGAGATTTTGAAAAAAAACTGGGTTATTGATTTTCCCCTTTGAGTAACATTGAAAAAGAAGAGATTGTAGACAGGAGACAGATCAAATAAAGCCCATTTGAGCTTAAAAACATTGGACGTTTCCTGGTTGAAACAGGTCTGTTGGCATGTATGGTTGTACTACCACTGCCTCTTCCTTCTGCCCACAATGGTCTATTATATTGCCACAGCCTCTCTTGCCAGTCCTGTATTGTTGGTTTGTTGCCCCTGCCCCCTTTCCACTGCCCTCCATAGTCTGTTGTGCTGCCACTGCCCTTCCTGCCTGCCCAGTGTGGTCAAATTGTTGCCTCTGCAATCTCCTACCTGCCTTCAATTTTCAGAGTCCGTGCCCCTGGCCTCTGCCTCTCAACAGTATCCCAATGAACAACTAGATTGCTAAAATTCTATATTTATTACAAAAGTGTGGAACGCCAGACGTCATCTTGATGTAATCAAAACTGTAATAGCTAGAGCATTTCCTTTAGATATTATATATGTGAGAGAGTCTTATTTGCATCAAAATTATGGTTAGTGCTCTAAAAAACTAAAATGAGGACATATTTTCTGAGTTTTCAAATAGCGACAAAGAACTTTTAAATTATTTGTAATCTTTATTTATTTTATCCAGTTGACCACTTGATTGAATGTGGCACTTAGGGGAGAGGATGTGGTGTTACTTCCAGAGCTGCAGACTTTGCAACTGGGGAACCAGGTTGGAGTTTCTGCTTCAGATCAACATTCTGTGATTCTGGTCAAATCACTTAATCTCCTCATGTCTACAACCAAAATGAATTTGATCTTGTGTGATGTAGCCAATGTTCATGTAAAGCACTCCAATACCTGACAAGTCTGCACTATATAAAACTGCAAATACACAAAAAATAAGTGTTTTGCACACTTCTGTCATTGGGCTACATGTGGGCTACATCTGGGTGATATTTGGGCTACATTTGGGCTTTTTTGTCTCTGGTGGCCATCTTGGGAGATTTATTTCTTATGAAGTTTCCTAATTTCCTCATTTACTGCAGTCTCCTCAGTAGGAAATACTTTCAGTTTTTTACTTTGATTCCATCAAGAAGGCATTCAGATATGTCACACATTTGCCATAAATTCTGAATGTTAGCACTCTAGTTGCTCATTAGATCACTGTAGTAAACCTACTGCTCACCAGGGAAGTCTGCTGCTGGTATTCAAAGTGCATGTTTCAGTCTGCATGTCAGAATATTTTTATGAAATAGAAGAGGGTTTAAGAAGTCAAAATGTGCCCTAATTTTTCTTTCTGCAGCACTAATCATAATTTCTATGGCAAAATGAACCCCCTCATTTTGTTCCTTTGTAAATTAAATGTTTTAAGTGTTACCACTTTATTCCAATCAAGATGGCTTCAGGTGTGCCATACTTGTGTCATATGTAAGACTATTAGAAATCTAGTTGTTCGTTAGAACACCTTGGGACATTCTGTCATTGGGCTATATTTGGACTACATCTGGGTGATATTTGGGCTACATTTGGGCTCTTTTGTCTCTGGTGGCCATTTTGGGAGACTTATTTGTTATGAAGTTTCCTAATTTCCTCATTTACTACAGTCTCCTCAGTAAGAAATACTTTCAGTTTTTTACTTTGATTCCATCAAGAAGGCATTCAGATGTGTCACACATTTGCCATAAATTCTGAATGTTAGCACTCTAGTTGCTCATTAGATCAGTGTAGTAAAGCTACTGCTCACCAGGGAAGTCTGCTGCTGGTATTGAAAGTGCATGTTTCAGTCTGCATGACAGAATTTTTTAATGAAATAGAAGAGGATTTGAGAAGTCACTCAAAATGTGCCCTAATTTTTCTTTCTGCAGCACTAATCATACTTTCTATGGAAAAATGAAGCCCCTCGTTTTGTTCCTTTTTAAATTAAATGTTTTAAGAGTTACCACTTTATTCCAATCAAGATGGCTTCAGGTGTGCAATACGTTTGTCATAAGTAGGACTGTTAGCGCTCTAGTTGTTCTTTAGAACACTCTGGGAAGCTACAGTAGAACACAATGGAATCAACTGACAGTCTCTGCGCTTGTTGGATGTACATGGTTTACTGAGAATGTCAGACTTCATTCTCACATGACTGAGAAAGATAATGTGAATTTACAGAAAATATGCTCTCAGTTTAGCTTATAGATCACCTTCCAAACCTCTGTGGTAAAAGCATGAGAAAATAGTTTTCTCTCAAACATGATTCATGATATCACAGCAGAAGTCTTTTTCACATGGTAAAATCACCTTAGAACACAACACAATTCCTAAAATGAGTATGGTACAATCAACAAATGATTTATAATGTAACAATTTTCTTAAAACCTTCTATTAACTGCAATGCTTTTTAATGGGGGCTATCATGTATATTGGTCCCAAGATGGCTGCCAACACTTCTTGGATGAAGTACTGACAGCCAATCAGATCTCACGATTAGATGTGTGGTTAGGCTCCGCCCAGATATATCTATCTTTTTAACTCTAATTTTCTCAGGAAATACTGAACGGATTTACACCATATAAGCAAAAGGCACGAGTCTGAACTGAGGACTCTTTGCCAAATTTGGTGTAATTCCGTTCAGTAGTTCGGGCTGTAGCTGCGTCAACAGGTCCTATGGGAAAATGCATGGGGAAAACACGTTTTGGGACCCCCCTTTTTTCTCGGCTCCCACTTGACGAATCACCGTGAAATTTTCAGGATAGGAGTGGACTGGAGCTGGCCAAAAGTTTGGGAAACTTTGCGAAGATTCGTCAATCGGCGCCAACGTTATTCCAAATAGAATGTTGCAGATTTCCTATGGAAAATAGGTCCTAACTATAACTACCTACTGGCGACTGCCAGTAGGTAATATATATATATATATATATATATATATATATATATAAATATATATATCTACGCTCCACTCGCACCGTGCCAGAGTCACTCGCGGTCGGGTGCTTTTGTTACGGCGGTGCTGTCCGCAATTATTAAAGCTCAAATATTCCTCACATTAAAGGAAATATAAGCACTCACGGGTAACGTGTTGACGGGTCTTTTATTGCCAGAACAAACGCGTTTCGGCGGTCTGCCTTCTTTGGTGTTACCGACACACCGCGAGCAGCCATCATTTAAACACACCCATGTGTAATGAACATAAACAATGAACAACTACAACAATATAAAAGCGATAGCGCCATCTTGTAATGTATAAACATTGTTATTCATATGCTAACGCATTAAAAACAAAGCAATGCAAATGCATATTGTTTTAGTTCATTAACTAACAGTGAAAGCATACTGGCACAGTAACACTGTTATTTAGTAATCACCGATATTCAACAATTTTCAATAATTCTCAATGATTTCATGCCCCATTTCCGGTAGTATTTCTACCTACTTTTATCTTGGCATCATATTCATAAGATCTCGCCGTGAATCGGCAACTGTCCATTACACATTTCCTAATTGTGTGAAAAAATGAACAAGGACTACTTCCTAGCACAGCAGTACCATTTCATGCACAAAACATTGTTACATACAAGTGAATCCATTATTGTAACCATGTACTCTTAAAAATTCAAGTACCCAAGTGTGAGGCTAACTCCTCATTACTGTTGAAACCTCTGGGGAACTTAGTTTGTAAGTCAATTATATATCGTGATTCCAACCTCCGCAATTTCTTAAGGCGATCTCCCCCTCTGATGTTTTCTGGAACCTGATCAAGGCCAAAATATTGTAGCGCATTTCTATTGCTAGAATGTTTTTCATCATAGTGCCTTGCTACAGGATATGATGCATCACTTTTTGCAATTGCCCTCCTATGTTCAAGTATCCTGATTTTCAAAGGATGAATAGTGCTGCCTATATAGCAAAGACCACAAGGGCATACCAAGCAGTAAACAGCATAAGAAGTGCTGCAAGTCAGAAATTTCTTAATTGGTCTTTTTAGATTAAAGAGAGTCCAGCACTCTGGACCCTCCTAAGGTTGTAAAAAATGTCTTAATATGAGTGGATGTCTCCCATGGAACCCACTAAAGGTTGATTTTTTGCTCTTTAGGACTACAAGTCCCAGCCTGCAGTGAAGGACTAAAAAGCACGAAGCAAGACCCACTTGGGGGTCGGCATTCCGGAAATGGATAAAAAAGAACCCTCCATGATTCATCTGTGACTGAAGCAGCCTATGAGTAAGAGGCCTTGGCCTCGAAACGCGTCAGGCGAATAACAAATATAACTTCTGGAGTGCTGCAGTGGATTGTTGCAAGAATAAAACGGATGGTGGTTTACTGTCGAGTGTGTCCTCAATGCTTTCAGGTGTTTGGTGAAGAATTGATGGACACAGTGGCCCTGCCGTGGAGGACGGCACCATCTCTGTAGTGAGGAGAGACTGCAGCTTGAAACTCTGTCAAGGCCATTTGTGCAGCACAGAAAGTGGCATTAGTCTTCCCGCCTCAGCACTCTGGACCCTACTAAGGGAGTAAAAAATGTCTTAATATAAGCAGATGTTTCTCATGGAACCTACTAAAGGTTTGATTTTTTGCTCTTTAGGACTACAAGTCCCAGCATGCAGTGAAGGACTAAAAAGCAAGGGGGTCAGCATGCCGGAAATGGATAAAAAAGAGCCCTCCATGATTCATCTGTCACTGATGTGCTACGCAAACAAATGATGGACGGAATGCTGAATAAATCATACATTCACCCCCAGTCAAGAGATCTGGGTTAAATCCATTGTTCTTTTGCTCACCATGCCACCCCAGTTTAGACCCAGCCATATGCAAATCAGTCTTGACCCTGTGCCTCATGGGAACAGTCCAGACCGAACTGCCAAGCCAGAACCTACCTGGACCGGAAACAAGCATCCTGGGACCGGTTTCTGGGTATTACCTTTCATCAGCCAGGCTAGCTTGAATCCAGTGGCACAGTAAGCAAGGGACCCATGTTTGGGCATACCCATCCCACTTACGGTGAAAAGTGCTACGCAAATAAATGATGAACGGAATGCTGAATAAATCATACATTCATCCCCAGTCAAGAGATCTGGGTTAAATCCATCATTCTTTTGCTCACCATGCCACCCCAGTTTAGACCCAGCCATATGCAAATCAGTCTTGACCCTGTGCCACATGGTAACAGTCCAGACCGAACTGCCAAGCCAGGTCCACCCTAGACTGGAAACAAGCATCCTGGGACCGGTTTCTGGGTATTACCCTTCATCAGCCAGGCTGGCTTGAATCCAGTGGCACAGTGAGCAAGGAACCCACGTCTGGGCATACCCATCCAAGTAAGAGGTGTTGGCCTCAAAATGCGTCATACGAATAAAGAATGTAACTTCTGGACTGTTGCAGTGGGTTGTTGCAAGAATAAACCGTATGGTGGTGTACTGTGGAGTGCGTCCTCAATGCTTTCGGACGTTTCGTGAAGAATTGGTGGACACAGCGGCCCTGCCGTGGAGGACGGCACCATCTCCTTAGTGAGGAGAGGCTGCGGGTTGGAACTGTATCAAGGCCGTTTGTGCAGCACAGTAAGCGGAATTAGTCTGCCCACCTCAGCACTCTGGACCCTACTAAGGGAGTAAATATTTCTTAATATTAGCGGATGTTTCTCATGAAACCTAATATCTAGGACTACCTACTTGATCAGTCCTTGAAAATCAGTACTTGACTACCTACTTGATCAGTCCTAATATCTAGGACTACCTACTTGATCAGTAGGTTGCAGGTGTTCCAACATGGAGCAGCCCAAACGCTTCTCAGCTTGACTCTGAGAATTCAGGTTTACCCCTATCTTAGAGAACTGCATTTGCTTCCTATTATGAAGATGAATATGTTCAAGACCTTGCTATTGATCCACAGAGCTGTGCATCAGTTGGGCGCAGGGTACCTGAGAGTAAGAATGTGTTTTAGTGCTCCCTCCAGATGCCTGCGCTCCGCCAATCTTTTTCTGGCCAAAAACCCTTGATGTAAAGTAGGTCCAGAATGGGAGGCAGGTTCTTCTCATTTTTGGGACCCTCTCTCTGGAATAACCTCCCTTTGGAATGAAGATGCATCTCACCCACCCCTCTGTTCTGGAAGAAGTTTAAATCATGGCTTTTTTGGCATGATTAATGTGGCTTCTCTCTGTTCTCCCCACTGGTAAGGCAGAGCTCCAGTTCACTGCTCGGAGTAGCAGTACAGTTACGAAATGCCTTTTACATTACATTACATATAAGGAGCCAGCTTCCATAATATTCAAGGCTTCTGCCAGTTTAGTAGTACTCCAGGCTTCTGCCAGTTCAACATTTCTAAAAACAGGCAGAGTTAAATTAGAAAGATTTGCATTAAAATCTCCCACAATGGCAATCTGTTGTGTCCGCCTCCTTCCAATTGTATTGAGGAGAAAATTGAAAACAGAAACGAGCATAAAATGATGCTGCTGCACAGGAGTAACTCGGTAATCAAATAGCAGTCAGGAGCATTTCTGGGCATGTTCAAGCTTCTTAAAATCAGGTCTTCTGCATTGCATTACACAAACACAAAATGGTACCATGAGGATCTACCAGAAGCAAGGCCTCCCTTCCAGGTCTTTGAAGAGCTACTGATAACATAGTATTTGTCAATTAGAAAAGTATCAATTGTTTCTTTTGGACAGATAATTACTGAATTTAGACTAAATAAGCTAATCTTTTTGGGATGTACTGTTGCCAGGTTTATCAGGATGTATTCCTGACACGTTCCAGAAGAGGTCTAATAGTGTTTGCTTAATTCAAAACCCAAATTCAATCGCACATCATATTCTTTATGAAGCAAGTTTTCCAGGTTTCTTCTCTATGCAAGGAAATGGATCCATCCTGTCATGAATACAGATCTTTTCCTGCCACCAATGATGCAGTGTCCCATCGAGGATTTTTCATTAAAAAACATTGTAATAAGGCAGTTTGTTTAAAATTATTTCATTTATGAGAAATACAACTAGCTTTATTAAGAGTTTGTCACTGGGGTGGAAGAGTACCCTGCCCTCCAAACTCTAACAGCCTCATGCATCAAGCCAAAATCCAGTCGGTAAAATACCGATTCGCTAATAGCTCCCGGTATTGAGTTAAAAATACCCAATCCCAATGCATCAACCCAAAAGCAAAAATCGCTATTTAAGGAATCCTTAAATAGCGATTCCTTAAATAGCGATAGCATTTAAGGAATCCCAAATTGAGATTCCTTAATTTAAGGAATCTCAATTTGGGATTCCTTAAATGCAATGCATGAAAGTTAAAAAGTTAGCGAATTCGCTAATAGGGGGAGCAAATTACCATGAAGATGAACTGCATGGTAATTTGCTAAAAGTTTGAAAAATGCACTTTTGTGCATTTTTCAAAGTTTCATGTTGCGCACACACATGCCCTTAGAGCATGTGTGTGTGCAACATATGTGCACATATCAATTTCAGGGGTGCAATAGGGTGTCATTTTGACACCCTTGCACCCTTGAAATTGTATGAGCAATTTGCGAGAACCTACTGGTACTCGCTATTTGCTCATGCAATCTCCAATTCATTCCTATGGGCCTGGAGGCCCATAGGAATGATTGGGATGGCATTCCTTAATTGCTACTCGCAATTTGCGAGTAGCAATTAAGGAAAATTAAGGAATCGCTATTTGAATAGCGATTCCTACATGCATAGCCTTTTGCTATTCCTTATTAGCGATTCCTTATTTTTCGCTAATAAGGAATCGCAAATGGCATTGTTGATGCATGTGCCCCTTAGTCTCACTCTACTTAGAGGCAAGGGGCTACCATGTTTCCACTGGCAGTGATTCAATTGGCTCCATGAGTGTAAAACTTTGACTGATGGCCCAGCATATATTAGGCCTTTACTTGAAGTCTCTCAGACCATATGCTCTCTTTCAGGCAGACATCAGAGCAGGACTGGGAACCCAAAGCAACCCTTGCAAATTTTGTCAAACCAGCCACCATAGGGTTTATAGCGAGTGAGCCTAATCACTACAATGGAATTTGCCCCCCCGAAGAACATTTGGGAAAAATTACAGAAGTTGGTTCATTCTCCAATTCATTTTTCATTATATGTTTAATTGTATTAGTTTTTAAAGCAAAGTAATTGACGACTTTACAGTGCAGCAGGATGCAGAAATCTTTATTGGGTCTCTTCAATGATTTCTTCACTATGGCCCTCCAACAGTGCTGCTTATCTCTCCATAGTACCACTCTCATATGTATTTCATTTGTTTTATAGCACCTCTAATACCAGTGTATAGTGTCAGAGCATTTTACATCTCACACTCATACAGAGAATATGAATCATATATGTGTAAGTCAGTGCACAGAAAATGCTACATAAGACAAAGGGACTACAAGGTGTAGGATTCACTTGTCATCCATTGAGGAGTCTTAAAGAGAGAGAGCATTCTTAGCATGAGATGTTTTGCTCAGGTTTTCTCAGTCCATTTTGACAGATAGCGATTTTGCCTGTTTATTCACTATAAGAAAAAAGGATTATCTGGCAGTCTCTTCCTTCCTTGTTATGTGGCTTCTAGGTGCTTTAAATATCTTTCCAAATAGATTGACCCCTTGGAGCTACCTTCCTTGATCACAGTCCATAAATAAAAATTCAAACTTTTGACCGCTGACCTTCTCATCTTGTTTCAATACAAGAGAACTTTAGGTTAGAGAAGTAGTCTACAATTGGCTAGACTGAACTCTAGTCTAAACTAGGACTGAGATGAAGAGTTCAGGAGGCAGAACGCATAGCGGTAGCAGTTATGTTGTACTAGATCCAACCAGTCTCCCAGGCAATCAAACCACACAAATTGCTGGTGAACATTTACTCTCCATAACTTTACAGAGTTGTCTTGGGTCAGGGCACAAGTCATTTTTTAATAGATGCCAAAATGAATGCATATAACATTTTCTGCATTACCAATTGAAGCTTTATGTGGCATAGTACGTCCTACCTCCTAAAACATCACCCCAAAGTATTTGTAACAAGAGACTCTCTCGATATGGCAGGTGCCAATCATCCAGTGGCACTTCTTTTAATCCTTTTCTCAAAAACTACGACCTTTGGTTTGGTGACGTTGATTTAAATCTGATTGGCCATGCAATTTCTCACTAGGTTGATCTAGGTTTGATCTAGGAAGATGGTATCATCAACGTACTGGAGGATATTAATTCTTTGGCTCATATTTATGACCCCCTTGCGCCGCCGTAGTGTCACATTTTGTCACACTATGTCGAGGCAAGCACTAAATTATATTTATGAGGCCACGCAAAGCCACTTCACGTGGCTTTGAATGGCTTTATAGTTATGGAATAAGGCAAGGCAGCGCAAATGGCTGTGTTTCCTTACTCTGCGCGAGGGAGGCATTCAATGGGCATTGCAGTGGGTGTTCCCAGGCAACACCAATGAATTTGGACGCTTCCCACATTTACAAGACTATATAAACCTGGGATGCACTAAAACCTTACACCTCCCGAAGTGAGGTGTAAAGAGGAGAAATACATTTATTTCTCCTTGTTTATTCCTCTGTCTATGTGTGCTGCATTCTGCAGCATGCATAGAAAGTGAAACATGCCTCAATGCATTTTTTTTTGTGTAGGAATGTGCCTCTTCCTGCACTTAAACCTACTGACAACACATGAACCCTTGCACCATGGTGCAAGGGTGGCAACGTTGGTGCTAGGCTGCCGAAACGGCATCAGTGCAGGTGGAAAGGACAGGAATGCTCCGTAATGGATAAATACAGTGCATTCCTGCCCTTTCCTTAAATGATCAACAGAGATCAAGCCAGGCGTTAATGATTGACCTTTATTAGAACTAACTGTGCTTTACCTTATTTTGAAGGCCATTTCCAAATACACTGCAGTAAAGCACGACTATCTGTTGATTGATGAGGGGGAGGCATGCTACGCATTTGCATACATTGCTGCATCACTTTCACCAGCTTCTCTGGCTGTTGTGTTTGCCATTTCAGTTTCCTAGTCCGTTCCACCTCACCAAAAGTCGTTACCATTTTTTGAGGGGGATGAAACTCTTGTTCCCAGGATAATATGATTTTTTTGTGAAAGTTATCACTTACTAAAGTGGGGATGGTAACAAAATCCAACATATACTACTTTCTGTAGAGGGAGGCACGAGTGTGGGCAGCTGGTCTATCTGAATACACAAACCATATAGGGATCGCAGGCCAAAATTATGGAACTCATTAACTAAGGATTTCCCCTCTTTGTCAGATTTAATATATGTAACTAGAGTGGGGGATTTCCAATATAAATCTTCAGTGTCATGCTATTCAGGCACACTGTCACCTTGAGTAGGAAGCAATTAAAGTAACCTGTGATGATCCATGTTGCATTTGGATTATTGCACAAATTTCCCTGAACGACTGAGATCGGCTTTTCAATAGTAATTTGTTTTTGGAAATTGTGTTATTGGTTGACAGGGGTGTAAGCCCTGGCCTAGAAACAACCTCAATACCTTGCAGGGTGAACCGCAAAAAAAAGTAAATTAACCTGTGCTGAGCCCTGGGTAGTTTGGCACAAAAAGCAGCCAGGCTTAACTTAAAGCAAAAGTGTAAAGTATAGAGCACGCAAATGTGTAAAGTATAGAGCATGCAAACAGAAATAAAGTAAAAACGCAACAGAAGAAAAATTCCAAACCAATTTAGAAAAATAGAGTACATTCTTACAAAATATTTGACACCAAAATGCCAAAGCACCAATCAGTAGAACTGGAGTTATGAATTTTTAAACTTTTTAGTAAAGACTAACGCCTAAATGATCAAAGCACCAACTGCAAGCATCGAGTCGCCTAAGACCGGGTCAAAGTCGAAACATATAGCCAACCACTATGGGGTGTAGTTCATTTACAAGATGAGGACTGGGCCCGGTAAGCACTTACCTTTTTGAAAAAAAATGGTCTGAGAAGGTAAATTTAAGAATGACAAGACTGCAGGAGGTGTCCGAAGAGGGAGCGTCATGGCCAGATAGCCTTGGGTCGAAACTAGATGAAGATTCCTACTTTTGGACTTAGAGCCTGATTAAGAGTTTGGCAATCCAACTGCCAGAAAAACGTGGCCGCGACGTCCACGGCCCCACTGTGCCTGCACCCAACCAACCTATCACGAGTTTAGCAGTCTGAAACACAGACCGCTGGCATGACGGTACACCCAGTGGTCCTTTGGCAGTCCAACCCGTTGGTGGTTCGTCTTCGCTCACCGTACTGCCGCTCTCACAGTGGTGCCCAACCACAGCGGTTCGTACTAAAAGAAAAAAAAACACAACACCACTGACCATTGGATGGATTCAAATAATACACACCTAATGTGCTTTGCCAAGTGAACACACCTGGAAATCACACTATAAACACACCCCTGGCCTGACCAGCAACCTTTGCTTCCAAAATTCAGCACAGCAAGAGAGACAGCCCTTTTCACAGCTAGCCATTTTCTCCTTCCCAATTAGCACTCTCCATCACCTATTGTTTTTGTAATTTCACACCATTTTGACATATCCCTTGTCTGTATATATAACTCAAACCAACTCACTGTGCAGTAAAAAAATTTCTCCATCACCATGGCCCCGCCAAAACACAGCCTTCACTGAGCATGAGTTGACAGTCATGGTGACTGAAATAATTAGCGGCAAGCCTCAAATTTTTGGAGCTGAGGCCCAGTATACTGTTCACACTACAAAAGTGGAAATGTGGAACAGGATAGTCAAAAGAGTGAATGCTGTTGGTAACACCCTGCTCACAGAGGACAACATCAGGAAGAGGTGGGAGGACCTCAGCATAGCATCCCTTTGTGTAGTTCTGCATGGACACATTGCAATGTGTACCATAGAGCTACTTAATTTAGATGCGCGCCACATGCTATAAGTGCTGTGTTTGCTTTTATAAGTTGCACCTCCCCATTGGCCAGCACACACCAGGCACTTGCTTATGCTATTGATTGTCCCTGATATACTTCAGTTCCCAGGTCCAGTGCACATGGTGGTAGTCTGACATGAACAAAATGTAGTGTGCACCAGTGCCCCAGCCTTCGATGGTTCCCCTCTATAGAGGCCTAGGATGTATCCTGCAGAAAGTGCTTCTATTGTGCCCTTAGAATGTTTCTCCCACTGCTTTTACATTAATCCATAGAGTGACATTGCCATTTGATGTGTGATATATGTGAGAGTTGAATGCAGAGTTGTAGCTGAGAAGGTGTGTTTAAGTTTGAGAATATATTTAAGATATGAGAGGAACCTCCTTCTTTCCAAAGGAATAGGGTAATATATCCAAGTATCACAAAGAGATGTATCCTTTGGAGAAAGATTCACCTATTACCTCAATCTGTTCAACTCATTCATAATCACTCATACCATCCACATTCATTGGAAGTAAGACCATATGTTCCTGAAAGATAATCTTAAACAGCATCTGATGTGAAAGGGTACAAAATCAATGTATTAATATATAATAAAATAAACATATAGTCTTAAAAACAATTGTGTAACATACCATCAGTATTTAACATGCAACTTGTGTCATAATGTTAAAACAGGCCGAATTACATCATGTAAAAGTCTAATGATAAAAATGAAATGAGAATAAAAACAGAAGAGAGTACATAACACGAGACACAAGAACCTATGTCATCAGTAGCGTACACATCTGTGAGAAACAACTATGTAGGGCTAGTGCCAGATATTATCCGATTTATAAGATATTCTTTGGTATAGCTACTCGTCAGATTGTGTACTTTGCAGTAAAGCGTCGATGCGTTTCAACGGACTCCTATATTACCATCTTTATCAAGACAAAGACTTTTGTAGACTCTCAACAAAATACATGCAAAAGAAAAATAATACACATATAGTCAATTGGAAACCTTTCTCAGGCAACGTTAATTACTGATATGACCCTGAGCTTAAGCTTCTCGGGCGGAAAAGATCAAGGGCTTCCTACTCCTTTACTGGAATTATGTTGTATTCTTCGTCCTGGTGGTGGAAGGTGGGTGAAGTTTCTTCTAGTAATGCCTAATAATTGAGGAGGGCGTCACTCACTCTGTCATGCATGGCGTACACGGTTACTGGCCCAATCACTGATTCTGAAAGTGGTCAGCCGTATATCCTTGATACGCAAAAAACAGAAGATTATTAGTGATCTCTATCCTTTTTAGACCACATGTCCTGATTCTGGTCCCCCTTTGATAATTAGGGTCTAGGGTTTGTGTGATTCAGCGTTCCTGCGTGATATCGTATGCCACTTGTCTTACCCGTTTAAGTTTGAGAACACATCCATAATGATGTTACTTTGACCACTTGAAGGGAGAAGGGATGTGTGCATTGTTATCGTCTAATGCTCACTGAGGAAACTTGGTCGGAGATGGAATCCCAAATTCTCTTGGTAGTTGTAGTCAGTCAGTCAGTTAGAAAAACTTTATTCGGTTTTTGTTTTAAAATCATAAAAGTTACATAAACATAAAAACAATTTAAGTGAAAGTGCATAATAAAAATGACAGCCAGTACCACAATTAGAGTTAAATGAATAAATAAATAAGCCTGAGGAAACAAGCTTTACACATCCATACAACTCCTGGATTTAACTGAGGGTTTTAAAAACCCTACTATAAAAATTATACAGTCCTCTTTCAGTAGTTGCAGGAACACAAGTGCCGGGCGAACCTGTCTAAAATTAATTCTTTTTAAGATGGGGACCAAAAAGTGCTTGCTAGGAATTTCATATAATTTGCATAAAAACAGGAAGTGCAGCGTTTCCTGCGGAGACTGTCCGTCGCAGCCGCAGGGCACTAGCACTTGACCTCTGTTAAAGCCCTT
Organism: Triturus cristatus; assembly: GCF_964204655.1. NCBI lineage: Eukaryota > Metazoa > Chordata > Amphibia > Caudata > Salamandridae > Triturus > Triturus cristatus. The sequence goes on from NC_140590.1 coordinate 1,108,869,951, forward strand.
GGGTATGGCGAGCAAAAGGTGAAAAAGGTTCAACCGCAACCTAGTTAACAAAAATTTCTCATATGTGGACAGAGACCCCATGAGATAAGGTTCCATCATGGGGGTTGTCTTAAGCATTATATACGTCCAGACACTAGGTTTCAACACCTCCTTAGCTTCCCTTTCCATCTTCCTTAGGGACAGAAAGGCTATCTTGGTCGCTTCCACATCCTTCTTTGTGATAACATCAGGGTTGGAAAATAAGTTCCCCCGCCCTAACCCATCAAAACTTTTTTTGTTATATCTCAGCCATGGAATACGAGCCGAGTTATCAAGGGACATGCACTCTCTTAGGATCAGGTGGGTAAGAATTAGATCTTTGTTCAACCAACATTTTAGCTAGAAAATCAGAGGTCGCAGAGCAAGAGCATCACATAAATAGGGGACCCCCATTTCCTCGTGGACCGCTAGGTTAGATGTTCCACGGGGAACACATAGTAAGCATTTCAAAAAGTAATTTTCCGCTATCTGGAAGGATTCTGCAACAGTGTATCCCCAAATTTCACAATCAAATGAAGCTATGACCAGGCTTTTGGCCTGGTACACTTGCAACATAGCTCCTGTTGGTTTCTTCCCTATTTTAGATGCAAAATTAAAAATTGCTGAGTTAACCCGGGCCAGATCCCCTTTTTTCTTCTGTATTAGGGGGCCCCATTTGAGCTGGTCATCAAAAGGACCCTTAAGTAGGAGAATACTTTTGTGCGGGGTATCTTGGAGGCACCTACACTAAATTGAAAACTCCTTTTCGCCGATTACCCCACTTGCATGACATAGGACTTGGAATTATTGATTGCCAAGTCCCGGTCGGTCATGAATCTGGAGAAGGTGGTTAAAAGCGATTGCAGACCCAGTTCGGTCCTGGATATGAGGACGGCGTTGTCCGCATATAGCAGGACGGGAATACCTCACCGTCCCACATATGGGTAGTCAACTCCAGTTGCCCTTAATGCACTATCCAGTTCGTTAATATAAAAAATAATTAAAAAAGAGGCAAGGATACAACCTTGCCGGACTCCCTTCTTAATATCAAAATCCCTTGTGACCTGCAAATCCTGTGAGAACCTCACATTGGCTTTAGTTGATATATGCAGGTCTTCAAGAAAGTTAACAATACTATTCTTCACTCCCATTGTCCTCATTGACTGCCACAGCTTGTCCCTGTTGACACAGTCAAACGCAGATGACAAGTCCATGAAGGCAAGGTGGATAGTTCCAGGGCGAGCGACAGTATATTTGCTCAGTATCATGGATAGATTGAGACACTGAGCAATGGTGGAACGTCCCGGCCGAAAACCATACTGGACGTCCGACAAGATCTTGTGGTCCTCCACCCAAGTTGATAATCTCTGTAGGAGGACCCGTCCCACCACTTTTACTACTGAGTCAATAAGCGAGATTGGTCTATAGCAGTGGGTACTATTTCTGTCACCCTTTTTAAAAACAGAAACTATAGTAGAAGTTGCCCAGGACTGAGTACAACCATTCTGTGCCGCAGCATTAAAAACTGACTCCAGTATCGGCACCCAAAAGGAGGGGTCTGACTTAAATAAGTCTGGGGGGATCCCATCAGGACCAGGCACTTTACCAATAGATAATCCTATGATACCTTCCAGGGTCTCACCCCTCTCAAATGTTATTACTGTCCTGGGGTTTCCTGTAGCTAAGCTCAAGCGGGCAATCAAACATAGATTTAAAATGAAATACCCACTCCTCCTCAGTGATGTGTGAATCGAGGCATCCCCCCCACCCCCCCTTCCTGGTCAAACAGTGGCCTATTCACAACACTACATAACCTCAAACTGTTTCTGAGAGTGCTGGAATCAATCAGCTCCTTCCATGCGTCTTCCTTCAATGCTCCCTTCCGGTTGGCAAGGGCTAACTTGTATTCCCTACGACAGGCGGAAACTTCAGATTGAATTCTAGGTTTTGCTGACAAGACTTCCCTCAACCTCTTGGCTGCCTTAGAACAATGGGAATCAAAGCATCTAGGACCAGACAAAGTGTGTCCTCTGGCTGGAGCGCATAACAATTCGGCCACTTTTTGCGAAATAGACTTAAATGCACCAAGAATCTCATTTGGGAGGGGCCTCTCCGTTGTGCATGATAACAATTCATCGGCACAGGCTAATTTAAACTTGTTATAAAATCTTTCTGGGGAAACATGGGACCATTTTAGTCTACGCTTCCCATCTGTCGGTCTCAATACGCCCTTACTTGGAGCATCCCCAAATTTTACTGATAGTGGACCTGTCATGTGAACTGTTAAAGAGTTATGATCACTAAATTCACTTTCTACAATATTAAAATTATTAAAAAAGAATTGCAAAGAAAATGAAATTAAAATGAAGTCAATAAAAGACCCCCTCCCGTGCCCTTGAAAAGTTGGCACAGGAAACTTAGTTGCGCGGGTCAGTTAAGGACATTGTAGCCACCAAATCTAATTCATTTAACATAATATTCAGCAGCTCCCCTTGAGCGTGATGTTCAAAATGAAAACCCTTCATACGGGGGCAGCCCAGCTCAGAAATGCAAGATGTTGTTGGCTTACAATAGGGATGTATGTTAAAATCGCCAGAAACAAAAAGGTTACGAAGACTTGGGCCCAAGGATTGTTTTATAGTTGCTCCCAGGGCAGTTATGTTACAGTCCTCGTGCGGGGAGGTCAATGAGTTGTAAAAATTAACAATTCCCCAGCTAATATCCCCCCTTCTGGCTGACAATGCCAGAATTCCTGGGAGTGTAGTTAGTATCACCTGCAACTTACAATCAATAGCCACAGAGATGAATGTGACTAGACCGCCCTTTGGTCTTCCACTCACAGATGGTATGGCTAGGACAAAAACGGCCTTATAGCCTTCCAGGAATAGATCGTAATCCACATACCACGTTTCCTGGAGGCTAATTACCATGAATTGCTTAACATAACACACCCACCGTGGGTCCTGAGGTTTAGCTGCCAACCATGCAATATTCCAGGATAGGAAGTTGTTCAAACTCACAGCTGGGAGCCCCACCACTACTTCACCTGGAGACTGGAGACGTGCTGCCGACTCGGGCCCTGGAGATACAGGGCCCCTCAGTCAGTCGCATTCCTCCATGCTGGTCAAGGCAGCAAATCTATTATTTGACGCCAGTGTGTGGGTGGTGCCAAATTGCCTATCTAATTCTGGCAGTAGTTGGACCATAGGTATGGGCTGTTGTCTAGGGACTGGTCTATTTAAGTGCCCGCCTCGGTGGGGTACCCTAGGGCCATTTACAGTCATGTCCCCATAGGGGACTGGCCTGTAAAAATAGCACAAGGGTAGAGCCTTAATGACCGATCCCACTAAGGGGGTAAGGATGAAGTCCCTAGAGAGAATACGGCCTGTGGTGTAGGGGTTATCAAAACTGATGATAACACGGTCACCTATCCCCTGTTTACGTGAGCTCCCAATCCAGCTGACCCTCCGTGCCATGAGGATGTTTTTGGATACATGGGCGCCCAGGGTGGTATTGTATGTGAACCAGTGGTTTATTTTATTTAACAACTGCCCATAATCTTCTCTCGTCCCGTTGGGGAGGGTACGTACACTCCCCAAAATCACAACATATGGAGTGGATTCGGGTGGGAGGTCAATGGTTGGGAGATTCGTCGCCTGAGGGACCCTGCCCTCTGTCCTCCTGTCCTCATGAGGCACTGGGGACCCTATTCTTAAAGATGACTGCTGTGTGGTAACTGGAGTATCTACACTGGTTGGCCTTGTACTGTTAGAACTATTATTATCTAATACCTCTCTATTTACTGCTGGCCTCACACTAAGGGCTCTCCCTGCTCCTTTCCACCCAGCTCTTTCACCCTCCGTGGCTGTTTGGGCTTTGGGCACATTTATGCTAACTGCCGGAATAACCGGCGGAGTACAAACCGTCATCCTTTCTAATTTAGATAACCTATCTTCTACTAAGCTTATTTTTTTAAAGATAGGGTCTAATAAGGTGGTCAACATGGTTTCAAGCCTACCCCAAAAGTTCCCCTCCTGCGTACTGTGAGTTAGCGGCCCTGCCATAGTCTGATTCGAGGAGGTAAAATTTCCCTCAATACCAACACTTGTAGAAGGAACAACTATTTCTTTCCTTCCAGATGTGCCCTGTGCAGATTTCGTTGCTCCCCGACGATTCCTTTTTACAGCGGGGGATTCGTTAATACGGTTTGATTTTGCTTTTGCTTTCTGCCCTCTAGTTATTGCTTTGGATTTAACAGGACTGGATTCCTGCTCCAAAGATGAGCAGGAAACAGAGTTAATCAATGTTACTGGGGCAACAAGAGGAGACTGGCTCAGCCGGGATGGGGATACATACTGGTTGGACACCGGCAGAGTGTCAGGGAAAGCAGGAGTTGAGGAGAGTCTGCCTTGCGGGGGTGAGGCTCAAGGGATAGCCTACGTTCAGTCTATTTAATTTCATTAATGAGGACGGATTCGGCCCTCGTTATGAAAGCGTCTAAAGTTCCAGCCACACTTTTCCCCAGATTTAGTTTCCGCTTATTCGTGATTAGCAGCTTTTGGGTACACAGGGTTATTTACTCAATTCCCTTGTAAAGTGCAAATTCGCTTGTAAGGACAAAGTGGCTAGTACAATGTACAATGTGCAAGATACAGGACAATACTAAAACACAACCAACAGAAATAGCTGCTAAATACTTAAACAGTGGATGGCAGTCAGGTAAAAAAAAATAAAAACAGTTAATCGCAGTAAGGGCGCCAAAGGGCAATATGTTGTACAGGGTCCTGGCTCATGGGCCACAGTCTAGGCCAGATTAGTTGTAGGTGGTGTCGGCTAAAGTACATTGAGGATATGCGAATAGAAATACAACCCTTGAACTGGCGGCCATCTAAAATAACAGTTATACCACGAGGCCAACAGTACCTGGAAGCAAACTCAATAGCCTGCGCGAGGGTCCTCAATCGCGGATGAAAGGGGGGTGGCCCTGCCCTGCCTCTTCCTGGAGATGACGGGCGCAGGACGAGCCCGCCCTTCGCCCGTGCTGCGGGAAGCCGCTGCTGTTTTTATCGCGCCTCCGGGCGCGGGAATTGGCTGCAGGGGTACCTGGGACTTGGAGTCCCCTTTTGCGCTGGTTCTGCCGTTCCCCTCACGGCGCCGTGTTCGGCTGTGGCCGAGTTGGTGGAAATTGGTGAGAGAATAGCTGTTCCCCTCACGGCAGCTGTGATCCTCGTGTAGTTGTAGTCATTTCAATGTGACTTTCACAAGACTTGATAAATTATGAGCTGTGCGATTAGTGTAGAGAAGTATTGCCATGGTAGAGAAGTGAAAAATGTCAAGTGTAATGTGTGACTGTTATTGATGTTGTAGAGGAGGTTGTGTTGTAGTACACATATGAAAGCAGACATCACTCTCACTTTGAATAAGATACTGACACATGACACATGTCCATTTGTGTACGGTCTGCTTGGGCAGTACCAATGTTTGGGCCTGGAAGCACATCCTACAGTTTTGTGTAGGTTGATTGTTAAGAAACGTTCCCAGCCAGGGACACTATACGTGTGCAATCAGGGGGACCCCACCTCTCTTGCCTGGTCCAGGGCAAATGATCTTTTCAGGGGTGTCAATGGCAACATGTATTTGTGTGCCTTACCGGCAATTTAGTCTGTGACGGTGTCTGTTTTGTATGTGATCAAGAAAGTAGAGCAGCAACATGAATGGATAGGATGGCCTCCATGTCGGCACAGGCCATGTGGATGTGAGTAGAGTTGAATTTTGTTCTTATATCCCTCCCTTTCTGCTGTCTTAGTTGCCATGGTGGGACTGCCAGGCTTCTGCTTGCTGTGAGGCAACTTGGAATTGGGTAGGCAGTCTCCCTTGTGGTCCAAGCCTCACACAGCCTAATTGGACCACTCCACGAACACTGTGCTCTGAGACTGCCGGCGGTGTCAGTGGAGTGGCAGTGTGGTTGCAGTGGTTCTCCCACAGCTACCCAACTCGTAATAGGGTGGTTGGAACATTGAGCTCACTGCGGCCACACTGCCCTTGCCAGCACGGCACCAAACTAGTAATCAGCCCCTTAGTTTCTGAAATAGAATTAAAAAATCTCCAGCAGGACGAGCCAGAGGACGGGCCAGAGGACTATAGACGAAGATAGTTCCAGGAGGTCAAATACCCCTTTGGCGAAGGACTGCTAAAACAGAGTGGCTTCTACAGAGAATACCGGAGTGCAGTTAAGATATGGTTGTGCCCGAAGTCCAACTTGGCTGTCATTGTTGTATGATGCTGCCAGGGCCCTTAATGGTGGTGTGGAATACATTTTTTGCAAGTCCGTGGTCTTAGAAAGTAGTTTAGTCTGTTTTTTCATTATGCTTTTTATTACAGTAGACGTAAGTGAAGAAGTGTTTAGAGTGGTCAGGTCGATTTGTAGAGTTACTACTGCCGTCCTTAAATAAATGGACCATGGGTTGATTTTATGTTTGAAAATGTCTTGCAAAATAAATTTCAGGATTCCCGGCAATGCTGTAGTGCATCTATGCTAGTACTTTATAAAAGACCCCATGCTAGACCATGCGATGCCCACCAGGCCAAATTCAAGTCTCACCAAGTGTCACCTGGCGAAATAGGGCAATTTAAACACTCTTTTATATATTTTTAGGTGTAATTTTCGATGGTTTTGGTGAGTTGACCTGGAAAGGCCTCGCTGCCGTAAGTAATTGCAGATGGTAATACTGCCCTGAGCACCTTTCTGATTTGCACTGTGGAGGGACTTTTAAGGGCTGTACATAATTGGCAGAGTCTAGTAGTTATTAATGCTGCCTTATCCTTTAGATGGTGCTTGTGTGTTGTTGATGCAAAGTTTGCAGAAAACCATGTGCCCAGATAGTTATAAGATTTGGCTCCAGAGATTTTTAAGGGAACAATTATTACTTATTTTTTGTAGCGTCCTTCAAAAGGATAGCACCTTTGTGTTGGCTTCATTCACTTTCATCTTGTTTACACTATTGTATAAGTGAAGAGAATTTAATGCTCTCTAGAGTCCTATTTTTGAGTTGTCAAGGAGGACGATGTCATCCGCGTATTGCAATGTTGTGATCTTAGTATTGCCTATTTTTGTAGGGATTAAATTAGCGTTGATAAGTGCCCGGGACATATCCGCTGTATACAAATTAAACAACATTGGAGCAAGGACGCACCATTGAATTAGGCCTTGATTGGTGTTAATCTTCTTAGTTAACGCGGTGTCTGACAACTTGATCCTCACCCAGGTTGATGTGTATAATGATATGATGGCATTGAGGAGGCCGCTAGTAATTCCCCTCACCTGGAGCTTTCTCCACAAAATGCCTCCGTCCACCAGATCGAAGGCAGATGAATTGTCCATGAAGCATGAGTATAGAGTTATGGTCTTCTGATTTTTTGCCTGTTGAACAAGATAGGATAAGGTGATGATGTTATCCAGTGTTGAGGGATTGGGTTTAAAGACAGTTTGGCAGAAAGGAATTATTGCATTTGTTGTTGCCCAATCCTCTAGATCTTTTAAGAGTGCGACTGCGCAGGTCTTAGCCTCGATATCCAGTCAGGCTATCAGACGATAATTGCAGGGATTCTGTCCATCGCCCTTTTTAAAAATTGGGTGCAATATTGAACCTCTCCAGCTGTTGGGCACTTGATGGAGTTTGGTGCAGATTGTAAACAGTGAGGAATGTATTGCGGACCATAATGCCAAGTCTTCTTTGAACAGTTGGGCCTGGAGGCCATTTGAACTAGGTGCACCTGAAGATCTTATTTTGCTTAGTGCTTTTTTAATACTGTTAGTCGTAAATATGGAGACACAATCGTCTGAATCATCAGAAAGTTCTGAGTGTTCAAGCTGAAAGACTCCTGGTTGATCGACTACATAATTGTTATTTGCATGCAAAGACCACATGGCTTCGGTGATGGAGTTGCTCTTTATGACTTCATGGCTTGTTTTGCTTTTGATGTATCTCCATAGGTCTGTCTGATTATGTTTGCTCATGATTGAGAGGACATATTGCCAATCCTTTTCCCTCTGATGATTTTTTTCCTGCAATATCAGTTGCCTATGCTGTTTTCTTGCACCTTGGAGTTCCAATGACAGGTCGGCTTTGACTTGTTCGTTCCGAGTTTTCTTACGTGCCATCATCAATTTGCGAATGTGTCGTGAGCGAGCCAGAATAGTTTGATTTTTATTAATGGGTTTTAACTGATGTCTCCTGGGGCCTGTTTGGGGATTAAGTAATTCACGGATGCCCCTAGTAATGGGTCCTAGTTAATAGGTATTCACCACTTTGGGCTTGCAGGGTCTGTCCAGTAGCAGCTTTCGAAGATGCTAGGTTCCGTAGATTGACGTGGCCCCATTTTTTTCTTTAAGTTAGATGTAGTGTTTCGTCATTGCTGGAAGTGCCCAAAACGTTGTGGCCTTTGCATTTAGGTAGATTAATGTTAAAATTTTTGCAAAGTGGAAGATGGTCACTATCATTTGAGAGATGCACTTTGAAGCTCACAAGGTGGTTCGTAAGTTTCACGAGGCAAAAACATAGTCGATGATACTTATTCCCCTGAAGGTTTTCAAAAGTTGAGGTGATGGTTCTAGAATGTTAGCTAACATCTGTACGGATTGTAGGCCATGTTTACTTAAAATAATATTTATTTGAGTGCTTAAGGGATTTAGAGGTGAGCAGGTGATGTTAAATAATCCTAGTTGTCGCAGGTTAAAATCTCCACAGATTATGAAATCATGATTAACGTGATCGCAAAGGATTTGATCCAAATTGTCCCACAGCTGGTGGAGTCTTGATGCTTGTGCTGAGCCAAAGCTGTTTAAGTAGACGTTAATCGGGAGGATTTTAAGTCGGGACACGGAAGACTTGGTGCTCTCCAGTACGAGCACTTGAAGCATCTCATCTTGAGTTGAAATTGGGTGTGTTTTTATTTTCATGTTCAAGTTGAGGTATATTGATAGGCCTCCGGAGGGCCTCCCAAAGATGCTGATTTTTTTTAGATGCGTGGTGGATCCCTTGGAAGCCAACAATTGTTAAAGGGGTTAGTGACCATGTTTCTTGGTAAAGGATAACATCGAATGCCAGTAGTAGTGATTTTGCTGTGTTTGAGCTTTGAAGTCTTGAGAGCCCAGCTACATTCCACAACAGAAAAGTTATGAGTTGCTGTGGCTCTAATGGGCACTTCTCACTGCTAGGAATAGGCAGAGGGTTCACTGGACATGATGTGGGGAACTCGTTTCCGGTCGGGTTGGTGTCCTACCCCTGTTTGTCCTGTTACTATTTTCCTGGTCATGCCCCTTGTTGAAGAGTGAATACAAGATATATTTATGCAATTCTATCTGTGATTGGTGAAGCAGGGGCCCGGTCCCCCTTAGTATACTATAGGGGTGGACTTTTGGGTTGAGTGGATCAAGTAGCTTTCTTAGCGGTGCTGAGTATTTTGGTGCTTGTATTTTTGAAATTTCTATGCCTGATTCCTCGAAGATGGCCTTACAGTCTAGTATATCTTCTGCCAGTGAAGTTGTTTTTAATCTTAAAAGTTTAGCTTCCCACCCATTGCGGCACTCAGGGGTAATTTTAAATTCCACGCTCAATATGTCATCTGAGGTTATCATTGACTGAATAGGAGTAGCCTGAAGTAACCTTAGTATGTTGGATCGATTCAGTACATCGTGCCTCCCTTCCAAAGGGTAGTATGGAAAGAGGGCCAGCTTGGTCAGTGGATCCTCACCTAGACTCCTTTTAGTATGCCCTTCATTATAGAGGTGGGCTAGGGGATAGTGATTGTTGATAACTGGTCTGATCAACTCACGCACAAGCAATGATCTCTGTGGGTCTCTTGTGGGGCTGAGGTCACCACCCATCCTGGGGGTTGATGCGCCCTCTGCGAGTGAATGGAGGGATCTAAGTGTAGAGATGAGGGGGCTTTGCTCAATGATGGAGCCTAGATCTTTCTTTGTTGTGGAATGAACTAATATCTCAGTGCATTCGGATGAAAAAGCCAGCCGTTGTCCTACTTCTGAATCTTTTGTTGTGTTACCACTGTTACAGGGCAAAGGTTATTTCTGGTCTTGTGTAGTTGAGGGTTAGAGCCCCAACAGGTGTGTTCCTGGTGTAATGGGTTGTGATGCTAGGCTTTCTGCCACGGTGGGAGCTATATTTGGTTTAGGTATTGTCATTGTCAAGGCTAGGGTTGCCTGGGGTAAGGAAGCAGGTGCTTGCACAGATCGTAATACATTCCTCAAATTGCCACAACCTTTAAACAGTGGATATACGTTAGGCAAGTTGTTGTCTAATTTTATTAGCTTGGGTGGAAGCTGGTTTGAAAGGCGATCTCTCTCTACTTTGTTTCTGGCAATCTTTTGTCTTTTTTTTGCTCTTTTAGATAGAGCAACGGGCCATTTGTTGTCATTAGTTGAAGATTTGGTGACATGGTGATGTTTTGTCCCTCGCCTCCAGGCCCGATTCGTGCACTATGAGGGGTAAGGCAAGCCCCTGATTGTGATTTACTTCCAAGGCACGTGATGGAAATTTTGCGATGTCTTGGTTTGGTAGCATCGCACCCAGCTGTGAGATTTCCCCATCGGCTGCCTCCAGTGTGGTAGTCACTCTTTCCATGTTGCAACCAGATTCTTTGTCTGTTGGTTTTTGGTCGGGCCTGCTATGGGTACTACTTAGTTGTTGCTGTAGGGCCAACTTTATATCCTTTAGCATTAAGTTCAAAGCATCTGGCAAGGAAAATCGTTGCCTGTGGCTTTTTTTTAGCTTCTTGTGCAGGGCGCTGAATTTTTACTCGATCTTTAGTATTGAGATAGCCAGTGTTTGAATTAGGTCGAGTTGCAATTCCAGTTTATAGGACTGCCATGTCAGGGCCTTTACTTTATTTCCTAAAGTTGCATTTATAGAAGCCAATAGAGAGTTTTGTTCAATGTTGTTTGTGATATTTTTAGAGGCAGATAATATTAGGATTTCCATGATGCTCGAACATAGCGTGGAGCTGTGAACCGCTGGGTATTGGGCCCCGGGCGAGTCCTGGCCGTTGTTAGCTCCCCTTTTGCCACCTTTATCATTTTCATAGGCTGCTTGATCAGTAGGCCAGAGGCTGCAGCCTGCGATAACCTGTTGTCCTGTAACTCCTGCGCCTATTTCCTTGGAGCTGTGAATCTGTGGAGCCGTGGTTATACAGTTTAATTTAAGATGGGGTGGTGCCTTCTCCGGGCTATCCTTGAGTCCTTTTTCAACTCCTGGGTCTTTCTCCGTCGTGCTAGTTGTTAAGTCAATGTACGCCCACAGACTGTCCGAGGGAAATCCAAAAGATATATCAATTACTGTGCTATTTAATAAGTGTGGTTGCTCCTGGTTGTGCTTACTATTTGTTGTGGGAGATGGAGTTATGAGAGATATTGTACACACAGTAGAGGCCGGGGTAGCTGCTGGGCCTCCATTGGGTTATTTTTTCTTAATTGAATCTGAGGTGTGCAAGGTGTCAAGATAGGCTGGCTGAGTAATATGAGAGGATTATTTTAACAAAAAGTCCATTATTGAGTTTTTTTTTCATTTCTGAGGGGCTTCCGCTACTAGTATAGCTAGCCCTTTGACTATCCTTGCGAGCCCTTATGATAGATGGGTATGTGGGTTTTACTGGGATCTGGTAATCTCCGTCTTTGGTGGATTTAGTAGCTAGCGGGATCTCCAAGGTTGGTTGGTTTGTCTGGTTGAGGCTATGGTTGGACGCACCACCGAGGGAGAGGGATGTGCATGATCCATCTTGAGTTGTCATCAGCACTTCCGCTATTTTAGATATTCTTTGTATTGAGCTGCGTGACTTTTTCGAGATTTTTAGCTCACCACTGGTGAAATGCTCTGTGAGATGACTTCCATCCTTGGAGAAACAGAAGTGCCCTCCTAGTTGCCTCATGGTTTGGGCCCTTGGCTGCTCTGGAAGGTAGGGATTTCTCTGAATTGGCTGGGCCTTAGGCGAGGACATTAGGGGTGCCTAATTTGGCCTGAGTTGACCCTATTTAATCGCAAACTGAGCGGCTGTGCTCCCCTCCAGGTGTCCTTCAGTAATTTCCCAAAAAACGATTTCCAGGGCAGGCTTGGGGATCAGAGTGGAGGGCCAATCCTGAATGTAACCTGATTATGACACAGTGTGGGGAGGAGGGCTATGTGGCTGTCTCCACTGATACTCCTTTGCCCCTCTCTACTCCTCCACAGGGCAGTCTGTGGGGGCTAGCTTGTTGGAAGAAGGGGGACTGGTCAAACTGTCAGTGTGACTAGGCAACAAGTCAAGGCAAGACAATGCCCAAGGGAGTAGCCCAGACAAATGTTCAGCCCAGTGTGGTCATAGAAATGGGGAGCTGGAGACACGCCGGCTGACCCGTACCCAGCCCGTTTCCAACAGTTCCACTGCGGGGGGCAGACAGGCGGTCAAGCGGAACTGAGGCTCAAGCAAGTGGACCTCCCAACAATTGCCCAACGTTGCCGCGTTACCTCGTCATACTGGGCTGCCGTAGTCCTCGGTGGCTGCTGCTGCTGGTGGCAGCTGTTAACCGGCATCAGTGGGGAATCACGGACAAGTGAGGCTGTGGGGTGCAGGGGAGCCTGTCTTGCACACTACCTGCTCAGGCTGCCTTCAGGTCTTCGCAGTTTTCACAATTGCGGCAATTGCAGTTTTCCCAACCGGGAAACTCCTGTGCCTGCCGCTGCCCGCCGCTGTTGCCGCTGCCTGCGCGGCTGCTGCTCGCCTACACGCCTGCTTCCTGCTTGCTGCTCAGGTACAACAAAAGCCCGGAATGGAATGCTACTGGGCTTTGTGTACTCCTCACAGATAGTGAGACAAAGGGGAATATGTGTTGGCACAATTTTTCATATCTCTCAGAGAGAAGGGAAGGTATATCAGTTGCCACACTTGAACATTAGAAAGACTCTGCCTCTGCACACTCACAGCGTGTTCCATACTATTATTTCGTTATACCAGGCAATTTGGGGCCAAGGCAGGAAGGTAGGAGATTCTAGGTACCTCTGTATGAGAAGGACTCTAAATACTACTCTCTCTTCAAAGGAGGTATCAAGTATAAATATTGGAACCTCAGACCTAGCTCTTAAGTACCCATCTGGACCTCTGGAAGGCTCAGAAAAGGGCTGCTGTACTGCTCTGTTGCATGAAGGACTGCTACTTTGCTACTCTGCTTCCCTGCTGCCATGCTGCCTGAATGAGAAGGATTGAACCTGCATCTGGAACGTAGTAGAAGCAGAGTGACTCCAAGGGCTAATTGGCTTTCGTTCTGATCAGAGCCCTAGTGACAGAAAATGCTCCAAGCACCTTAACCCTGCCCCAGGGCTCTGCCTGCTGTGAGTCCTGCCCCGTAAGTGGTGTGGCACAAGTCTTGGACACTTGATAGTGGGCCTGAAGGTGTTCTGTCAGCCCAGCTGTGGTCCCTGTAGAACCGACACAGCACAACGCATTACCCCGCAGCTTATCAGAACTAGCACAGAGCAATGCATTACGATGCAGGACCTTGCATCATAGCCTCATAGCTCCTCATAACTGCCACTGTACAAAGTATCCTCAATGCAGAATCTTGCAACTCCTCTAAACCACTGATCCGTGACCCTTCCTTAATGTGGGGCCTGCATCCATCTGCAAATAGGATTCAGGGGACTTTGTTCAAAACACCTAACTTGGTCCCTGTCTCCTGTCCCATGCTCCATCCTGGTCAATATGAGCTTGAGACTTTGTCTCAAGTAGGCGCAAACATATAACCAGGGTTGGCGCTTTGTACTTTTAAGCACTAATTTGCATCTAAACATTTAAAATTACTTATCTCCTGTTCTACTGATTGGATTTTTGCTGTATCGGTGTCAATTAATTTATTACATTTTATTTAGTTTTTTTAAGTTGGTGTGAGATTTTCTTGAGTTGTGTTTTCACTTCATTACTGTTTGAAGTGCTACATAAAAACCTTACACGTAGTCTAAGTTAAACCTGACTGCTTTTGAAGTAAGCTACCATGATGGAGCCTAGATCTTTCTTGGTTGTGGAATGAACTAATATCTCAGTACATTCGGATGAAAAAGCCAGCGTTGTCCTGCTTCTGAATCTTTTGTTGTGTTACCACTGTTACAGGGCAAAGGTTATTTCTGGTCTTGCGTAGTTGAGGGTTAGAGTCCCAACAGGTGTGTTCCTGGTGTAATGGGTTGTGATGCTAGGCTCTGTGCCACGGTGGGAGCTATATTTGGTTTAGGTATTGTCATTGTCAAGGCCAGGGTTGCCTGGGGTAAGGAAGCAGGTGGTTGCGCAGATCGTAATGCATTCTTCAAATTGCCACAACCTTTAAACAGTGGATATACGTTAGGCAAGTTGTTGTCTAATTTTATTAGCTTGGGTGGAAGCTGGTTTGAAAGGCGATCTCTCTCTACTTTGTTTCTGGCATTCTTTTGTCTTTTTTTTTGCTCTTTTAGATAGAGCAACGGGCCATTTGTTGTCATTAGTAGAAGATTTAGTGACATGGCGATGTTTTGTCCCTCGCCTCCGGGCCCAATTTGTGCACTATGAGGGGTAAGGCAAGCCCCTGATTGTGATTTACTTCCAAGGCACGTGATGGAAATTTTGTGATGTCTTGGTTTGGTAGCATCGCACCCAGCTGTGAGGTTTCCCAATCGGCTGCCTCCAGTGTGGTAGTCACTCTTTCCATGTTGCAACCAGATTCTTTGTCTGTTGGTTTTTGGTCGGGCCTGCTATGGGTACTACTTAGTTGTTGCTGTAGGGCCAACTTTATATCTGTTAGCATTAAGTTCAAAGCATCTGGCAAGGAGATTCCTTGCCTCTGGCTTTTTTTTAGCTTCTTGTGCAGGGCGCTGAATTTTTCCTCGATCTTTAGTATTGAGATAATCAGAGTTTGAATTATGTCGAGTTGCAATTCCAGTTTATAGGACTGCCATGTCAGGGCCTTTACTTTATTTCCTAAAGTTGCATTTATAGAAGCCAATAGAGAGTTTTGTTCAATGTTGTTTGTAATATTTTTAGAGGCAGATAATATTAGCATTTCCATGATGCTCGAACTTAGCGTGGAGCTGTGAACCGCTGGGGGTTGGAGCTCATACTGCTCGAGTGCTTGCCCGACTCCGTAGATTTTATTGTGCATTTGTCCATGTTTCGAGGAGGGGCCCCGGGCGAGTCCTGGCCGTTGTTAGCTCCCCTTTGGCCACCTTTAAAATTTTCATAGGCTGCTTGATCAGTAGGCCAGAGGCTGCAGCCTGCGATAACCTGTTGTCCTGTAACTCCTGCGCCTATTTCCTTGGCGCTGTGAATCTGTGCAGCCGTGGTTATACAGTTTAATTTAAGATGGGGTGGTGCCTTCTCCGGGCTATCCTTGAGTCCTTTTCAACTCCTGGTTCTTTCTCCGTCGTGCTAGTTGTTAAGTCAGTGTACGCCCACAGATTGTCCGAGGGACATCCAAAAGATATATCAATTACTGTGCTATTTAATAAGTGTGGTTGCTCCTGGTTGTGCTTATTATTTGTTGTGGGAGATGGAGTTATGAGAGATATTGTACACACAGTAGAGGCCGGGGTACCTGCTGGGCCTCCATTGGGTTATTTTTTCTTAATTGAATCTGAGGTGTGCAAGGTGTCAAGATAGGCTGGCTGAGTAATATGAGAGGATTATTTTAACAAAAAGTCTATTATTGAGGTTTTTTTTAATTTCTGAGGGGCTTCCACTACTAGTATAGCTAGCCCTTTGACTGTCTATGCGAGCCCTTACAATAGATGGGTATGTGGGTTTTAATGGGATCAGATAATCTCCGTCTTTGGTGGATTTAGTAGCTAGCGGGGTCTCCAAGGTTGGTTGGTTTGTCTGGTTTAGGCTATGGTTGGACGCACCACCGAGGGAGAGGGATGTGCATGATCCATCTTGAGTTGTCATCAGCACTTCCGCTACTTTAGATATTCTTTGTATTGAGCTGCGTGACTTAGATTTTTGATCCTTCCATTTTTCGAGATTTTTAGCTCACCGCTGGTGAAATGCTCTGTGAGATGACTTCCATCCTTGGAGAAACAGAAGTGCCCTCCTAGTTGCCTCATGGTTTGGGCCCTTGGCTACTCTGGAAGGTAGCAATTTCTCTGAATTGGCTGGGCCTTAGGCGAGGACATTAGGGGTGCCTAAGTGGGCCTGATTTGACCCTATTTAATCACAAACTGAGCGGCTGTGCTCCCCTCCAGGTGTCCTTCAGTAATTTCCCAAAAAACGATTTTCAGAGCAGGCTTGGGGATCAGAGTGGAGGGCCAATCCTGAATGTAACCTGATTATGACACAGTGTGGGGAGGAGGGCTATGTGGCTGTCTCCACTGATACTCCTTTGCCCCTCTCTACTCCTCCACAGGGCAGTCTGTGGGGGCTAGCTTGTTGGAAGAAGGGGGACTGGTCAAACTGTCAGTGTGACTAGACAACAAGTCAAGGCAAGTCAAGGCAAGACAATGCCCAAGGAAGTAGCCCAGACAAATGTCCAGTCCAGTGTGGTCATAGAAATGGAGAGCTGGAGACACGCCGGCTGACCCGGACCCAGCCCGTTTCAAACAGTTCCACTGCGGGGGGCAGACAGGCGGTCAGGCGGAACTGAGGCTCAAGCAAGTGGACCTCCCAATAATTGCCCAACGTTGCCGCGTTACCTCGTCATACTGGGCCGCCGTAGTCCTCGGTGGCGGCTGCTGCTGGTGGCAGCTGTTAACCGGCGTCAGCGGAGGATCAGAGACAAGTGAGGCTGTGGGGTGCAGGGGAGCCTGTCTTGCACACTACACGCTCAGGCTGCCTTCAGGTCTTCGCAGTTTTCACAATTGCGGCAATTGCAGTTTTCCCAACCGGGAAACTCCTGTGCCTGCCGCTGCCCGCCGCTGTTGCCGCTGCCTACGCGGCTGCTGCTCGCCTAAACGCCTGCTTCCTGCTTGCTGCTCAGACACAACAAAAGCCCAGAATGGAATGCTACCGGGCTTTGTGTACTACTCACAGATAGTGAGACAAAGGGGAATATGTGTTGGCACAATTTTTCATATCTCTCAGAGAGAAGGGAAGGAATATTAGTTGCCACACTTGAACATTAGAAAGACTCTGCCTCTGCACACTCACAACGTGTTTCATACTATTATTTCGTTATACCAGGCAATCTGGGGCCAAGGCAGGAAGGTAGGAGATTCTAGATACCTCTGTATGAGAAGGACTCTAGATACTACTCCCTCTTCAAAGGAGCTATCAAGTATAAATATTGGAACCTCAGACCTAGCTCT
This sequence comes from Triturus cristatus, assembly GCF_964204655.1. NCBI lineage: Eukaryota > Metazoa > Chordata > Amphibia > Caudata > Salamandridae > Triturus > Triturus cristatus. The sequence continues at coordinate 1,108,887,275 of NC_140590.1, forward strand.
TAAGTACCCATCTGGACCTCTGGCAGGCTCAGAAAAGGGCTGCTGTGCTGCTCTGTTGCATGAAGGACTGCTACTTTGCTACGCTGCTGCCCTGCTGCCATGCTGCCTGAATGAGAAGTATTGAACCTGCATCTGGAACGTAGTAGCAGCGGAGTGACTCCAAGGGCTAATTGGCTTTCGTTCTGATCAGAGCCCTAGTGACAGAAAATGCTCCAACCACCTTAACCCTGCCCCAGGGCTCTGCCTGCTGTGAGTCCTGCCCCATACGTGGTGTGGCACGAGTCTTGGACACTTGATAGTGGACCTGAAGGTGTTCTGTCAGCCCAGCTGTGGTCCCTGTAGAACAGAAAACGCATTACCCCGCAGCTTATTAGAACTAGCACAAAGCAATGCATTACGATGCAGGACCTTACATCATAGCCTCATAGCTCCTCATAACTGCCACTGTACAAAGTATCCTCAATGCAGAATCTTGCAACTCCTCTAAACCACTGATCCGTGACCCTTCCTGAATGTGGGGCCTTGCATCCATCTGCAAATAGGATTCAGGGGACTTTGTTCAAAACACCTAACTTGGTCCCTGTCTCCTGTCCCATGCTCCATCCTGGTCAATATGAGCTTGAGACTTTGTCTCAGGTAGGCGCAAACAGATAACCAGGGTTGGCGCTTTGTACTTTTAAGCACTAATTTGCATCTAAACATTTAAAATTACTTATCTCCTGTTCTACTTATTGGATTTTTGCTGTGTTGGTGTCAATTAATTTATTACATTTTATTTAGATTTTCTAAGTTGGTGTGAGATTTTCTTGAGTTGTGTTTTCACTTTATTACTGTTTGAAGTGCTACATAAAAACCTTACACATAGTCTAAGTTAAACCTGACTGCTTTTGAACCCCAGGGAGTCTACAAAGGAGGTGGACCTCTGGGTCAGCACCAGAGGGCCTAATAGATATCTGGTTTTCACTCCCAAAAGGGTGGTCAGGGGTCACAGTAGGGTGGAGAAAGTCTTAGAAGTTCTCTGCAGACCCCCAAATATTTCCCAGTGGCACAGTAAAAAGTCCACTCTGACCCAAAGAAAAAGGATAAGCATACAAGGACATTCATTCACCAGTGTTACAAATATGGGCACTCCAAGGGAGACACCAAATACCTAACGTTGTTGCAGCCCCCCTGTGGCGAGCAGTGACCAAGGTTGGCAAATACAGCACTTAGGCATGAGGTGGTCCAAGTTAACTTGGGGGGGCAGAGGTGAGCCCTAGTGGGGGTGAGAGCAGAGGAGAGACTCTGGTGTCCCTGGGGGATAGATAGATGGTGCTAAAAGCCCACATGCCTTCCAATACTGCCAAGTATAGACAGTGGGTCACCATCAAAGGACAAAGGGTGGAGGCTCTAAGTAACACTGAAGCCAGTCTGTTTATTGTAAGGTGTCATATGGTGTACTCGGAGAAGGTCATCACTAATAGATTCTACAAGGTCATAGTTGCAGACATCCATGACAGTCACTCCCCTTTGGCTCTTGTTCCCTTTGGATGAGGGGGGTCTCAGGTTCTCTGAAAGTAGATGAGAAGCCCCCCACTCATGTAGATTGTCTGTTGGGCAATGATCTAGAGCATACTGTCTGAGTTGTGTTTTCACTTTATTACTGTTTGAAGTGCTACATAAAAACCTTACACGTAGTCTAAGTTAAACCTGACTGCTTTTGAAGTAAGCTACCAGAGGGTTAAGTACAGAATAATTTGGCGTTTTCTTGTTTTTCATCCTGACAAGAATTGTGGCTGCTTCTTGAGTAGGCTTTCACCTCCTCAACCAGCAACTCAATTTCCTACATTGATGTTCACGGGTGATATTCAGTATGTGTGTTTATTCAGTCCCACAGAATGATTCAGTGTAACACTAAAAAGCCATATTATTAATTTTATATCCATTCGACTTCCTTTTAAATGCTCCTTGATTGGCCCTTTTGATTTTCCAAATTTACTTTCATTCCACCTCACTGTCTATGACCATACCTGCAAGAATGTAATTAAAGCCTCTCAATTTGGAGCGCTACACAGTGGCTGAGCTCAAGGAGTTCTATATGGATAGGGGGCTCCCAACCAACGAAGGCAGTGAAGAAGCAGGAGCTCCAGAAATCTCCGAGGGCCTGGAAGGAGGCTCACCAGTTGCTGACAGCAGCAATGGACCAGGATGAGGAGGATATGGAGGGAAAAGAGGGAGGCCTGGGCACAGGTTCTGGCATGTACCACCCAGTGGAAGAGGAAAGCTTTTCTCCAGGAATGGTGCTCCCTGCCAGGGCGTAGAACAGTGTGGGCATTTGTACAAGGGGATTGCGTCATTGAAACATCACTTTTTTTTCACATTCTGGTGGCGCAATGCCCTGTACCATGTTTACAAAGAGCAGTTAAGCCACTTTGTATGGCTTAACGCCTCTTTGTAAATATGATTCCAGAGTCAGTCGCCCTGGCCGTGGCGCCACACCTCTTCCTGTGTAGTGGGGGGTGATATTGACAAGTGGTTCTCATCCAATGAGATGGCCCCAAGGATGTACAGGGATTCAGGGGAGTATTGGAGGTGATTCTCTCAGAATACATGCTTACAGTGGGGAGGGACACTTGATCACACTGAAGATTGGAGAACAGATAAGGTAAGCCCCTCATGAAAGCCATTTTTGTTGCTAAATTTGGGCTCACCCCAGAAACGTACAACATGAGATTTAGGACCAGCTAGAAACTGCTAAACCAGTCTAGTGTCGCTTTTCTTGATTATTTCAGTAAGGCACTTAGGGGCATATCATCAAGGACCGGCGATAATTATCTCTAAGCGCACTTAGCGCTAGGATAATTATCGCCTGCTAACATGGATTTTTATCGCTGAGATAGTGTGCTATTAGCAATGCTTATCTCAAAAGCGATAAAAATCCTAGCGCTAACTGCCAAACGTGAGATTATCGCTGGAAACCCAGCGATAATCTCATGAAGTTTGGCGTTAGCTTGATGATAGGGCAAGGCAAACTTAGCCATGATATCCACCTTCCATAGGATATCATGGCTAAGTCATTCCTCAAGCAGGCGTAAGGAAAGTAGCGATAACAGGGGTTATCGCTACTTTTCTTGCCGCTATGCTTCATAGCGTGGGGCTTGATGATAGGAGAAATGTCGCCTAGCGACATTTCTCCAGTCATATCAGGGCAGGAACACCCACTTTGCATCTCATTAGAGATGCAAAGCTGGGCATTCCGAATGCAGGCGCTAATGCAAGGTTTCACGTGACAGCGTGACCTTGCTGATTAGGCGATAAAATTATCGCCGCTTTTCGCCCGAAAACGGACGCAAAAGCGACGATAATTTTTTATCGCCTCCTTGCAGATATGCCCCTTAGTGGTTGGATGAAGGGCAGCAAAGTCAATAATTATATTGGGTACAATTTGATCCAGAGGAAGCACATACTCAGTACTTCTTTTACAGCACTGTGGAAACGCTTAGTGGATAGTAAGCTCACTAACCCCAGGGAGTCTACAAAGGAGGTGGACCTCTGGGTCAGCACCAGAGGGCCTAATAGATATCTGGTTTTGACTCCCAAAAGGGTGGTCAGGGGTCACAGTAGGGTGGAGAAAGTCTTAGAAGTTCTCTGCAGACCCCCAAATATTTCCCAGTGGCACAGTAAAAAGTCCACTCTGACCCAAAGAAAAAGGATAAGCATACAAGGACATTCATTCACCAGTGTTACAAATATGGGCACTCCAAGGGAGACACCAAATGCCTAACGTTGTTGCAGCCCCCCTGTGGCGAGCAGTGACCAAGGTTGGAAAATACAGCACTTAGGCCTTAGGTGGTCCAAGTTAACTTGGCGGGGCAGAGGTGAGCCCTAGTGGGGTGAGAGCAGAGGAGAGACTCTGGTGTCCCTGGGGGATAGATAGATGGTGCTAAAAGCCCACATGCCTTCCAATACTGCCAAGTATAGACAGTGGGTCACCATCAAAGGACAAAGGGTGGAGGCTCTAAGTAACACTGAAGCCAGTCTGTTTATTGTAAGGTGACATATGGTGTACTCGGAGAATGTCATCACTAATAGATTCTACAAGGTCATAGTTGCAGACATCCATGACAGTGACTCCCCTATAGCTCTTGTTCCCTTTGGATGAGGGGGGTCTCAGGTTCTCTGAAAGTAGATGAGAAGCCCCCCACACATGTAGATTGTCTGTTGGGCAATGATCTAGAGCACACTGTCTGAAAGGAAGTGGAGCTTTGGTCACACATGGAATTGTTAGGTTTGCCTGAATGGGTCTGTATGATCACACAGTCCAAGGCTGCCCAAGAGGGTAGTTGAGGAAGATTGGAGCCTGGAATGATAGCCCAGACAGCTGGCAAGAAAATAAGAACAGGGCAATGAGAAAACCACCTCTGAAACAAAGTTATGATTGATGGGGCACCAGAGGCCCCTGAGGAGGCCACCTGGATTCTAATGGGGAGGACATTACTGCCCTGGGAGACTGGCCTGAGCTTGCCGTTTGGCAACCTGAGGGGGGGAGCAACAGGGAGGAATTCTGTAAGGCACAGAAGATGTGCTCCACCCTAGAGGGCTTGAGGCCTCAAGCTGAGTCCCAGGCAGCAGGTGATACCTCTGGAGATCACCTTTTCCATTAGGAGAACATTCTCATGTATATTGAGCCTAAGGAGCCTTGAATAGGGTCAACCCATGTGATGGTATTCTCCCAGTGTTAGAGGGCCTTCCTTCTGGGGCTGGCTCATGACATACCCCAGGCAGGACATCTGTGGCAGGACTGGGCCTGGGTGATAAACTCCACTCCGCCGGTGAAGGTTGCAAAGTTTTAGGATTCCGCCTTCCGCTTGGAGCACGGAATTCAGCAAAAACGCCACCTACCGTCGGTCGGAGCAGATTTTATCATTGCATGCTTATTGTAAACTATGGCTCTGTCACTCTCCAACCACCCTCCTTGTTAACCACCTCAAAAAGGAAAGCCTCCTCATACGTGTTACTAACAGGTCCCTACTCAAGTTGGGATTACCATAATCTGAAGTGTCATATCACTGCAAGGACTGCCGGGAATTAGAGTAATATCTGTGTTGATCTGGAGGAATGAGAAATAAAGAGAACACTAGGACAGGACAACAGCATGAGAGTCAAGACAGAGGTGGCCTGTGAGAGTGACACCTCCCAGAGACATCTTGCATGAGGTGAGAGAGAACATGTGGACCTTGTGAGTAGCACATATGTGGAGGCTTTCCTTTTTGAGACAGAAAACGAGGAGGGTGGTTGGAGAGTTTACCATTTGAGGTGAGATCATCAGCAGCGCACTTGTGAGAAAGCCGCTCAGCCCGCTATCACGTGGATTTGTATTGGGGAGGAGGCTTGATGAAAAACTACTGCTCCACACGTGTGGATTACAATGAAGTGAATGATTAACCTCCTTAAAGCCCTGATCCCCATGCAATTAAATCAGAAGAGTCTATGGAGGGTGTTTGTCCTCACCGGAAACTGGAATTTTACTGCACACAGAAATCCCCGGAATCTCACAGTTTTTTATAACCACCATGGAATTCCTCAGAGTAAAACTCAGCGAGCTCCGCCCACCCCTAGGCAGGACAAGACCTTTGCCGGGCTTGTCACCTCCCTGTACTGGGCCCAGATAAAAACAGCCATGATTACATTCTTTATGTCTTGCGTTCCCTGTTCTGGCCAGTGAGAAATCAGGTGGTTCCATTGGTACACTTGTTGCTGGCACTTCCTTTGAGAGGGTAGGCATCAACATTGTTGAACCGTTGGACCCAAAAACTGCCTTCAACAACAGGTTCATTCTGGTTTTGGTGGACCTTGACATTGGGCCCCCAGAGTCCATCCCTCTAAGTTCAGTGACTAAACCTGCAGTGGCCAGGGCCCTGATGGGGATATTTACCCTAGTGGGGTTCTTCAAGTAAGTGGTGTCTGACAGAGGCACCAACTTCTTGTCCACATACGTGAAATCTATGTGGGATTAGTATGGGGTAACCTATAAGTTCTCCACACACTATCACTTCTAAATGATTGAGCTTGTTGAGAGATTCAACAAGACTCTCAAATCACAATTGTTGTCCTTCCTGATTCCATGAGGCAGACGTGGGACGTCCTCATGTCGTGCCCGGTCAGAAGGTGTAGAATATAAATCCTGTGGAGCCCAGAGCTCTCCAAGATCATTGGACAGTCTTCTAAGATATTAAGAAGCAGAAGGGAGAGACCACCTACGTGGTGGACCTCAAAGCCCCAAGAAACCCCCTCAGCAGGATCCATATCAATCGCTCCTTATGGCAGATGATGGGTGGAGGAAGAGAGTGACTTCCCCCTGACCTCCTAACCACCAAGGAGCATGGCGGATCAGTAGAGGGTATCAACCTTTTCCCTACTCTGACTCCATAACAGCAAAAGGAAGGTCATCAGCAGTTGGGTTAGTTTGCCTCACTGCAATTCAGTTACTAAGACTGACACTAACCTCTGAGCTTGCCCTGAGGTGATGAGGCCATAGATAGGCTGGGGGCTGAAAATTCCTCAGTACCTCTGATCTAACATCAGTGTACTGGAGGAGGGGATCAAGAGGAGTTCCTCATTCTTGACCCCAGAGAGCCACTTATAATTTTGGGTGATTCCCTTTGGTCTAGAAATTGTGCCTGCCACCTTTCAGAGGTTGGTAAACAGGGTCCTGGCTAGGAAGGAGGCATTCTGCACCGCCTACCTGGATGATACAGCTGTCTTCAGTTCTAGCTGGAAGGAGCACCAGGAGGTACTTTAGGCCCTGCAGCAGTTGGACCTGACTATCAGGGCCAGTAAGTGCCAGATAGGGCAGAGAATTGTGGCATATCTCGGCCACATGGTGAATGGGGACAAGGTGCAGCCCCTCCTGGCCAAGATTTAGACTATCATGACCAGGCAGCTCCCAAAAGCTCAGACTGAGGTGAGGGCCTTCCTGGGTGGTCTCACCAGATATTTCAGGAGGTTTGTTAAGGGATATGGCACATTGTTTTCCCCATAACTGAACTGACTTCCAAATAGCAGACCCATAAACATGTACTGGATGGAGACCTGTAAGAAAACCTTCAACAACCTGAAAGAGGACATGTATAACGCACCGGCACTCAAGGCTCTTGACTTCTCCAAGAAATGTATTCTGCAGAATGACACTTCAGAGCATAGCAAAGGGCTCTCCTAGCATATTTAAATGAGGAGGGCCGAGATCAATCTGTAACTTTTACCAGTGGAAGGCTATTTCAGGACAGAAGTTTAGTGCTATTGAAAGGGAGGCCTTTGTTATCGTCTAGGCACTGAAGAAGCTGAAACCCTAACTGTTCTGGACTCACTTCTGGATTCAGACAGACTAAAGGACCTTCAGATGGCTCATGCTAATAAGGGGTGATAGGGAATGGAGGATTTTACAGTGGAGCACTACCCTAAGTCAGACCACACCAATGCTGGTGGTCTCTCCAGTTTCTTTCTCCTTAGTGATGAGAAATCCCAGGAGATGGGGTCATTTTCCCAGCTTTCAGGTGTGGGGTGTCACGTTTGGCCTGTCAGCCTTAGGGTGGTCTTCCCCCAAACATTTTACCTTCCTCCTTCTGTTTTTGATGAATTCAATTTTGTCGGCCTCGGGACTCTGGACATGTTACCTCTGCTATCCAGTGCTAAATTGCTTGTGCTCTCTCCCTTAAACATGGTAACATTGACTTACACCCAATTGGCACATTTAATTCACATTTAATTCATTTGTGCGTCCCTGGGAAAGTGACACTACATATACCCAATGCACATAAATTAAATGCTACTAATAGGCCAGCAGCACTCTGTGTGCCACCCATTTAAATAGTCTTTTAAAACATGTGCCAGGCCTGTTACTGAAGCCGGTGTGTGCAGTTTTGAAATGGCAAAATATACCTTTCCTTTTTATCAGGCCTATAAACTTCCTTTTTAATGCATATGTTAATCCAATGGTAGGCCCTAAATGTCCTGGAAGTGAAAAGCTCTTACATTCCATAGACTAATGTTAGGTTACCTTATTACATTTAAAAGTTTTAACTTTTAATTGAGAGCAGGAAAGAAAGTTGAGTTTGGTTTTTACAGAATTGTAATTTAAAACTATCTTGATTGGTAAAGTTGAATTTTAAGCCAGAATTCTGAAATTGCCACTTTTAGAAAGTTGGCAATTACTATTTTTAAGCATAGGGGCCAGATGTCTGACCATTTTTGCATTTTGCAAGTCACAATTATTTGTGACTAACAAAATAGGGTTTTGCGACTCGCTATTAGGAAGGGGGGGTTCCCTTCCTAATAGCAAGCGAAACACCATGTAAGAATACGTTGCGTCCGCAATTGCGGGCGCAAAACAATCTCAAGTTACCACCCTCTTCAAGAGTGTGGTAATGCACTCACAAAAAGGAAGGGGTCCTCAAGGGACCCCTCCCCCTTTGCAAATGCAGGAGAAAATATTTTTTAAGGGCAGGCAGTGGTCCCAGGGATTGAAACAAAAATGTTTAAAACATTTTTTAAAAGCATCCTGTTTTCCTTTAAGGAAGATGGGCTGCATTAAAAAAAATGATTTATTTAAAAACAGCCCAGCAGGCCACCATACATGGGAGGGTCTGCCATTCCCCAATGGGGTTGCAAATTGTGAGAGGCTCATTAATATTCATGAGCCTCTCAATTTGCGACCCCATTGGGAATCGCTAACAGTGTGAAATACACTGTTGTACATTGGAAATAGTGCCTCACAAATTGCGAGTCGCAAAATAGTTTGCAAGGGGCTATTTCCACGGTCATACATCTGGCCCTTGGTGCCTGCCTCCTGGATCACATGACTAGGTGTAGCTGGCAGTTGGTCTTTAGGTAATACTCCCAGATAGTGAGGCATAGGGGGCTAGGAGAGGGTAGGATGGTCCATCTCTGTCAGGATGAGGGAGAGAAGTTGTCATCTACCACACTAGCACACCATAAAGACTTTGACTCTGTTTGACAAGAATTGTGGTCACTGCTTAAGTAGATTTTCACCCTTTAAACCAGTAATCCAGTTTCCTACGGCAACATTTTGTCATTAAAGCGTGAAAGATTATTAGGGAGTGAGCATGCCTTACAGCCTGCAGAGTGCAGATTTTGGTTGGTAATCTATGAAAGTATTGAAATATTTTATTCACAACACAGAGGAACTACATGTCAAACCTGTTGTTTCTTAGTAAATGTATTTCAAAATTGTATTCTTTAATGCAGATGTCACGTTTGTTTTCTTCACTTTGCACACTTGGTGTAGTGTGGAACAGATATTTGTGACTTACCACTTTCATAGTTCAAGAGTAACATCTGCATTTTTTGCCTCACCGTAGCACAGTTATTGTTATAGTTAAATATTACTTATGGTGATGTAGATTACAGACTTTATATTTGCACTCAATCCTATTGTCATTATTTTCAATTCAATCAGATCAGTATTGATGCAGCAAATCTTTTATATACATAATATTTTATACTTTCTTAATAGCGGCTCATTCTGAAAACACCTTGAAGCAGGTAGGTCGACATGAACATATTCATTTTTCCTACAATCAGGTGAAATGGAATGTTTTCACCCATTATTTAGATCACCATGCTTCATCTGTGGGTAAATGCATGTGCAGTGCTCAGACAATGAGCAATATCTCACGGTACTATGTGCTCCTAACAAACAGGGTGAAGAGAGTTGATCAGATTGATTCTTCCATAGCTTATTCTTAGCTCTGGACACTTGCTGTTTTTTTTTTTTACACTGTTTCAGCTTTCATTTGTTCTTACCAAAATGTGATTCTCTCATTGTAAATAAATATTTCAAATAACTGAAAAGCAACATACATATTTTGTTTATGTGACCATCTGTTACTTATATAAATCTTTCACTAAGAAAGGCCCTGTAGCCTGAAGATACAAGTGAATGCACAGTTTGTATACTAGCTTCTTCTCTGTTGCAATAGATTCCATTCTTTACCTTCACTCCTTATGACAAGTTGTTGATGGAGCTTGTGGACTCAATCTCCAGTGTTACTTTCCAGACTGAAAACCTAGCACCTTGGAGACTCTTTGCATTTTTGTTCTTTCTGATTTCGTAGTTTGCTTAAATTGTTTTTCGTTTTTCAGTTAGTCTCTCCAAGCTCCACTTTTGTGTGTACCTTTGTCTGGATCCCAAACTACTGGTTTTAAATTTACCATTCTTATATACTAATGATACTGTGGATCTGATGACAATTTCCCTTTTCTTTCAGATCAGTAAAGTCAACAACTACTTTTATGCTAAATGGGTTGGGACCCAGCTATTTTAGAAAAAAATGAAAGTGAAATGCATTTTGATTTTTCTATCATCGAGATAAGGGCCTGCAAATTGCACTAACACATTCAAACCCAGTCATCTTTGTTTCTTGGTCAATAATAGCGACGAGGCAAGCTTTGAAATGCTTTTTCTATTTTATTAGGAAGTACACAAGGGATCATATACATATGCTAATTAAAGGAGATTGAGGAGAGTCTTTTGGGAGAAAAGCAGCAAATCAAAGGCAATGGCTTTGGTCCTCTGGTTGATGCATCAAGGGTTTTGGAGACCAGACTGTAGCACCCTTTAAAATAGAAGAACATAAAATATACTGAATCACTTAAGCTTGGAAAGATTTCTGATCTACTGCTACCTAAGGAGCACGTCTTATTAGAAACCATAACCAATGCATCTTTCCACCCAAGAACTAAAGAAGCATGCCTATTCTAGACAATCAACATTCTAAAAAGATTATTCTTCTCACAAACCAAAGGCATTATCACACTCAAATATTAGACAAAGAAATCATTCTTCACCCCCCACAGAAATTATTCAACTCAATCACAAATTGAAGACACCATTCACTCAAACACTAACTCTGGGTAAGTATTCTACTCATAAGCTGACCATAAATCTCATTCTCTGAAAGAACCGACTTTGGCCACACAAAATAGACGATTCCTTTATAGTACAAGGTTAAATGAGTATATTACTTACAGGTCCAATGATGACACAATTTCAATCAACTGTAACCTAGCAAATCATTCCAATCATGCCCCAGTTGAGAAGATTAGGTATCAAAAATTATCAATATGTTAAACACAGAAGAGGATATTCCACTCAATATCAAACTGACAAAATTGCTTACTCAATCACTAGTTGGTAGCATGTGCGTGGAACTCTAACCAACATGTTGGGGGATTTATGTTCTTTTGTAGATTCTAAGTTGGCACCATTGACTGATCACCCCCTGGACCTGATTAGCAGTTGAAGCCAAATTGATTGCTTGTGTATCACATTTAAATACACTTGGTTTGAGATTGCAATAGAAACTTCCTAGATGTGCAAAATTATGCATCATGTCCAGGAAAAATCTAAAGCACACAATCTTGTTTAAGACCATTCAATGATATTGCAACCAGAGTAGGAGGATGCGTTAGGGAACAGATGTAACAGAACAACTTATTGCCACAACACAATGGCTCTGATTACGTGGTCTGAAACAACACTTTGGCACACAATTGATGCTAGAATAGTGTTCTGGTAATGGCAAAGGGGACTGGAGATGGACATTATTACTGTAAATTAAATGGGTGTTAGCTAATGGCACTGATATTGAAATCATACATCTAACCAACCAGAGAGCTCTGCTGATGAAACTGAATGCTGCTGGTGATACAGAGTACATATGGTGGCTCTTAAGATGTGTTTAATGTCTTCTCTGAATATACCTGGTTGAGTTTTTCTGGATGATGAGAAATCCCTCTGCACAAAAGATTGATGTGATTCACTTCAGCCTTTCTCCATACCAAAGTGTTGCCATTTGAAATCTGGTGCTGCTAATGGAAATGCTTTCCATTTGAGATTCAAGTTTATAAATGTCTAAACACTTCATAATGGATTATGAAAGAGTTTGACAACTGAATTATTTTATAAAAGCACTTTTTTCTAAATATTCAGTACTTAAATCAGGAGATACACTTTATTGCTAAACAACTATAAAGTAATTCATGACCTTTGCTATCAACACAAACACATCTGCATTGAGGTTATCAAGCATTCCCATCAGAAGTCATTTTTACCTTCAATTATCATCCCAAAAGGCCTGTTCCAAGAAGTCCTTTACTGCCTCCTCCCCCTTTTCCTCCTCCCCCAAGGATCCCACCAAGAAGTCCTCCTTTATCTCCACTAAGCAGGCCTCCAAGAAGGCCCTCTTTGCCCCCAAGAAGTCCACCAAGGAGCCCGTTTTGCCCAAGAAGAGATTCCTGTGTGAAGACACAAATAATATTATAAAAGACAATATTTCTTATTTCAAAGTTTTAGAATGAAATGCGTTCCTCAATGAACTAATTATGCTATTATTCTAGAATGAAAAAATTAAAATGCATTTACCCCATATATAGTAACAAGCAAATTAAAGTACGTTTATGAAAGTGCTGAAGAAAGAGACTGCAGTTATTACACATGTGCTTATAACGGGGAATTGTGCAGCATTGCATTTATTAACATTCCACCTCAATGCATTGTAAAGATATCAAATGCACAGCAAAAATGGAGACCTTGATTCTTCTGCCCAACCTTTATTCATTGCCAGGACTATTGTGTTCAAATTATAGGAATGGCCTAAATTCTACATATAATACAGTATATTCGCATTCTAGTGCTCTAATGCAGCATTACTGGTCTATCACAATGAATATTTTTTTTCTGTATCTTAGTTACAGAAACCGGCGGTACTTTTGGCTTTTGAGTTACAAGCTCATTATCAATATTATCATCTGCTTCCTCATTGTATGGTGTCTTTGAAAATTCTGACAGTGTTAGTTTTCCAGACTTATTTACACTCCACACAAACATAAGTCCCTGTTTCAGCTGTCATGGTCAAAGTTAGTTAACGCTGGTTTCAGGCAGAACAGCCATTTTGAAATATTAGGTCTTGGTGAAAAAGTTTTGAATTATGTTTAGAATGTTGAATACATGTTTGATTATGTTTAATATAATGTAACATCGATATGCTTTTCTGAATTATCTTACACTTAACTTTTTCTTAGAACATTGGGAAAACTTAGACTTAGCCAAAAATATATATATATATATTTGACAGATCATGTCTTATCAAATGTGTATTTTTTTGTTTAAGGTGTAAAATACGTATAATACAAATTTTGGTCATTTTCATTTTATGTCTGAAATTTGTAAAGCATGGTCAGTATATTTTTTAAAAGTTATTGTTGATTTGAGAAGATTGATAAAGTCTTGACTGGGTAATGAAACAATCCCAAACTCTTCATAGCATTTATTTGATAACTGTAATTAATGTAAATTCACATGCAGTTTTGTATAGAGGTGAACAGTTAATCACCTGCCTTGATTTGCATATACTACAGTCCGTGCAGGTGTCTAGGACCAACATGCTGTATTTATTTTTAATTATTGGAGTTGGGTAAAAAGGTCATGCCATGATCTTAGGGCAATTTCTAGATGGAAAAAGTAAGAAGAAGTATTTACCAGCACTCCAGACAAAGTACCAAGAAGAGGTCCTAAAACACCGTTCTGTAAAGAAAGGGGATTGGTGAATAAATGGTTACTGAAAAATACCATCTCATGACATCAAATTAATATTTTAGTTATGAGTGAACATAAAGATTGATTAGTATGTCCATCATGAAATCAAATCTTATTCAGTAAAAAAGTCCTATATACAAATGAATGAAATGTAAAGTAAAGAGGGATCATTTACCAATAATCCGATGACTCCACCTAATAAGCTGCCAAGAAGATTCTCACATTTTTTGTGATCCAAATTTTCAACAGACCTAGATCCCTAAATCAAAAGAGAAAAAAGGTAAATCCAATTTGAGGTTTCAGAATTGTCTACAGAAGAATGGTCTTATTGCTAAATATGTTTACAGTTTTTCCATTGGCCCATAGAATTCAATAAGGTTATATTTTAATCTTTGCTTTATTTATGTGAAACAGTGAATGTTTTGAGACAGGCAGCACACTAAGACCGATGAGGTTTCAAATATGTTATAATGCTGTCTGTATTATGCATCCTGTCCACTGTGAACCAAACTATTGCCACAAGCTCATAAAAACTGCCTCTTTCTGAATGATGGATGCTAGGATCATAACAAAGTTTACTTCCTTGGCCAATGATGAAACATACATAAATGTAAAAGGTTTTCTCTGATGTCACAAACTAATACTACAGTTTGAAGGTAAATACAGAAAGTTGAATAAACTATGTTTGTTAAGTGCAAGAACAAACATATGGGTGGCTTTCGAGTTTGGCCTGCGTTGGAGCAGTCTGCAAAATCTGCAGATGTCTAGTGTTTCGATTTAGAGTTCACTGACATACATACACTAGAAATAGTGCAGACAGGACATTCAGACAGGATATTCTTCAGATATTTGATTAATGCCAACATCCACCAAACTCAAAATGCAACCCATAATCTTGAAGCATGTTCTTGTTATCTGCTTGAAAAAATCCTGAACACTATAACAAAACTATCTATTGTTTAATTTTATTGCATTGTTTTTGAAAAAGAGCAGCACTCGTTTGAACACTCTACAAGCTTCACAGAAAATATGTGTTCATTATCACTGTTGTCTTCATTTTCTAAATTACAAATGTTATATGTGGGCACTCATGCCTGCCTTTGTGAAACACATGCTAACTGCAGCTAGATGTCTCTGCTGTAGATAAGTGTGTATATTAAGTTTGTTTACACCCTATATTACAGACTTAAAAACACCAAGGCCTCTTCACAAAGGCATGTTTGAGTACTTGAGCTGGTAATGCTCTTCATGAATCTCCACCATAACATCTCTGCTTCTGCTATCTCTTGTGCGTAAAGATCTCCTCAATGAATTGGGGTGATCTCAGCTTATGGAAATATTCATTTTTGTAGCCCATGTGGAGGAGCCAGGTGTACTGGCTGAAAAATCAGGAATATTTACTATTAGCAAAACTGAAAGAAGGATTTAGGGAGGAACATGCAGATAACAAAGCACACCCAAAAAGGAGTAAGCCAATTGTTATTCACAAGAGTAAAAACCTAAATACACAACATCAGATAACACGCATGTTTGATCTCTGGTATTACAACACTCTTTCTTTGAAATCAAAGACGACAAGGAATAATATTGACACTGCTTAGAGAAAAATAGAAATATACATAGAAAAATATTTTTGAATATCTACATATTACATTTTAATATTTATATTTTTTATTTGGCTTAACATAGCTTTAAAATTGTTAACATGCATTTTATGTCCAGGTAAAACAAATCAGATATTTCAATAACATTGTAATCACATGCAAAACACCCACTCTGCAAGAGTGGAGCAGGAAAAAGTCAAAGTCCACCAAATCCCTCAAGGGACAACACACATTACAACTACATCCAATCACAAACAGTCTGCACCTTTAAATAATGTAGTCACAAACCAAACAAAAATCTTTAACTATTTTATTGTCTATATTTGTTGTTTTGCCCCTCTTGTTGAGCAACGATTATTTGAGGAGGAAAGAGAGATAGAGAGGGAAACAGTAAGATAAGTTACTAATGTATGTGCTTCTAGGTAGGTATGTTAGGTGTAGTTTAAGTAATATGGTGTTACTTTTAGAAGAATGATGTGAGCTCTGCTCATTTTATGTGCAAAACAATGATTCAAAATTGGCTCATTCATAAATATTCAAAAATTATTTTGAAAAAGAGCTTCTTCCCACATTACATTTAATATAGGTAACCCACTATTGTGCCGCTACCCACAATGACATTTATTAGAATGCAGTTAAATCCACAAATCAAATAATCATCGAAACAATTGTTGGTAGGTGTATTAATAGTAGGGGTAAGTATGCACCTACCACTAACAATAAGGTACCCAACACAATATAAGGTTCAGACAAAGTCTCAATACATTATACTCTTGCTCATCCCTTGGTAGCTGGCAATGAGCAGACAGGCTTAACTTAGGAGACAAGTGTGTGAAGCATTTAAAAACACCAATAAATTAAATAAGTAAGACACAATACACAATAAAAATTCACAGCTGATTTCTAGAATAGAAAATATTTTTATGATTAAAATGACACCAAAACAACCCAATATAGGGAACCACAGACATGAATTTACTAAGATTAAACACTTTTTACTACTTAAAAACATATAGCGCCAACTTGGGGCATCTGGCCATGTTTAACTGGGACAAAGTAAAAGCTTGAGACCCATCATGATGGAGCCTTGATCGGATACACTAAACGGGAGCCCTAGGTAAAAATATTACCTTCACACTTATAAACTTTTCTAGAGGATTTTCTCTCGAAGTCAAGTAGGCCTTTCCAGCAAGCCGGACAACCACTGAGCTCAGGAGCTTTCACCAGGATAAACCTGAATTCCAAGTCAGTTTGCGATGCAAGGAAGTCGGCTTGACTCTCAACATCGGGTCGGTCACCTAATGGAGCTTTTTCCAAAAGTTGCTCCAAACTTCTGTAACTTCCTCCTGAAGCTCTTCTTGAGGGATCAATGTGTCCACAACACAAATCTAAGGGTACAGATTCTCCTGGCCAAATCCTTAAAAGTCCACTGGAGGCACTATAGGCTTGGGACTTATTAGAGGAGATGGTGTAGGGAAGCTCTTTTAACCTGTTGCTTTCGGGGAGCCCA
Source organism: Triturus cristatus (assembly GCF_964204655.1). Lineage (NCBI taxonomy): Eukaryota > Metazoa > Chordata > Amphibia > Caudata > Salamandridae > Triturus > Triturus cristatus. The sequence continues at coordinate 1,108,903,983 of NC_140590.1, forward strand.
CTCCTTAATACTTTTCAAAGCAAGACAAAGTCCTCAAGGCTGTGGTTCAATGTATGCATCAGAAGCAGTCCGTCAGAGTGAAATCCTTTGGGGTGCAGTCCAGGGTTCCAGCAGGGAAGTCCTACTTCTATATGTAGTTCCAGGCAGCAGACCTGAGTTGTTAGTCAGCTCTCATATAGTTATTCAATGTTTTGGGGTGACAAGCAGGTGCCCACCCTTGACCAATGAGGTACAGGGTGCCAACCAAAATCATGACAGCTTCCTCCAAAGAGTGCTGTTTTTTTGTCCCACAAAGCACAGCACTTTAAAATTCAAGATGCAGACCTCCTGCAAATTCTACTCTTGGTGCTGCCATCTGGCTGGGGGGTGCAGTGGGGTTACAGGAAGATGATGTAGTCCTGTCTGGTATTCGTTACTGTCTTGCTCTCTTTTCAAGCCCATTTTATTTACTTAGCCCCCATCCTGAACTGTTCTCTGCATCTTCAGAGACCCCCATTAGATAACATCCGCCTCAATGCAGGCCACTTATCACCTCATCAAAGCAGTTTGGCTAAGCCTGTTAAGGCTTGCCAATCACAAGAGGCTGCTGGATTTGCCTCACAGAAAATAAAGTTCTATAACTTATGTTCAGTATTAGTTATGATACATTCAACAGTGGAAAGTTGTAGGAGTTATTATAATCAGTCTGTCAAGTCCTTAAAATATTATTTTGCTCACTCCAGTCAATAAATACACTGTATTACAGTATTCACAGGTAAAAAGGCTACAATGGGGGAAACAACATTTTAGTTTTTGCCTCACCAGGGTATGTAAAACATCTTCTAAAATGTCCCTACTTATTTTTACATGGCACCCTACCCTGAGGGCACCTAGGGTAGACCTTAGGGGTGATGTATATGTAAAAATAAGGTTGTTTAATATTTGGCAGTACTTTTAAGTCCACAGTCTAATTTCATAGACTTTCAGTATAAAAGCAGCTTGAAAAGCAGGGCTGACTTTTAAAATGACAGCAAACAACAGAGCAGTGCACACTTAAGTGCCTCCAAGCTGCTAGGCCTCTAATTCTACATGCCCTATCATGCACTAGAGACTTACAGGTAGGTTGTTAGTGCCATTTGTAATGACACCTAATTACCCAATACCTTTTTAATCATAGCACTGGAACTGGGCCTGGCTAGCAGAACCCAGGGCGCAGTCATTCTGTTACCACCAGTATCAGTCAAAAACCGTGGGTGACCATGGCAAAAATTATGACTTTCTCACAACAATTAATCTTGAATATTCTACACTTTCATTTGTAGTGAAGACAGGGTTTTGCCTGCACACATTGCTATGTTAGCATAAGCGTTTTTGGATGTTAACGCCATCTTGCCACTTTGCTGCTTTTGCACAAAACACTACAGGTAGCTGTTATTATAAGTAAAACTGCTTGCTTGCTTTTTCTTCACATGAGAACGTTCTGTTTTTCACATCCCTAGACGTGCATCGCGACCTTAGTCTGAAAACTGTGTGCAGAAACCGTCAAGGTCAAATAACAATGTATGCTGTTGAATTCAGGTTGATTGGCCCACGCTCTAGACACAACAAGCACACAGCTGCAAATATCTGAAACTCGGGTGCCTTTAATATTGCATTGCATGCATGATGCTGGCACTCTTGGAGAAACCTTTCCAGACTCAGAGAGCAGTGCTGTTCCTGTGATGTGATTCACCTAAGCTGATCTTGGAGGTATGGGGTTCCCCATTCAAACCTAGAGACCTTCTATTATTATTATAAAACTAGCTTCTTAGCCAGGCGAGGGTGGTACACAAGGTATTATAGGACCTGTTTCCACAATCATTATAATATGATTTCTCCCTTTGTTTTCTATGGAATTGTAACAATGCTGATGGTTTTATTTCTAATCATTTGTTTGCTTATGTTAACCAAAATACTCCATCTTAGAGCACGTAGTTAAAAATAAACGTTTTCAAACTTTTCTGTGTCTCTGATTACTCACGTTGTGGACTGATATGAGAATAACAATGAAAAGGTGTTCTTAATTCCCACCATTCCTGAGAGTATTCTAAGTCGCTTGTTCTGGGTTGTCTAATCATTGGTAGCTTCGATATAGTACAGAGAACGAATGAGACACTGATGCTAGTCGGATAGAGGTTCTGGGTACTGAGGTGAGTTTATTGGTACACCACAATTCACTGAGGTCCTGGTTTCCTGTGCATAGTTCTGTGCATGAGCAGAATCCCCGCAACACATTTACAACAGTGTCATGTGCTGAAATTGGTGATTACATAGTGCAATAGTAAAGAAAGTATAAACATTTTTATCTGAAACAGTCAGCACCAGGGAACAATTAAATTGGTACTTAATCAAGAAATGTTCCTTTGTATTATGAGCATAGGTAATGAATTTCCTCACCCTGGTCGTTATAAGTCAAAGTAATTTCAATGTAATGGTGTCAATTATGAAGTCATCACCAGGACATTAATTTCAGAGCACATCAATTGGGTAGAATTTAGTGGCAAACTTTCGCCAAACACTTGTCAAGTGTGTCTATGCAAAGAGTGACATTTATGCTGTTTTAATTAATGCAGCTGAAAAAATCCGTGGTGAAGGTTCAGTCACTTTACATCATAAGGAGTTAAACTGGCAGTGATTTAGTCAAAGTAAGGGTCCCATGTTTCTTTTTATATTAGACACTGGATATTGATCAGAAAATAGCCTCCTAGACCATTTAAACCACAAACATTTAGCAATTGAACATTACACACTGTTAAGTTATGTAACTAACGGTATAGCTCTCCTCAGTGCTGAGAAACGAACCGATAATTATGTGAGGATTTTGAATGTTTGCAGAATTTCTTTACCTGAATTATTGCCAACATTTCTTGCACTTGGATCTGTGAAAAACCCTGAAAAGAAGTATATAATATGTGAACACGGATATGCATATTCTGGGATTGAAATACACATAGACAAGTAAACCACCAAACACAGCGTAATGTATTCTCTGCGTCGAGGAATATTATTGGAAACTTTAACACTAAATAAGTGGTCAGGCATCCACCTGCGGTCAAATTGCGCCTTCAACTTGAGCAAGTCTTGATAGCTATAACTTAATAGTATTTGATGTGCGTTATTTTAAGATCACTGTGACAGCCATATTTGTTTCTTAATGTTTTGGGAGGCACTTCACTTAGCCATTAATTTTATTATGCTAGTGTTGTGTGACAGTATAGCCATTGCCACATATTCTATTCTACGGATCTTTTTTTTTGTATTTGCAGTAGCGTAGACCTCACACTGACAAATATTGATCTATGTAGGATGCTGTATGGAATGTAGCAATGTAATATGTTACAACAAGTGACCATATAAAGAGCAGGGAATAGAATTGAAGTAGGGATACATAATAAATATCTGTTAAGAATATAAAAATGTGAATAGTGACAGAGAGTAGCAATACAAGTAGCTTTAATGAGTAGTAGTAGCAAGGATAGGGACAACAGAGTATACCATAATTTTATAGAGAAAATATGTTAGTCAATGTTGAGGACAATATTACGGTCACATGACTAGTAAATCTCATAAAGTAAACAAGTCAGAGCCCCGTAGCTAATAAACGTTGGGCCATCAGAAACTGACAGCGTGTCAGAACTACACAGCCATTGGAGTAGAGTTTGTTTGTTGGCTGGAATGCCTATGGATGAGCAACATACGTTTGTTCTTTCTGGTACCTCTATTTAACTTTCAATATAACACCGATCAATTTTGCATCATGTCACATTCTAGCAGTAGCAGCTCCTCGAGGGAGTGCAGCGGGGCGGAGGGGCGAGGGAGGGTGAGGGGTAGTAAACTCCGGCATATGGCCAAATGGAGGTAAGTACAGAAATAAATCAATAAAATCAATTACATTGCGCGCGCTGCATCAGCCATTTGACATTGCAGCGTGCGCAATGTAATTCGTTGTATTTATTTATCTCTGTACTTACCTCCGTTCGGCCCTATGCCGGAGTTTACTAACCACACCCTGCCCCCCCCGCCCCGGCCCACCGCCCAGCAGCACTCCCTCAAGGAGCCGCCACTGCATTATAGTGTATGAATGCTAGTCAGAGTAACAATGAATGCCTGTATGCAATACTGTAAAATGCTCCAGTTTTAGAGGGTAGGGAGCAATGAGTTAGAGGGTGCAGAAGAACGCGTGGGAAGTTAAAAATGTCTTGAAGAGACATGTGCGAACGGACATATGTTAAACCTTTCTGTAGACCAGCTATGGGTGTGAATGTTTTAGAAAAGGATAGGCGGATTGTGTTATTATTCAAACTGCTTCTTTTCTTATTGTACATACTTTTCTTAATATTCTGTCATTCTATGTAGTTCGAAAGGATGGGCAAATTGTGTCATAATGGAAAAAGAAACGGCTATGATTAGTTCTCTGTACTCTTTACTTTTGATGTTATTATCATTCAATGCAAATTCAAATTTGGGCCCAACATCCCACAGTATTAAAATATGACATCTCCAATTATTGGGGATTAAAGTCGGCATTTCAAGCTGTTGGAGAAACGGGTGATAGGAATTATTAAAATAGTATAAGGAAAAAGAAAAACATTGAAATAAAATAACAGATCTCGATAAAGTATGATAACCCCTTTCCTCACAAACTCTGAAATGTGAACTAAAGAAGAAAGCACTAAATCTGCAGTCATAGTGTATATATAAGTACAGCTGGAAAAAATATAGCAGCTTTAGACAACGATTACAGAGATCAAATGTTCATGGGGAAAATCTGTGTTGGAATCAAAGTTAAAAGGACCACTGTTCTGTTTTTTGTTCATGATGACAATATAAGGTGAGCAGACAACAATCTTGTGATAATATTATGAGAACTGACACATCTGGCTATAATTGAACAGTGATGTCAGACCCTCTTCAACATTGCTATGTAGCAAAAATTGAGCACATAACAGGATAGGTAAATGGGAAATATAATGAACACTGATGTGATCCGAACTTCCCATATTAACAGGAACTGACAGGCTCTTATGGAAAGAGGGAAACACATATACAGCGCATATACAGCGCAACACACGTTGGAAGCTATCTCAGCACTATCAACCCAACCTTCATTAGGAGAGGCAATCTTACCATCTGCCGCAAGATGTCCTCAGCGGAGCATCCCAAGTCCTCAGCCATTTCTTCCTAAAAGGCAGTTAAGGATCAAAAAATATTTACTTATGTTTCACTGATAAGGTTTGGGAAACTTGCAATGGACTATCAGAATCTACTCAGGGACCTTAGTTCGAACATCATGTCACATAAATTCCTCTAAATGTAGCTCTATCTTGTAAGAATAAATGTCACAAATGTATCTCAGGCAAAAACTAGAAATCTACAAGAATGTAGGACCTCAATTAACCCTATTATTTACCAGAAATATATGAAAATTTGACTTACATTTGAATTTTTATATAGGGGAACACGTTTACTTTAATGCATTTCATTCGAAATGGCATTTACAGTGTCATACACAGTGAAGGCAGTCACTCAAACATCTGTACAGGCAGCCACATTGTTAGACTCAGAGATACATTTAGCACTATGACAGGTAATATACTTCGTGGAAATAACAAGAATTTTAAAATAAAAATGTCATAACTTAGCTTTATTACCACAACAATGAGGAGGCCGTGCAGGCTACATTTCATCTTAAATTCCTTGTCCTTTGATGTGCTTTGCTACAAAAGAAAGTGGGAACTGTGAAGAACACATTGCATTTTGCAAACATTGTGTAAATGACCATAATTGTTAGAGGAGTCAAGAATGATGCATTTTTTCATTTTATCACTTGTTCTCCCTTGGCTCAAGTAAACCCACAATTGTATTTGTATTAAGTTTGTGAAAAATTTACATAAATAAAAATGAAGGGGCATATTTGCCAGCAAGTGGCACAGCAGAGCGCAGCAAGTCACCTTGCTGGGCTGTGTGACAGGGAAAGGTTAGGAATGATGCGTGGTTAACATAATACAGCGCATTCCTGATTTTCCCAGCGCCTGCCCACAATGTGCTGCAGAGCACCAACACAACCTTCCTGAACCATGATGCAACAGTGCCTGCGCTATAAGAAGGGTTGTTTTTGTGCAGGAATGGGCACCTTCATGCACAGAAACAATCCCATGAGTCATTTTCCTCTTTCTATGTGTGCTGTATTGTGCAGCACACAGAGAAAGAGGAAAGAACATGGAGGAATAAAGATATTTCTCCTAGTTACACCTCCCCTGGTGATGCATAGCAGTTTTAACGCATTCCCAGGTCTACCACTTATGGTAAATTTGGGAATGTACCAAAATCTATGGGAGTTGTGTGGGAACACTCATGCACCACCCGTGGAATGCCTCCCTGGGGCAGAGTAATGCAACGCAGTGATCTGCACTGCGTTGCTTTTGATTTAGCAGGACACTCAGTGCCATACAAAAGACATGCAACACTATGATAAATATGCCCCACATTATAACTTTGTCTACAAAACAGAATAGAATATACACTAATACACCTTTGAAGGGAGACAGTTGTTTGTGTATTCTGGGACTTAACTGACAGATATTTGATAACTGAGCTTGATTTCAATAGTGACCAGTTAACTAAAAAGCTAGGAGAACATCAGGGTTTAAGAAAAGGGCTGGATTTTTGCATAATCGGAGGTCCGTTTTAGGGTGGCTACCCTCACTTGTTCACACTATGGAACTGTACAGTGGGGGGACAAGAACTGCAGGACGAGTGCTGACCGACTCCGCAATCTAATTGTGACTGGCTAACGCCGCCAACACTTGTGGCAAGCATTGACTTGAATTGGATCCCCCACTCGTAGGGAGAACAATATTTGAAATTACTTAGGTACTAGGTGGCTGTTAGAAGAGAGAGCAATTGATCGCCAGCACTATCCTGAGGAACTCGTAGAAAAAATTATTGATATTATATCTACCCTGAAGAAGTCCTTAAGGACGAAACGCATTGGCTATGGTTGTGTGCTTTTTAAGAAGATTCAGAATAAAGAACCTCTATACAAAGACCTGCTGAATGGATCTTATTATTATTGCTTACTTTGAGTGGAGTGCTGGACCATTGTGTTACATTTTAAATAGTGGGGGGACAAGTCTTCATACCCACTGTTTGACTTCAATGAAAAAGCACTTTAGCGCTCTCCTTATTTGACTGCACAGAATCAGGAAAAAAGCAATTTTTCTCATTGGATGGTAGTGGTAGAAACATGATAACGATCTCCGTTTTGCAGTACCCATTTGTTAACATAGATACTTGTTCTAGGTGTCCCCAAGAAGTTAGAGTTTAAGGCTCGGATGTACGACCGTTTTTGCGATCGCAAAAGGGAATTGAGTCCGTTTTCGACCTCAAAAAAGCAGTGGTGGTTTGTACAAATGCTATTTTGAGAGTCTCTTACTCACAAAATAGTGTTTGCAACTTGCATTTGCAGCTGAAAAACACTCTCAGTTTACCACCTACTTCAAGTAAGTGTTAAACAACTGACAAACGGGAAGGGGTCTCCAGGGGACCCCTGGAATGGGTGCGAAAATATTTTTTAGGAGCAGACAGTGGTCCCAAAATGAAACTGAAAAGTTTCCTTTTTTGTTTTTAAATGCATCCCGTTTTCCTTTCAGTAAAACGGGCTACATTAAAAAAAACTAAAAACTGCTTTATTGAAAAAGCAGTCACAGACATGGTGGTCTGCTGACCCCAGCAGGCCACCATCCCTGTGAGTGCTAGCCATTTACCATGTTCTGCTATTGTCAGTACCTAAAAATACTGCATTATTAGATTTGGGCCTGACTATTGGGGTTCTGCACATTAACTCTGCACATTTGCCCACGATCCTTTCAGTGGCAGATGATATACATACTAGAAGGCAGCGATTAAGCTGAAGTTGCCACAAACAATACTCAGGAACAGAGTTTCTGTTCTTCCTTAGGACTTCCCTTAGGTCGCTATTGTCAATGGCAGTCCTCACAACTGTGCCCTGAATCAAAACTGAGATTGGCTTATGCTTTGCAGAATTTGTTGACTTAGCTTGTTTTATGGCTGATGGTTATCGAAGTGCAGGTGCGCACTTTCAGTGCATGGATCAGTGTGCGCAGATGCTATTGGAGTGTTGGCAAAAGTGGAAATAGCTGATTCGAATGTATGACATTACAACGCATACATTTACAACGCATGCCTTTACAACGCAGTTTTTACATCGCAACATCCTTTACAACACACACATTTACATTGCATGCCACTACAACAAATTTTTTAAAACTACACTTACAACACATTCCATTACATCGCATCATACCTTTACAACACATACCATTACATTGTATTTAAGTTAAGTGTTGGATAGTGTAGGGGTAAAACTTACTATTCTAACTCCAGGGGGTGCAACAGTAGGGTAAATGTTGGTTAATGTAGGGGTACTATGCGTTGTAATGGTATGCTTTTTAATGACATGCGATGTAAAGCCTGTGTTGTAGTGACTTGCGTTGTAGTGTCATGTGTTGTAGTGACATGCAATGTAATGTAGTGCATTCACTAACATGAGAGTGTAGTCCAAGGTTAAGCAGCCTGGATTATAAATGTGTGACCTTTGCCCTGTAATCTGGCCTTGTAGAAGTTTGGGATTTGCTGTTTAGAAAATAAAGATGTTCGAATCTATGCAGATGGAAGCAAAATTAAAATCCAGGAATAAAGTGGGAGTCTGCAAGTTGGCTAAAATATCCGATCAATCTGCATAAATGTTTAAAATTCATGCCCTTTGACCTGGGTGTACCGTGCGATAGCAAATATTCGGAATAGGAGTGGTGTGGGGCAGCTCATTGCTTGCAGAACAGGCATGGATGAGTGCATAGGATTACAGAGGGGTGGCAGAGTGTGGCTGAGCATGGCAGATTGTGTACTCAGGGTTTAGGGCACACAGTATTGGAAATATTTGACTGAAATGCGGCACATATTTGAAAACAGAAAGAAAGATCAAGAGAAAGAAAGACAGAGAAAATCTAAATAAAATTATGATAGGACAAAAAGCAAAGGAGCAAAAACAGCAACAATTGGCACAGCAAATAGATCTCACCATTTGGCTTTAACAGGGTTTTTCAGCCATGCTGTACAGCATGGTAAATAAGGGGAAAAAGGTTTATGACACAGCTGGCTCCACCATAAACGTCGTACAATACTTGCATGAACAGCATTGTTTAAAATACACGCAGAACTGACGGCGCAGCCTACAATAAAAAAAAGGCCCTTGAGAAATAACTACATGAAGTACTACAAGATGAAGGAAGACTGCCTGCAATAAACACTATTGGCAGAATATTTCAGCAAAAGTGTCACCCCGTGCTTTAATGGGGAAGAAGCAAATTATGATGTTGAATGCAAGTTTGCTATCATGCATGCTATGTGTATTACCGCAGAGCTGCTAGCAGTAGAGTAGTGTTAAAACTAGGCCTGGGCAAAATTTCCGTTCCGTTCGCGGAATTTGCGATAATTTGACATTTTTGCGTTCCGCGGAGAGCGCGAAAATGTCAAAAATTCCGGTTTCCGCAGCTTGGCGATAATTTGTTTCTTGCTCGCGCTGTAAAATGATACATTCTCGCGCGCGCGCGATCGCCTTACCTGAATCCCTGCGTTCGCCGACAAGTTTTCTTGATCCGGTCGCGTTCTCCATGAGATGTTGTATTGTTTTTAGCCATTTGCGCTGTCTCGCGACAGTTCGCGCCCGCAGTGACGTCATGCGTCGCGCGATCACGTCTTTCTTCTCGCGATCATGCACCGCGAGAACAACTCAAAACAAGATGGCCGCGCCCGCAAGCAGCCACATGGGTAAGTTGGCGACCCGCAACCATGCAGAAAATCGCGCGAACATGCCGGAAAAAAACTTCCGCATCTTCGCGATATTTCTGCTTGTTTGCGATAATTTTAAACATTCTCGCGATAATTTGCGAAGGTTAATTCCGCAAATTCCGCCCACCCCTAGTTAAAACAAAGGAAAGCGGGTTCACCTTGCAGCGTTCTGAAGCAGCTGTGCTGTTATTAATGTGCTTTCCTGAAACAATTGCAGGGCCTAGCTTAAATAGGCGTTTCTAACTCAGACATTTCACTTGGCTAGCTAGCTGACTTTCTGTGATCCACTTTGCACCAGCCCTACTCGACTTTAACAGTCCCACGTTTTCAGTAAGTCTCCTGAAGTCAACCTACTCATAACTGCTAAGAAAGGAAGGGGAAAAGCGTCACTCTGAACACATCCCTCAAATGCGCTTGGTACATCCAGCCGCGGACTCGGTTCGCTTACTATGGAAAATGAGTATGATGCGAACGACGTGCCAGTGGCACGAAAGAAAACATGGTGCAGTGGCGACTAATTATTAATTATGCAGAATTCGGACCTGACCTATACCTCACAAAACCTGAATGGAAGAGTGGGAGGGAGGGGGAGGAAGGATGTGGCTATAGACAAAGAAGCCGATCTCCAAACTGAGGTACCAGGCAAGCAAATACAAATTTTAATCTGAAATTTAGTTATATTCCAACATAGTTAATGTAGATGCTGGATTCATATAACAGGATTGCACCATTGTGAAGCAGGAGGTTATTTATCATGAAGCAGGCAGGCAATGTAATTTCATGTTTGTTTTACAGCATGCGCTAGAGCAAGCTATGGCTTTGCTATACATAGTGTAGCTTACACACATGCAAATCATAAACACAATCAAAAATGGTGTCACCATGACGAACTAGGTGATATATCTTAAATCTCCCTAGCTCTCCACTTGGAGACCTGTGGTGCCTGAAGCCACTATGTGTTGCAGTGCACTGAGCACTGCTGTGATAACTACATGCCTTGGAAACTATGTTCAGTTGTCTGCATGCATCACCTTTGCAAAAAGAAGCTGCCATTTTGTTTAAGTGTGATGCATGTCTGTACATACAGTGGAGAGTTGGGGGCTTGTTCTCTTTGGTGCCACATGCTGTTTGCACATACTGTGGTGTCTGAGGCTCGTTCCCTCCAGTGCCACATGAAAGCTCAAATCTTGCTTTACAAACAGCGATGTGTTTCAATGTAGCAATAGGTGTGAAGCCTGCAGCACTCATAAAAGGCCCTCGCTTCTCTGTCTGTAGCTGAGTGCTTGTCAGCAGGGCTTCAAATCATTAAGACCAGCTTAACAAGGGCACACCAGCGCAGGCCCTCTGTAATCAGTCTAATTTCAGGCAATGGGCCACAACCAAGGCAAAGGTCATGAACTAGGAAATGTGCCAAGATAACAATAAGATTTTAAGCCCTATTTACAGTGGGGCTCAGAGTGAGGTAAACATGAGCACTCGTAAAGACGAGCACGAAACTGAGAAAAAAAAAGTGCCCCATAATGAACAGATAAGCACCGAAAGTGGAATGATACCTGTAGTTAGGCACTGCTCCTTTGGGAGGAAACAAATGACAACAAGGAGGGACACAGAGCAAATATTACCAACTAGCAAGCACACTTTTTTAAAGGATAATCAAGGTAATGCATAAAAAGGCAAAGGGCGGGCTGTAAGCCCATAAAGTGTATACAATATGTCTCAAAGAGACGGCACAAGCATTACTTAGGCTTGACCTTAAAAGGAGGGGGCAGAAATCGAAGCAAGGAATTTACCAATGGGGCTGTAATACATTTTACAACAAAGAAACTACCACTGTCTGCAAAGAAGATTTATACTGTACATTTCTTTGGATGCTTATGGTTTAATGAAGTTCAAATGGTTTTGTAAAGATGCTAAAATTTGTATGTCACATGCAAACTTCATATAATATTCAATATGAGCTATTTTCTCCTTTTATTTATAAACCACCACCTGTGGTTACTTATCATAGTACGGGGTGAAGAGTTGTCATCCATTGATGCACACAACAGCGTGTACTAAGGCTACATTATTGCTATTGTTTCATTTACAAAGCTCTTAAAGAGGGTAGCTGAAATATTTGCCTACCTAGTGCCTCACGAATCACTTGCTTAGATGTCTGAAACATTGACAATAGATGCTGGTCAGAAAGGAAGCACAAGGAGTCTTTTGCTGGACTTCCTCATGCCGTCTCCCTCATGCTCCCATAACAAGACATTGTTTAGTGTGAGGTAAACAGCATCCCATGTTAGAATATTATCTCACACATTCTAAATACCAGCTACCCAAGACAGACATTCACAGAGCCCATTTCACAAAAAAGCCTTGTTTCTGCACTCAGCCATCTATGACAGATCACCAGTTCTGGTTTCCATCGTACTAAATTTCTCAAAAATCGCCATAAAATGCATCACAATTTCTGTAGCAGTTGCAGGGTTCCAGGTCTTTCTTTAAAAACCTTTGTGATTTATTTATATTTTTAACCACTGTGGATGTAATTACATATCTTTAATCATAAGTGATACAACATTTCACATTGTAAACTATTTCACTGTACTCCATTGTGGATGGTATTTTCCAAGGATGAGTTCCCTTCAGATAGTCCATCTTTAAGTTATGTTGAAGGGTTGGCTAGAGTAAATCTATAAACCTTAACTGGAAGGGAATGAATTGCACTGGAGTTTTAAAATGTATTTAAAAAACAACTTCAAAGCAGAGGCCACAAAAGGGGGAGGGGTTCATACCCAAACCCTTAAACACCAGCCATCAAAGTTTGATACACACAATATTACCTCATTTTTGTGTAATATGGAACATGAATCAAAGAGTTGTGACTGCAATGTGATCTTTTGCAAATGACAAGTCCTCTTAAACTGAAACAATTGCACCAGTAAGTCAGGCTTATGAACGGTGAATGGTGGTGTGAATTGGATCATAATGTTGACAATCCTTTCATCAGTCCATAACTGTGCGTCTCTCATTTAACTGATACTTGTTCTAATTTCTACCAATCATGATCTAAAGACTAAGGGGATTATTGACTAGTACAGTGGTGAAGCGTGCCTTTAAGCCAAGAAGGCTAACAGCACGCTCTGTCACTTTAGAAACGCAGGGCTCCACAATATTTACAAGAATATGGTGCAGCCTGCATTTCCCCCGGTGCTGGCGCTAAATGTGGCTGCCTTGCACCAACGCAGGCACACTTGCACCATAGTGCAAGTGTGTCTGCCTTGAAGAGGAAGATTGTTTATGCGCAGGAAGGTGTCCCTCCCTGCACATAATCTTTAAATGGAGTTTTGTAACTTCAATGTGGGCTGCTCAATGCAGCACACATACAAGTTGCAAAACATCATTTTTTTTAAATGATTGTTGATCTGCAGGAATGGACACCTCCCTGCTCATAAACAATTATTGATGTTTTGCTGTGGCACAACACAGCACACATGGAAACAGCAAAAATAAGGAGAAATTAAACATTTCTCCTTGTTTCACCAGGTTAAGACCAGTTTTTACCTGGTCTTAATTTTGCGCTGGTCCTTATTTATGCCAACCTTGTAAATGTGGAGCAGCGTCAAAATCAATGGGTGTTGTGGTGGAACTCCCACAGCAACACCCATTGCCCTCCTCTTTCACGCTAAGTATAGTGTAAAAGTGTGCCTTATTTACAAGGCAGTGTTAAGTCGCGTTAGGTGGCTGAACACTGCCTTATAAATAAGGCGCAGCCACTTCTGCCACCACAACGTCGTTAAAAGTGACGTTGGGGTGGCGATAGGGGCTAGTAAATATACCCCTAAGTCTACTTTATGAAATGCTAGGCATGTCACATCAATTTATTATGAACATTTAACCGCCAAATACTGTGCTTTCCCAACTCCTGTACCAGCTCTGGAACAGCCACACTTATTGAAAACAACAGCTTTTTTTGCCATGGCATTTTGAGCAGATATAACATAGTAGATATGTATTTTACCATAATCATTTGAGAATTCTTCACATTGATCTGTATGCTTCGTGTGAAGTAGTAGGCATCTTCTTGCTGTAAAATTAGTGAAAGGAACTGATTAGTTCTCACAAATGAAAGGAACACAAACACCTTCAATTAAATATTGAGATAATTAAATGTACCTATGACCAAACACTCAATAGGTGAGGGAGTGAATGGTTTGAAGAATAACAGGAATCGTTGTCTGCAATCAGCTCCCAACCCCACCATCTTTCTATTATGAAATGAGACCCTTAAATAAAAGAGGGACCTCTGTCCTGCATTCCTCTGATGGCAAGCAGATTTCAAACTATTTTATGGCGACAAGGGTTATTTAATTAAAGTCTAATCAGTGTGGGGTTCATGCTCGATCAAAACTACTTTGCAGGTATTTCCTCCTCTGATGTATACACTGGGGCTTGTGCACACTGCCTGCACTCGCCCTCCTCGTCTTGATGACGTCAGATGCTTGGATGGTTCTCAGAAGGGCCACTGGGCGTTGATCTTAAGGTCCCAGAGATATAAACTTCTACATACCTTCATGCTTGAAGAATGCTGCTGCAGGCTATAGTCAGAAGAATACGCTGTATAAGAATAACATGCACAGTTTATTTTCTGGATGAAATCAGGATAACTCCTGACAAAATATTTAGCTGTGGGCACAAATAGACAGTGCCCATACCTCTGCTCAGTAATCAAACAACACATTACACCTCAATTTCTTGACACAAGTCAAAACTAACTAATATTACCCGTGACTAATTCGGATTTTGCATAAACTTGGAAAACACAGTAAATCAACCACACCTTGGGATACACATTCATTTCTGCCCCCACTTGTTAACGTTTGAATTATTTACTAATTTTAAACAATGCATGTACTAAAATGCAACCTCCTATTTTAAATGTACCTGTAATCACTGTTTAAAATACTAAAACAATGTAATGGACATTCTAAATGTAGGGTACAACATTTATCCTGAAAAGAAATAAAATATATATGTTTTGTTCCTTGTTAATGTTTACGAATAGCAAACAGGTTTGCAAGAAGGACAACAATCATATTTGACTGGGATTCAGATTATGAAGAATGATAAACGTTCCTCACGCTGTGAGATAAAGTACAACGCATGAAGAAAGTGTGAGAGTAGAAGAAAAAGAGAGACTCTGCAATACTGTGTTCAACACATTACCTTATCATAGAGAACCGATTATCTGAATCACTTAAATGAAATCATGGGTTTTTGCATAAACTTAGAAAATGCGGGACCTGAACTCTCATTGCTTGGGGATACAAATGAGATCCACCTTTGTCTCAACAGCAAGCATGGACATTTATGTAGATTCCTACAAAATTAAAATTAACACCGAGCTGAATTTAAATTCTTCACAGTTGATAAATCATTCATCTTGATGACCACAACAAAAAATATGGGGCAGATTTACAAACCCTTGCTCCACTTTTGCGTCACTTTTCCCATGTTAAAATTAAAACCCAGCAGAATTTAAATTCTTCACAGTGTGATAAATCATTCATCTTGATGACCAGAACAAAAAATATGGGGCAGATTTACAAGCCCCTTGTGCCACTTTTGCGTCACTTTTCCCGTGTTAAAAGCGACGCAAAAGTGGCGCAAGGGGCTTGTAAATCTCCCCCTATATATTTAACGCAACCATATTGTATCTCTGAACCAACTATATTCCTATGACTATCCAGTGAGAAAGAGAGAAAGAATCGGAAAAGAGAGACCGTGTGTATAGAAATAACAAAAAGGAAAGACTAACTGGAAAATTAATAAACCTTCAGAAACAAGTGTTTATCATCCTCAATCTTTTGATGACAAGCTTGATATGAAGAAATTCTTTCATCTGTTTCAGTAGATGGATCATTATGAATAATAGAAGATAGCAGAGAAGTTAGCAAGATCACACATGGCTGGGTTAAAAGGCCTTGGAGTAGATGTACTGATCCAGCTCTTTATGTATTTATTTGAGTCTAGCAAACGACCCGCGAATCACTAAGGAGCCTTTGTTAACACCCAATGATCCTATCTCCAAGAACTTCTTCAAAGGATGAGAGCCTTTGTCTTCTGATGAATCTTGGACTTGAGGCCGTTTTTGAAAATGTATTCAATTTATTTGATTGTTACCAGCTCTACTATAGAAATTTGTGAACTAGTTTCTTAATTAAAATAGGAGATTGTGCTGCCAGTCACTGAAATGATTTTGAAATTGTGAGAAAGGAAAAGATAGACAAAAATTTGAAAAAAAAATCAAAAATGTCCCATCACACTGCATTGAGGTAATGCACTGCAGCAATAAGCAAATGTGATGCCTCATCAGCAAACACCCAACCTGATGACATCGGATCTGCATTTTATGAAATTGACAAGAACCACGGTTTACTCATAACAACATATTCGTAAGTGAAAGTTCCTGACACTGAGCTTGTTCCTCTTACTAATGAACAGCTCTCAAAACATAACAGACTTTAGCTTGTTCTACCCACTTACCCAAGCAGCTTCCGAGAGCAAAGAGCAAGAAGGCAAAATGCATCTTCATGTTTGCTGTTTGACTGGTCTTGTGGTCTCTTGCAGAAATGCAGAACACTCAACCATCTGTGGGTAGTTCCACTCCAAGATCCTTTATTTATACCGAAACTGAGGCCTTTGTGGTGGTGCCCTCCTCCCTGGTATGTAAATGCTAGATTTTTTCAGTGCTTTCCCAGCAGACGAATCTCAGGGTTATTGCAAACAGAGGAAAGTGTTGTCATATTTGAAAAAGATTTAGTTGATTAATCAGATCAGGAGCTTTAGGCTTGTGAACCTGGTTAAGTCTCTTTGTAAATATTGTGTTTTGCACAGTGTACTTTATTAAGGGTCTCTTGTTTCTACTGATAAAAATGAATATTCCGGCATATTTGGCTGCTCATCCGGTACTGTTTCCCAAGATTTCCAATATTTATTGGCAACCAAATGAATTGGCGGGGAAAGGAGTTGGCCTAAAGGCTAGGGTGGTCGACCTCGAATCTGGGGAACTGGGTTCGAGTCTCCGCAATGAGTCTGAACATCCTGTGATTCTGGGCAAATCACTTTATCTACCGGTGCCTAACCAAAATGAATGCGTCCTCATGTAATGCAACTGGTGCTATGTAAATCACTCTGATACCCGATACCAGGTCACGTTCACGCTATATAAAGCTCTGTAAAAAAACAAAAAAAAACGCCCTTCCCTTCCTACTCACAGATGAACAATAAATCATCCATGAAGCCTCAACAAAGTGACACATTGGTGTGGGATTGCTATGTTGAACCTTTGACATAAAACCTTACAGTCTGAACGGGGCACAAGAGCAACACAGCCCCTAAGTTTGAATTATCAAGCCATTCGAGGTCACCTTGCATGACCTTGCATGGTTTGATAACCAAAGAGTAACTCAACGCAGCTCAAATCACTGCCTTGCATTACTCTGCCCAGGGAGGCATTCCATGGATGGAGCATAGATTTTCCCATGCATTCAGCCATGGAATTCAGCTTATTCCCGGATTTACCATCAGTGGTAAACCTGGGAATGCATCAAAATGCTACTCTTCCCTAGGCGACCTCCTGTGCCTCACAGAACGGACGCTCCCCGCCACTGCTCTGCCACTTACCTGCCTCCGCTGCCTGACGCCTGATCTCCGCATCTTCTTCCCGCCGCATCTTTTTCCCGCCACTTACCTGACGCCGCTGCTTGCCTCCGGATACCGCCTCCCGCCTCCCAGGTAACGCCGGCTGCCTCCTGGCCGCTCCTCACGCCGCTGCCTTCACTCCTCCTACCTGCTGACCTCCGCTGGGCACCGGGTGACTTCCTGCCTGCTCCGCCGCTTCCCGCCACCCCAGGTGCCTCCTCCCACTCCCGCCTCCACCTCCGGCCCGCCCCCCCTCCCTGCCCATTGGCCACCCCGCTCCCGCCTCCCGCTGACCCTCCCTCCCGGCTCCTTATTTATGTCACCCCCTCCGCGACCGCGCAGCGGACGCGCGCAGCGGGTGCGCCTTATGTGCGCCGAAGGTGCGCCAAAGGTAAGCCCGTCTGTGCCCATCCGCGCCTGGACCGTGCCCAGCGCCAGACCCCCTGGCCCCCGCGCCCGCCAGCCCCCCCGCAGGACCTACGACTTCGCTACGCTCATCGCACTCAAAACCGCCCGAGCCCCCGGATGCTACCAAGCGTCCCCGCGACGCACCCATGGACCCTTCGTCTGCCGATCCTGCAACTTCTCCTGCCTCCGAACAAGCACCACGCCCACCAAGACGGACAACAGCAACCACCTCAAGTGCATCCTGATCAACACCCGCTCCATCCACAGACACGCCGTGGAACTCTGGAACCTCCTCGACACCGCATCTCCAGACGTCGCCTTCCTCACGGAAACCTGGATGACCGACTCCTCAGCCCCCGACATCGCCATAGCCATCCCGGACGGCTACAAGATCATCAGGAGGGATCGCAACAACCAGACCGGAGGGGGCATCGCCATCGCTCACAAAAGCACCATTCGCATCTCGACTGACTCCACCGACGCATTCAACACCGCCGAATACCTGCACTTCCAGATCCACACCGACCCCAAGACTACCCTCAGAGGCACCCTCATCTACAGACCCCCGGGACCACACGCACAGTTCTGCGAAGACGTCACAGACTTCATCAGCCCTCACGCCCTCCCCTCCACCGACTACATCCTCCTCGGAGACCACAACTTCCACCTGGAGAACAACAACGACCGCAACACGACCACCCTGCTGGACAACCTCGCCAACCTCGGACTCCAGCAACTGGTCAACACCCCCACCCACTACGCCGGCCACACGCTTGACCCCCTCTTCTCATCCAGCAAGCACATCACCTTAAGCCACTGCACCGGACTCCACTGGACTGACCACAGCTGCGTCCACTTCAGCTTCAAGAAGAACACGGTCCAGCACCACCCGAAGCAGGTTCCCCACAGAAACTGGAGCAAGATCACCGTCGACCAGCTCACCACCTCCCTCAGCCAGAACCCACCGGTCAGGACAACGGACCCTAACACAGCAGCCCTCGACCTCACGCAATGGCTGACCTCCTGTGCCAACGACCTCGCCCCACTGAAGAACCCATTCACCAGGCCCAGAAGCAAGAAGGCCCCCTGGTTCACCGACGAACTCAAGGACTTCAAGAAGGCCTGCCGCACCCTCGAGAAGGCCTGGCTCCTCGACAAGACCACCGACAACATGACCGCCCTCAAACTCGCCACCCGCAGACATCACCAGCTCATCCGCACCACCAAGAAGAAATCTTTGAAGGAACGACTGGACAAGAACGCCCATGACAGCAAGGAGCTCTTCAACATCGTCAAGGAGTTCTCCAACCCCAGCAACGGCAACAACGATATCACTCCCTCGCAGGACCTCTGCGACTCCCTCGCCTCGTACTTCCACCGCAAGATCGCCGACATCCACAACAGTTTCGGCGCTCCACCCCCGCACCCATCGACCGAACCTACGCACCCCGCCGCTATCCTCCAGACATGGACCAAAGTGACCCTCGAAGACACGACACGCATGATGAACACCATCCACTCCGGATCTCCGACCGACCCATGCCCCCACCATGTCTTCAACAAGGCCGCCTCTACCATCGCACCCCACCTCCGAGACATCATCAACGCCTCCTTCGACACAGCCACCTTCCCGGAGAGCTGGAAGCACGCCCAGCTCAGCGCACTACTGAAGAAACCAACTGCGGACCCGACCGACCTCAAGAACTTCCGCCCTATCTCGCTCCTTCCATTCCCTGCCAAAGTCATCGAGAAGGTCGTCAACAAGCAGCTGGCCACCTTCCTCGAGACGAACGGATCCCTCGACCCATCGCAATCCGGATTCAGAGCCAACCACAGCACCGAGACCGCCCTCATCGCAGCCACCGACGACATCCGAGCCCTGCTCGACAAAGGTGAAACAGCGGCACTCATCCTCCTTGACCTCTCCGCAGCATTTGACACTGTCTGCCACCGCACCCTAGTCCAACGCCTCAACGACACCGGCATCCAGGGGATTGCTCTGGAATGGATCATCTCATACCTCTCCGGCAGAACACAGAGAGTACGCCTCCCTCCGTTCCGCTCTGAGGCCACCGAAGTCATCTGCGGCGTCCCGCAAGGATCATCGCTCAGCCCCACTCTCTTCAACATCTACATGAAACCCCTCGCTGCCATCACACACCAACACAACCTCAACATCATTTCCTACGCCGATGACACCCAGCTGATTCTCTCCCTCACCAGAGACCCCGACACCGCCAAAGCCGACCTACACGAAGGGTTGAAAGATGTCGCCGAATGGATGAACATCAGCCGCCTGAAGTTGAACACGGACAAGACAGAAGTCCTCATCCTGGGACCGTCGCCCTCCGCATGGGACGACTCCTGGTGGCCCCCGGCCCTGGGCACCGCACCCAAGCCAACGGACCACGCACGCAACTTGGGCGTCATCCTGGACTCCTCCCTATCGATGACCAGACAAGTCAACGCCGTCTCCTCATCTTGCTTCCACAACCTCCGCATGCTCCGCAAGATCTTCAGATGGATGCCAACCGAGACCAGGAAGACTGTCACCCAGGCCCTCGTCACCAGCAGACTAGACTACGGAAACACCCTCTATGCCGGTACAACAGCCAAGCTTCAGAAAAGACTTCAGCGTATCCAGAACGCCTCCGCCCGTCTCATCCTGGACGCCCCCCGACGCAGCCACATCTCGAGCCACCTGAGAGACCTGCACTGGCTCCCTGTCAACAAGAGGATCATGTTCAGACTCCTCACCCACGCACACAAATCCCTCCACGACCTGGGCCCAAGGTACCTCAACGAACGCCTGACCTTCTACACGCCCACCCGACAGCTACGATCCGCGAACCTCGCCCTCGCCGTCGTCCCTCGCATCCAGAGAGCCACCGCCGGAGGAAGATCCTTCTCCTACCTGGCGGCTAAGACATGGAACTCCCTGCCCGTCCACCTGCGGCTGACCCAGGACCACCTCGCCTTCAGGAAACAGCTCAAGACCTGGCTGTTCGAGCAGTAGCAGACCCCCTCCCCCAAGCGCCTTGAGACCCTTCCGGGTGAGTAGTGCGCGAAACAAATTCCTTGATTGATTGATTGATTGATTGATAGGTGAACAATATCATTATTTCTCCTCATTACGTCCTCTTTTTAGAGGTGTTGCATTCAGCAGCACACATAGAAAAAGCAAAATGCCTCAGGGAAACAGGCACCCTTGAGCCATGGTGCAAGGGTGCCTCCGTTGGCACTGAGCAGCCAAAACACCACCAGTGCAAGGAAAGGACAGGAATGCGTTGTATTATATTAAATACGGCGCATACCTGCCCTTTCCATTTCATGCAGCACAGCACAGCAAGGAGGCTTGCTGTGCTGTGCTGCGCTGTGTGAAACCTCGATAAATAAGGCCCTCAATTTGTATCCATATTCGGCTGATGTGTGAATGTGTTCAGTGACTCTTTCATTTCGTATTTTTAGATTTTATTTACTGAGCCTTGTAAAATAATCTAATAGTAACGTCCCATAGGTAACAAGTAGATCAGGGCCAGACTGGCCGTAGTGGGCACCTAGTGTTTTTCTCAGTGGGCCGGAAGTGTGGGGGCTGGTTTTCAAGGGGTGGGGGCCAGTTTGGTTACTGGGAACCGGTTTTGCAGCAGCGCTGCAATATCGCCCCCTGTAACAAAAGTTGCAGCAGTGCTAAAGCGGCAGTAGGGCTGCTTCGCGCTAGCACCCCACATCCCCCCGCGTTGCCGGTCCAGCAGAACTGCCAGGCCTGGTTTGTGTTCCCAGTCTGGCCACGGAGTAGATGTCAAGCTTTTGGATACTGTATATGAAGATATGGTAAATGTACAAGTAGTAGTGTGCAATGACACCAAAAGTTCACAAATTACAACAAAACATATGGCAATGAGAGGTGCCAGAGTAAGGCTGTATGCTTAGAAAGGTCTACAAATCCTACAACAACTGGTGAAAAGGGTCTTACCTCCTCTGCATACAGAATAGTTTAGGTACACATTGTGATGAGGGCCATGAGCTCATGACCCTGGTGGACACACAGTCACAGCATGCATAAATGGAATTCCCTTCCTTTCTTTTCCATAGACCATTCGTACTATCTATCGTGATTGCATTCTAACTACTGATCAAACAGAATGACCTTCTCACAATGAAAAACAAACACCATCTAGTGGTCCTTTTCCTTTACAATCTGTTCCCTATTTATTGCCATGTTATAACACCATAGCCCATATTTACAAGCCCATAGCGCCACCGGACCTTCACGTTTTTTTGATGCATCGGTATGACTGTGTGCTTGGTCATGTTTATAAGGCCACGCAAAGCCACTTTGCGTAGATTTTCACAGCCATGTAAATAGGGTCCTCTTTCACACACTACTATGCATTAAAGAGGTGTGTCATGGGTGTTGCGGTGGGTGTTCCCACTCAGCACCCATGGCTTTTTTACACTCCCCCAGATTTGCAAGGTTTGGTGAATCTGAGGCAGTGCCAAAAACTAACGCCTTTTATGGGGAGGCCTTAAAGTGGTGCAAGGAGGAGAAATACTTTTATGTATACTCATTTTTGCTCTTTCTATGTGTGCTGCGTTCTGCAGCACACATACAAGGAGCAAAACGCCATTAATGATTGTTTTTGCACAGGAAGGTGTTCCTTCTTGCACAAACACTATCATCCCTACAATTGAGGCATCCTTGCAGCATTGTGCAAGTGTGCCTGCATTGTGGCACAGCTGCTGTTTTAGCAGAGAGGGAGAGCACAGGGGTGCCTCTTATTCCTGTAATTATGGCGCATCCCAGCATTTTTTTAAATGATGCATCTCAGTGCAGCAAAATTGCTTGCGATGCCGTGCTGCACATTTCACTGTAAATATGCCCCGATATTCCCATCAAATGGTTGTGATATAGGGCGGATTTTTGA
Organism: Triturus cristatus; assembly: GCF_964204655.1. Lineage (NCBI taxonomy): Eukaryota > Metazoa > Chordata > Amphibia > Caudata > Salamandridae > Triturus > Triturus cristatus. The sequence continues at coordinate 1,108,926,893 of NC_140590.1, forward strand.
GTTTGAGTGGATTTCGAGACTGGAGTGAGCTTTTTCATACAAACTGTTCCTATGTTATGCGGCTATTTAATTTTTACATGTTGCCGTTTTGTAAGAAATGAGTTTACTGGTTGACAGGGTTGAAAACCCTTGTGAAGCAGCAACCACAATTCTTGACAGGGTTTAGTCACACTCGAACCTCAAATTAACTTGGTAACTTGGCGCAGAGCAGTCAAGCTTAACTTAGAGTAAAAATATATATGCAGCACCTCATACAGAAACAAAATGAAACACAACTCAAGAAAAATCCCACACCAGTTTGGAAATATAGAGCAAATTTTAATAAATAATATGGCATGAAAATGAAAACAATCCAATGAGTGGAACCAGAGTTATGGACTTGTAATGAGTTAATTGAAAATAGTGCCAAAAAGCCCAAAACACCAGAAGCAAGGTCAAGAATGTGATGCATATAGCTAGGACCAAACTGAGGTGGCATGGTGGGTGAAAAATTATGGATTGGGATGCAGCCCAAGCAATTGCCAGTCACTGAGTTATTGTCAGCATTTCATCCATCACTTTGTTTTTTTTTCACTCGCTGTGACCTGGTCGTACAAGACCAGGAGAAAGTCACAAGTTCAGGTCAACTGTGATGAAGAGCGGTTCGGATACAGGGACCAGGTTAGTCCCATTGAAAAATGTACATTCTCAGTCCAGTGCCAAAATTTCGTGCTGGAAGGATCCGCGGGGAGCAGGGAGAGGGTCATGGATGCCTGACGAAGAAGTGCGGAGAACTGGTCGGGCGTCAAGGTTAGTTGCTCCTGTAGTGCGAAGGGTGGATTTGCTGGAACTTGATGCTAGCACAGGCAGCAACATCGTGGTTTGAACATGCCCGTTTACATTTTTCCAAGAGCCCAAAAACTTTGACGGAGCTCAACAGAGCCTCACTGAAGGTCCAGAACCTGAGGGGCACCACTTGAGGGTTAGAACTCACTTCAGCAAGAGCCAGCATGGCTCAGGCAGGCCCAGTTGTGGGTTCAGTTGCAGGTCCAGGGAGCAAGTCAGTTGGGCAGTTGCTGGGAGCCTCTGGAGAGTATGTCCCTGAAGCTCAGAACAGGAGGTCAGCCAGCTGACCCTTGGAGCCAATTCAGTCTGGGATGAAGGGTCCAAGTCCAATATTCCTTCTCAGCAAGCAGGGCAGCAGGCACCAGAGCAGCAGGGCAGCAGAGTTGCAGGCCTTCTAGCAGCAAAGTAGCACAACAGTCCTTCTTCTGTGGTATCCACCAGTCCAGAATTGTACTGAAGAGCTGGTGTCTGAGGTTAAATATGTATACCTGGAGCCTTTTTTGAAATGGGAGCAACTTCTAGAGTATTCCCTTTGAAGTGCTCAAGTTTCCTGCCTCCCCTGCAATGGCTCCAGACTAACTACAGGGTATGCAGCCCTTTGTCCTGGCAGACACAGCCTAGTCAAGTGTAAGTAGATCTGTGCCCAGCTCCACCCTCCCATCCTGCCAGTTATGGCCCATCCAGGGACACCTACGCTCTCTATTTTGTGTGGTGCCTTGAAGGAATTCACAAAGTTCTGCAGGAACTAAATGACTAATGAAGGAAAATGCCAACTTTATGACACTGGCATTTTCAAAATTGTAATTTAAAAACTACCTTTACCACAGGATTTTTTATTACAACTTCAAAGATACCAACCATGAACTGGTTACTTGCTCCCGTTTGAAGTTAGCACTTATTAGATGTAAGAAGGTAACTCCAATGTTATCCAATGGGAGAGATGGGTAGTGCAATAGCGAAAACAAATTTAAGAGCACTACCAAGACATGAAAATCTTAAGAGGTACATGACTACCTGTTTGAAAACACTGCACTCTGCCTTTTAGGCTGTCCACTACATACCCTAGGGATGGCATATTTGCTTCAAGAAGGAAGGTTTGGGCCTGTAAAAAGGAGTTATTTGGCCAGGTTGAAATGTCTTAAAACAGTGCACAAAGGCTTCAATGGCAGACCTGAGACATGTTTGAAAGGGCTATTAAGTGGACAGCATAACTAGTGTTCCAGGCTCACTAGTAGCACTTATTTTACAGGCTCTGGTCACAGGTAGTGTCAGTCTACTAGGGACTTACAAGTAAATTAAATATACCAGTCATGTATAAGCCAATGTTACCATATTTTAAGGATTGAGCACAGGCACTTTAGCACTAGTTAGCAGTGGTAAAGTACACAGAGTCGTAAGGCCACCAAAACGAGATCAGAAACAAAATAGATGTAGGAGGCAAAATGTTTGGGGGAAGAACACCCGAGGCTGAAAAGTCTAGCAAACTATGCAATATGCAGGTATTCTTTTAAGATTGAACTTCTTAGCACCAGAAATTCTATCGGAAAACAAATCACTTGGTTCACCCTTCTGTGGCTATGAAATAACGAATAAAGGCAATGGGTGGCCTTTTCCTCTCCTTTTTCAGGGGCCAGGACCTACCTATCCATCCTTGTACTTTGTCCTGTTGGACATTTGCACTGTATTCTGCTACCCATGCAATGGTCCTGACTACGCGTGGCCCTTTTCAAACTGACGGGATTCTCCGATTCCCTGAAGTGGTCCCACAAACATTTGCAGATATTTTGGGTGCAGTTTAGTATTGAAACTCCACCCAAAGGCCTGAAGCCAAGCTTTGATTGATACCTCATTAAAGAGAGACCTGCGTATATATGGCTGGATTCGCATGACACTTCAAGCACACATCTGGAGTCTAGTCCACCAGACAACGCCTAAAGCTTCATTAAACATTTCAAAGATGAAAGTGCAATTTTACTGCACCAAAGGCTAAAATGAACTCTTTTAACGAAGCCAAACATTTGTAAGATAAAACTTATTGAATTGAAAAGAACAGTTGAGAATTTTGGATGCAATCATACGCTTGCTAAACAAACTCGATTATAATGTTTGCTAAAGAAACTGTGGGGCATATTTACAAGCCCCTATTGCCACAGGAATGTCACTTTTAAAAACATTCCTGTGGCGATGCAGGTTGTGCCTTGTTTGCAAGGCAGTGTTAAGCCACTTAACATGCCTTAATGCTGCCTTATAAATAAGGCAACCTTTCATGCTATACTTAGTGTGAAAGGGGTGGGCAATGGGTGTTGTGGTGGGTGTTTGGCTGCCACACTCGTTGATTTTGACGCTGCTCTCTATTTACAAGGGTGGCATATAAAAGTAGCAGCATCAACTTTAAGACCAAAAAAAATAAACCTGATCTTAACATGGTGAAACAAGGAGAAACGCTTAATTTCTCCTCTTTTTTGCTGTTACTAAGTGCGCAGCACTGTGCAGCACACATAAAAACAGCAAAATGCTTTGCATGACTCTTTATGTGCAGGAAGGTGTCCCTTCCTGCACATAAACAATCATTTTAAAGATGACGGGTTGCAAAGTCTATGCGTGCAGCACAATGCACCATACAAATGAGTTACAAATCGCCATTTAAGATTGTTTATGTGCAGGAAGGGACACCTTCCTGCACATAAACAATCTTCCCCCCAACGCAGGCACCCTTGCACTATGGTGCAAGGGTGCCTGTGTTGGCACTGGGCAGCTGAAATTAACACCAGTGCAGGAGGAAACGCAGGGCTACACCATATTGTTAGAAACACAGTGCAGCCCTACATTTCAGAAGTGGCTGAGCACAGCGTGAAGCCAAGAAGGCTAACGCCGCGCTTCGTCACTTCTTTGTAAAGATGCCCCTGTGTTCCGCATTTTAGAGAAAAAGACAACCTTTTCTTTCTTGTGCATTGTTTGTGCATTGTTTGTGTTATTTTTAAATACTATTTCATTGTCGGATAACTTAACTTGGACGGAAAAAGAGAAGACAATTTAACCACTTTCTTGTCACTATAGGAGAGGGCAAATCAATCTGTTACAATCCAATAAACCATCTTGCACACACCACTAAAGATATCAAAGATATACTCCAGTTTTTTAGTATGACTAACATTGGCAGTGTGTGTCAAAATCTATCATATAGCTAGCTCTGAACTGAGGTGGCAAAGTGAGCTAAAGAACAATGATTGATTCAACCCATATCTGTGACCGGGGGTGAGTGTCTGAAAAGTTTCAGCGCTCCGTCTTTCATCTCCTTGTGTTCTAGAGTGTCAAAAGCCAACATGTCTGTTCTTCCACTGTACACATATGTGTTTTGTGTATAAACCATGACTCCACGCAACATCTAAGAGAACCAATTGTGTAATGCGCTCAAAGAAAGGTCAAGAGGATGAAACATCAAAGTTTACTAAAAGGTGGTTTGTCAGCTGGATGTTAAGGAGGGGATTTTACAGTCAAACCAATATTATGTTTTACTCAACATTGTAGTTTTGTTTTTTATCGCTCATTTTCATTTGGGAGCCTGCCCCCAACAGCGCAACACAGTAATTTCCTTCCCACCTCCCTATCTCGACCTTTTTATTTTGCTCGCTGCACATTTAGACTCAGGAGGACATGGTGAGGCTGAGATGACTATCATGAATAATGTCATCCATTCCTGAAAAAACCTCCGAACATTCACTGGTTGGTGGCTATGTCATTTTACATCTTGTCTTCAGGCAGTTACACACTAAGGATCCGAAAATATGGAAGATGTTTACGCCAGATTGTAAAGGATGTACTCCAGTGCTTAATTTGTGCCGGTGCTTTCCGTTGCTTAACACCGGCACTTATTTATCAGGGCCGGGTCTACTCTAGTCCCGAGTGCTTGGACCACCTCACATCAAAGACTGCAGTACTGCACAACGTGTGTCACACATAATATTTTATTTAAAATCGACTGTTCACAATCACACTGTCTCCCCGAATAAAAGCTGAGCTAGTCAATAATAAATCAATGCAGATGCCTTAAGTCCGTGTTGACGGTGGGCGGGCCACTGATTCTAGGCTTGATTTGGTCGTGTCGGGCTGTGGCAGCTACAGCAGCGTGCGTAACAGTTTTTAAATTCCGCACCGCCTGCCCGCCCTTGCACACGCACACGACGCACAGGGTGGCGCCAGCAGTCCGGCACTGTTATTTGAAGCAGCATGTCTTGCAGTGTGGAGCAGCAGGCCTCTTAGGTAGTAATGTAACCGCAAGTGCAGTAACATTCCAGTAAGTGACCAATGCTTCCTTTTCTTGAATGTGGTGGTTGGTATTAACATTACGTGAGTGACGACTCCAAGTATTCATTCCCCCGGGCACAATGTGCAATCCCACGTTAGGGAGGCTCGAAGGTTTGGGGCCGGGCCGGTTTTGAAGCAGGGGGCTGGCCTGGTTTTGTTACTGGGAGCCTATTTGTTTTTTAGAAAAATCAGCCCACAGTAATGCCGACAGGGAAGATGTGACAACTTATGACACTGAGTTTCTCCAGAACAGGGTGCAAAAAGCATTTCTAGCGTCGCCATCACATCACACGATTGATGGATTAAAAATCAAAAGTAATTGTGTTCTGCAGCGTTTCTGTCCGGCAATATAGTGTTTTTTTTATGCCGACTTGCTGCTAAGAAGCTATTGTGTATTTGATTGAAAATGAAAATAAATAATGAATGCTGTACTCAAAACTGCTTGGGTGCAGCAGAAAACATGGTACACTTCTCATTGTCCTGCGTCGGTCATAGACGTGAACGTGAGTAAATGCGCAGGGCAGACCTGTGAGCCTCTGTTTATGCCATTGCACTGTCCAAAGCAAATAGAGTTAACTCAGAAATTGCCTGTGTTGATGCTCGAGTGGATTCACAGCTCATGAACACTGAGTGCTGATTGCTTCGTTCTCATTGTTCTCAATGTTTCTGAGCTTGAATCTCTGCAGGTCATGCACTAACTCAGAGGAATTACCAGTTAACTGTATCTACTTTAAAAGTGCACTCACATAAAACAAGGCTCACAGCTGAGTCCTCCGTCAATGAACACCTTCGTAATGAGGTTCCTGTTTTAAGTGACTGTCTTTGAGTAAAGACAAGTGCAGACATTTCACTCAGAATTGTTCTGTATTATTGCATGAGCTGCAACAGCACTGCTTTGATAGGGGGATACGTGCTTGCCTCTCTGTTTCTGAGCTGTGTTGCCTGGAGTCCACCCACAAGCTAGCTAAGAGACATTGTAAGTTAAATGTATGGGCATCAGACAGTTCAATCACATAAATGACACAGGTGCACATCTGTGCGCCCACGTTATTGCACACTTTGATAATAGGGCCTGTAGTCCAACAGCATATATTTGTATGTTTTTTTCATCTTTAATTTAAATCAGCCAGAATTGAATCTGTCTACATGTAGAATGTGTGTAATTTCAACTGCTCACCTGCAAACATACTTTTATGTAAAGGTGTAAATGTACAACTTTTCATAATTCACTTTCAAAGTTCTATGCCTTTAAAGCCAAGCCAGTATAACAGCTTTCCGGGCATACAACTGATACAGTCATGTGGAATCTTCCAATTCACAGCAGCAGCTGGTGTATTCCATATAATTCCAGATACTCAAATTCAGGGTTTATTTCCCCTGTCCAATTTAGAATACACTTTTTAAAAGTCCCTTTACTGGTGCAATCATTTCTGGGCCCGCTACTCCCAAACCCCACTTGGGTCAACATGTGAATATTTCTAAAATATTTCCAATATAATGTGCACTCAGCAACTTCAATCAGTAATAATTTAAATACCTTTGTATCATCTCATTGTTGTATCCAAACACGTGTTCACTTGAGATTACTAATAAAAAAAATTCTTATTAGTCAGGATTGAAACATCCATTAGATGCATACTTTAACCATCATAGATCTTTTTTTACAAGCACAGCCTACGCGTTCCGTTTCCTTTAGAGAGGTCATATGCCCTGATCCTGGAGGAAGGAGAAGGTACGTGGCTATATACATGAAATTCTGGCTTTCTTCAATGACAGTTGAGGATGTGGGTGGAGCCAGTAGAGGAAGTGGGTGGAGCCGGTAAAAGTGGGTGTGGCCTCCGACAAACATTTCAGCACCTGGACTTAATATTTTACAAATTAAGCACTGATGTAGTCCCTCCTACGCTGCGTAAAACTAGATAAGCCTTAATAGAAGACGGAAGCCCTGTAAGCCGTAAACAGCAAAGCCCCACGTACAACTGCTTTTTATGAAGAGTCAAAAGGCCAGGTAATTGGCCTACTGAACAGCTTATTTAACTCATCCCCAGGTGACATGGTAGTCACGCATACATTGAACGAGACTGAGCTCATGCCTGTATCTAAATCTGTGGAATGTAAGTCGTACAGAGAGCCTTTGCATTGCTGCTGGACACTGTATTGAAACTCCTTATTGTGGTTCTAAGGGACAGGCTGGAAAAGTCATTTCATATTAAGTAGCTCTAGAAAAAGTGGGCTTTATGCAGGGTAGGCAGGGGCAGGATACCATTTGGAAAGCCGCCCATCTAGTAGAAAAGCTGCAGTGCAAGGGAATGCCAACAGTCCTCATTGCTTTAGCCACAGCATAGGAGTTTTATAGGACGAGCTGTGTCTTCCTTGATGGATGCTGAGTAAAATAGGCTTCAGGTGAATGGTGAGGGACTGTATATCACCCCATAATTGTTTTCTGGAACTTTAAGGGTGAATGGCTCATGGTCTGACAAACATGGTCTCCAGAGTGAAGCTGAACAAGGTTGCCTGAGCTCTGATCTTTATTGCTCTTGCGATAGAGCCACTGGTTGCCCATATACCATCAGTCACTCAGGCAAAAGGTATCAATCTTAGTTGCACGGAGCACAAGTAAGCCTTTTTGCAGATGATGTGCCTCTTGCTCTCACGAAGCCAGAGACATTGCAACCAGCCGTGGTCATAGTCACCTTAGGGCAGTTTGAGATTGACTCCATGCTAAAAATTTATAGATAGAAATATGAGATCCGAAATATATCAATCCCGCACAAGAGATAACTGGCAATGAAAGGGACTGTCCCAAATAAATGGGCTAAAACCTCAAACTGATAGCTGGTAATAGTTATTACAATGATAGTAGGGCGGTAGATAGATGCAAATTGGCTGGGTCTGAGAACTAGGAAGCAACAAATCTTGCCAAATAGTGCAAATACTATAGTTCATAACTGGGGTATATTAACAATGGCAAGATCATGCCCAGGCTACTTTATATGTTTCATGACATAGCATCTCCCTTTTGTAAAACAGAGATTAAAGCACTGTAAAGGCCCATGTTACATTTTATTTACGCAGATGTACATGCTATACTTAACAAATGGATATTGCCCTGGTTACGTACCGGTGATCTTCATTACTCCGAGTATTTTCTTCCTCGCCATATGAGTTACGTAGAACCCTCCAAAGCATATTAGCATCCCATGCCTCCCATCCCTCCCCAACACGGCCAATCCCCGTCACCCTTGACCCAGTATAATGGGAGGATCGACCCGTCCCACATCCTGTTTCTTTTGTTCTGTGCTGCAGACTCTACAAGATCGCGTTTCAGGTAAGTGGGGGTGAGGTCCTGCTCTTGCAGGTCCCACAGCCCTGGGGAGGAGGCCATTTATGAGTGGGCTCAATTTGTGGGTGCCCCTCCCACACCTCGTGGCTTCCAGCTGACAAGAGAGTCTTCACATTGCTCTCTTTTCTGCTTTGGCTGCCCTGTGCTAGCGGGCTCTGACAGTTTGGGATCAGCTGTTTTTGTTCCGCCCTGCGCTTGCGGGCTATGGCGGTATTGGTTCTCTGCCGTATTCTTCAGCCTCATGCTGGCGGGCTCACCTGGGAATGCTGACGTCTCTGTGGTGGAAGTAGCGAGCATGCGGCAGTGTTTGCTGACCGGCACCCCTGTTCCCAGTCTGTTCGTTTTCTGCATTTGGCCAACGTGCCATTTCTCTGAGGAGTCGTGGGGCACGTGCCGCTCTCCTACTAGTCTCTTCTCCTGGCAATGCGGTTGGTTGTCCGGAGGTTCTTTGGGACCTCCGGGGTTCCTGTATGTACGGCCTCATGGGGTGCGGCGCCTTGCACGGACTGCTTCCTGCTGTCTTTCGGCTTTGGAGTCTGCCTTGATTCTCCGTTTTCTGATGGGGTCATGGGCCCACTGTACTGTAGCCCCTTTGAATGCCTGTCATTGTGCGGTTTGCACTGTCTGGTCTGGCTCCGGCTAAAGCTCACTACGTAACACTGGTGGCGAGGAAGACGTATGAGGAGGTAATGATAGCTCACCAAGAACAAGACAACACCCTTTCCCAGACATTCTGAAGTTCTATCATTCTTTGCATTATTGTGAAGTGGTACATAAGGTAGTGAGAGACGTGGTGGTCCAACATGAAATAAGAGCACACAGTGAGTTCCCTCTGGGTCTTTCCCTGATTTAAAAAAGAAGATTGTCCCTTAAACCTATATATATGCAAAATCGCCAGAACACCCATAGCGATCTGAGTAGAATCGCTTCAGGACGCCCTCACCACCTTCCCTTATCAATATTCCCCTATTAACTTGAACATGTAATGCTCACTGGCAATGGAGGGAACGACGTTTGTCAGATGGAGACAGGGCAAATGTCATACTTTGCAAAATATGTTTCCTTAAGGTCGGTTCAAACCATAGTGTACAAGAATTGCTAACTTCACAGAAGAAGACAGGCGTCCATACTCTCAAGTCAAACACTGTGTTATGGAACAATCCAATAGGGAAGTGGCTTTTAAGGCAAGTCACTCACCAGAAAAATGTATGAAAGTATATGAGACTACCAAAGGGCTAATCCCATGATTGTATGCTATATCAAATGGAAAACAAACAAACAAAACACTGCTGTGTTTATCAGGCACAATGGGTGGAAGATTTGGCAACAAGTATACTGGAAGAGACATTTCATTAAATAAAAAGAGACATTCCCACGAGCTTTCTCAAACTACAGACTAGAGAGAAAGTCTTTTATCTGGCAACTCGGTGTACCTTACATCCATGAAATTCAAAGAGAATTACTCTGAATCCACTGGCATTGCTTGGAATGGCTGGACTCTACAGTATACGTGTTGTAGGACTGCAGGCAGATATAAACCTTTTGGATAGAGGTTCTAAGTCATAAATCAATTGAGAAAGAGACTAGGGTTATCCTATTGAAGTGGACAAAAAGGAGAGAAAGGGCAGAAGGAGGGAAAGGTAGTGGGCCATACATCATGGTCAAGAGTATGACATAGAAAAGGAAAGATCGCCTGTGAGTTACGTGGTGAATATAAAACCTAGCACTGGAAAAAGTCACCTTTCATTTAAATCAAATAAATTACAAAATTAATAGCATGTGTGCCACACCTCGCCACCCTCCTAATGCCCCCAGCTCAAACTGAGAAACTATCTGACCCGACTCCGAGGTTTTCAGATGTTTGTTGGCTCCCCTTTGTACGTTAACACCCCAACTAGGTTGAATTGAATACCAGTTGGGATGTATGTATAACATTAATAATTACTTGCCTTTAAGCCATCCCGGATGAGGTAGGCTTCGTGCTTAATAGAGTCTTGCCTTCCCTGTAGAACAACTCATAATACTACTTTATCGGCAATGCTAGCTCGGGAACAGTGAAGCAATGCCCTCGGGTGACCTGAACCGGTGGACAGCCGGCCCACTGGAGGCAGTGGTCTGTCCAGTTCTGCTCCCAATTTTCCGCTATCGGGGGCTCCAGGTAAGCTCAGGTGTGAGAAAAGTCTATCTAACGTAACAAACCTACGCGTTATACGTGAGTGACTGCCCCCCATTATGGTACGACCAAACCAAGGCTAAAGCAATAGGAGCATGCGGCCTTAAGCAACGGGTGTCTTTGTGTACTGAAAACATTAACTAGCCAGGCAAAGAACCATGGACATCCCCTTAAATGTGAGTCATCAGATCATCAATGCAATCGTGTTGGATTTGAAACATGGCGACGTCCAAAACCACTGATTAAAATGAGCAAAAATAGTTCTATGAAAGAAAAGCATGGAGCAATGCCCATTATTGGTATTAGTGAATGAAGACATTGTTCATTCATGTGCAGCCAAAGTGAGAAGCCTGCCCTCCAGTGGCCTTCCCACTTTATGGCCCCTGGCTGTACGAATTGGTTTAACGCACCAATAATCAACCCCAAATTGACATACTGTTTTGCCCCACCCAGGGCACCCTGTCCGGTTACTGCCAAGACATACGACCCGCCCGCAAAGTGCAATCAAGTTTGTGATGTCATAGTCGCTACCTCTGGCATTTTCTCAGAAATCGCCATATATGACTGGCACCGCACTCTCATCCTATGCTATGTGTGATCGTGGCCCACTTGAGTGTGAGCAGGGACCCACGATGCATACTTGGCTTCATGGTCGACAATGCACACGTGAACTAGCCTGCTGCTCCTTGCCGCTGGGTCATCCTACCCAATGAAGCCCTTCAGAAAGACTTGGGAACATTATATCACCCTCAACACTTAAGCTTAAAACTTTGCTTAGCATAGGTGCTGAAAGCGATGTGTAGACCTTCCACCTGGTCCCAGACACAGCGGTGAAGAGTTCCAGAAGGACCTGGCCAATATTAAAGACACCAACAGAGCTGAGGGAGCCCTGAGCAAGCTTCAAGGATTGTTTAAGAGTAAAAACTAATCTGCAGGGCTACCCAGCTTGCTTAGGCAATGAATGTGCCATTCAGACCGGCCACCGGCACACCGCGCATTTACTAGGTATTCCGCTCCCTGGAAAGCCTGACCGATCCGCCATTCATAGCATTAATCTAACGCGCATTGAGAATTACATATCAATTATACAAATGTAATGTGTATGTGAATGCAAAGGTATTGAAACGCTATACTTGAGCGCCAGTTACATTACATTTTCAGCACGTCATTGCATCCCTATATGTACTAGAAAAGGAGCACTACATACAACAAGCCCATCTATTGGCTGATCAGTGCTTCTATTTGCATAAGGTGAATTAAGTCACAGTTATAGCTCAATTGCATAGCCAACCGAGAGCTGTCCGCCCCCATCCATAGCTGCCCAGGTTTCAGATTTCTATGTGTGACATTTCCATAATTTCAGTGCAACTGAGAGTGACATTTAAAAGACTATGAATGACCCTTTCTTGCGAGCAAAATCAAACAATGATACGTGCATATCCAACCTACCCATGCCAGCTACCCCCTGCACATTTCAGAACAAGGTAGTCGACAGCACACTATGAAGGGGTTTTCAGTGATGAAATGTGTTGTGAAGTTCATCAACACTATCGAAAACTTTATTCGAGTATAATGTCTATTCAGGATAGCAAGATGGAGGGAAGGCTTGCCAGGTTGTAGCAGCAGACGAAAATTGTATTTCTGATCACGCTATGAACCCAACCATGAGGAAAACGTCCCCGCAGGCAGGATGGGCTCCCCGGGCAAGAAGGCTCGTTTGCCGAACAATAACACGATTATGCGGATGGGAGGCATTGCTAACCGTGGTGTGTAGGTTAAGAGCAGCACGATTGCGAAGTGCCATGCTCTCTCTTCCTTCCCCACTACTGCCGGGGTCCAACACTGACACAGTTTCCCAAACTCACAACCACGTTGCACAGCCATAAAAATACCTGTTAGCCAAACGATCCGTGAACCTTTCTACCTGGCACTTTGAGGTTTTAAGGCTGCTTACTGTGAAACATTTTCGGGCTTAGAGTGTGCCTATGTGTGATTATACTTCTATATTTTAACCCTGTGTGCTACCTTAAAGTGAGTAAAAACTTCCACTAGACAAATCTCTGGTCTCTTTCGAGGAAGATGATTATTCACCAGAGTTATCTTGACATTTTAATTGATGCCAGGAACGCGGCAGCAGGAACGCAGCAGCAGGTGTTTTAAAAATGATTATATACTCGCAGAAAATGTCACCCCCAGCCCAAGTCCGCGCCCAGTGCGGTGGCAACAATCGCACCGCCCTAGAGCCGGCCCTGATTGTGTGCAACCACAAGGGGTGAAATCCGGCAGAGGACTACGCTCCTCCGACTGTAGCTCACCTACCAACACTGCCAAGACTGCCCAAGACCTCCGCTCCACACTGGCATCCCTGAGTTTCAGGTATAGGGGCCCTGCTGCCTATGCGAACACTCTGTCTGTCAGTAACTGGACCTGACCAGCCCTCAGCGAGAGCCCGCCAAGGCTGCCCAATGCCCAAACTCATCCGTTTCAGCAAGCGAAAAACAGTGAATCGGAGAACCCCAAGTGCTCACCATAAAGGTTGTGCTCTAATCCCGGCATTCAATTTAACATCTACCAGCGTCCCATTAACAAGAAGGGGTCGAATTTTTCAATTTTTTAAACCACAAGTGCAAATAACGGTGACATCCCTGGAAATATTTTCACATGAACTTATGTCATCACATAAAAACGCAAGGGACAAGCCTCCAATCAAAGGATATTGCCACTTAGTTTTAAACACAGGTGACAATATGCAAATAAAGCATATTTGTAAGCATCACTTCTGCTAACATATTCATTCCTGCACTGAAGACTGGCTATGGTATTGAAAACTTCATACCTATTTTCAATATTAAAGTATTCACAGCCTCCGAGAGTAAATACTTACTCTTCTGTTATTCTCTCTTCCACCTTCTCCACCTCATTCCTCCTCAGCCATAGCCCACCCCACGCAACTCTGCCTTTGGATACTTCGAGTTAAAGAGTTGCAAACAATAAACGGACATTTCACCACAGTCACAAACGGAGGTAAGTCTTGAAGCCCAGGAAGAAAGTTACAGAGCAGCAAGGGTTGCAGAGAATAAGGAGTCACTCAACAGCCATCGGCCTAATTAAGTCACCAAGAGTACAAAAAAGGGATTGCAAAGAGGCATTTGGGGGAAGACACGAATACCCATAGACTGGGGGACTATCGAACCCCAAACTGCGCCCTAAAGCACCAGGTGAGCTCAGTCTCCCCCACTTCCAATATGGCATAATTTACCGTTCCCTCCTCGTGGTGGCCAAACGGTATGAACAATCCAAATAGCAACCATGCAATCAAACCTTCTCACTCTGCCAACACTGGCCAGACAACTAACCAGACGGACAATGCTCAAACGTATACCCCCTTTGTGACCTTCAGATACATGCACATGGCAGCCAGCAGTCACCTCCCGGCCTCTCCTCAGGCACTCCGTACCATCTGCACCGTGTGGAGTTGTAGGAACCATACCTGACACTCCCCTTTCTGGGGCCCGGGCACAGCGAGACAGCTCAAAACCCCCACTAAATAGCACTAAGGGCAACTTGCCCACCGTGCCCCGAATCCAACAAACACGGACTCCCGACACAGTAGTGGGGCACCTCTCCCCAGCAGGACTGAGGGCCAATGACCGTGCTGCTCAATTGTTCCCCACCGCTTAAGAACGGCCAGACTAGAGGCCGGAACACCGGCGCCAAAGGGAAGAGGTTACGAGCATTAATAAACTCACCAAGACTAACCTGACGCCTGCGATTCCACTAGGGCCTTTATCTATGACGAACTGGAAATCGAGATGTTCAAAATAATCCGTCCAGAGAAACATGTCAACGTGCATGATAACCACGAAGAACCTCTCCCAGACTGCCCACTCAAATAAGACATTGCACCAAGAATGTTCAATTTGTCTATACAGTACCAGTAATGAAATTGCAGGAGAAAACCCATTAAATGTTAATGAAAAAACTATCGCTTGTACGGAGAAACCGTAAAACCGAGGGACAGTGCCACCCGGTGGCCTAAATACCTCACTGCGCCCAGAGTATGTTCCTGGACGAGCCATAGGTGTTAGTGCTCTTTGGAAAGTTTCTTTACCAATTATTTTCACCTTCCTCCTCACCCTGCGACTGCGAGGGGCCGGTCCCACAACTTTGTGTCTGTGAGCCTCCCAGTGTCGGCCTCTATAACCAGCCGCCCGTTATGCAACCTGCACTAAACCAAGATTTCACGGCACCTTCAATGGCAAATGGGCAAAGAAAACCCTTCGAGAGTTCCCCTCATTGACCCTGAAACCCATATATTATAGTGGGAAGACTGGGGTTCAGTGAGCGCCGGTAACTCTACTCAAATGGTGACTCCAATGCTCCCATCGCCGCCGCAGCCCTCATTAACGCTGCACCTCTGCCCGCAAAGTTGGTTGCACCAACTGCAGTGTCTACTGTGGTAACGGAGCCACCCGGCCCGTTCCAGCACGCTGAGCACGCACCCACGCACCCGGAGGGCGGGCACGCCCGAAGGTATAAATAAACGGGCGCGAGACCGCTCGTGGTCTTCGGCCCACTCCAGTGACCCTGACTGTTGTGTCCCTTCTTTAGTTGATTGGTCCCCCATGCCCTTAGGCCTACCCTGTCCCTCTGGACACTACATCTACCAATGCCTCCACGCATCGGTTCGGCACAGTGAGCTTGACCCTCAAAGAGTTCCTACCGGCGGTCAAAATCTTACACGCAGAAGAGCAGAGGCCACAACACCAATTAAAAGACGCAAGAACCGAAAACGCCAAGACTGCTCACCTCACACAACCAGACCGAAACAGCCTGCCTCTGCTCATCTCGCAGCGTGCCACACAGCGACAAGGTAGTGGCACAGTAGTGGTAGACGGCGTGTCCGGCGTGCGAAAGAGGATGTCCAGATGGTGGGGGAGGCCTAAATAGACCTCCGCCAGTCCTCGCGCACCAGAAGTGACGCCACCTTGCATGCTGCACAAGGCTGGGGGGGACTCCTCCCAGGGTCCCCGACCATGAGGGGGGTGTGGGGAGCCCCAGTGGCACTAGAGGGCTGTCCTCTTTAGTGGCCCCCTGCAGGGGCCTCGGGCAGCTGCACTCTCTCCAGGCAGACAGCTCCAGATCTTGGGAGGAGAGAGCATGTGCGCATTACCCAAACCCGACTCTAAATATCAGCTGTCAGGCGAGGTACCCTACTATGGAAGCACTGGCCCCTCAAAATTGAGCATCACAATGCAGACCAGGCCGAGTCACAGGGGTTTGTGAGACCACCCCATTCTGGCTCTTTTCACCTTCTTGGCACACACCGACCTCGGCGGGCTCCGTCCGCTTCTCATAGCGATAACCTGGGAAATTCTCCGTGACCCCGAGATACAGTGCTTAATTTGTAAAATATGAAGTCCAGGTGCTGAAATGTTTGTCGGAGGCCACACCCACTTGTACTGGTTCCACCCACTTCCTCTACTGGCTCCACCCACATCCTCAACTGTCATTGAAGAAAGCCAGAATTTCATGTATATAGCCACGTACATTCTCCTTCCTCCAGGATTAGGGCATATGACCTCTCTAAAGGAAACGGAACGCGTAGGCTGTGCTTGTAAAAAAAGATCTATGATGGTTAAAGTATGCATCTAATGGATGTTTCAATCCTGAATAATAAGAATTTTTTTTTATTTTGAATCTCAAGTGAACACGAGTTTGGATACAACAATAAGATGATACAAAGGTATTTAAATTATTACTGATTGAAGTTGCTGAGTGCACATTATATTGGAAATATTTTAGAAATATTCACATGTTGACCCAAGTGGGGTTTGGGAGTAGCGGGCCCAGAAATGATTGCACCAGTAAAGGGACTTTTAAAAAGTGTATTCTAAATTGGACAGGGGAAATAAACCCTGAATTTGAGTATCTGGAATTATATGGAATACACCAGCTGCTGCTGTGAATTGGAAGATTCCACATGACTGTATCAGTTGTATGCCCGGAAAGCTGTTATACTGGCTTGGCTTTAAAGGCATAGAACTTTGAAAGTGAATTATGAAAAGTTGTACATTTACACCTTTACATAAAAGTATGTTTGCAGGTGAGCAGTTGAAATTACACACATTCTACATGTAGACAGATTCAATTCTGGCTGATTTAAATTAAAGATGAAAAAAACATACAAATATATGCTGTTGGACTACAGGCCCTATTATCAAAGTGTGCAATAACGTGGGCGCACAGATGTGCACCTGTGTCATTTATGTGATTGAACTGTCTGATGCCCATACATTTAACTTACAATGTCTCTTAGCTAGCTTGTGGGTGGACTCCAGGCAACACAGCTCAGAAACAGAGAGGCAAGCACGTATCCCCCTATCAAAGCAGTGCTGTTGCAGCTCATGCAATAATACAGAACAATTCTGAGTGAAATGTCTGCACTTGTCTTTACTCAAAGACAGTCACTTAAAACAGGAACCTCATTACGAAGGTGTTCATTGACGGAGGACTCAGCTGTGAGCCTTGTTTTATGTGAGTGCACTTTTAAAGTAGATACAGTTAACTGGTAATTCCTCTGAGTTAGTGCATGACCTGCAGAGATTCAAGCTCAGAAACATTGAGAACAATGAGAACGAAGCAATCAGCACTCAGTGTTCATGAGCTGTGAATCCACTCGAGCATCAACACAGGCAATTTCTGAGTTAACTCTATTTGCTTTGGACAGTGCAATGGCATAAACAGAGGCTCACAGGTCTGCCCTGCGCATTTACTCACGTTCACGTCTATGACCGACGCAGGACAATGAGAAGTGTACCATGTTTTCTGCTGCACCCAAGCAGATTTGAGTACAGCATTCATTATTTATTTTCATTTTCAATCAAATACACAATAGCTTCTTAGCAGCAAGTCGGCATAAAAAAAACACTATATTGCCGGACAGAAACGCTGCAGAACACAATTACTTTTGATTTTTAATCCATCAATCGTGTGATGTGATGGCGACGCTAGAAATGCTTTTTGCACCCTGTTCTGGAGAAACTCAGTGTCATAAGTTGTCACATCTTCCCTGTCGGCATTACTGTGGGCTGATTTTTCTAAAAAACAAATAGGCTCCCAGTAACAAAACCAGGCCAGCCCCCTGCTTCAAAACCGGCCCGGCCCCAAACCTTCGAGCCTCCCTAACGTGGGATTGCACATTGTGCCCGGGGGAATGAATACTTGGAGTCGTCACTCACGTAATGTTAATACCAACCACCACATTCAAGAAAAGGCAGCATTGGTCACTTACTGTAATGTTACTGCACTTGCGGTTACATTACTACCTAAGAGGCCTGCTGCTCCACACTGCAAGACATGCTGCTTCAAATAACAGTGCCGGACTGCTGGCGCCACCCTGTGCGTCGTGTGCGTGTGCAAGGGCGGGCCGGCGGCGTGGAATTTAAAAACTGTTACGCACGCTGCTATAGCTGCCACAGCCCGACAGGACCAAATCAAGCCTAGAATCAGTGGCCCGCCCACCGTCAACACAGACTTAAGGCATCTCCATTGATTTATTATTGACTAGCTCAGCTTTTATCCGGGGACACAGTGTGATTGTGAACAGTCGATTTTAAATAAAATATTATGTGTGGCACACGTTGTGCAGTACTGCAGTCTTTGATGTGAGGTGGTCCTGGCACTCAGGACTAGAGTAGACCCGGCCCTGATAAATAAGTGCCGGTGCTAAGCACCGGAAAGCACTGGCACAAATTAAGCACTGACGCTGCTGTAGCTGCCACAGCCCAACAGGACCACATCAAGCCTAGAATCAGTGGCCCGCCCACCATCAACACGGACTTAAGGCATCTGCATTGATTTATTATTGACTAGCTCAGCTTTAATCCGGGGAGACTGTGTGATTGTGAACAGTCGATTTTAAATAAAATATTATGTGTGACACACGTTGTGCAGTACTGCAGTCTTTGATGTGAGGTGGTCCTGGCACTCGGGACTAGAGTAGATCCGCCCTGATAAATAAGTGCCGGTGCTAAGCACCGGAAAGCACCGGCACAAATTAAGCACTGCCGAGATACCACCGCCCTGCCCGCTGATCATTGTACTTGAAAGCCAATCCGCTTTCTGTAGACACAGACCTGTGCAAAGCTCTGCATGCCATGCATGGCTGGGGCCTGGTGCAGGGCAGAGGTAGCCGTCAGGTGGGACCAGCCCTACATGTGTGCCTCTAGATTGCTTTTGTTAGTTCATGTTATGCGATTTTTGGCGCATTTGCGAAACACATTTTCTTAATAAACGTTTCGTGGAATACGTCTTCAAACCAGTGCAATTATGCCTTTTTTTTCACAATTCATTATTATTTTTTTTCTCCAAAAATACAGAAACAATGAAAAACTGACAACACTAAAAAGCAAAAAAACTAAATTCAATACCATAATCACTATTTCAAACATTGATTTATTGTGTGAAAATTGAAAAGATGGAAAATAAAGCAGTGGTTGGGCAACGAGGGAGGACGTGTTGGCTAAGGTTAACTACTGATCTCAACCAGAATCAAACTCTTTATGCACTGAACTTCATGCTGGATTCGCTTCTGCTACAGTAAAAATGTTGTGTGTAAAGAGCACTGTTGTTCCACGGAGCTGGGCCTGTGCTATATCTAATGTTAACAAAATGGATCTTATAAAAATATACATTAGTAACTTCTATTTTTATAGCACTTAGAACAGATGTGTGGGATGAGGCACTATGCGGAAACATCATTTAACTTTTATTGTTGTTGTTATGACGTGTTCCGCTCCCTTTACCCTCATTCCACTCTCAGTGTGTTCTCGAACAATAAACGCTGTCATCCTGTCAACCTAACGCTTACAGGCTGTAAACAAATATTGGCTCGGGAAAAATCCCTTTGTTCACGTTTACACACAAGAACAATTTTGTGTTCCATGTTAACATGAAAGCACCATGTTTTATTTCATGCTGTCTGCTGCGCAAATATTAAAGTCGAAATAGGCTCATACTGAGAGAAAGGAATAGCCAGGGCCGGACTGCCCGTAGCGGGCACTGGGCGTTTCCCTGGAGGGCCGCTAGGGTAGGGGCCGGTTTTGGGCCCCTGGGTGCCATTTTTGTTACTGGGGGTCGGCATTATCGGCCCCCTGTCATAAAATCGGCCGCAACAGGCCCTTGCAAACTGCTTGGCTGCACCCCCCTCACCCGGGCGGAGGGGAGGCCGAGCAGTTTGCCAGGGCCCGTTTCGGTTCCCAGTCCGGCCCTGGAAATAGCGCAGCACATCTCCAACGGCATTCCCTCTATATAACTTGTTAATTGACTGCGTGAGATACGCGCCTACACGTGGTACGTCGGCATTAGAAAGTTCTTAGCTGCTGTAGGAATTTGAGCCTCTAAAACAGCTTAGCAATAAATGCGTTTCTGAAGTGAGACTTTGGGGACTGGGCTGCAAAGGCAGAGAGAACAGGAAGATGGTTTTTAGGTTGAGAATGTTGGCATTGCAAATGCTAATGTTTGTTTTTTGGTTAAAAAAATATCCGAGCAGTAGCATAACTAATAAAAAAATGTTCCACTAAGCAAGGAAAGGGTGCAGTATCCACAGGTTACTCGGTGTCTCTGTGGAGTTGTAAAGGGCCCTTTATTAGCCACATAAGGTATTGCATTCTTAATGCAATTATAAAGAGAAATATTGCAGCTCAGCAGATGTTTCCATGTATTTTTATTGGTAGTGAGATTTTGTTAGATTGCGTTTAACAAATGCACCATTGTTATTTATTTTAAAAGATGTTTTTTTTTTAAATGCAAGCCAGCAAAAATATCACTTCCCAAAAAACCCAAATAGAAACATATGCTCAGCTGAAATTTTTCTCTTTATAATTGCATTAATGATGCAGTATCATATGTGGATAATAGAGGTCCCTTTAAAACTACACAGTGACACCTAGTAACAGCCTGGGGTACTGCATCCTTTCCTTGCTTTGTGGAATATCTTTTAGTACCTATGTTACTGTTGATATTTTTTTATCCCAAAAAAATAACAAACATTATCATTTGCAATGCCAATAGCTCAAAGATTATTAATGTGAGACCTATTGCATTGCAAATGCTTGTTTTTTTAAAAAGTACTGGATACATAAACATTCCAACCCAAGAAGGAGCATATTTTCAGGCCGGCTTTCCTCTCCATCCAACAGTAAACATTTCAGGATGGCAAACCGATAGATAAAGCTTAAGGATTCACAAAGGATGTCATCTGCTGTGGTTCCCACGCGCCTGCAAACCATGTGCAAATATTTGAGCACTACCTATCTTTACGCACTGTGATGTCGGTTTTTGGTGTGTAAATAGCTGGGCATTACTTATTCAGAGTCCAAAATACTGAGCTCATATCTCTCATCTTCCCAGGTTAGTTTATTCATTCACTCACTGTTGTGGAAGGATTAGATGGTCTCACAAAATCTCAGTTGTTAATACAGAATAGCAGAACACAACACGTTTGTTTCTCACTGAACAGATAAATAATTGGGGGCTTATTTACAAGCCTCTTGCTCCACTTTTGCGCCATCTTTAACATAGGAAAAGTGACGCAAAAGTGTAAATAAGTCCCTTGATTCGGTGAGAGCCATACGCTCTCCAGTCTAGTGTATTCAATGATTGAACCTTCAGACAGAGTTCTGTCAATACATCTTAAGCCGGACTATTAAGAAGACCTTAGTGGATTTTAGGGGACCATCACAGCTCTTTCTTTGCATCCCTACCTGTTAGTGCTACCTCAGCCTGTAATATTATTCTCTAAAACCTGGACCGTGTACCATAATATTATTTCTCAAATATAACACACACACCTCCACTAGCACAATCAGTATCAGCATTGCGAGACCCTGTGCCCAAACATCTCTTTCAAAAACACATGTCATGACAGTGACATATTAATAACAACAACTCCACACATAGCTATTAATCTTCAAACTTGGCCCTCACCAGGAAGTAATGACACTTGTTTCATTGAACATTATATAATAAACCCATGTTAACATGTAAAATTCTAGCAGTGTGTTCCAAAGCTTTTCTCAATTTACAGTCTTAATTTCTGTCAATAATTTGATTCAGAATTAGCCCTAGCCCAATGCCTTTGATGAAAACATTGGATCAGTCCTCTTACTGAATTATATTTTGGTCCCGGATGATCATTTGCTTTATCAAAATGCATAATGACTATCTTCTGGCATATTTTGATTTCTATTCAAAATAATTCGGCTTTATTTGCAGATTCCCTATGATTTATCTAAACATTTTTTGCCTTTTGTAATGATCCTAATTGTGAATAAACCCTTATGGTTATGACTTGAATTCTTGTTTTGTAAGGGTTTCATTTATTGGCATTGTGTCTCATGAAGAAATTAGTCTTATGAAGAAGGCTGAGATGATCCCCACTTCCTAACCTTCTTAATTGTTTTAATTAGAGCGTCAGCACATTAGTTTAAGGTTACTTCATTTGACAATTTGGAAAATCATCTATAATTGCGCACAGATGCATGGCATAGCTGCACGTTGTCTAAATATGAGAATTATAAATGAAAAATATTTTAACCCAATTTGCATCTAAATAAGATATCACAATGTACCTTTTCAGTTTGGAGGATGAGATGTTCACGCCCTCCAGATTACATGGTGAGTGCAGAGGATGTGACCGTCTCGTCCTCCCACTGAATGACAGAAACTAAAGGACTCCCTAATTGTAATTTCATCTTGAGCTGCTGGGAAGACCAGCTTCAGTAGCCTAAGGGATTTATTGATTCACTGAGTGACAATCAGAGTGCAAGGTGTGGTGTGACAGCTCATTCTGATGAGTACCAATGAAAATGGGAGGGATATTTTTGAAAAGTTGAAATTCTCCCTTTTCAATATTATCACTTATCTAGTAAATCCCTCCTCGACAATCCCTGAGCACCAGGGATATTTAAAGGTAGGGGGAACGTTACCCCAAGTTTGGGGGTTGCACTCCCAACCCACCAAGGGTCACTACCCCCTGGAGGGCAGAATAATGTGTTTACCCCAGTCTGACATCACTAGGTGAGTGGAAGCCAACCAGACACCAGGGATTTTTACATTTATAATAACGAAATCAGGTAGTTGCAGGTCCTGACAGGTACTGGAACCTAAAACCCCAACAGTCTTTCTGGTTGCCTTGGGGAGGCAGCAAAATGTGATTAGGTGTACCCGTTCTGGCAACAGACTGTACCCGTTAGACCTGACATCCTAGGTTTGGGTTCCCACAAAATCTTTAGTCTCTACTCTTGCCTGTTTGGCTGAATATAGTTTTTGGGCCTTAGGACTCTGGGCATCTTACCACTGGTAACCAGTGGTAAAGTGCTTGTGCTCTCTCCTTTAAGCATGATAACATTGGCTTACACCCAAATAGCACATTTAATTTACTTATGTCTCTAGTAAGGTGTTACTACATGTATCCATGGCCTGTAATTTAAATGCTACTAGTGGGCATGCAGTACTTATTGTGACACCTGCTTAAGTAGCCTTTCAAAGAAGTCTCAGGGCTACCATTGTAGCCTGTTTGCAGTTTTAAACTGCCATTTAGACCTGGCAAAATAAACTTTTTGCCAGGTCCAAACGTTCCTTTTTATTAAATATAAGTCGCCCTATAGGGAAGGTGCTAAAGAGCCCATAGGGCAGGGTGCAGTGTATGGAAAATGTTGGACATATAATATTAAGTTTTAAATGTCCTGGCAGTGAAAAATTCCTACATTTGTTTTTCACTACTTTAGGCCTACTTCCACCTAGAAAAACATTGGGTTGCCTTATTACATTTAATAAGTGAAAACGTTTGGTTGGGAACAGGTAGAAATGTCACATTTCCACTCAAATGAATTGTTATTTAAAACCCTTTGTAATGATAAAGTATGTTTTTAAGTCATAATTCTGAAAATGTCACTTTTAGAAAATTGCCATTTTCGTCTCTTAACCATTTGGTGCCTGCAGCCTGTATCGAGGTTCACATGACTAGGTATTGCTTGTTATTGGCCTTTGTGTATTCCTCCCAAACAGTATGAAAAAAGGGAGACTGGAGGATGGCAGGATGGGCCTTACTGACCAGATAGGAGGGGGGGTGCTGTCACCTAGCATGCCTGCACTTCAAAGTGGCTGCCGCAGCACACACACGCACACATAATTTCACACTAGCCATTTGGAACTCCAGACATTCTGGAAGCAAGGCAGGTTAGGAAAGGAAATTCCAGAACCAGATGTGGGGGAAACTCTAGCTTCCACCAGGTATAAGTATTGGACCCTGAAACCAACAGTTCAGTGCACTCTTGAACCTGTGGATACAACAGAAGAGGAACTGTCCTGCTGCCAGAGGACTGCCCTGCTGCTTAAGGCCTGTCATGTTGTCTGCGGAAGGGAGACTAGACCTGATCTCTTTATCTTAGGCTAACTGAAATGGCTCTAAGGGTCAGCTGACTGACCTCCTGTTCATGGCTACAGGGATAGAACAAACTGCATCTGCCAAGCTAACCTACTGCAATGGACCTGCCTGCACCTGAAACTGGACTCTGATGAAACTGACCTCTGCTGAAAGAGTTCCTGATCCCCAAGAGGTGCCTTCCAGGTCCCGGACCATTGGCTGGCAGCAGTTGAGCTCCTCTTTTGAAAGGAAGGAGAAATCCTGACGTTTCGGGCTCTCTGTGATCGCAAACAGGCCACTTTGAGCCAAGATTTTGCCGTCCGTGATGACGGCCAACGTGAAGCTTCGCTGAATTGAACTTTTCGTGCCATAGCAACTTCTAGCGACGACCAGCAAAGCGAGATTTACACATTGTGTGACAGCATCAACAGCCCATGATGACCACCAAGGCGAAGCCACAATCACGACAGTCTGCGATGTTTGACAGGATCATCACACTTTATCAATGACTATCAGTGATGGTCTTCTTTATGATCGCAGCCTCCTGCACTGTTAGTTGAACTCTTCCCGACGGACTATGGAAAGTAACTTTTTCAGCAGGATTGACCAGGTTCCTGTATCTAGTCCATGCTCCATCAAGGTCATCCTGAACTTGTGACTTTCTCGTGATCTAGCAAGAGCAGATGACCACGAGTGGTGCTGTGTGCTTTAAGGCACTATACTTGCCTACATCTTTCAAATTGCATTTCTCCGGGTGTACTGATTGGATTCTTGTCATTTTTGTGTAAAGCAATTTACTACATTTTGCTAAATTGATGTGAGATTTTTCTTGTGCTTTTTGTTCACTTTATGTTTGTGTGCTGCATAAGTACTTCGCACATTGACTCTAAGTTAAGTCTGACTGCATTTGTGCCAAGGTACCAGAAGATGAAGCACAGGTTAAATTAGGGACTTTTGTGGTTCACCCTGACAAGGATTGTGGCTGTTACATAAGAAGGGATCACACCCTCTTCAACCAACTGCCCAATTTCCCACAGTACCCATCCACTAAAGGCCTTAACAGTCTTACTGCCTCCCCCACACAGGTAGCATGTTGGGGATCTACTCTCCATGGCAGGCATTAAAGGCCTACTAGAGTTCAGGGCTTATTATATGTATTATAACAAATGGGGGTGGGCCTGTCCGATCAGGCATCTAGCTTTTTCTCCACCACTAGAGACTCTAAACATGTTTCTTCCTCCCCAGGTCATGGTGCAGTCAAAGTCCACAGGAAGCAAGTTAGATTTTGTTTAGAAAAATAAAAATGGGGATGGGCTGGATAATCCTGTTATAGGACAATTTTCTTCATGGCCCCTGGCGGAAGATTGACACCAAAGTTAGGGCATTTTTCTTAAAAAACTAAAATAGGGTGGGTGGCTCACTCATCCTGCCTTCAGGCAGTAACCCCACCCTAAAGCAGTGATAGTCTTTCCGCCCCCTCTCCAATTTTCTGCGCTTACAAACTTGAGTCTACATGTCGTTACACCAGATCATATACCAAATTTGATCTGTACCCAATTCTGAATACAAAAAAAGTGATGTATGAAAGGCCTCAATTAATTGTCATTGATCTGTTAATTACTCGCCCCATATTTCACAACATTGCTTTTTGACCTCCATGCCACCTCAGATTAGATTGGCGCATTTACAAATCAGCCTTGGTCCTGCTCCAATATAAAGAGTCCAACCCAAACTACCAAGCCAGGTCATCTCTGAAATGGAACACAAGCAACCCAAGACCTGCTTTGACCAGGGCCGGGCTGGCCGTAGCGGGCACCGGGCAATCCCCCAGTGTGGGGGCCAGTTTTGGGCACATGGGGGCCGTTTGTGTTACTGTGCCGTTTTTGCAGCATAGCTGCAAAATCGGCACAGTAACAAAATTGGCTGAAAACCAGCCCTGGCAAAGAGCTCGGAACCCCCCGTGGGGGAGGAGGGGGGCGGCCGAGCACTTTGACCGGGCCGGTTTTGGTTCCCAGTCCGGCCCTGGCGTTGACCTATTTGTTCCTCCTCTGTCCTATGCAGCTCGATTCCAATGTACCCAAATCTTTGGCTCTGTGAAGCGGATGGGTGCAGCAAGGATTTTACACACAACACTGCTCAGTCACTCATTCACAGATTATGTGTCAGATCACTAATGAAATTGATTGAATCACTGGTACAGTGTTATTTCTTTGCTTGGAGAAGTAATGCTGCACCCCCAATGCACTGCTTGTGACCTCACATATTACATCACTGATGACATGGACAGTGGTATCACTGATGACATCACGGATGATATCTCAAATGGCATCTCTGTCATCACACCTGGCCATGAGAAAAAAAAGTGCCAGCCCCTACCAGCACCCAGTATGATGGTGCTGGTTGGGGAGCTGGCTGTGGCCACAAGTGCCTTGGGACTCCCCCAGTGGCCCTTGTAGTGTGGACACCAGGGGCACCCACCTACATTTCAAAAGGTGGCCTGCAAGGGGAGTCAGCTGAGGTCACTGGGGCTATCTGGCTCCCAACGCGACACCAAACAACCCCTGAAGTCATCATAGCATCTTATTACCCATGAACCCGTGACCATCTAGCTATAGTGTCTCACCTGCCCCCCTACTCACTCACAGAGGAACAAGTGATTAGAAACCCCAGAATACAACACTCCCGATTCTCCCAGGAATTGCGGTAACAAGACACACCGTTTCGCTCATACTCTTGTACGTGTCCACAATAAGATCCAATGGAGACACAAACAAGTTTAAAATATTTATTTAACTAACGTGCTCTAATATGCATTATACGTGCCACAATAAGCAGAAAAATACATAACGCAAATACGGTCAGCATAGCAAGTAGTCAATAAATTATAAAATGAGCTGTCATTGTAAAAGACAGCATATCCTAACCTCCCTCCCCTTGTATAGAAGCAGGATGATTATATATTAGAGGTTCTCTGGGTGTTATCTGCAGACCCCATACCTCATTTTATTGATAGTAGATCTACATCGTAGGTGCTGAAACAACAGCTGCATCTGTATGTTTTGTCTAGGTGCTAGGGCCTGACCAGAACAGAAAAACAAGGAGCATTGTTGTTCGACCTTGTTCACAATGTTCAGACTAAATCTCAGGAACATGCAAAGCATGAAAACAGACATAGGTTCTTATGTGAAAGTTTCAAAAAAGGTATTTGCAAAATAAACTTGTGCAGTAGTATGCGTAAAGCAGCGAACAGTCTGAGGCGTGCCCATGCTAACACAGAGAAGACAAAATGTCCCCATGGGCCATGTGACACCCCCAACAACGCCTGAAGTATGGGTGCCACGGGTGCA
The DNA here is from genome assembly GCF_964204655.1 of Triturus cristatus. NCBI lineage: Eukaryota > Metazoa > Chordata > Amphibia > Caudata > Salamandridae > Triturus > Triturus cristatus. Next base: position 1,108,954,315 of record NC_140590.1, read on the forward strand.
CCCACCAAAAAGTTCATTAAATGGTTGGCACCTGCAAAGTGAGCCAGCAGGGGCCAAAATCAAATGTTTTGGCTAACGCCAGAACTAAAATATATAATTTTAGAAAAAAACAAAAGGTTTTGGCATATGTCAAACCCAAACAAGCATCTGGAAAGACAATAAGTCTGACATTGACTGCAAATCGCTTGCGTTTGTCAATGTTTATTTTGATTGTCAATGGTTTTTGTATGAAGGCACACATCATAAGAAAACAGGCATTATAGAAAAGATAAAATGTATATGGTTTTTGTACAATCCACATTGCATCAGGAGTCCCTGGCACTCAAAGACGCAACTTATTATGTGAATGTGCACATTATGTGAGAGCAGAAAGAAATCACTCACAGTCATACAAGACAATGACTGAAGTAGGCTAACCCTGTACTCCATGCATATGCTGTGGTGAGCAGAAGCAAAATATGAATGACACAATAGCAGAAAAATTGATGAAGGGGGCTGATTGAAAGCACTTGCAAATATATATAGCATATATTTCTGTTAACAGCAAATGGTCCTAGCTAACACCAGTGTTGTATTCAGTGAGGCCATGCTTCAGTATGGAAGGCTCTTTCTAAATAATGAAGATGAGGTACTGCCACTCTAGAAATAAGAATTTAGCTGAAGTGGACCTGTGCCAGTCATTGCCCTTCTTTGTGCACTGGGGCTCACAATGAACACATTGGTGCTTATTTACAAGCCCCTTGCGCCGCCGGTGTGTCTCTTTAATATGGGAAAAAGTAAGGTACCAGCGGAGCAAGGGGCTTGCAAATAAGCCCAATTGACTTTATCACTGAAAGCGTGTGTCTCCTCTTCAAAACTAGCAACGAGGATGGGGTTGATGAAGCAAAGGACACATTTTTGGTTGTGTACATTGTGGTCCCCTCTGAATTACCCTTTTTGTGAATAACGGTTGTGCTGGTTGCTTGTGAAGATGTGGTAAACCATTTACATTTCACTTCTAGTTCCTGAGTGCTGCTGTTCTGCAACCATCAAGAAAAGTCTCATTTTTTATTATTAATTTGGAGATCCTTGGTGCCTCTAACCAGCAGATGTGCATGTGCGATACCCTGCACCACTGGGATGTTTGTGCTAGCACTATGGGGTGGAGGCCATGCAGCAGGCTGTGTTTGAGTCGACTCGGTGGTGGCCCCATGGCAGCTCTGAGGGTCCCTGGTGTTTTGTTGGCATCTTTTTGCCAGCTGTGTGCTCTGCCTTGTGAAGTGGCCATTCTTTCATTGGTTGAAGATGACTGGCACCTCTGTGCCTACTAACGTAATACGTCTATTAGAAGGAAAGTAATGGAAAGCAGTATAAGGTTTCATTTCACTGTAGAAGTAAAATAAGACTTTGTACAGGCTGTTGTTTTACACCGAGGTGTTTATTTACAAGCCCCTGGTGCCACCTGTGCATCATTTGTTATACGGGAAAAAGTGACGTTCCAGCTGCACAAGGGTCTTATAAATAAGCCCCTGTCTTCTCACCAATTTGGAGACGTAGTTTTCTTTACTGAATCCTTCAGATTTGGTTCCACAGAGGTTTGGGAGATATGCCGACGACATTATCACCCTACATACTATGGAGTATACATTGGAGGTAATTCAGCCCTCTGTGAGGTCTTGAAAACTGAGAAATGCTTGGCACCTGTGAGTATTTGATAGCGTAACATTAATTTTTTTCATTTGTTGTGTTTTGCTTTCTGGTGACATGTCTGTGCAAGCTATATCTGCTTCTCCAATATTCTCACAAGAGCCAGGACTTCCAGTGAGGGCCTGGAGTGATTGGAAAGAGTCTTTTGAACTTATCTTGAAGCGGTCAGAGGAGATGTGTTTGGCCAAAAGGAAATTAGCCATGTTGAAGCACAGTTAAGTGTGGTGGATAGGAAGGTGTTAAAGACACCGCCAGTGCCGATGAGTGATGGTGGTGATGGGGATGCAAGGTCAGATGAGGTGTCAGGAGATTCATATTTAAATACTATGAGAGCTCTGGAAGGGAACCTCAGCAAGGAATGGAGCTTTGTGCTGGAAAGTCACAGGTTTTTCTCTTGTGCACAGCTACTGGGAGAAACCATTGAGCAATATATGGCTGTGCTCACATCATTAGCTGCTGCTTGCAATTCAGGGACCTGCAAGAGGAATGTTGTGTTTGTGTTCTTGTAGCAATGTGACCTCATTGGGTTCCAACTAGTACATTCTGTAACTATGGAATCCAGTGAGATCATTTGCAGACTGACCAACGCTGGAAGAGGAGTGTCCAGACTGTCCTCCTCACTTCTGCTGGGTTTACAGAATAAATCTACTATTTCAAATTGGAGCCTGGATCTTTAATATGTTAGAATGGCGACGAGCTAGAGCAACTAAACCCAGCAACAGCGGACCCACATTGATGCCACTAGGACATTTTTCATTCCTCTACAAGTAGGACATTTGACTTTCAACGCGCTGTTCACTCTTGCGCTGAAGTGCCTGCAGTGCCTGCAACCTTACCAGCGTCATCGGCATAACTCGTCAAAGATTAGCGCGTTGATAGGCAGAGGATCGGCATTCCAAAGGTCAGTGAAACGCTGTTGGATACAGCATTGTTTGAATCTTCCGTGGTACGCGTGATTTGAATCGGCCCAGTCCGCGCTGCCATTTTCAGTTTCTTCGCGCATCAGAAGCTGCGTGCGTAACGATTCACATGTCACACGTCAGCGAGACACACGAAGACCATCGTCTCCTGGCAAAACAACGCTTTTGCACGGGCCATCGTCATCACGCTACGCTGTCAGGGAAGCAGCATTAGAGTGCAACCTAGCAACGGAGCATACGGGGAATGAAGGAATCTCCTTATTTATACGCGCACTGTCCCCAGTTAACCTATGAGAGGAATTCAAGCAAGCAATCTTCTCTCTACGGTGATACACACACCGTGTATCAAGTAACAGTAAAAAAAACAAAAAACTATTTTCTCTCTTCTGTATTCTCTCAATCCTCTGTGTATTTTAACTTTGCCATTTGTTAGTATAAAAGAAGGGAGTAAAGGAAACACCATGACAACAATGAACTTACCAGCCCCCCAAGCTTTTATGGTTAAAGAATGTGAAGTGACTAGTTTGGAATGGGAAGAATGGAAAGATCATTTCATCAATTATTTAGAAGCTTTTGACAATGAAGAGTTGTCACCACAAAGGAAAAAAAAAATACTTTTGCACTGTTTCGGTTCTGGCGGATTACGTATCTACAACCGGATGGAAAAGAAGAGTAGGAGCGGAGATGAAGGAGATGTCTTTTCACATGCATTAGCAGATCTGGATTCTTATTTTGCTCCTACAGTCTGCAAAGCAGTACATCACTATAATTTCTATCATCGCAAATAAGGGGCTAATGAAAAAGTTGAAGATTACATTGCAGCATTAAAAAACTTAGCTTTACCATCCAAATTTGGAACAATGGAAGAAGAGTTAATTCGAGATCAGTTAGTGATGCATTGTAACAATACGCATTTACAAGATAAGTTATGGATGAATGGTGATTCCAGCCTAAGAAAAAATAACTGCTATCATTTCCAAGGCTGAACTCACTTCCAGATGTGCTAAGACTGTAATTGCATTTAGTAATAGTACTCAGAGTGATGAAGTCATAAAGATTGTTAGGACTCGTAATCGTCCCGATGAACAAACGAGGAAAAAAAATTATAGAGATGTAACAAATAGAGAAAAAAAGAGTTTCAAAAGTTTTCAGAATGAAAGAATAAGCCTTTAAGAGGCAAATGTTATAGATGTGGGAGCTCATCCCACCTTGCTCATGACAAAAAATGTCCTGCATTGGGACAAAGATGTACTAATTGCAAAGTTTTAGGTCATTTTTCAAAAGTGTGTCAAAAAAGATTAAGACCTCTAAAATGCATAGTTGATGAATACGCATGTGAGGATGAGTGTTCAGACCCAGACAATGTTATTTGTGTCATTGAAGAACCTGAGGTATTGGGAAAAACGATCCGGAAGAAACCATTTTGCAAAATTCTTATTAGAGGTATCTCAGTCTCACTGATGGCTGATTCTGGGTCACAATACACGATTATTAATTGTAGTACTTGGAATGAAACTTTTAAAGAAAAATTGGGTAACAAGTTTGAGTTTCCTGATGTGCATCCTGAAAGTTATGCAGGCGAACCCATTGATCTGATAGGATTTAAGAAAATACCTTTTGAATTTAAAGGCAGAAGTGCTGAGTGCAAACTTTATGTTTCCAAATCAGGACCTTGTGTCCTAGGATGGTGCGACCAGGGCGAATTAGGAATATTATTGGATCCCAATAGGGCAGATCCAGTTTTAAGTGTTGTTGACTCCAACAAAAAGCATTATGAAACAATCACAGCAAGATTTCCTAAAGTTTTTTCAGGGAAAGTAGTAGAACTAAAACGATTTTCCCATAAGATTATTCTGAAGAGTGACGCCCGCCCGTTTATTCATAAGATTAGGAACATTCCTATAAGTGTCAAAGATGAAGTTATCAAAGAATTAGACAAATTGGCACAGAATGGTCTAATTGAACAAATTGAATCGTCAGATTGGGTCGCCCCCTTAGTTGTGGCACGCAAGGCCAATGGCTGCGTCCGCCTCTGTGTGGACTTGAGAGAACTTAATAAGAATATTTTCATTGATATTTTTCCACTACCAAGGATTTCAGAGTTACTCTCTGCCACTAGAAACAAACAATTATTTTCCACCATCGACTTAACCTCTGCATACCATCAGGTCCCACTTCATACAGAAAGCAGACATTTAACGGCTTTTATTACTCCTATTGGACTTTTTCAATTTAAACAGGTACCTTTTGGTTTAGCATCAGCCGCGGCCATGTTTCAGCGACTAATGCATATCATTTTCAATGACATGGAAAACATTGTGTTCTTTCAAGATGACATTTTGGTCATGGGTTCGAATAAAGTTGAGCATGATAATACCTTGATCAAAGTTCTTGAAGTTTTGGAGTTCAAAGGATTAACTGCAGAAGAATCTAAATGTAAACTAGCAAGAAGTAATGTTACCTACTTAGGACATGAAATTAGTTGTAAAGGAATTTTTCCAAAATCGGAACTGGTGAACGCTATTATAAATGCCCCGGTTCCCCAGAATAAGGATGAGGTAAGATCCTTTTTAGTTATAGCCGAATTCTATTCTAAGTTTGTACAAAACTTCTCTGGAAAAATGTACAGTATTAGACAACTACTGAAGAAAGGTTGTACATTTTTTTGGTCTCCCGAGTGTCAAAAAAGTTTTGAAAGCATAAAAAAGGATATATGCTCTGCACCTGCGCTCAAAGGTTTCTCTCCAGATCTGGAGAGTATCATCACCACAGATGCCAGTGGGAAAGGTTTAGGCGCAGTTTTATCACAGATTCAAGAAAATGGGAGTGATTGTGTTGTTGCATTTGCTTCTAGGGCTCTCACTGACACAGAAGAAAAATACTCAGTTATTAAAAGGGAAGCTTTGGGCTGTGTTGGGGCTCTAAAGAATTTCAGACAGTATATTTGGGGTAGTTGTGTAACGGTTAGGACAGATCACAAACCATTAACTAAAGTTCTTACTTCAAAAGGTCTGAGCAATGTTTCGCCTAGAATTTTACAAATGTCAATTCAATTACCTGATTACGTCTACAATGTGATTTATGTCCCAGGTGTAAAGAATAGAATTGCTGATTTTTTAAGCAGATATCCACTTCGCAACATCAAAGACGGAAAGAATGAATGGGATGAATGGATAGTTGCCTCTGTTTTTGGTAATGAGTTGCAAAGCATTTCCCATTCTGAGTGGACACAAAGCTTAATCAAAGACTCAAACTTGACATTGGTAGTTGAGTATGTCCAAAAAGGCTGGCCAGCAAAGTCTCCTTGCCTTTTGGGAAGTTAGGAATGACCTTTCAGTGGAAGAAGACTTATCACTCAGAAGTGGAAGACTGATTCCTCCCTTAGAGTTTCGCAGTAAAATTATTAATCTTTGTCATGAGGGTCACTTTGGAATCGTAAAGTGCAAGGCTAGGATAAAACAGTCATATTGGTGGCCTGGCCTAGATAGGGATATTGAAAAAGAGATAAGGAAGTGTGTCCAATGTTCTAATTCGGACAAGAGTTTGACTACTCACAAAACTCCTTTACACCCCATTGCTGTTCCCCATATGTCTTGGGAAAGAATTGGCATCGATATTTTTGGCCCAGTCCGACATACCCATAATTTTTTTTAATACATTATTGTCATTGTCAATCATTTTTCAAAATGGCCTGAATATAGGATTGTAGACAAAGCTGACACTGAAGCAATACTTTTATTTCTAGCTGACATAATTTGGTCGTGAAGGTCTTCCCAAGGATATTATTTCCGACAATGGAGGACAATTTGTCAGCGAATCATTTAAAAAATGTATCAAGGAAGCAGGTATTAACCATAGAACAACCTCTCTGTACCATCCAGTAGGAAATGGTTGTGTGGAGCGCTTTAACAGAGTAATCAAAAGTGTTATTGAACTATCTGTCAGTAATCATTTAGACTGGGTAGATGAACTAAGGAAGACTGTAAATGCATATAGAGTAACTCGTTGTGAGTCTTCAGGTTATGCCCCGTTTGAATTGATGAGAGGTAGATTACCACGCACAAAAGATAACATGGGTTGGTTAAAAAGCACCAGATCTGTAGTTTGGTCTCCTAATAGGGTAAGGAAAACTCTGGTAGATAATCAACAGAAACAGAAAGATTTCTTTGATCACACGCATAATGTAAAAAAAGTACATCTTTGCGTGGGTGATATTGTTAAAGTAAGAAAAGGAAGGCTTGTACGTAAAGATGAAAGCAAATTTTCGACTCCTTTAAAGGTCATTAAAGTTTTATGCAATGCTGCATTGTTAAGCGATGGGAAGGTGTGGCATGCTAGCAGGATTGCCAAATTCAGAGGTGATTTTGATCTTTCTTGCATAAATGGGACTAGTAGTCGTCCCATTGGATTGAGGATTGTCCCTCTGAATTTGATTCCTCTCCTTGCACTACAGAAAATTCCACCCACAATGTACATTCGTGTGATCCTGAACTGTCTTCTTCTGCTATAGAAGGGGAAGAGAGTGTTGACACAAGCGCCTCGTCCAAAGAGTGTACCATTCCTGAAAATAATTATGATGTGACCAGAGCTGGTCGAGATTGTGTTAAACCTCTGTATTTAAAGGATTACATCACACATATTTGTTCTTCGTGAATGAGCGTGTTATCATATGCAAATTTATTCACAAAGTGTTATTTAGACTTTATTGTTATACAAGTATTGAAAATTGTGTGAGAAAGGGGAAGTGTTGTGTTTGTGTTCTTGTAGCAATGTGACCTCATTGGGTTCCAACTAGTACATTCTGTAACTATGGAATCCAGTGAGATCACTTGCAGACTGACCAACGCTGGAAGAGGAGTGTCCAGACTGTCCTCCTCACTTCTGCTGGGTTTACTGAATAAATCTACTATTTCAAATTGGAGCCTGGATCTTTAATATGTTAGAAGGAACTCATCAGACATTATATGTTTAATAGAAGTTTTAACATGAAGAATCAAGAAAAGTTATAGGGATTGAGGGGCTCCGCTTTCGTAGTAACTATCAGTATCACATAACATATTGCGAATAAATCCCACTATGTCAAGTAACTTAGTTGTGGTCAGAATAAGTTAATGTCCTGAGCAGTGCAAAGCATGTGATGTGAATGCAATACACAAATACACACTTTAAGTCGGTAAGTGAATTGCGAGTTAGAACGTGAGGGGACCACAAGGTGAGAAAAAACAGAAAAGTGTCATAGATGTGGAAGGATGAAGCAGCTGTCTAAATCCAGTGCTTGCCAGACTTCTGAGGCAAGATGCTATATGTGCAGTAAGCTAGGGCATTTTATGAGAATGTGTAGGATAGAAGGAAATGGAAATAGTAAGCGCGCTGTGATCCTAATTAAGGAGCAGAGGAGTCTCGACACTAGTGACAATACTGACAAGGATGAGAGTTTCATCTGGTGCAACAGACGTGCAGGGTGAAATCTGCCCTCCCCCGGGTATATCCAGGGCCGGTCTGGGAACAAAAACTGGCCCTGGCAAAGAGCTCGGCCTGCCCCCCAGGGGTTGGGGGTGCGGCCGAGCTGTGTGCCCGGGTCCGGTTTTGGCCAATTTTGTTACAGGGGCCGATTTGCAGCATTGCTGCAAAAGTGGGTCTGTAACAAAAATAGACCCCCAGGGGCCCCCACCCTTGCGGCACCACGGGGGAATGCCCGGTGCCAGCCATGGCCAGTCTGGAGCTGGGTATATCGCAAGTCCCCCCAACGTGTTTACTAAATGGAACGGTACAAATGATAGCATCTAAGATTCTACAACAGTATAATTTGATGTAAACAGACGAAAACAAACAGTAGAGGCCCTTTAAGTGAACCTATGAGATGTCGTTTGCTTTTAAGAGCTTTATAGACCCAGTTAAACTTAAACAAATAGCAACGAAATACCATGAAAACAAGGTATCATTGCTGGTGAGATTTATATTCAGTGCCCTTTCACTTTATATAATCCCACAGACAACCCTCTCCACACTGCACAAAATAATCAAACATAGACATATTTGTAGAGGGCTTACACAGACTTGGGAACCTCTAAAGATGACACCCTTTGTGTTGTCCTTCAGCTTTCATATCACTGCAGACTTTCTCTAGAATGATTTCCTTTGCATGGAGGGTAGACCATGGCAGGATGCAAACAAGACTTATTTGCTATCTCACATCGAACAATGGCCGCGTCTTACTTTTGATCCACCATATTGTTTGCATCTCCCTACCGTTTTTTTATACACCACGTTGACACAGGAAGATGACCTTGAAGCGACCCCGCCTGGCTCATGCTGCTTCCTTGTTGGTCCATACAGTACCAGAGATCTTCCCATCATTACATCATCCGGAAGAAAAAGCAGCACCTATTAGGAGAACGCGCCCAATATAAATAGGAATGCACCAGGCGATAGCTGCTAGAGATTGTCGGGTTCCTGCCTTTCATTGGAAGACGCAGACACAGGCCTTGGTGCAGCCATGGAAGTGCCTGTTGCCATCCTCTTCTTGGCCCTCAGCTGCCTCTTTGGTAAGTAAAGAAAACAAATTATACGACAAGTGGGCTAACATACCCGATCCAATTGAGGCCCTGCATTCCGCATCACTGACAGAAAAAGGAAAATGCCTTTAAGGATTGTTTTACCAGAGGAAGGGACTCATTCATGCACTAAAACAATCCTACCCATAATGCAGTCCCCCTTGCAGCAAGGCGTAAGGTGCCTGAATTGGCGCTTTGCAGCTTCATGTGCAGCAGTGCAAGGAGGAACCAGAAATGTGCAATATCTTAGTAGATAGGGAGCATATCTGCACTCTCCATTTCACGCAACTCAGCGCAATGATTTTGCTTGCTGCCCTGTGTTGTCAGTGGCATAAAGAAACCTGAGGGCGCTCCTCTGCAAAGTACATGGAGGCGCCCCCCCCTCCGGACCTACTCAGGACCGCTCAGGCAAGGGTGCTGTGCTGAGGGCCCCTACACTGCGGGGGCTGTGGGGGCTGCAGGTGCCTTTGTTACGCCACTGTGCATTGTGCGAAATATTAGTGAATATGGGATCACGTGTTTTGTCCAATATGTGAAGCACAAACTTTTAATAAGCCACAACTATGACACTAATAAATACTCAATTAGGTAGAGTTGCATTTTATCAGGGGCGATAATTAATGTCAAAACGTCCATAGCTTTCTCAAAGAAGGCTTTAAGCTAAGTGGTGATATATTATACTACCAATGAGAGGCCTCTGCAGTTCTAACAAGAAGGATGTCATTCTTGCCCAGAAATTGTGATTTAGTCGGATAAGTGTAATTGACTAGAATAAGAATTTCAAGTAAAGTCGATATTTTGAATGCTTGGACACAGATTTTTATAGGAACAAGACCAGGACTTCGGAAATAAGGTGTGTTGGACACAGATTTTTATAGGAACAAGACCAGGACTTCGGAAATAAGGTGTGGAAATGTATTCAGTAGCACAAGTTCCACTGGCAATTCTCAGCAATTTACTCTTAATTAGAAATGAGGGTCTAAGGGGCTTATTTATCAGAGCCCTGCATCACTTTTGCACCACATAAAGTGGTACATGCATGACGCAGGCTTCATCAAGATTTATGAAGCCACTCAAAGCCACGCAGGGTGGCTTTGAGTGGGCTCTTAAGTCATGAGTAAGGCCATGCAGCACAAATCGCTGTGTCGCCTTACTCTGCCTTACCCGCCGCAACCCCCACGGAGGTGTTCCATGGGCACTGTGGTAGGTTTTCCCATGCAACACCCATGGAATTCAGGTTGCTTCAGATTATTAAAGTGATGTAAACCTGGGAAGCGTCCAATCTGTTACCTCCCGAAGTGAGGTGTAATGAGGAGAAATATGTTAATTTCTCTTTCAATGCATTCTTCATTCTGCAGCACACATATAAAGAGGAAAACATAGGAAGGTGCCCCACAAACAATATTGCCTACAACTGAGGCACCCTTGCACCATGGTGCAAGGGTGCGTACATGAGAACTGGGCTGCCAAAATGGTGCCTGTACAGACAGAAAGGACGGGAATGATCCCTATGGCTTGCATACGGTGCATTCCTGCCCTTTCACTTTGCGTGGGGCATCGCAGCAATGGTCCTTGCTATGCTACCCTACGGGAAAATGCCATAAATTAGGCTAGAAATGTTTTGTGTCTTGTTTAGCGATACACAGATTATATGTGTATCACTTATTTGCTCAATTTGGATTTGTTCTTGAAGCTGCAAAACAGTGAAAATACAGCAATATAGCACTCAGATCTAAGTCAAGATTGGGAGTAAAAACATGGAGGAAATTACAAATGCGTCCAATGGTTTTTGAGCTCTGAATTTACAGTTATATGAAAAGGACTCCTTAAATCGTTTGAATGTTCTCCGTTGCCTTCATTGAAAGCGTATGCTTGGTCTGTGAAATAGGTGCAGAGGAAAATATTAGCCACTAATTAAAGCTTTGTCTCTCCCTTAATCTCCCCTAAATTGCATTGTCCGCCAATAATGTTTTATATAATTTTGTTTGTCTCTCCCTTTCTTTCCATCAAACTCTCTCCCTCTCTTTCTTTCTCTCACCAACTCACTGTGTTCAGGAAAGAGCGAACAGAAGTTGATCTCTTGCGATTCTAAATGCTAAATTCTGATAATGATATTTGACAAGACAGAGTGAGCAGAATATCAGGTATCTTGACTTCGACCTTGTATATTGAATTTGAAGTACAATCCAATGCAAATACCTGAAAGAAAAAAGAGAACTTGTTGGAAAGACAATGGGGCAGATTTATAAGCCCCTTGCGCCCCATTTACGCCGCCGTTGCGTCACTTTTGTGACGCAGCGGCGGCGCAAATCCTGCGCCATGCTGCGGGGTATTTACAAAGTGACGCATCTGGGAGATGCGTCACGTTTTAAAGCCCTGCACCAGCAGTAGGCGTACCTGTGCGGGGGGGGCGTTCCGTCGCAGGAACGCCTCCTAAAAGTGGCTGAGTGAAATCTACAAGATTTCACTCAGTCACTTTTGAGCCCATGCGGCGTCAAAACCCTGCCCCTGCTTGAAGCAGGCGTAAGGATTGACGCAGCATTGTAACAATAGGGCACCCCCGAGCCTTGCTGGAGCTGCGTCGCGCTTGCGACGCAACTCAAGCAATGCGCCAACCTTCCGCCATCAGATGCGTCACGCATCTGTTTATCCTTGCGCCGCGATGCGCTGCATTGTAAATGCGGCGCATCTATTGTGGTGCCAGGGTAAACTTTCGTGATGCATCTTTCCTGGCGCATCCCTGCTGATTTGCAGGGATGCGCCAGGAAACATAAATCTGCCCTAATATACCTAACATAAACACACAGAAATGCATTCGGACTACGGTTATTGAGAAAGCTTTGGTTATGATGTACAGTTATCGTACATTTTAAGGTTTGGACATTGTTTTAGTTGCACTTCGAAGAAAACAGTTTCAATCAGTTCAATCTGACAGGGTGACCTTGCCAACGCCATGCATGCATTGAAGTACAGAGGCATTAAAGTGACTTTCGAAGTACTAGTTCCAACTAGTTCTAATTTTGATGGGATGTACTGAGGTGAAAAATAATAGTTCTGAAAACAGACATACATCACACCTCTACAATAAGTTAGTGTAAGTGATAGCTTCGCGGAATGCCAAACTAATAACGTTCTATAAAAACAGCAGACTGTGATAAAACAATATCATCTTGTTTCATTTGTTTATATCTTTTTTTTATTCATGCTTCTTAAGGGAAAACCTTATTAAACAATAGACAGTTTACAATATTCTTCACACTCGAAAATGTAAATTTCTTGATTGTGTTATAGAAGTGAAAAGTGTTCATTCATATTACAAAGCAGTTCCCCTGCCTTCATATGTGTTCTTGTTTGTTGTTTTAAAATCGAAAGCCTTAGAAATCTTCGGCTGTGCAAAAAAAAAATGGGACAATATAAAACGATGTGAAGGAAGAAAATGGCAGCATCGTTGTGCAAACACACATACCATTCGCCATCTTCATTGCTTACTTCAGGTTCCTCACATTCCACACTGCATTCTTTTCCTGCACTCCATATCAGTCATTCATTTCGCCGTCTCCTATTAGTTAATTATTGCGAATATTTAAGTCATTGATCTGTGCCGAATATGCGAGAGTCAATGAACAGGAGAAGTTTTGGATCCACAAAAGATATGCTCATGCACCAGGATCTGCATTACATATTCCCTTCGGATATTGTAGCTCAGAGGAGAACCCTCACCAAATCATTGAGCCCAGAGACGGTACCACACAGGCCCCCTCCACAGAGGTCCCTACATCCGACTTGATCGAGCTAGCAGCAATGGCATAAGATTCAAAGAAGGAGAGCAGATTCATTCATATAAGAAATGAATAGTTCATAGCCTTGCCTGATTTTCCGATGAGCTCCTCTCCAGTTCTAATCCTATAGTACAAGCATGAAGGATTTATGTAACTCCAGGAAACCTTCTTTGATTTTTTGAAACACTATCAAGTGTGATTCCTCAGAGGTCGTTTTCAGCAATGGAGACCTGTCCCTTCTAAGGGCCAGCTGTACTAAATGTACATTTGCAAAAGGTGGTTGCAAATGGCACATCAACATTTTGTAACTGAATATTGCAACTTATATACTGCTAACAGGTACCTTTGCAAAGTCGTCATTTGAAGGGGGGTCGCGATTTGTGATACCCCTGTTTTTGGCTACCCGTTAGTAGTCCAATATGGGTACTGTTACTTGAACCTTTTATTTCTGTGCCTTTTTTTGATGTTCATCTTCTTTTGGTGCTTTCACAAAGATATCATGTGTTCTCCATTGTGGAATCCAGTCTCTCCATCACCGCATTTCCAGTTTTCAGCAACACTTGTTTCTTCACCCACTGCTTTCCTTAGTTAAGCATTTCTCCTCTACTCCACCCACATGGCCTATTACGTCTGGCCTGGTGGGGTGTTTGTTTTCCTTATAACACCCATTTTCAGTCTTACCTAGATCTTCCTGGCTCTTCTCTGATTAATCCTCTGCTCTATCCCCCTATTGGGTCTGGTAATCTGTGGATCTAACGCTGGGATGCCCCGTTGCTGGGGTATCCATGCGCTATACAAATCCTATAAAATAACATCCTCCATGTAAACTGATGCTCACTAAGGAGACAGTATCCAGTCCATACCCTACCTCTGCCTCCCCAGTACATTTTGCAACAAAAGAAAAAGAGGGACCCTTTCACAATTTTGTTTAAAATACTCAAAGCAACCCTAAAGTATATTAAAAAAGCACAAAAAAAAGTTGTCAATATGCTTTACTAATTACCACTTTCATGATTAAACTTTCAGCTACAAATGCAGAACTGGAAATGACTTCTGAGACAACCATTACCAGTAAACTGGTACAAGTCGCAGAAGAATCTGGAGCATCACAAAACATTTCCCTTGTTCACAGAAACGCATCAGCAGGACCGTCAGTTTCCAGATTAGACTCAGAACCAGCAGCTGAAGCCGATCCCAGTTCAGAACCAGCATATGTAGCGGTTTCTAGTGCAGAATCAGCAGATGAAGCACATCCTAGTTCAGAGCCACAAGATGAAACATATGCTAGTTCACAACCAGCATATGAATTACAAACCAGCTCAGAACCAGCTGAAGAAACAGATCCCAGTTCAGAACCAGCAGATCCCACTTCAGAGCCAGCAGATCCCAGCTCAGAACCAGCAGATCCCAGTTCAGTGCCAGCATATAAATCACACCCCAGCTTAGACCCAGCAAATCTCAGTTCAGAGCCAGCATATGCATCACACCCCAGCTCAGTCCCAGCAGAAGAAGCAGATCCCAGTTCAGAACCAGCAGATCCCAGTTCTGTGCAAGCATATGAATCAGACCCGAGTTCAGAACCAGCAGAAGATGAGGATCCCAGTTCACAGCCATCATATGAATCAGACCCCAGTTCAGAACCAGCAGAAGAAGCAGATCCCAGTTCAGGGCCAGCATATGAATCACACCCCAGCTCAGAACCCACACATCCCAGTTCAGAGCCAGCATATGAATCAAATCCTAGCTCAGAACCAGCAGAAGAAGCCTATCCCAGTTCAGGGCCTGCATATGAATCACACCCCAGCTCAGAACCAGCAGATCCCAGTTCAAATCCATCATATGAATCAAACCCCAGCTCAGAACCAGCAGATACCAGTTCAGACCCAGCATATGAATCACACCCCAGCTCAGAACCAGCAGAAGAAGCAGATCCCAGTTCTAATCCAGCATATGAATCACACCCCAGCTCAGAACCAGCAGATCCCAGTTCAGGGCCAGCATATGAATCCCACCCCAGCTCAGAACCAGCAGAAGAAGTAGATCCCAATTCAGTGCCAGCATATGAATCACACCCCAGCTCAGAACCAGCAGAAGAAGGAGATCCCAGTTCAGGGCCAGCATATGAATCACACCCCAGCTCAGAACCAGCAGATCCCAGTTCAGAGCCATCATATGAATCAAACCCCAGCTCAGAACCAGCAGAAGAAGTAGATCCCAGTTCAGAGCCAGCAAATCCCAGCTCAGAACCAGCAGATCCCAGTTCAGGGCCAGCATATGAATCACACCCCGGCTCAGAACCAGCAGATCCCAGTTCAGAGCCAGCATATGAGTCAAACCCCAGCTCAGTCCCAGCAGAAGAAGCAGATCCCAGTTCAGAACCAGCAGATCCCAGTTCTGTGCCAGCATATGAATCAGACCCCAGTTCAGAACCAGCAGAAGATGAGGATCCCAGTTCACAGCCATCATATGAATCAGACCCCAGTTCAGAACCGGCAGAAGAAGCAGATCCCAGTTCAGGGCCAGCATATGAATCACACCCCAGCTCAGAACCCACATATCCCAGTTCAGAGCCAGCATATGAATCAAATCCTAGCTCAGAACCAGCAGAAGAAGCATATCCCAGTTCAGGGCCTGCATATGAATCACACCCCAGCTCAGAACCAGCAGAAGAAGCAGACCCCAGTTCAGGGCCAGCATATGAGTCAATCCCCAGCTCAGGACCAGCAGACGAAGCCGATCCCAGTTCAAATCCATCATATGAATCAAACCCCAGCTCAGAACCAGCAGATACCAGTTCAGACCCAGCATATGAATCACACCCCAGCTCAAAACCAGCAGATACCAGTTCTAATCCAGCATATGAATCACACCCCAGCTCAGAACCAGCAGAAGAAGTAGATCCCAGTTCAGTGCCAGCATATGAATCACACCCCAGCTCAGAACCAGCAGATCCCAGTTCAGAGCCAGCATATGAATCACACTCCAGCTCAGAACCAGCAGAAGATGCAGACCCCAGTTCAGGGCCAGCATATGAGTCAATCCCCAGCTTAAAACTAGCAGAAGAAGCCGACCCCAGTTCAGGGCCAGCATATGAGTCAATCCCCAGTTCAGGACCAGCAGACGAAGCCGATCCCAGTTCAAATCCAGCATATGAATCAAACCCCAGCTCAGAACCAGCAGAAGTAGCAGATCCCAGTTCAGAGCCAGCATATGAATCACACCCCAGCTCAGAACCAGCAGATCCCAGTTCAGAGCCAGCATATGAATCACACCCCAGCTCAGAACCAGCAGATCCCAGTTCAGAGCCAGCATATGAATCACACTCCAGCTCAGAACCAGCAGATCCCAGTTCAGAGCCAGCATATGAATCAAACCCCAGCTCAGAACCAGCAGAAGAAGCAGATCCCAGTTCTAATCCAGCATATAAATCAGTCCCCAGCTCAGGACCAGCAGAAGTAGCAGATCCCAGTTCTATTCCAGAATATGAATCAATCCCAGGCTCAGGACCAGAAGACGAAGCAGATCCCAGTTCTAATCCAGCATATAAATCAGTCCCCAGCTCAGGACCAGCAGAAGTAGCAGATCCCAGTTCTATTCCAGAATATGAATCAATCCCAGGCTCAGGACCAGAAGACGAAGCTGATCCCAGTTCTCATCCAACATATGAATCACACCCCAGCTCAGAACCAGAAGACGAAGCCGATCCCAGTTCTCATCCAACATATGAATCACACCCCAGCTCAGAACCAGCAGCTTCAACAGTCACTGTTATCGAACAGCAACCATTAACAGCCACAGACACAGCACCGGCAACTGCAATGGATTCCATTTCTGCATATACGGTACAGTATCAGAAAGTGTCTAATTCTATTTGTACAGCAGAAAAATCACCAGTGCCTCCCAATCCACTACGAACAAATACACTGTTTATTAGTAAAGTACTATACCCCTAAAATTACCAGCAGTTGCTCCATTGGTCACTAGCACTGTGCTGTAACTTTCTGCAATACTGAGAAAAGACAAACAATTCTAATGTTTGAAGATGCAGCACCACTGTTTCACCTTCTGCTAAATGAGCAAGGCAGGAGGAGTGAGTGTTTGATTGTACTGTATTGCAACTTCATTATTTATGGCTAGTAAATAATGGGATAATAGTTTATTCTCCAGGGCCACAGGTACATTTTGTATGAATGTATTTATGTAAATATGCTTTACTTGTACAATGCACACCTAGCTGAAAGGTAGGGGAGCACAGCACAAGTTCAACAACTGCAATAGTCACTGTCACAGTATGAGAAAATACTCCCGGAATCTAGTGGTGAAAGGGCAGTTTCAACGTTTACATTTAAAGGACACAAATCATAAAAACCTATTTTAAAATCATCATCAACTCAACCTCTTACTGATACAGTATCACAAGCCTAAATTTATATAAGAAAAGCAACAGCTCTTGCAAAATTGGCTTACTGAATACTTCTAAGCACATTTTGTGTTCCATGATTTTCTAACGAGATAAGTATTGTGAGATCTGTAGATGTAGGGTTTCTGACCTAAGGGTGTGTTGATCTGCTCTTTTTAGTTTTTATTAGATTTTCAGGAAAACAGGGAAAGCACAGCAATGTTTACTATCAAGATCAGAATATGCAAAAAGCCACAGAAAGAAATATAAACAAAATCCTAAACCAACACAATAACTTCTGAAGTACATCCAAGTTACGCAAAAGGAAATTACCATTGAGGGGATGTGAAGCCGTGGACTAGAAATATAAGTGACACGTTCTATAAGTCCATAAGTACATTAGGACTCAACAAAGTCACATGAAATAAACACTTCAAGAGCATGTATTATCACAGATTATAAGGATGTTTTAGACCATTTAAGCAATAGAGAATCAAAATTCATAAAATAGTGCACTCAAACATTTTAATCCACATTCATCAAATTAACCTCCTGCGTGCATCAGTCATAGTAAATAAGACTTTATCATCAACAGTCACCTTCAGTGGGGGACAGTACTATAAAATTGCCTGAGCACCATGATTGACAAATGTGGCATGGCCCTACTTTTTAGATCTTACTATTGGCAGTTTAAATTGTCTAGGAGATCTATTTTAATCAATACTTTAATATACTTTTTTATACTTTAATATTTACTTAGAGTGGGCTTTGGGACTGCCCTGTGCTCATGATTCAGTGCCCTTTATGTTTGTCTAAGCCCTCTGCTCCTGTTATGATTGCTTTTTTCCCTATTCGTGTTTGTTCCAAATTTGAAGTATTCTGGTCTAACCCATTTCTGATTGGATGAGCCATCTCTTACTCCTAATCTGTTGACTTTCTTAGCTCTCTCCCTATTTGTCCACCTTGCTTCTTCCCCTCCTACATTACCCTTCCTGCAAAGAAGCGCTGTTCCTGTGTTGTTGCTGTCTGGCCACTTCGCCACGCCTCGCGGCCCCCGCTTCGCGGGCGCCGCTCGTAGGCTTAGACTCTTTCTGGGGAACATCCTTTCTGCCTCCCTTCACGTGCTTTGAGCACCAACGCGCCCCTTGCAAGCTGTCATCTGGTCAACAGGGGTAGAGGCGGGACTGCGAGGACCAGCATTCCTAGCGGCGTAGATCGGCCGCAGCTGGTCCTCTTCCCGCCCCCTCCTCCTCCTCTTTAAAATCTGTGTGGAGTGAGTGAGCCTTGGGACCCTTCCTGCAAAGAAGCGCTGTTCCTGTGTTGTTGCTGTCTGGCCACTTTGCCACGCCTCGCGGCCCCCGCTTCGCGGGGGCCGCTCGTGGGCTTGGACTCTTTCTGGGGAACATCCTTTCTGCCTCCCTTCACGTGCTTTGAGCACCAACGCGCCCCTTGCAAGCTGTCATCTGGTCAACAGGGGTAGAGGCGGGACTGCGAGGACCAGCATTCCTAGCGGCGTGGATCGGCCGCAGCTGGTCCTCTTCCCGCCCCCTCCTCCTCCTCTTTAAAATCTGTGTGGAGTGAGTGAGCCTTGGGACCCTTCCTGCAAAGAAGCGCTGTTCCTGTGTTGTTGCTGTCTGGCCACTTCGCCACGCCTCGCGGCCCCCGCTTCGCGGGAGCCGCTCGTAGGCTTAGACTCTTTCTGGGGATCATCCTTTCTGCCTCCCTTCACGTGCTTTGAGCACCAACGCGTCCCTTGCAAGCTGTCATCTGGTCAACAGGGGTAGAGGCGGGACTGCGAGGACCAGCATTCCTAGCGGCGTGGATCGGCCGCAGCTGGTCCTCTTCCCGCCCCCTCCTCCTCCTCTTTAAAATCTGTGTGGAGTGAGTGAGCCTTGGGACCCTTCCTGCAAAGAAGCGCTGTTCCTGTGTTGTTGCTGTCTGGCCACTTCGCCACGCCTCGCGGCCCCCGCTTCGCGGGAGCCGCTCGTATGCTTAGACTCTTTCTGGGGAACATCCTTTCTGCCTCCCTTCACGTGCTTTGAGCACCAACGCGCCCCTTGCAAGCTGTCATCTGGTCAACAGGGGTAGAGGCGGGACTGCGAGGACCAGCATTCCTAGCGGCGTGGATCGGCCGCAGCTGGTCCTCTTCCCGCCCCCTCCTCCTCCTCTTTAAAATCTGTGTGGAGTGAGTGAGCCTTGGGACCCTTCCTGCAAAGAAGCGCTGTTCCTGTGTTGTTGCTGTCTGGCCACTTCGCCACGCCTCGCGGCCCCCGCTTCGCGGGGGCCGCTCGTAGGCTTAGACTCTTTCTGGGGAACATCCTTTCTGCCTCCCTTCACGTGCTTTGAGCACCAACGCGCCCCTTGCAAGCTGTCATCTGGTCAACAGGGGTAGAGGCGGGACTGCGAGGACCAGCATTCCTAGCGGCGTGGATCGGCCGCAGCTGGTCCTCTTCCCGCCCCCTCCTCCTCCTCTTTAAAATCTGTGTGGAGTGAGTGAGCCTTGGGACCCTTCCTGCAAAGAAGCGCTGTTCCTGTGTTGTTGCTGTCTGGCCACTTCGCCACGCCTCGCGGCCCCCGCTTCGCGGGAGCCGCTCGTAGGCTTAGACTCTTTCTGGGGATCATCCTTTCTGCCTCCCTTCACGTGCTTTGAGCACCAACGCGCCCCTTGCAAGCTGTCATCTGGTCAACAGGGGTAGAGGCGGGACTGCGAGGACCAGCATTCCTAGCGGCGTGGATCGGCCGCAGCTGGTCCTCTTCCCGCCCCCTCCTCCTCCTCTTTAAAATCTGTGTGGAGTGAGTGAGCCTTGGGACCCTTCCTGCAAAGAAGCGCTGTTCCTGTGTTGTTGCTGTCTGGCCACTTCGCCACGCCTCGCGGCCCCCGCTTCGCGGGAGCCGCTCGTATGCTTAGACTCTTTCTGGGGAACATCCTTTCTGCCTCCCTTCACGTGCTTTGAGCACCAACGCGCCCCTTGCAAGCTGTCATCTGGTCAACAGGGGTAGAGGCGGGACTGCGAGGACCAGCATTCCTAGCGGCGTGGATCGGCCGCAGCTGGTCCTCTTCCCGCCCCCTCCTCCTCCTCTTTAAAATCTGTGTGGAGTGAGTGAGCCTTGGGACCCTTCCTGCAAAGAAGCGCTGTTCCTGTGTTGTTGCTGTCTGGCCACTTCGCCACGCCTCGCGGCCCCCGCTTCGCGGGGGCCGCTCGTAGGCTTAGACTCTTTCTGGGGATCATCCTTTCTGCCTCCCTTCACGTGCTTTGAGCACCAACGCGCCCCTTGCAAGCTGTCATCTGGTCAACAGGGGTAGAGGCGGGACTGCGAGGACCAGCATTCCTAGCGGCGTGGATCGGCCGCAGCTGGTCCTCTTCCCGCCCCTTCCTCTTGTTTTTCCTTCATAGCTTGTGTGGACAACGCGCACGCGGGACGCGCGCGGGGCAACGGCCGGGGCGAAGACCGGGCTAAGAGCGGGCCGTTTGAGGCCGTTCGAGGACGGCAGAGGACGGCCCTGGCCCACCCCCCTTATTGCTCCTAACCTGCTTGTTATTGTATCATCGTGCTGAGACAGGTTTGCTTAAACTGAAGCTCCCTAGTTAGTAAGTCGAGTGACGATCCTGATCTCATCGTAAGCACCATGAGTACTAGGATGACACGTAGCAAAGCCTCCAAAGGTGGTTCACAAATCTGTGGCCCTATGGACGACTTCATCACCCGCACAAATATAGCCATCGATGAAGAAATATCTAAACTTCAAACCCGGGTATCCCTAGAATTGGTAGCTGCACGTAGGCTGTCCGAGGTAATTGCCCTCTCGAAAAAATCATCCCTAGGACATATAGCCTCTGCTGTCACTCCAGCACGCCCTGCCCGCCCAAATAGTATTACCACCCAGGTTGATTTACACCAGCCCCCGATTACTTCCACCCTCACTCCGCCCTTAGAACAATCACGCATTACAGAAGAGCTAAGTTTTGCTGCACCTTCTCACACCCAGACCCCCACCCTTAATCCCCTTTCCCAAGTATTCCCAACTACTTCCCGTGTTAGTGGTGCACAACCCAAAAGAAAACGCCAATCACGCTCAGCCTACTCTCGTAAAAAGGCAAAGGTCGCAGTCTCCCACCAGCTCACAATGACCAACACTCAGGCACGTAATGCTTTACCTGAGGGTTCCTCGAGCACACAGTCAGTATGCCAAAGTATGGGAGAGGGTCCAGCCAACACCACCCCAGTAGACGAGGGGGGGCAGGTACAAGACCAGGGAAGGAATGATAAGGAATTTATAGATCAAGTCTGGGAAACATTAAAAAAACTTCTCTCACCACTCGACTTAAGATTGTCTAGGATAGAAAACAATCTACTCGAGTTGGAGAAGAGCATTATTGCTCTGGCCACTCTTGGCCTGAGAAGTCTCGAAAACCAGGGCGTGTCCTTATCTGACCCACTTTCGCCAGCCCCTGTTTTGCAAGCTGAGCAGCACCCCCCACCAGTACCTGTTGCTGTAAGGCCTGTTCCTAAGCCGAGGACTGTGGCTGTGGATCAAGTTTCCATAACCGCTACACCTCAGGCTACCAAACCGCAGATTCCCACACGGAACTCTAAGCCTGGAAAAGTAAATCCAAACCTGGTAGCATCCGCCAGACCCCAGCCTGCCGAAACCCAGGGTCCTCGTGCAAAAGAAAATTTTAGAGGAGGCTATATAGACCTTCCACCAGAGGCCAATGACTATGTGGTCGTGTTGACAGGCGTCCCTGTGATTGGCACTGACCAACACGAAAACCACTGGTCATTGAAAAATAAAACTATGCACTGGCTTAACGTCAACAGACGTATTCCCAATGGCAAAAGAAGCCGAGTAATGATGGTCCGTAGAATACCCTGGGTGGGCCCAACCAAGAAATCTAAGCAAGGGGACTGTGTAGTTGTAACTTTTGAAGACCCACATACGGCGCACCATATCTGTTCCTGGCCAACTAGTGAAGATTCTTTAGTCATACCAAGGCCGCTATCCTATTTTTACCCCCCACGCCAATTGCATACCCAAGCGGATAACTGGTCCTTGGTGCAGCACCACCCATGGAACACCCATCCCATGAGGCAAAAGAATACTCTTTTACACTGGAATGGCCTTTCAACCTACAATAGATTTGGAGGCCTGGAGGAGGTCGATTGACTTTCTATGTTCCCAGTATGCCCACAACTAGAAAAAGCATTGTCTCCACATGTTATAGACATAATTGGAAATCCAACCAACGGCCCTCCAAATAGCCAAGCCGGGCTTCTGACTCTCTTGCCCCGGGCCATGGAACCGATCAAAATGGCCATTTTAGATTGCAAAAGAGTGGAAACGAGGCCAGACAGCCCCTGTTCGATCCCCCCTCCTCCAGTACAATCTAATCCAATGGAGATCGACCTGCCTGATAGAGTTGTCTCCCCGGGCGATTCTTCACTGAGGGTCTTAAGCTGGAATGTGGCTGGCCTTGCACGTAACTTTGATAACCCGGAATGGAACACCTTCCTGGCACCCTATGACATTTGCTTGCTACAGGAAACATGGTGCCAGGAACCTAGACATAGAGTGGGGTTTTCGACCTTCTATGTTCCGGCTGTATGTCACCAAGGTTCTAAAGGACGCCCATCCGGTGGTCTTCTCATCTGGATCAACATAGCACTAGACCTCAGTGTTTCTCAAAGGACCACCGAAACACCTGACCTTCAATGGCTAACAGTGCACTACAAAGGGGGAAGGAAACTAGAACTATTTAATCTCTACTTAAGGGGCAATAGGAACGGAGGATCTCTAAACTCTTTAGGCTTAAGTAACTACCTGTCTGCCTGTGACGCCGACTCTCTCGTCCTGCTGGCAGGCGATTTTAATTGCTGTTTTGAGCCTTTAGCCAAAGAAGATATTCTGGATACCAACGAGGAGGATAACAGGAGGGGCATCCCTATTTTGAACCTCGAACCGATCCCTAAATGGACACAAAAGGCGATCGATATAAATGCTCTTTGCATGGAGCATAACTTGAGAGCAACGAATGGGCGTTCTAAATCAGATCCCATGGGTGCCCATACATACAATAGGACGGGCCACTCATCCAGAATTGACTTTATTATGCTCAACTATAACCTCTGGCCATATCATCAAGACATGGAGGTTATAGAGACCTGTGACAGCGACCACAACCCTCTCGCTTTAACCATTTCTGTCCCCTGGCAAACTGGGTCTCAAGAAACCACTAATCAGTTATGGAAAGCTTCACATGAGATTCTTCCCTCAAACTGTGGCAGACGTCTTAAATGGGCAAGAGTCTCAGCGGATGAGGCTAGGATGTCACTAGCTGAAACCATCTTACTAGAGGCTAAATCTAGGCTTGATAGCACGAATAGCGATAGCAAGATGTTTTTATCGTTATTTACGGAGACTGTAACGGCACTAAGTGGGCTGTTCATCATTCCCAAACCCAGCTCCAGAACTGCTTCAAAGGGGGCCCTGAGAACAAGTGAAAAGTGGTTCCGAGCCAAGTGTCGACTTGCTAAGGGTGATCTTGTTGCTGCAGTAAAAGGAAAAGACCAAGCTACCATCAGGTCTGCAAGGAAACTTTATAGGAAAACTGTGACTGAGGCCAAGCGGACATATGATTTCAACTTTTGGCGTGACCTAACGGAGGCGAGCACAAGGAAAGATGCTAAGGGGTTCTGGGACTTGCTAAGATCAAGAGACAAGCCCATTGATCAACAACTGACTTGTAATATCCCTGGTGTTGCCTGGTTTGCCCACTTTTCGAAATTGTATTCGGCTCAGACAGGGCCTCCGCAACCAGACCCGCTCCCAAGGCTCAGTTCCACAGATCTCCCACCAAATGAAGTCCTATTTACCACCTTGGAAGTAGAGAAGGCAATCAGGTGTATTGTTTCTAACAAAGCGGCAGGACCTGATGGGATCCCGGGCGACTTGATAAAAAATAATCCCCCATTTTGGAGCAGATTAATTGCTGCTCTTCTTAATGAGGTTATGTTGGGGGGGTCTTTCCCTGACTCTTGGAGGGGCGCTGAAGTAGTCCCCATTTTCAAGAAGGGTAGCAGGGAAGACCCAACCAATTACCGCCCCATCAGTTTGCTGGATTCGACGCAAAAGGTAGCGGGGAAAGTGGTATTGGGCAGGATTCTGGAGTGGGTGGATGAAAATCAGATATTGTCTGATTTCCAAGCGGGTTTTAGATCAGGGTCAGGCACCGTCGAGCAGACATTCCGCCTTTTAATGCTCTATTGGAAGGTAGTGGTGCTAGGAGGGGGCAGCTTATACTTAGTCTTCATAGACTTAAAAACAGCCTTCGACCTGGTTCCAAGAGCATTATTGTGGAAGGTCCTTGACGAGTTAGGTCTACCTCCCTATTTTTTGGCCTTGCTGATAAAATTCCATGAAAACAACTTTGCCCAAATCAGATGGGGTGCCCAGGGAGAAAAAACCCCGTGTATTCCAGTAGACAGGGGCGTCCGCCAGGGGTGTGTGCTTGCCCCCACTCTGTTTTCGCTTTATGTCAATGGAGTGGTGGAGCACCTTCTTCAACATCCTGCAGATGCACCATCCCTGGCTGGAAGGAAAATCCCGACGCTCCTGTTTGCGGACGACACCCTCCTGATTTCGAAATCACCTGCAGGCATACAGTCACTACTTTCCAGCTTCAAGGCCTTCTGTAACACCAAGGGACTGGCCATAAATATTGGCAAGACCAAATTTCTTGTCCTCAACCCCCCTAAGAAATCTGTTAAACCCCCCACTCTAGACTCTGTCACATTAGAACGGGTCAAAGAATTTGACTATCTAGGCATACGTCTTTGTGATAGTATGAGCTGGAAGGCCCATCACCAAAAAGTGTTTCTAACCCATAAGAGGGTTGTTGGTGCTTTACTTAAAGAGCAGCGTGCTTCCTCCATAAAACCTATTGGGGCACTTCTTGATATTTATAGGGGTAGGGTTGTGAGTGCAGCACTGTATGGCGCAGAACTTTGGGGTACCCAGAGAGTGGATACTTTGGCCCACCTAGAAAATAAATTTCACAAAGATCTGATGAGGCTACCCCAGAGCACCCCCACAATCCCCCTCTTGCTGGACGCAGGTACTCGTCCAATCTGCGAGCAAGCTAAATTACGCCCCTTACTACTATGGTCTAGAATTTGGAACGTCCCCGAACTCCACAGCTATGCAGACGCCCTAAAAGATGTACTGTCCTTACCTGGCTGGCATAAGATCGCCTGGCTCAGAGAGGTCAAGAGGGCACTATACAAGCTCGGTCTGGGAGCTGCGTGGGAAAATAAAACAGCACCTCCTAAACAAGAACTGAAGAAGGCTTACTGGTCTTGGGTGGATAACGAGAGACTTGGTAAATCAAATCACCCAAGATCTGTTGCCAACTTCTTGATGGTTAAAGATATCCCCTCCAGAGAACCATATTTGGACTTGATTTACAGTTCACATGATAGGGCATTATATTTTAAATTCAGGGTTGGGGTCTTACCTTTATGTCAGTTTACCTCTACCTGGAAACCACCACTGCAAACTGTACCCTATTGCCCATTCTGCGAGCTAAAAATCGAATCTGTCGCACACTTTTTATTTGAGTGTCGAGTCTATATGGCCCCTAGACGGAGGTGGTTGAAGCCTCTTTGTAGGAGCCTGGGAACTCGCTCACATCTGGAAGCTATAAGATTACTGCTCTCAGATACAAGACCCTTTTTTGCCATTTGTTTGGCTAAATTCCTAGGCTGGGCTTGGCGCATAAGATCTGCTAAACAACTGACGATACAGTAAAGTGTCCCTTTTTCATTTTTCATAAATTTTAAGATTATCTCGTGTAAATATGAAATGTTTTTAATGGTAATATGAATTGTAAATTGCTTTGTTTCGACCATTGTTTTTATGCTGTCATGTTTTGCTTTTATGATATGTTTCTATATCGAAATAAAGCTTTACTACTACTACTACTACATTACCCTTGCTCATCTGCTGCTCTACCACCCACCTGACTGTATTGTGCCATCATTGCTCTTTTTTTCACAAGATGCCAGCACATCCTCACTCTTTCTCTCAAGACTCATTCTGGGATCACAGTGTCCTCTTCGCATCTCTTCCTGTCATTCGCATTCTTTTAAAGCCTTGCTCCAAGATCACTCTCCCCTCATCCTGAACCCTTTTAAACTTCCCCATGTAATCTTACTCTCCTGTTGTCCACACAGGTAGTTGCTACTTTCCACAAAGAAACAGATAAAGAACTGATCCTCAACTGTAACTATTTCAGTTATTTTATGTAAACAAGTGACTTGTTCTGCCTACCATTATTAGAGTGACTTATTTACAAAATATACAGGTGTATGCTCATAGCCTCAATAATGACTTTCACCATCATAACCTAGCGTTGGGGTTGTTTTTGCTATAGAAAACAGGTAAACATTGTTAGACTTGATGAAGGTAATAATTACATTTATATGTCAAATCCATATGTTCACTCTAGTCTGCCTGCTCAAAAGAAAAGCAAAACCAATATATTTTGCCATTGTTCTTGTCCACTTTCAAGAAAGCAGGCTATTTAAAGGGCATCTGGCACATTCATACTTCTTTAGTCTTCTGTAATCGAGGGCTCATTAGGAGAAGCCAATGGGAGACCTTTTCCTGATCCACTGGTCCTTTAGTAATGATGTAAGACACCGCAGCCTGGTACAGCATTTCCATGTATCTTACTCAAGTGTTCTCTAGTAACATCGCAAAGAACTAGAGGCTGCAAGAGCAAAGACTTGTGATTGGTTTAAGGGGTTTTTAGTAATGGCTCAAAGTAAGGCAGCCTTTATCTGGAGAGTGGTGATTTCAGCTTTTAAGCACATGCAAATAAATTGTTTTAAAACTTCAAGACATGTTGGCATTGCTGATGTCTTCTCCCTTAGTCACAGGACAGATTTTAGGGAAAGACAAAACCAACACCAGGCCACACTCCTCTAGATAAGATTTTTCTCCATTAAGAATATTGTGGCCCTTCCCAACTAGATGGGATAGCGCTCAGTCTCTAGGCCCATTTCATCCTCTAACCTTTCTGGTATCAAAGTCTTCTGATCACCACCTTCTACCAGTTTACACGATCTGATGTTTGCACTGCAGCCCTACAAATATGCTCAAGCTTCTTCAAGTCTGTCTTCTAACAACGGTATGGAGGATCCTGCAGAATTCTTGTGTATTTGTAATTAGCTCTTAGAAAAAACCTTCTAGCATACTGGCCCTCCCTTCCATGGAGTGAAATGCTTTCTCAGTATCTGTGACCCTCACTGCCATGTGATCAATTTTGCCCTCTAAAGCCAATAACCTACAGCCGGAAATGTCCATTTTTTCAAGAAGCATCTGCAGGGAGTCCCTCATAGTTTTCTCCACCCTGGACAAGCACTGCTCTTATTTATCTGCATAGTGTCACCACCTAACAGTCCATCAATGTGCTGTGTTCAAGGGGAAACTAATTCTCTATCTAGGCAGTAGCATTGGATCTATTTGCTGACATTTTCACAGTATCAAAATGACCCACCATAGGAGTTTTGCCACATTTAGAACATCAGCAAAGCTGTGAGAAATTTCCTGGATGTCAACATTGGGTTGTTCGCCCTCAATCCTACTCCTTGGACAAAGGCCTTGGGTAGATTAGGAATTTAGACCTCTTGCTACATTTGAAACATCCCTACTTGATGCTGCAATTGGCCCCTGCATCTGGGAAGGATCTGTCATTGACTTTTAGTCACCCTTTCGGTCACAACTCAGAATGGCTTTCATCCTAGCAAGATGGCCCGCCATAATTGAAGGTGTTTCCTTCTGTGATCTTGAAAAGTCAGTGAGCTAGGAGAGGGCAGGACTCTCTTTGGTAATACCAGCAAAATTGTGACATGTTGATAACTTTGTTTCCTAGAGAAATTGTGCTCAGTTGTCCAAAAATAACTCAATGCACGTCTGGCAAGGAGCATAAAAGAGAGACATCCTTACTACAGATCTCTTGGGCATGCCCTAATTCATTGTTTTTAGGGATTTTACAAATATATGTTAAAGATACATTGCCATGCAAGGCATACATTTGTATTAAAAATTTCTTCCGAATAGTGCACACAGAAACTGAGTTTAGATCAGTAGAAATTCAAATATTGGAGATCATTTCAGTGGGCATCCTGTCATTGTACTCCCAGAAGCATACAATTTAATTGTGACCTACCCTACAGAGAAGAGAGAGAGACACACCTGCTTGTACTAATTGTGATGTAGTGTAGCTTTACAGAGTTTTTCGGAACTCCATGTAGAGTGTGCAAAACTCTGCCAACCCTGCCAGTGGAGCGGAATTCTTCACCCACCCCTAGTAATCAGACAAAAATTGGGGGGAAGACCACCCTAAGGATGACAGGTCTAGCACTCTGAAAACCTTGGACTTCAGTACCTCCAGAGGATCAGGACAAACCTGCCAAGCCAATCCCATGAAGGTATGCCTTGCTGAGATTCTCCGCAGCAACAAATCCATTACGGTGTCACCTCAGCAAGAAGGTATTTGGCCTTATTGAGCCCTTGCTGGACACAGCCTGCAACCTGTCCCGCTAGAGGATTCTGAACTCTGAAAAAGAGACTGAGGACCCAATTTAAAGTGCGGAAGAGAAATTACTCCATTGCACTGGTAACAGAGTACCCTCTCCACAAAATGTAAGGTCCTTCAACCTCATTTATATTCAGTTGGACCCTCAGTATGTTGAAGACTCGTGTGTCTCCACTGGTGACATACACAACCATCGGTCCAACAGAATAAATGCTGTTCGAGGTTTTGCCATTTGTCCACCGGCCCTATTTTGAGTGAGCAGACAAATAGCAAAATTCCACTGCCTGTCACCGGCAGTCGATAAGGGGCTGTTAAAACTGCAAAATGATCACAATGCCATGTGGAAAACTCCCATGGTAAAGGGGTCATTGATTTTTTATTTTTCAAAAGCAAAATCCCGCTTTTAGAAATAAAACAAAAGTTGAAGTTTGACATACGTCTCTGTGACATTGACGGAGCCATCCATCATACTTTCAAAGCATTCATAGGAACCACTGTGACAGCACCACTGGGAAGGGGGATCCAGAAAATGCAAGAGATGTCCACCAGGCCTGCAGACATCTCTCAATCTGTCAGGTAGAGTACCCTCGCCATGGCAGGATTAAAGTACTCTGCCATGGCGATTGTGCTAAAATTGCCTAAAAAGTCTCATTCAGGCCCTGATGATTATTCCACTCAGAGCTTTTCTGGCAAGACTAATGGCTTCACTGGGACCTTCAACAATACCTATCCAACATCACATAGACCACCTCACATACAGCCTGCTTCCTTACCCTGCTGAAGGATATTGAATTCCATTTTTGAGCCTGAGGTAAAACCTTTGACTGGGTCAAACCTGGCTGGTATATCTGACCCATGCTCCATTGCGTTCAACGTGTAAATGCACCTAGGTTTCGGTCTACCATGATCAGTTGGCCCTCATTGGTGCTTAGTGCTTTTGGACACTATTTTTATTTACGTATTGGATGTTTGTCATTTTGTTATAATTTTGTTCATTACATTATTCTCTAATTTTCTAAATTGGAGGGGGGATTTTTTTGTGTTGTGTTTTTGCCTTTTTAACTTTTTGGTACTTCTAAGTTAACCCTGCCTACTCTGTGCCATAACTATCAGGGTTGAGGTCATGTTTGAATTGCTGAAACCTTTACCTCCACCTAACACGATAATGACCTTATTACTAATGGGGGACTACAATCCTTCTCAATTAATAATTCAATTTCTTACATTTGGCTACAAAACAATTCCTAAGAGCATGCTTGAATTTTTGTATGGTTGATATACATTATATAATGTTTCATGTTGGTGGGAAAGTTTTTATTCTCGAAATTCAAAAGTATTCTGTGCACTGAACATGTTCACTTTCAAAGATTCCAGAGTAAAACCCTTCAAAGTACATCTGACCTTTAAAGGAAATGATGATTTACACAGACTGCATGATAAAATAAAAATAGTGCAGTTAACTGCATGCTATGGACATAAAAGAAATACTATACAATTTCAGTGCAAACCACTGTGGTATCTCCATTGGGCCCATCTCGTTGTAAACTTTATAGGAGGCTGTATGATGAAAGCAAGGTTTAAATTATGTCTAATAAAATACATAACTATTGGAAGATCTGATTCCCCTAATGCTAAAAAGCACATATTTTATGTTTGTCATCAAGTACAAGTTATGGGATTCACAAACGTCCCTCTGACTCATTCCTTCTTTGGAAACAGCCAAAGATGTACAACTCCCAAAGGCAGGGGTATATCCCTTACCAGGGGTTGAAGAGGAAGGGGTAAAACAAAACTGATGAGGGGGTAGGCGAATGGAGGCGAAGGACTTCCCCATTTGGAAAGGAGATTCTCATTTGGGAAATGGTTTATTCAATTGGGAAAATATTTTCTCTGCAAGGAAAGAAACGAAAAAAATAAAAGATAATTGCACAATTGTTACGGAATTTCCCCGTGAGAAATTGTGCACTATGTACCATTATGCATGTAGAACTTCCTCCACATTGTCACAAGTAGAGTCACTATAGTTTTCCAGGAATATGTCCAGAAACATGATACTGTTGTATGTGTCAAGTGGCAACCTGGGAAAGGTTTGTGAATTCCGAAAAATGAATAAACTTACATCCAAGAAATGTAATGATCCTCTAATTGTAGAATGGCTATTTTTTTTTTTTTAGATCATCAGCCCCTAAAGTCTAGTCTATTATAAAGAAACTTGATCGGTCAAGAGGCGGTGAAAATAGCATTGAAAATTATTGGTTTGATGCAGAGTGCACAGAGGCTCAAGTTAGGTGCTTATCAGAGGGGGAAATGTAGCCATATCATGAACAGTTGTGCTGGTTCAGAGAAGAGCTGAGCACCTCTTTTTAAGCATTTGCAGTGTCTGAAGTGCATACATTGAACTCAGAAATGATCTGCTTTCTTGCATGAACGTTAGACAGCACAGCTGGGACACAGCGAGACAATTAAGACTGCTCCCCGTTTTCGACTTGCGTGGTATGCTGCTCATGGATTAACGCAGAGTACGCCACAGTACCTGTGCAAAATATGCCCTCTGGCATATTTCAAACAAACAACAACTTGTAAAACCGCTACTATAAAAATGTTTCCTCATATTTTACAAGGCTATAGACTTCCCTCTAGTGGGCACTTACAATAGCAGCAGGCTGAGCTTTGTTAAATAAGAAAGAACTTATTTCAAGAATGACTCGGGAACAACGTAAATGAAAGAAAACAAGTAAGAACTTAATGAAATGTGGCTGACATCTTGGATTTCAGCTTGCACTCTTTATTCAATGTAGGAATTAATGCCTGAACACAATTGAACTGTTATGTCATGGTCACCAATATAATAAATCAGTGGTTCTTGTCCTGTGGTACCGAGGAGCCCTGGGTTCTGCGATGTCTACTCAGGGGATCAGCGGCTGTTCCACAAGATTAAGTAATATTAACATGAATACATTAAAATTAACAAAGTGGATACATATAATTAAGAACAATTAAACATTTTGAATCTTTTTCCTGCATTTGATTTCAAAACAGATTTTTTTCCCCAATATTAGAGCCTTTGTTTCCTGTATACTTGTCTCTGGATTTTTCCTTATTGTTTTGAGGTTCAAAGCATAGAAATTGCTTGGGCCGGCGAAGTTAGGGGCATATTGACAACGAATAGTGCTAAACATCGCTAAGCGCGTTTAGCGATGTTTATCTTATCGCGGGCTATCGATGGATTTCATCGCCGTGATAGCGCTGTATCATCAACGCTTATCACAATGGCGATAAGAAATCCAGCGATAGCGGCTAATAACCCCATTAACTCTAGAAATCCGGAGATGAATTGTCAGCGATAAGAATAGAGCTCGCTGAAACTGAAGTGTGGTTTCAACTTTATAATCCACATCCCATATGTAATAAGGCTAAGTCTGCTTTTTTGCAGACGTTAGAATCGGCGATAATGGGGGCTTAGCGCGATTTTAGACTTCACTTCGCGGGTCTCCTGCCGGCTTGTTAATATGGCGAAGCCGTGTTAGCGCGTATTTCAATGCTGTTTTCCTCAGGAACGCCTACCTTGCATCTAATTAGCGATGCGAGGCGAGGCGTTAGGAAAACTGCTGCTAACATGCGCTAATGCATGTTAGCAGCGCATTGTAAATATCGCGAATTCATAGCAGAGCGACGGAAAAGCGGCGATATGTCTGTTGTTAATATGCCCCTTAGTGGGGCTCAGGTATGGACTGGTTTCCTCCAGTTTATGCGACACATCCTGTGGCGCTTTCTAGTCTGTGTTCGATTCCTGGCACCCTGTTTATTTTCTCTTCTGCAGCATTCTTTAGCATGTTTTTCATGCCTTGAAATCAGGTGTTCGAAGGAGTAGTTCCCTTTCGTCACACTGATGAGGCTTTTGCTCACAGAAGGTGCAGGTTTAATGACCTTTAATCATTGGGCTTCTTCATGGACAAGAAATCTCAGATACCCGACCACACCCTACTTCTCTTCGCATGGCAATGGACCTCCTAATCCATCTCCTCTGGAGCAGCAGACAGTAGCCCAAAAATCCCTTCTTCAACTCTTCCTGTCACTGCATTCTCTAAAGGAGCAGTGAGTCACAATAGCACTTGCTCAGGACCCCTGATTCTCACACAATGGTGGCTCTGGCGTCTGATGTCAATGACAAGGCTCTTCATCATATGGCAAGGGGATACTTGAACTCTCAGCCAAGGAGAAGCTCAAAACACCCTTTAAAATCTGAAATAGTCCAGCAACTAGAGAGGGAATTCTACAGTCTATACAGGAAGTTCTGATCTCGTTGCTGAGGTGTGTGGAGTCTGTGGTTTAACGATGAAGACCTGGGTCTCCGTGTATTCGAAACAAGTTGAGTTCACTGTACTTGCCCCCTCCCCAAAAATAGAATGTGGGAGAGTCCTCACCTACATGGAAACATTTAGGAACTCAACAGCTAGTATCTTCGTTTTTAAGGTTGCCTCCAAATGTGTCAGCAGTCAGTGGAGTATTCTTCGAGGTCATTCTAAAACAGTACCTATAGTACATGAGCTTGATAATTAGGTCATGAACTCTCCAAAATCGAAATTAGGCCATGGTCTGTGGTCTCAATAGCAGAACTGCAAATGTTACACAAGAGCCTATACCTGCATGGCCATAACTATAGAGTTGCTATGGCTAACTGGAATTTATCGATAAAAACATGTGTCTGTATTAGTTCAGTCTTGTAACGCTTTATACTAATAAGTCACCAAAGTCTTCAACTGACAAGTTTACTCTCTAGATTAGAACATTGTTTGAAATTTAACTTCTGATTTTAATCTTTTTTGTCACTTTTTTTAAAATGTTTATTTTCTTAATTACAGGATGGGTCAAATCAAGAGGAGCTTATAGTTAACTGCCCCCTGAATCATCTCTTCAAACTGGTGGTAAAAACATTTTTTTTTAAGCTTTCCACATTTAATGCCATGTGAAACTGATTAGCGCAACTTTTTCTGCATGAATCTAAAACCAAAGAGCTCAATTCACAAACTGTAGTTTTATGGTTTTAAAGTAGTTTTACAGTAGTGCTGCATACTTACTACGAAATACCTACACACTCCACACTCAATCAGATGCAATTCTACCCACAAGCCACAAAAAGAGAAAATTAAGAAAGCCTCCTACCAACCTCCACGGTGTTTGAGGAGTCACCTCCTCGGAGGGACAAGAAGACAACAGATGCTACCCAAGCTGATTTGTCTTGGGCATCTCATTACTGGTGCTCACTTCAAGGTGTAGGGATCTCATATGTGCCATTGCTAATTATTGTTAGTTATCTATGCCATCAGTGATGTCATATATGATGTCATTGAACATGTCATGAGTGATATCATATGTGAGGTCATAGGCAGGGCATGGTGCAGGTAAATTATAGTTATCTCAGGTAACTATAACTGCTGAATTTGTATGGTTTTGTACAAGTGAAATCTGAGCCTAACTATAACATCCCTGTAACCTTTGTTTTTCACATTTAATTTTTAAGGTTTTTTAAATTTAATTTCCGAAGTGTAAACTGTAACCTTTGAGGGCGAGCGAGTACATAAGTGTCTCAGTGGGTGTGTGAATGATGTGTGAGTATCTCAATGGCTGTGTAAGTGGGTGTCTGATTATCTGAGTGGGTTTGAGAGTGGCTGCATCAGTGTCTCAATGAGTGTTTGAGTGGGTGCATGAGTCTGAGTGAGTCTGTGAGTGGGTGCATGAGTCTGAGTGGGTCTGTGAGTGTGCGTGTGAGGGTGTGAGTCAATCTGTGAGTGAGTGCATGAGTGTCTGTGTGGGTCTGTAAGTGGGTGCATGAGTCTCTGAGTGAGAGTGTGCATGTGTGTATGCGCGAGAGGGTCTGTGAGTGAGTACATAAGTCTCCGAGTGGGTCTGTGAGTGAGTGCATGAGTCTCTGAGTGGGTCAGTGAGTGAGTGCATGAGTGTGTGAGTCTCTGAGAGGGTCTGTGAGTGGGTGTGTCAGTTTGAGTGGGTCTGTGAGTGGGTGTGTGAGTGGCTGTATGAGTCTTTACAGTGGGTGGAGAAAGGGGGCAGGGTCTCCGATGAGCGCTCAGCAATCCCAATGTGTGGGACTTACTGGTGGCAACAGGAGAGGTTATTGGCCCCCAACGACCCTCAGCATCCAAGGGGACTACATTCCCCAACCAGCAGTGTGCCAGGAGCTGTGTTGCAGAGTGGAGGGCAAAAGGGGCAGGGCCTCTGATGAGCTCTCAGCAGTCCCACAGTATAGGACATACTGGGGGTAATAGGAGTGGTTATTGGTTCTTATGGGCCCTCAGCACCCAAGGGGACTTTATCCCCCAACCA
Source organism: Triturus cristatus (assembly GCF_964204655.1). Classification (NCBI taxonomy): domain Eukaryota; kingdom Metazoa; phylum Chordata; class Amphibia; order Caudata; family Salamandridae; genus Triturus; species Triturus cristatus. The sequence continues at coordinate 1,108,989,595 of NC_140590.1, forward strand.
GTAGAGTGCAACATGGTGCATTTGTGGAGAGGGGTACAAAGGGGGTGGGGCCTCTGATGAGCACTCAGCTCTCCCGCTGTGTGAGTACTGGTGGTAAAAGGAAGGATTCTTGTCCTCCAAGGACCCTCAGCATCCAAGGGGACTACATCTCCCAATGAGTAGTGCGCTAGGAGGCACATTTGCCGAGTGGTGGAGAAAAGGGCTGGGGGCCTCCAATGATCCCTCAGCAATCCCGCTGTGTCATAACAACATTTTCCTTTTCTCAGGGCAAATATACCAACACAAATTTCCAGACTAGGAAAAAGCCCAAAACATATTTCTGTGTTAAGCATGTTTTAAGGTAGCATCTATAACAAGTGTGCCAGTAATAGACAATATGAGGCAATTTATGGGACATTTAGAGGTTTACCCATTCAGGGTACAATAGCGAGTGAAATGCAATTGCTCAAAAAATCAAGTAAAACAAATCTAAATTTAATGATTGAGATGAAGAGGAGTAAGGGATAATACATTTATATTTGATGAATTTGAGACTTGACCATTCAGGGTACAATAGTGAGTGAAATGCCATCCCTCAAAAAATCAAGCATAACGAATTTAACCTAAATGAATGAGACGAAAATGAGCAAGGGATACTTTTTGTATATTTAATTAATTTGATGCACACAAAATCAACTGGCAGAAATTATGCGGGAGATTTGATTTGAAGAGGGTGAAAAGGAATTAGGAAATATTATTATTAGAATGCCTCTGGTGTGATTGAAACTGAATTTAATGGTATGAAGTTTAAATTCTAGAATATCTTCATACCATTTAAGAAGGCCGTCATATTTACATTTCTATGACTGTCACAGCCAACCAATGTGAATGATTGTCAAGAGATTAAATACATTCCAAATGCAGGGTTATCCGCCATTGACAAAGGCTAGAAGCGTTTGTTGGAGCTATGCAAATATATATATAGGATTGTCGCCCGAACATTCTCCACAACAATAGATGTCCACGCACAGAACATGATGTACATGCTTTGCAAAATTTTAATCTCTCAGTGAAAATGATTTAATTTATTCATTGCCCTTACTGTATTTTAGAAAGAACTTGCCCAAGATCTTGGATACTCCGTTAGAGATGTCTTGCGCCAAATGGTAAGAAGAGCTTGAATAAGTGGTATAAGTAAACTGCACATCATGAAAGGTTGTAATGTTGAACGTTCTAAGAGGAGGAGAAGAGCACCATTTGTTGGTCTTGCTATTCCCAAAATCTTTACATATTTGAAAGATGCTTGAAGTGCTCTTTTTTGGAAGTTGGGCAGCCGCACTGTAAGTGATGGTAATTTTAATGCTCGCTTGTTGTATTTTGCATTTTGCAGGGTATTTTGCCTCTGCATCCTGATGAGCCATTTTCTTACTACAATATTAATTTCCAAACAAACACATTGCACTTCCTATTCCACTTCAGCCAAGTAGCCGGGTATGTATGGGAGGACTTGAGCATGTGACATCTTTTTCCAGACAGTCTAGGTTGGCCAACATTCCATCATCATGTCACAGGACATAATTAACCTGTGGAGACACTTTGCTTACAGTTTTGGAGACAATACATGCAGAAGCCACCATCCTCTCTTTTCCTATGCCTGTCATTATGTGAGCACATTGACACAGTGTTAACAGTGTAAATGAGCACCATATTCCCAGCGCTGCATATCCCGTGTGGGTTTCATTCACACAGAATTGTGATTTTATTATGTTTCCATGGCTGATTGAGTATAGTTGACGGATGACCATTAACTCCACCACTTGTTAAAGGATGATGAATAGCACATAGTATGCTGTTCCTAACAGCATACTTACTGTATCTTTACTAAGTTTGGGTACATATGCTGGACCTGTCCAAAAAGCCCAAAGTCCCTCCTTTGTGATTGAGTAGCACATAGTCACACTTTCTGTCTGTTCTTACATGGTGGGTATAATAAATATAGGTCAAAGTCAAGCTAACAGCAGGTGGTCCCAAACTGGTGAAAAGAGAACTGCAAAAAAATACTAAAGGCACAAAGTTGTATGTTAATTATGGCCATACATTGAAATCACTGTAGCTAATTACTCTGTACAATAAGGGGTCCCCGAAATAGACTGGCCATTTGCCTAGTCCTGCTGATGAATTAGTGTGAGCTTTCTTACAAAAATTGAATCCTCCACGCAAACCCACCCCATACTCCGCCAACACAATTCATGCTACTACAGTTCAGTTGTTCGTACCATATTTAGCATCTTTAAAGCTGAACATGTTTTTTAAAACTGTAGTGTGTAACATGCCTTTTGTGTTGCAGCTCCTTCCTCCCTTCAGTTTGCAACAGGCTGTACTTCCCTCTTAGGCACCTCTGTACAGTTTTTGTTCTGTGTGAGAGACATCCATGGCCACCAGAGGCATCAAAAACTGCTCCTATTTGTTTTTTATTCTCAACCTGCTGTGAGATGTAAAAACAGGGACATGTGCCATCCCACACCAGTGAGTGTGAGGATCAGGTCAGAAATCCCCAAAGTGGAACAATGCTAGACAAAAGTGAGACAATTTTGAAAACATTGACCGTTGCTCATACCAGTCAAAGTTTATTCAGACCTCTTTTTTTACACGCTGTTTCTTGTATAATTTTAGTTTAGTTTATTTTTGTTTTTAAAAGGGTGAATGTCATTTTAACCTTTACAAAAGGTGCTTTACAGACATTACAGATTTAGTGCCTGATTTTAATGTTAGCGGTATGTATTCTCTGTCACAACGCTGACAGAGTATACATACCACCAACATAAAGGTCTGTCAGCCCAATTTTAATGCGGGTGGACCATCGGTTTGGCTAGGGCGGTGACTACACCATCACTGCTATAGCCAAACCTCTCCAACGGCCCTGGCAGAGTAAGCACCTGTCAGGAAACATGGCTGCATGTTCACTCACCCAATCAGGCTGGGTGGACATGTAGCAATTTTTTTACATTCCGTCATCGCCTGGCAAACACGTGTGGTGAGAGACAGTAAAGATCAAATAATGCTGATGCAAATTTAATAGTTTTTGACTATTCAGTAACTTTTTGTGACCCATTTCCACCCTGGGAATCCTGAAAGTTTTACACAAATCAAGTGCAGAAGTAAGTCAGTTCCCCTGGTAGGAATGGGTAGAAGACATAAACATTGTTGGTGTGTAGCGAAAGGTGGGCCTCTATGAGGAGAAAGATGTTCCCAATGGACAGAAATGATGACATAAAGGAGTTAGAAATTGCACTTATTTTAGAATGTTCATATGGGTAACTATACGTATCAATACTTGCTGATGCAAAAATGGAAATCACAAACGTATTCAATAATACTCCCGGAAAAACTGCAGCAGTTGATCCTTTCCAGGAGTAATCAAAAAATCCTTTGAGAATTTTGAAAAAAAATGTCAATCTTCTCCAAATATAGGCAGAAACCTATGGAGTAGAGGTTTTTTCGCAAATGAGGTCTAATATTTTCACTTTCAGATCCTTCTTGAAATAAGATCAAAATGACATCTTGTCACACCCATTAGCACAACCAGAAAGATGATGCTAACAGGTAAGATTGGTAGGGCGGGGTGGGGAGGGAGTCAACAGACGACAACAAGGGAAAATTTAATTTAAGAAAAAGAAAGCCACCTACCTTGTGCTTGCCGCATTGCCACTCGGCAAGTGTTTTTGTTAAATTTAATTTTCCCTCGAGATCGTCTGACAATTTCCTCCCCGCCCCACTGCGTTTACCTGCAATGGGCAGCTCCTGGATGCTAATGGTGCAGCTTTAAATGTGTAAAAATTTGCAGAACAATTGTACCTGCACCATTTTTCTCATTTAATTATACATTCGAAGTAATACCACGTTTTTAGGTTTGGCTACGCATTACTGGTTTGTGGTGTTACTACTAAAAATCTTATCTTGTCAAGCCTAAATATGCAGAAAAGGTTACTGTATGTATGTATATGTTATTTCTATAACACAAACCTAGCTAAAAGGCAGTGGCATGCTGTACATGGTCAAAGGAATGCTGAAAGTTGAGTAATAAGAGAGAAAGCTGAATTGTGGACAGTTAGTGTATTTTGATGTAGAGTTCTTCAAAGAAGTTAGTTTTCAACTCTTTCCTAAATTGGAGCAGCATTGGGGTGCTCCTTATGGATACATGGGTGTTGTTCCCCGATCCTATGTGTATGCACAGAAAAGGCATGTTGTCTTGCTTTTTTTTGTATAACTCCTTAGCCTGATGGTGTCCTGGCAGTGGGTGTGCTAAGAACACCAGAGTTGATTTTCTCTGTAAGGTAGGCAGGGGTTCTGTTTGTGAATGGCTTTGTAAATGATAAATGATGCAGCTAGTTTTGAAGATGGTGTCGGCTGGCAAAGGGAGCCAATGGAGCCCATTACGGTGGGGGGTTATGTGTGCATACTTCTTCAGGCCCTGGAGGGGACATGCTGCATCATATAGGTGCGACAAGGTACGTTTAGGTTTATTACATTCTGGAATACTCCATAACGGATACATTAATCAATATGATATACAAAAAAGGGAAGGGTGCACTCAACTCTTCTCCACAAATTCTTACATTGAGGCAAAGTAAGGTCCAAACCTTGAGAGTGATCTCCAGCAACTAAAGGGGTATTACATATAACAGGGAGCGATAGTTGGAGAATGTGCCTCTTACTCACTGTTTCTTAATTCTATTACAGGGTCTTCCACAGTTAAACATTGAGGAAACGGATGAGATGATTCAGGTAAATGTTTTGACTCCCACGCATTCCTGTCTAACTGTATTGTTTGAGGTATATCCTCAGCAAATATCCTCAGCTTGCAGCTAGTGACTATTCTGGAGCAAATGATCGGGACCGCAATGTTTAAAATTCGTACTCCAACTAATACGCTACATGTTTCAATGCTCTCGAAATATACAACTCCAGCAACACGTCCAAAATCATCTCTATTGAAATGTCATATGGCAATGATCACAAATTCAAAAGAGAAACAAATCTAAATGGCAAACAAAACAAAATTGGGGCATTTAACAGGTCATAAAACAACCAGCAATTATATAAAAACAGTCTTCTAAAGAGGAAACAGTGTACCGGGAAGAGCTATAACAGAACATCTACTGGATGTAAATATTAGATACATTCCAATTTCTACCCAAAGATAAGAGGTAATGTCAATGTCACCATTAGAACAGACATTAGCATTTGGCACCAATGAGTAACTAGAGACAATCCCATACAAATCTGCATGTGTCATGTGAGATGAAGATCACTACACTGTTTTATCAAATGACTACAAAGCAGTTGATCCCTGATGAGCTAAAATGGCATAAACTTACCACCAATGTGACCGAAATCCTGATCCTAAGCCGACTGCAGCTATTAAAGAGAAGTAATTCCATCTGCCACATTCAATAGTTCAAGAAAAACTGTCCCTATCAAAGACAATCTTGGGAGGCCAGCCACCATCTGGAAAGCTGACCTAAAATCACTTTCCATATAGCAGCTGTGGTTTAATCCACAATCAATCATCTAAAACCACTTTTCAAAAAACTGCAGCTCTCAATCCTCCCGATCAACAGCACTTGGTTGTCAGAGTTCTCTTTAGTTTCTGCCTGAATGAAAACACTCTTTGAAGGGCCTGTAGATCAGAAGACTTATCAGTAGGACTCCTCTGTAGTATTGGCTAAAACCTAAAAATGAGGAGCAAATACTTAATAATTAAAACAAAAGATGCAGAATTATCAATACGTAACACTGGTACAATGTCAAAGAAAGTGGCACAAACTGCGAAAAATGTTGCTAATGTAGTTACTTTTCAGTGAAAAACCTTTCTGCATTTGAAACTGTCCCAAAAAATAATTCATGTATCAGTTTGCGATACTTTGCATTACTTTAGGTCAACAGGGTATTCCATTATAGGCGCGTTGTCATGCTAACATTCATGGTTTTTGATGCAAAACTCTATCTACTAAGAATGGTAGACAGGGCTTTGTGCCAAAAAACAAGGCCTCCTTTAGGCAAGCGTTAACAAAGAGAAATGTTTTTATTTCTCCTAACATTTCTTACATCTCATTTATGCTGACATTTCTCAGGTTTCATTTATGCTGCACTGTACAGCACATATACAATATTGTAAATGGTTTAAAGTATTTCTAAGCATAGGAGTGTGCACTGGGGGGTATTCTTCCTGTACAAAACCTTTGCACTGGGGTGCAAAGGTGTATGTATGGCACTAGACAGCATGAAAGTGTATGAGTGTTTGGGGGAAAGCAGCACCATATCTTATTAGATAAGGTACTGCACCTGCTCTCTCTTAGGGCAAAGCAAAACAAGAAACGTTGGCTCCTATGCTGTGTTGCTGTAAAAATTTATAAATCTCCCCCTAAATGTGTTAAATAATATATAACATTGCTTGAAATCCAGGAGAGTTCACTTTCCTCTGGAGTTGGGCTAATCACATAATTTCTCTACTGATTCACCATGTTTACTAGCCAAATAAAATGGATGATCTAATAGCTTAATGCTGAAAACCATTTTGACCAGGGGGCAGGGGAATGCCTGGAATTAAACTGAGCTCTGTGTCAACATCATCACTATGATTACAGTTCCTCTCTCTCGAGCATCCATGGAAGGAAGCTAAAATTCTTTAGATGTCTACAAATCCAATTCTTTAAGATAGAACATTCAAAGTATCTAATTTAGAAATATTTGGTAGCCCTTACATCTAGCTATAGTGTAAGAATATAACTTATTATGTGCTAACTTGAGGCTTGTCCATTTTTTCCATTAGAGTGAGACCTAATATTCGAATACTGATACCCTCTCAAGCCGGGTACCTATCAAGTGGGGATTAGAGCATGTCGAGACAACTGGGTTAAAGACCATTATATTGCTTCTTCTGTATGTTGATCTCCAGCCCCCTGCTTTTACGGAAAACACCAAAGCTATTGAGGATCCTCTGGATGCCCATTGGTGACTTGGAAAGCAAAAGTGTATCATTGGCAAACATAATTGCCGACACTTTTCTATATGCTAACTTCGGGACGTCGATGACCCTTCACCTCATTCAATAGATCAACCAATGCATTAATATATAAGCAGAACTTGGTGCCTATGAGCACACAACCTTGTCTGACTCCTCTGTTAACTGCAAGTGGTATGGTAAGCTCACCAAGCTTACCATACCTGATTTGGGCATAATTGCCTTCATGCAACCTCCTGAGCATGTACCAAAGATAGATGGGAACCCCAAGATCACTAAGTACAGCCCAGGCATTGTCCCTGGGTACCAGATCAAAAGCAATCTTTAGGTCCACAAATATTGAATAGAGACTGCCACTTTCTATAGACACCGTTTTCCAATAAAGACTTTGGAGCCTAGATACTTGATCAATAGTGGGGATGTTTTTCCTAAAGCCTACGTGGAATGGACTCAAGATTTTATGTTCATCCATCCAGGCCTGAAGACGCTCCAACAGTACCCGGGCAAAGATTTTTCCGGGTTACATCAATTAAACTGATGGGTCGGTAGTTAATAGGCAAAAGTGGTGCGCCTTTTTGGTATACTGGGAAGATTTCAGCTCCAGCCCATGTTCCTGTGATTGTCATTCCCTGCAGTATGGCATTAATTAACACCCACAAGTAGGGCCCCCAAATTTTTGGCTTTGTACGGAAGAGGTCTCCTGGTATCTTGTCTAGCCCTGGTGCGTTGCACTGTGCTATTTTGCTTACGGCGCAAACTATTTTGGTCAAAGTTATCTCAGGGGCCTCTATGTGGGTGTTCTGCAGTGCGATGATTGCTTATGCTATGGTGGCATCCTCAAACTTCCGCAAAGTGTATAGAGCCTGAAAATGCCTCTTCCAGATGTCTGCTGCTAAATTAGGCTCTATGGCATGCTTCCGATCACTACAGCCTGTATTGATTATGTTCCAAAAGGCTTTCATATTATTGTTTAACAGGGCCCTTTTCAGGGAGTCCCATTTATTCATCTCCCAGTTTTTTCTGCTAGGGTAATACTATCTCTATATAATACCCTCATTTTTTAAATTTGAATCCTATCCTTGGATTTAATGCCGTCTATTAGAGCCCACTAGGTGGCCCTGCAGCTATCATCAAACCAAGACTGCTTGGCCTTTTTACCCCCCTAGAAAAACCTATTGGATAGAATATATCAACTAGGTTAGATGTCAATGTTTCATGGGTTTTAGCAACTCCAGTTAGAGAGGTAAAAGAACCATCTATAGTTATACATTATTCTGCTTCTAATGGGGTCGGTATGAAAGTTTCATATAGGAAAGCCAGCCTTCCGGGTGATTGTTGGATTACCGGCCACCGTATTTTCCTCCTATTGTTGGTAAGTTTGACTACCATCTGATTCAGAGTTAGTCTGCTATAACTTCAGTGGCAATCCATTCCAAAGTTTACGTGCTAGGAATGCAAATGATCTGTAGCCACTCCTGGTTCTCCTGATCCTAGGGACTGCGAGCAAATGTTGAATATTAGAACGCAACATTCTTGCAGGAGTGTATTTCGTAAGCAGATTTTGGATCAGCTTAGGACTTCTTTAATGTATCTCTTTATGAGCCATACACAATACTTTAAAATGTATCCTCTTGGATACAGGCAACCAAAGAAGGCTTGCCAGGGCAGTGGTAACAGAGTGGCACCTGGGAATTTTGAGAAGAAATTGTGCTGCATCATTTTGAATAACTTGAAGTCTTTTTATAACGGAATTTGGGCTACCCAATTACTGAGTTCCTGTAGTCAAGTCTGGAGTTAACTAAACCCTGTATTACCAGTCTACGAGAGGACTCTGGTTGCCATATAAGCGTTTTTCTTAAAGCTCTTAATATGTTGAAGCAGGAAGATGCCAGTTTTTAGGCTTGAGTTGCCATTGTCATTTTCCTGTCAATCCATATGCCAGGGCTTTTGAATTCAGATTTTGGAGTGGGGTGATTATTACCAAGAGAATCAGGCCAGTTCATTTTGATCCATCTCAAGGGGTAATTCCCTACCACCAGCAACTCAGTTTTTTTCCTGTTGTGCTTAAGCCTATTTCCTGCCATCTACTCCACGGCACGTTAAATGCAAGCATTTAGGGGGGTTGATGTGTTAATAGTTTGGCGGGAGAGAGCAATAACAATCTGAGTGTCATCAGCATACGATATTCTGGTGAAAACATAATTATTTATGATTTCTGCCAATTGGGTTGACATACAGGTTGAACAGCGTAAGACTGAGTTTGGACCCTTGAGCAACCCCACAAATAAGTGAGTAGATGTTTGAGAAAGTCGTCCCTTTGCAGACTCAAAAGGTTCTGTTGGACTAGAACAAACTTATTTATTTATTTATTTAAGAAGCTTATAAAGCGCACGGCTACCCCCAAAGGGGGTGTCCCGGCGCTGCAGACTGCATACTGTGAGAGAGAGGCAATTAAGGGGTGGAGAACAGCCAGGTTTTCAGTTTGCTACGGAAAATAGATTCTGAAGGAAGAAATCTCAGATCAAGTGGCAGGCTGTTCCAGAGTTTGGCCGTCATAACGGTAAAGGCTCTACCGCCCATTCGGGAGCGGCGGAATCGAGGAACAATAAGAAGTCTTAGGTTGTTCGACCGCAAGGATCTGGCCGATTGGGAAAGCACCAATCTCTTTCTCAAGTAACCTGGGCCTAGCCCATTGAGGGCCCAAAAAGCAAGCGTCAGCATCTTAAACTGAATGCGGCGGGCAATGGGAAGCCAGTGTAACTTCCTACGGTAGGATGCGATCGACTGGCGATAGGGGATGTTGCCTATCAGTCTCGCCGCTGCATTCTGAATGATCTGAAGACGTTCAATTTGGTACAAGGGGGCACCGGCATAGAGACTGTTAGCATAATCCAAATGTGACGTAATCAGGGCATGGATGACAGTTCTACGGGCATCTAGAGGAAGATAAGGGAAGATCTTCCTAATCATACGCAGTTTCCCGAAGCAAGCTGCCGTAACCTTATTAATTTGAGCTTTACAGGAAAGAGCGTTGTCAAATTGAAAGCCCAGGTTACGCGCAGTTTGTACAGGGATAGGAGGAGGATTGAGCACACTCGGCCACCACAACGTGGTAGAGGGGAAGGTTTTCTGATTAAAAAATAGGACCTCCGTCTTATCAGTATTGAGTCTGAGATGATTAGAAGTCATCCAGGAGCATATATTGCCAAGACAGTCACGAAAGCTGGTGAAACTGGAGTCAGAGTGATCTCTAAAGGAAAACATGAGCTGAGTATCATCAGCATAGGAGATCACTCTGATCCCCCAGGATTCCACGACCTCAGCCAACGGGGCAAGATACACGTTAAAAAATAGAGGGCTAAGCGCTGAGCCCTGAGGCACTCCGCATAAGAGGGGTTTACCCTCTGATTTGAACGGTTTAAGAAAAACCCTCTGAGTACGTTGAGTTAGAAAGGAGGCGATCCAAGATAGAGCGGAACCACCCAATCCAATATGCCTCAGCCGATCCAATAAAATATTGTGGGACACCGTGTCAAACGCAGCGGATAGGTCGAGGAGAACCAACATGGCCTCCTCGCCCCTATCCACACACTCCCAAATTGTCTCGGAGACCTCTAGCAAAGCAGTCTCCGTGCTAAAACCAGTTCTGAATCCTGACTGTGAGTCATGAAGCAGGGAATTGGTTTCTAAATACTCTGCCAACTGTAGTTGCACAGCCTTTTCCAGGACTTTCGCCGGTTTAGGAAGGAGAGAGATGGGGCGATAATTGCAGAATTGCGTCGGGTCCGCATCCACTTTCTTCAGGATGGGGACTAACATAGCCTCCTTCCAAATAGATGGGAACTGGCCCGTACACAATGAAGTGTTCCAAATAGAGAGCAGGGGTCTGACTAACAAGGGAGCCAGGTTGCCCATGACTCTAGCAGGGACCGGGTCTAGGGGGGAGCCAGACTTGCACTGGGTGAGCAGACTAAGTGCGACCTCAGTAGTAAGCTCTTTAAAAGCCATTAGTGATGAACTGGTAGAATCACTGGAGGAGGAGATATGGGAGGGCAGTACCGTAGGAAAGGAAGACGTAATGTTGTCAATTTTGTCATGAAAGAAAGCCGACAGACCATTACATAAAGCCTGACTAGAGGAGCTCTGAGGCACCATAGCAGGGGGTTTAACGAAGTCCTTGACAATCTTAAAGATAGTTTTAGAAAGATTATCTGCATTCTTAATTTGTAGAGCAAAGAACTCTCTCATCGTAGATTTTTTTAGTTTAGAAAAGTTTCTTAAGGCAGACTTGTAGATAGCTTTAGCCTCTAAATCATAGGTTAGCCGCCATTTACGTTCTAATTTTTTGAGGCGACTCCTTTCCACACGTAGGGCAAGGGAGAACCATGGAGCAGAAGGTCGAGATCTAGCCGAAGTAATAAGTTGAATAGGTGCTATGGCATCGATGGCAAGCAATAGAGCAGAATTGAACTGCGCCACGTTAGCATCAACATCTTTAGACAAAGGGTCTGGTAGATATGAGAAGAAGGGATCTAAGGCAGTACGAGTGACTTTATGCCATTTTCTCCCATACTCCCTACCAAGCGCCACCAAACCAGGTGCAGAAGGAAGAGTGAGATCAAAAGGAAGAAAGTAGTGGTCAGACCAGGTGAGGGGGAGGGAAGGATGATTAGTAATTCCAGGATGGTTAGAAAAGATTAAGTCAAGGGTATGGCCTGCAACGTGCGTCGGGCCCTGTACTAATAGGGTCAAGTTTAAGCCCTGTAGCGTGTCTAATAGCTGGGTGGCCTGGGAACAGGTAGGATTGTCAACATGAAGGTTGAAGTCCCCAAGCACTGTAAAATGCGGATGTTTAAGGGAAATATCCGCTATCTGATGTATCAATGGCTTAAGGGAGAGGGCTGAGGCGTTGGGGGGGTTATACGCTAAAATACCAGCCAAAATCACAGCAGCCGAGTCTGAAATGGTAAAGTACATGGCTTCAATCAGTCCGATATTAGTAAGTTTACTAATAGTCAGGTGGAGATGAGATTTCAATATAATAGCAAGACCACCTCCAGTTTTTCCACCCTCTCGATTAATGCCCATTAAAAGATAGCCAGGGGGAATAGCTAAGTGAATATCAGGATTGGAAGAGTCTTTTAACCAGGACTCAGTGAGAAATAGGATATCCCAAGCATGTGTATCAAGCGAAGTCCATATCTCACTAGCATGACGAGGAAGAGAACGGCAGTTGACCAAGCCCGCCTTCAATGTCGGGGAGTGAGTAGGACGCTTGATTGAGTTGGGAAGAGGGAGGGCGCGTTTACGAAAAGGGGAGAGTACCTGATCACAATGAGGACATGAAAAAGGACGCCCCTCCAGCTTGTCAGGAGCACAACGGTCGGACGGAGTACACATACCTGCTCTTATCTGAAGGAGCTGCTCTCTGGACCAGCAGAGAGGGTTCACGTCAGAGCGACAGGCAGGGGACCTGGGCCTGGGCACGGTCCAGGCGCGGACGGGCGCAGACGGGCTTGCCTTACATCGGCGCGCCCGCTGCGCCCGCCCGCTGCGCGGACGGGAAATCCCTCTATTTTTATACATAAGGAGGAGGGTGGGAGGCGTCCAAGATCTGGACCGCTACCCTGCCTTCCCCTAAGATGGCGGCGGCTGTCCTCTACGTGCCGGCGACAGCACCAGAGATCGGCTACACCGGTGGGCGAACCCTTGGGGACTCTGATACGGGAACAAGGAACGAGGTAAAATTTAAAATAGCACAATTTCAAATATATACAGACTCTAAAAACAATTACAATTCATGCAAGCAATCTGTAGCGTGTAACAATCAGCAGCGAGTAGTAAGAAAAAAGAGCGCCCCCGGCTTCCGCCTCAGGGGAAAGTAAGCATCAAACTTAGCCACTTAAGTGCAGATCCAGGGATTCCAGTTTATTTTAGCCTAGATATTAATACCTTATGTGAAACTGTATCAAATGCCGCACTCGGATCCAACAGGATCAGCGCCGTAGTTCCACCCTGATCTAAGATGGACTGCAACCCTCCTGTGGCCGCAATAAGAGTAGTTTTGGTGCTACTGCCTGCATGAAAGCCAGTCTGTGACTGATGCAAAATATTATTGGTTTCAAAATATAAAGACAAACTTTTATTAGCATGTTCTTCCAGGACTTTACCAATTCCCGGCAGGAGACATATTGGTCGATAGTTCTCACATTTTTCTGGATCAGCCAATTGCTTTTTTAGCAGAGGCCTTACAATTGCGTGTTTCCATTTACCTGCTTTCCTTGCCCAGACTTTGGTGTTTTTCTTAGGATTAGTTTGGAATGATCACCAATAATATACCAGTTTAGGAAACTGCTTCTCAGAGAAGATTTCTTTGTTATGCTTTGCAAACTGGCTTGCAGACACTAAATCAGCATGCAATCGACCTTTTCTTTAAAATGTTTTCTAAACCACTGTGAAGAGGATGCTCATCATGACACTGCAATCAATCACAATCATCAAGAGACTCTGTCGTCATTGTATTGAGTTCATTGTGGCCAGACCAGCACAGCTAAACTGCGTTCTCATAATTTCTGAGACTCAAACCATTTCAAATTCTGAAAAATATGAATTTGAAAATCATACCATTAAACAATTACTTTAGTACAGGCTAAACCATGCAATTGATGCTGGTAAATACACAATATAAGATTGTATTAAATAAACCTTGAATATATATCTCATGGATTTTACCTTATGTCTTTTCACTTAGAGTGGAGGCTCCGTTCACAGTATGGATCCCATAAAATGTGAAGAACTAATTGACAAGTTGCTGCGTGGAGTTTTCAGTCAAATGGTAAATGCATGTTTATGTTTTTAATGCTCATCTACAACTAAATGACTTTATAATATTAAATGCCAGTGTACTTTGACATGACTGATATATTTCTACAACAGGCGCATCAATCAGTATACATGTTCATTGAAAGATATAAGCATGGATTTTCTGCCTTTAACCAGAAAACAAATTATTCTAATCTATTATGCAAGAAAATCAAAGTGTTACAGTTTCTCATTAGGGGTGGGTGTAACTTGCAGAGTTTTGCTCCATGGAATTTTGCGATCTTACATAAGAACTCTGCGAAATTCCGCGGAGTTCCGCGAGTGGGTAGAATTCTACACATTGCGCTGCTTGTGCTGTTTTTTAGCACAGGGAGCTTGTTCTGTGCTGTAAAACCAGCACCAATGGTGCTATGCAGTGCACCAGAGGGTGCTGTTTCTTTCTGCCGCTCGAGTAGATTTTCTATTCAAGCAGCAGCTTTCTCAACGCGCACGATCGTGAACTGCTGTGACCGCATTAAGAAATCGCGATGGGTGGTGTCCTAGCGCCCGAACATCATGCTAGGGGATGCAAGTTCACGCTCACACTTGCAAACATAATGTTGGTGAGACACGTGTGAGAAAAAACTCTGCCACTCAGCGGTTGGTGGAGTTTTGCCGGAACTCCGCGTTCCAAGCAGAAGGCAGAGTGGGCAAAACTCTTGTAACTCCGCCAGCCATTCATTTAAATATATGAGAACAACTCCGGATTAAAGTGCAAAACTAATACCTTGAATGCCCATCTGAGACATCTGATCTCCCTTGTGAACAAACTAGTGTCAGACACCCGTTCCCTAAAAGCAAAGGCACTTGTGATTGAGGAGAGGTTGTGAAGCAACTACAGTTTTCGAAGGATGTGACAAGCAAGAATTCCCTCGATCATTCAGAATTTTGTTATAATTTCCATCCAGATTGATGAATATCCTCTTGGTGGAATGGGTGGTGTCCTTTGTAAATATGGCTTGACACTGCAGCTGCTTGCAAGACGTATTGTTACAAATGCTTTAAATTATACATTCAGTGGACTTTGGCTCCACCCAGAGTATTAAGCTCTCACCACATGTTTATGGCTGTTCGGTGTATCATTCTGCCTTCTATAAAGTGTTTTCATTCCAATGCAAGAGAGACTAGTTTACACCCAAAAAATACACTTAATACTTATAGAATTAAAAATGTATCTCATACATGCACTGCATATAGAAACAATTCTTTCTTGTACTTTAAAAAAATATTTTTGTCCATATTTCACTGAAATCCTGACTCCTCAATGTTTTGTTTTGCTTTCATACAGGTATGTCTCTATTTAAATAATCACCAACACCCTTGCAACCATTGCCACCATTACCACCACCACCATTACCACCACCACCACTATCACCATTACCATAAACAGTAACATTGCCCTTGTCATCACTACGATTACTACTACCACCATTATCAATACCACCGCTATTAAAATAATTATTATGGCCACCATTGCTAATGTTACCACAAACACCACGGTTATCATTGTTACATGATTACAACACAATTACAAACACTACCTCTATCCCAACATTAACATTTCTCACGAATCACAATTACTATCTCACCATAACCGTTTCTGCCACTACTCCATCACCTCCAAATTATTACATCACCATCAATATCAACATTATAATTATCATCACCGGCACCATTAGCACTATCACCACTGCAACCATCACAAGCAATATCACAATGTCTGCCACATTTACAATGAACACCACTATCACCACCAACACCATCAGTAAAACAACAACCATTATTACCACCACAATGAACATTCCCATCACCATTATCACCAAAGCAATTAGGTCTGGTTTTAATGAGTTGGCAAATACAGATAAGAACAAATACGCGTATGCATTAGCTCATCAGTCAGGAATATTGACTGTGCCAATGTTTCTTTCTTTCTGGGATCCCTGTAAGTTTAATATCTTTCTGTCAATAACAGTGGTGGTCTCCTCTACAATCCAGAAGAGAACATTTTAGGTACCTATGATGCTTGTGATGCAGGAAAGCAAGGGGAGAAGCAGTATGAGAGTCTTGGGTAAAATATTTGTGATGGGTACTGTCAGTTAATATGTTTGTGAGTATAAACTTTGGTCCCAGAACTCTCAAATGAGACAATTCAAAAATTAGAGCAAGCACACCTATCCTCACCTCACCGTAATTGGCTGTGGAAATCTGAGAGGATTTTGCCCAAGATAACTCATCTTTATCGCAGAACACAAGTTCTAAAAATTGATGCAATCATTCACCAATGACAGTACAACTCTGCCATTGATTGTAAGGTGCAGTAAATATCCAGTCGAACCATGCACATCTCATGCAGGACTGTATCAGGATACAGAGTTGAAAAATATTGTGGTACTAAAATGTTCTGATCAATTGATCTCATACCACTCATTTGCTAAGATAAGGAATTATAGGTGAATGTGGATTTATTATTCTTAACTCTACAGCCACATACCTTGAAAAAATCTGTGTATCACCGAGATGAAATGTGGAGTTAAGTGCAGAAAACCTACACTTACCCAAATGTGCTTACTGTAAGGATGTTGTAATAGTTTATATTTTGGCTATGATATTTTGCTGCGAGATATTTTTAACAAAATATTCTGGTTGAATACAGCATGAAGCCTTGTGTGCTCCTGGAAGTTTTTATCAACAAGGCAGAACATGTTTGTCTCAGACTTACTACCTATATTATTTTTCAATCATCAATAAAAAGAAAGTAAATGATTGGGGGGTTGTCGGGATGCTGATCATGGCGGCCCCGTCCTAGGACTGCTCCTCTGTGTCACCACTTATCCGACACGATCCTCCGCAACACTACCCCAGGGGCACGTCCATCCTATGTGCAGTGACCCTGGGAGGCACAAACTTTACTAGGGGTGCACCAGTGGTGATTGGGGCACCCTAGTGGTGGCCGCGAGGAGAAGTCGCTTGCGGCTATGGCCAGGCGTGGCTACGAAGTCCTCGGGATGGCAACAAGGAAGATGCCAGAAGGGGTCTGCCTGACACATTGTGGCCGCGGGACAAGGAGCTGAGTGGTGAGCCCCCCCCATGGACTGGGCAGCCTCCTCCCCACTCTGGGGAATCCTGAATTGCCGCATGGCACACTGGGGCCAAGCCAAACTTGCTGAGGGTGCCCTGACATCGGCAATTACTCCATCACCAAGGTGGGGCCCTGGCAGCAGCAGGGAACCAGATCAGAAACAGCAATAGTGGTGGGAGCCATGCGAGACTAGGAGGTCCCCAGTCATTTACCCTGGATGCACCCAGAGGACGAGGAGGCAGTGGGCCCCAGGAGACAAAGAGCGTGGAGCGGCCAGGTGCAGGATAAGAGAGTGCAACCACAGTGCTCCTGTGGGTCATCAACCCCACATAACCCTCTGTGGTCTTGAGGCTGTGACAGCATCACAGCAGGAGGTAGGCCTGAGCCGAGAGACAATAGCTACTGTCCTTATTGAGGGTATACATGGTGCCCGTGTGGTGGCTGATTCCTCGTGCGGTTGGGCGTAGCGGTGGTCCCAGGGCCTGCTGACCAGAGCATGCCCCTGTGTTTCCCTGGGGACCCATGGCGGGGAAGGGCCCCTGACTGAAAGTTTACTGGGAATAATAGATGAGATGAGATAGCAGTTAAATGAGGCAGTGGTTTGCCACCCTGGGCCCTTGGAAATCAGCGTCTTCGGATCAGTTGGAGGCCTTATAGGTGGTGGGCTTGCCGTTGGACACAAGAGATGTGCTAGACCTTCAACTGGGTTGTAGGGGGTGCACATACCCCCATATCCCACATGTAGACATAGCAGTTGGTTTCCTTGGATGGGGCGGTCGGCCCTGGTGCACCCATACCAGCACATTGACTTGAGGCACCAACTGCTCGTACATGTTGAAGTTTGAGTCTGAAGGGTTGGCTGGGGTGTGGACGGTTCCGGGAGAAGAAGGAAATGCCTGGCAACACCAGAGTGGAATGGCCACAGACAAGGCTCCACCAGGCGCTAAACAAAGCACCCTAGATAAAAATGCTTAGCCAGGGTGGCATGCTTCGGCGTCGGGAGCGGATGGACAAACACCATCAATTCTGAATAACGCCACACTTTTGGCAGCTAGTCATGGGACACTCTTGGTGCCAAAATAGACATCACATGAAATCTGAAATGTGGTGGAGTGGATAGCCGAGGCGAAGACCCGAGTCTCAGGTGTCAAGGACTTAGTCGGTTCCCTACAGCAAACGTGTCCAAACTTACCTCTGTGTCCAAGGAACTGGCAGCACTAGTGGAGAATGTGAAGGGCAGGGTGTGCTACAACAACCTCTGATTCGTTGGCTTTCCCAAAGGGTGTGCAGTACCCTCAATGGAGCATTTCCTCAACATAATGCTCCGTGAAATAATGCCACAGTCGGCCCTCCCCTCATGCCTTGTGATCAAGCTGGCTCACGGGCTCTGGTGCGGCGCCCTCCTCCATTTGCGAGCCTCGACCAGTCAAAGCAAAATTCTTAAATTATGTGGACCGAGAGGCAGTCCTAAAACATGCCCGGATCCAAGGCAAGATCCTGTATCAATCTCACGCAGTAATTATTTTTTCCGACTATACCCGACTAGTACAGCAACAACGTCAATCCTTCCAGGCAGCCTAACAATGGTTACGGGAGCTGAATATCCAACATATGCTGCTCTTCTCAGCTAAACTGAAAGTTATCTATCAGTCCAAGATGCTCTTTTGTGACTCCCAAGAAGAGGTATTTCAGTGGACAGATGAAGGTATCCAGGTGAGACCCCACACTCCACTGCGTATAGATCCCCACTTCTCTCAAAGGGAGAGAAAGTGTAAGCTCCCCAAAACCCTGGCAAAGTGCTGAAACAGGTCCAACTCATCATGGAGGAATTTGAAGCGACCAACCAACAACCTGGATGTAGCAGAGGGGCCAGAACCTCCTCAGTGTCTGGAGTAGAATCCTCGTAGAGACAGTGGCACGGGGCCGCAACCATACTGGTGCCTCTGGTGGATATGAAGAGTATGCTTATGAAGGTGGCAGTGAGAATCAAAAATTAGTACGTGTTTCTGGAACAGTTTCTTAATGTTGTGTTTGGGATTCATTGGCGAAGCCAGGATGAGCCCCCCTGTTGGTGCCTGGTGATGGTCTTCCCTTCACCAGATACTTCGACCTATCAAAGTATGGGGGTAGAGGGAATTTGTTGGTTGTTTCTAAAGTCGATCAGAGGTGGCATTTTTATGTACATCATATGTTCTCAAGTTTTATGTTCTGTTTTAGTTCTTGTCTTGTTAACAGAGCAGTCCTCGAGCATGCCAGGCGGGCAGAGGCAGATATTCTACTGTTCCAAGACACTCAACTCAATGGGAACTAAGTCCTGTGACTATGGGTACACACAGGTTTACCACTCAAGGTTTGAAAGGGGTTCTTGGGACATCAGCATATTGATTAAAAACATAGCCCAGTTCAAACACACCAAGACATGGTCGGGGTACATCGATGTACCCCGACCATGTCATGGTGAAGCTCTTAAGCTCCTGAGTGTAAAAGCCCCACCCACACGGAATTCCTATATAAACCTAATGACGGAACTTTGAGGAGACCTCCCTGGTGGCGTTTTGGTGCTGGGTGGTGCCCCTGGGTGTGGCTCGGTGACGCCCATGAGGGCAGGCCATGGAGACCGGGTCAACACATTTATCCTCCTTTATTATGGCCTTGGGTCTGATGGATGTCTGGCGGGCTCATCATACATCGCCCGAGGGCTAGACATTATTTTTGTCAGTTCATGGCTCCTACTACTGCCTTGATTGCTTTCTGGTTCCACGCACGTATATGCACAGAGTATCAGATATTACCATACTACCTAGAGAACTGTCCGACCATTCAATAGTGGCTCTTAGGCTCCGAGTTGGCTGCCGATGACGGGTCTTTCACTGACACCTATCACTATGGAATCTCCTGATATCGGAATACCATAAGCACGTAGAACATACCATTGATGATTACTTCACGCAAAATGTGGGATTGGTTACATCACCAATGATGCTGTGGGAGGCACTGAAGCTCACATTGTGGGGGGCTGATATTAGCTGTT
The DNA here is from genome assembly GCF_964204655.1 of Triturus cristatus. Classification (NCBI taxonomy): domain Eukaryota; kingdom Metazoa; phylum Chordata; class Amphibia; order Caudata; family Salamandridae; genus Triturus; species Triturus cristatus. The sequence continues at coordinate 1,109,009,569 of NC_140590.1, forward strand.
GCACTGAGGAACGACAACGTAAGACAACCAAGCTTGAGGCCCATATTAGAGACTTAGATGTTAAGGGTCACTGTAGCAATGGCAAAGTGGCTCGTAGGCAACTCAGTCTGGTGCAGCAACAAGATTAGCAGACTTCATTAGATGAGGCCAGGTTGGGCTGGCAAGTGTCCCCGAGTCGTATATATCAATGAGGGGACAGGTTGAGTCAAATGCTTCAAAGATTGTGTCAGGGTGTGCCTTGTTCTGCCCCCTTCCCGACGATCAAGGGTGGGTCCGTGTCTTTCTCGCAGATTCATAGTTGATTACAAACAGTTTCATCATTTATTTTGAGGGTGTATAAACTAGGAAAGAGGAACTATCCAGGGCGTAGATTGAGTAATTTGTGCAGGTGCTTCCCCTCAAGACCCTTTCCCCAACTGATCATGCATACTTGGACTCCATCCTCACTGTGGACGACCTCTCCACAGCGATAGTGGGGTTAAATGCAGGTAAGGCAAAAGGTTTACCTGTGAGTTTTTTAAAGCATAAATGAAATGCAAAGCTCCATGACCACCTATTAGGGGTGATCCAATCCGTGACAGCCATCTCTGTTCTGCCTCCATGCCGAGATCATGGTTTTCCCGAATCCAGGCCGGCCAGAGAATGATCATTTGTCCTTTCGCCCAATCTCCTTACTCAAGCTAGAGGTCAAGATATTAGCCAAGATGCTGACAAATAGGTTGGAACAACACATCCCGGACCGGGTACACATGGATCAGGGCAACCCGTCAGAATATTCGGCATGTATATAATGCACTGGAACTGGCAGACGGGCTGGAAGAGCCGGTGGCAATTCTATTGGCTGACATCAAAAATACATTTGACTCAGTGAGTTGGATATACTTATGCTCCCTCCTCACACACCAGAACTTCAGCCCAAGATTCCTTTCTTACCGTGAACTGCTTTATGCAGGCTTAATGGCATCTGTGCGGATGGCGAGGCCTGGTCAGATACATTCACCATGCAGAGGGGGAAGCAACAGAGCTGCCCCTGTCCCTCTGCCTTTTTGCCCTTGGATGAGGATGGATGCATGAGTGAGGGGCTTTGAATGGGAGGAGGTTAGGCTTGCGCTCTGCATGGATGACGTTCTCTTCTTTTTTACCGCACCAGAATCCACGGGCCTAGAATATTGCAAATCATGCATGTATTTGAGGAGAAACCAGGCCTACACATTAATACCTCCTAGTATACGGTTTTCATGATAATCACCAGCACCCAGGGCTCGGATGGGTGGCCAGACTGCGGGTCGCTACCCATGGCTTCCAATACTTGGGTGCGTTCGTATCCCCAGAGGACACAGTAGCATAGACAGCCAATGTGGAACCAGTGCTTGCCTGCATGCAGGAGGACATAAAGATCTGGACAGTGCTCCCACAATCCCTGACCAGACGGTTAGCCATCTTAAAGATGGTGTCCCTTTCCAGACTCCTATTCCAACTATAAAACGTCCTAAATGACATCCCGCAGCGGTGATTCTACAGACTAAACTTCATTTTCAATGCCTCTTTGAGCAGCAAATGCTTTCAATATATCTACTGTGGAGGCATAGCAGGGGTAGATGTCAAAGCCTGCTACCAAGCAGCTCATTTTCTTAGCATAAATAACTGGTGGTGTGGTGCACTGGGGATCCGGCATATACCTTCGAGAGATGAGTGATGGAGAGTACTCCCTTTGAGGCATTCTTGTACAGCGGATGCGAATGGGATGGTCTTCCCCCAGTGACTATGGTGCTCCTCCCTCCACTGCATATAGTGGTGGGGTAGGCAGACAGAGCAGACGCCACTGTGGTAGCCCATATTCTTCCGCAGGTGGTCACATTGGAGGTATTCTGGTAATGGGACCTCATTGGGATCACAACCTGGGGGATGTGAAGCAGGGCACAGTCCCCAAGACGTTCTAGTCCCTACAGACTGAGTATTAACTACACCACAGTCAGTTACCTCCAGCTCTTCCATGCACTAAACCCATACATCGCCGCCCTGTCTGATCTCCCCAAATTCAAACCATTGGAGGGTAAACTCCCTATGGGCGACCTTGGTGATGATCATAAATCATAAGAATTTACCAATCCCTGACACCAATCAATCTAATACCCTTGGTGCCCTCCACGCAGGATGGGAGGCAGATATGGGGGAGATTGAAAACAAAGGCTGGACAAAAAGCCTGGGAACGCCGTGGGAGGCTGCTATAGCAGGCGGGCTGCGGCTGATCCAATTTAAGTATATACACAAGGTATACACTTTACATAGGCTATGGAAGATGGGGGTAATCACCTCCTCAGCTAGCCTTCGCTGTGGCATGGCAGAGGGCACTTTCTTTCTCACCGTAAGGAGTGATCCTGAGTTAGACAAATTCTGGCCGGGAGTGTTGGTATGCATGTGTAGGATCCTGTCATAGCAGGTCCAGAGGGAGGCACACCTTGCCCTCCTCCACCTCATGAGGGACCTCGGCCGAGATAGGTATAAACTGTCCTCGCTTTATCTGGAACTGACACTAGCAGAACAAGATATAGCTGGTGAATGGAAGGTGGTGACCTCCCCATCCTTTGCAGGATGAAAGAAGGGGATAGATCACTGTATGGGGATGGAGGTGGCAGTATATAAAGTGAGAGGTTGTCCCTATCAACATCACAAGATATGGCAGGGATGGGCTGACTATAGCCCTGGTGCCAGCACATCAGGTCAACTGCTCACCTGATGCTGAACACCTGAACATTCCGGGGGGGCAGGCCAAGTAGGAGTGGAATGATTAGTCCATTATTTCAGCTATATCTTTATCTGGAGGAGGCAATGAGGGAGGGGAGGAGAGGGTCATAATGGGCAGATCATTTTTGGATGTTTCAGTTTCTTTCTTCTTTTCAGTCAATTAAATGTTTAATGTAGGCCATGTGGGTCAAGTTGCCTATTGCATTCTCAAAACAAATAAAACATGTTACAAAAAAGGAAAGTAAATGGTTAGTCAAAACCAATAGAAATCCAGCAGGGGACCTAGTTGTCTAGACAATAACTATGGTGTTCATAGAAAAAAGGCCTCACTACAGGATTTACCTGTAAGGAAAGGTGCGTTGCATATGCTAACATTGTATTTGAAGGCAATAAATAGCGCCTTGCCTCAGGGTGATGAACCATACAAAACTGCAAGGTGTTTAGTCAGCACACAAAGCTTAAACTATCACCTCAGAACATGGTAAGACTTTGCATTTCTACACCTGTGCCACTTATGGTCAATGCTTGTCATTAGTGGTTGCTTCCACCCAAACTTATGGGTTGTGAGAGATGTGTGAAGGATAGTGCTTTACTGTCCATGTTTTTTTTTTATTGTGTTAGCATACAGTACAGGGGTTATGATATTTTTTGCCCTCAAACAGGGTCTGAGTTTTTTACCCTATGGTACAATAATTACGTATAGGACTTCGTTAATTTAAGTGGTATTGTGGACATTCGTAAGGCACACAGCACAGATCGCAAATGGCTCCAGATGTTGGCAAACATCTGCAGCAACTGCCAAGAAGACTGGTGATAGAAAGTCTCTGACTTTGAATGTATTGTGATATTGTCTTTGGACTGTAGCACCGTGTCTGGGGTATACATAACAATCATCTTGCCAGGTGGTTGTGTGTATGTGTTTTGTGTGCGTGTGTTTGTGTGCGAGAAAGAGAGAGAGAGAAAAAAACCATATCGAGAATTTATGGTTGTCATGGTTGGGCCCAACAGTGGTGGTTGTGGTTTCTTTCCACTGGTGTCTCGAGGCACCTCCAAATATAGATCTGCCAACTGGGCTAATAACACTCTTTCTGCCATTGACTATCAGGGTAGTGGGGACCAGCAGTCAAAGGATCCTAAAGGAAGCAATGTGCAGGGCAAGAGTTTGGAACTCAAGTCAGCCAAAAGACATAGAAATATATTGCCCAGGCAGTACTTATCTTTTTGGTAAGTGTTTTAATCCTACAGTAAACTGAAATACTGCAGACTCCAAAGACAGCTCAATTACAGGGTTACTACATACCTATGAGTTGCAATGAAATATTGATAACCTCTATGGTTCCCACCACCCCTCTTCTCTCTCTCTGGGAAGCTTCCCCTCTAGTGTAACTTTAGAACAGATGCAAATGCATATCACTGGCATTAAACACAAATGCTAGCTTGTAGATCACCTTTTGATTAGCCGGTAGGCTAAAAACGTTTTTACTGGCAAAAGGTATAGCACTAGAAATTAAACATCCATTTGCACATATCAGTCACAGTCTCTCAGTTTATGCAGAGTCACCCCCACATTATCTGCTCTGTAGCGATTTGAATCAGAACCCTGGGCTGATTTGCTCAGTGACTAAGCACCCTTAACCTTCAGTGCCATCAATAGGATATCGCAGTCGGTGGCATTCTACTACTGGGGATGAGCAGTGCACGTGGCTGGCTCATTGGCTGTTGCGGTCACTGTAGGCAGGACATTTGTCCTCAGCAGATATGGCTCTGTAGGGAAAGCTACCAGTTGTGGCCCTAGGGCCATTGCAGGCAGGTTCTCATCTTCGGCAAATGCAGCCTGTGGGCCAATGCAGGTGGGAGCTCTTCTTCAGCAGTGTGGTCCATGGGCTGACATAGACGCTCCTCAGGTGGGCACCGTTGCTGTCAGTGGCAGCGCGTCACCTTCAGAGATGGCATCAGAAATGGCAGGCAGCATAATGGCAATTTGGCTAATAACCTCTTGATCAGCTTGCAGCAGGAACTGCTCTGGGAGAACAGGGGATTCCTCAAATTTCTGGTCAGTTCCAGATTCGTTATTTGTCCGTAGTCAACCACATCTGGGAGTTGGCATGCAAGGAACGTACTGGGTTTCTCTTCCTAGTCAGTCTCTCCTCTTACAGGGTCGGCTACTGTCCTTCACTCTCTAAGCAAGTAGGCAGGTTTCAAGGGGTTAGGCAGACCGTTATTTTCTCCTGCAAGTTGCAGACTTGAGGTGCACAACGATCCTCCGAGTAACTGAAGAGTACTTCCTTGACCAAATCGAACTTGACACTGGAACAAAGGAGGGGTCATTGGAATCCCACTTTTATACTCATTTCCAGAAATGGTATATGGATCCACTGGGTAAACGTTCATGACAAATTTGGGTTGACTCCCTTTCAAATAGCATTTGTGGCTGCTCCTCAGACACAGACATTGTTTAAAGTGGTGGCTCTTACAGCTGGTAGCAATGGTGCTGTCTCAAAGTAGGAGTACCAAACACAAGAACACAATAGAATGTGAGATCTCTGCATATGGGAGTCATCAGCCTCCTTGAACAGTAATGAGGGACAAGCCAAGGGGGCAGCCCGTCTTAAAATTTCAGCACCTTGAACAACAGAAATTGCAGCTCCACCCCTACCATCTACCAAATGGCAGTGCTCAGGAAGAACTAATTAGCAGCCCATTGTTGACAAGGTGTCAGCAGTGGGGTAGGGATATAATCCTCATAGGATTGAGATATCAGAACCAATTGTCCACTTGAATGTTAGGAACCCATGGGAAAATTAGAAGAAGGGATCAGATACCAGAAAGACTAGTTGAAATGGTGACAACAACAGCTTGAGATTATTTCAGAACCACCCCTCTGTAATCTTGAGTCAAAACAGAGACAACAATAAATGTTAGGAACTCAAAAGTAAACATCTGTTAACATATTAAACAAAAAACAATGTGTTATCTACTAACCTCCCTCTCAAATGGAAAATGACATGGTTAGCACCGGGTCTTACAGACCTAGAGCCAGAGATGCTTATTAGAGGAGTTGTGTACTGCGGATGAGGAATAGGCAGAACAATGACAGCAGTTCTTTGAGAGCAGTAGTAAATGTGGGTAAGACCAAACTGAAAGTATGGAGAATAGGGTGCAAGGGAATCAAGACATTAATGTGCAAGTGTGTCAGGGAAACAGGAAATAGATAATGGAAAAAATATTTAACAGCAGGGACACAAAATTGAGTGACAATTTAATCATGAACAGAATTAATAGAGTAAGCCGAACAACTCGAATATGTTGCCAAAAACATTTCCAGTGCCTATGAAAGTCTCATGTGGCATCCCTGCCCCTTCAACCTGATAGTGAATCTTCTAAGCAAAAAGTGCGTATCATTTAGTTCTCATACCTGTTTCCACATCAATATTCAATATTTTCCATGCTTGGCATCTTCCGATCCTAAATGAATGTCAAACCCTTTAGATCAAACAGTATGTATTTGAGCCTCGCTCCTATTCCATTCACAAGGCCCTCATGGCAGCTCTGTTTCCACCTTTCCGCACTTGAGTAGTTGAATCAACACCCACTAGCCGCAGGAATGCAAGTAATGTACTTCCACTGTCTTAAAGTTACACTCATCCTCCAGCTGGTGCCAGGTTAAACTGGGGCCATCCAAAACCAATCCTATTGGGCCCAATACTCAGACTATCACCACACACAGAGTCTCTAAGAAATTGGGTTATTAATTGAGGGAGGTGAGTACCCATCTCAAGTAATAATCACACTTCTTGGCAGGGTGAGCCGTAGATGCAATTTATTTTTTTTGAATTAGAAAAATGAAGTAATTTTTAAAAAACAGAATGACACCAAACTGACCAAAAAGCCAATAAAGTGAGTGGAAGATATGAAGTTCAAAATAGAACTAGTGTAAAAAAACACAAAATTCCAATGATAGTCAATTGTCGCAGTATAAAAGGACCCCGGCACAAATTTGATGCTGACCATGATGGACTGTGAGTTGAAAAAACTAACTAGGTTTGTCCTGGTTAAAGATTTTACCTTCTTACTTTAGTCCCTTAAGTTGCAATCCATCCCATTAGTACACTTCAAAATCCCCAGAATCTCAGGAGAGGTACGTAGAGACTAACAGGATGACAGAGGTTACAGCGGGTTCCAGTGCAGATCTAGTTGCCCCACGTCAGCTGAGCAGTTGCAGGAAAAGGCCTCTTATAGCTTGCTTCGTCCCTGTAGCTTTAAAAGGAGGTCAACCTTATGACCCTTGGAGTTCACTTCTTTGTCCTGGTGCAAGTTGGACAGCAGATACAGTTTTCTAGGCTTTTCTCACATTTCAGAGAGCAGGCTCAGTCTTCTTCTGCTCTTACACAGGTTCAGAAGTATTCTGAAGTGGGTGCATGAAGATGGCATATTTATGCATGGCATAAGGTTGTGGGTGGGAATGACCCCTAGGGACATTCTAACCAATGGGAAATGTTCCCGGGGCTAAATCTACCCTAAACCTTCCCATTTCACAGTACACTTGGGCTGTCAGGCTAGCGGTGTGTAGGGAGTGAACTATGGCAATCCTAGCATCCTTAAACATCTAACACTAAAATTCAGTTTTAGGCAGCCCCTGTACACCCAACAAACTCAAAGACAAAACTCGGGTAGGATCAAAGCTGAGTTGAACACACACAAAGCATTTTTGAATTCTGTTTCCCTCCTTTGAAATATGCCCCAAATGATATGTAAACACAGCAGACCTTTCAAACAGGCTGTGACGCTCCATTATGTAAAAGAGTCCCCCTTTGATTGGTGCCTGACTGACTGGCAGGACATATGAAGGGCACTGTCCAATTGTCAGCTAACATTTGCCTGTGACAGAGGGGCCTCTTTGAAGTATACACCTCTAGTGTCATATGAAAAATCTAAGCAGACGTGTCAAGCAACATGTGACTTTCAGGCAGGATTTGGCACTCTAATGTCAAAGAGGATGCTTACAGCCCCACCCTGGTGGTCCTCAAAACTGATTTTGGGGCATCTCTCACTCCCACTGGAGTTGGTGCCTGGCTTATCAGAAGGACAAAGGATGGGCATGCCCAGGGGTAAGCTACATCTGTCTGTGACATGGGAGGTCCTTTTAAAATGCATCAAGGGTCTGGATGCAGCTCCCAGGCCATCCTGTCAAGAGGAGGACAACTCTCCCCCATACCCAAGGCACATTGTCCCTGTCCTAGGAGTAATTCACACCTCACCACAGGGAGCCATCAAGCTGCCAGGTGACATTTGAATACTTAGAGAAAGGCCTCTAGAGGCCTTAGGAAGGCAAATGGTAACTTTTCTAAAGACCCTTTTCTACAATGTTTAGAATAAATTTTACTTTACCATTAAAATCGATTTTCTGAGTCCTTAAAATATTTCACTAGCTCTTTCCTAGACAGAGATAACATATATTACATTTACAATTGTATCCCTATGCTTTTCTGTGAAACATTCAGCCCTGCTACAGTGAAAATATCTTTGAGGTGGTAGTCACTGTATTGACATGTTTAACATCATCCTTTACATGTTCTTAGTCAGTCAAAGATTCTTTATTCAGCCAGTAAAAGCCATAAAAGCACATAGAAAAAAATTTATGTACCAAAGGCAGTTATAAAAACAAGACGTAAAAGGACCATAGATACATAGCAGGTACAATTTACATGTTCTACTGTTGAGTATTATACAGCCTTTATGGGCAATAAGGCTTACTTATGGTTGGCTTATAAATAGGAGGGTTTTAGTCCTGTCAAAATATTACGATAGGTCGAACTTGCAGTTTAAACTGGCAGCTAGTGCTACACATTACAACGTAGGCAGATCCCTGTAAGCAACATTCTTAGTAAGTGCTCTGCTGACACAAAAGATTCACTTGTGCCAAGTTCACAATAACTTTCACATTGAGTGTTGTGTGGCACCACAGTCAGCTCTTATCTAGAAGTGGCAAACCATTAGTATTAGGTACCAATCATAAAACGAGTATGTGGGCACTTGACCGTATGTCCTGAGGAGGATTTTATACATAGGCCAAAATGAGTTGACACCTTTGTATAGGAGCCTGACAATATACTCTCAAGGATATAAAGTATAGCAAGACTGGAAGACAATGTGTTTCAACATTCGGATATTCATGCACCTTCAGGACTGATTACCGTGCTACCTATAGGCCAGACCACATGTTGAAATTGGGAAGTGGGTGCCTTTGCATATAAAATTACTGACCAACAAGGGTAAAATTCACTTTGAGAAATTTATATTATGAAACTTTGATTAATTAAGTTATTAGAAAGCAGTGTTGGTAACTTGTCATATTTAGATGAATGTGCTGATGTATGGGTAAGTGAGTATGTGTGCCACACAGTGGGAAGCACCTACTTTGGCAAAATCACTTTGCTTATCCAATAAGATGCTATTATTTTTGACTAAGTAATATTTTAATCTATCCCTACGGAGAACCCTCTTTGTCATAGTGTCTGATGCCCAGGTTCTGTTCAGTTAACACAGCACCCCCTCTTTTTTGTCCACTCTCCTATACATAGCAGGCTTGGAGTCAAGATTGTTCTGTCACAGCATTGGGTGGCACAATGTGTGATGCACCCACTGGTGACGTTTAACTTACAGCCCTTGGGGATCCTTTAGGTACAGTATATTAGGGACTTATAGGTAAGTTAAATATGCCAATTAGGGTTATGCCAATCTCACTATATTGAAAGGAGGAGCACAAGCAATTTATCCCTGATTAGCAGGAATAAAGTGTACACAGTTCTATAGCCAGCAAAAATAGGGTTCAGCAAAAATGCCCAAAAATTCAAGGTGACTGTGCAGAAAGGGTAGATTTTCAATAAATCCTACTACCATGCATGTGCTACACGCTAATTACACCTACACCCACTCGACATTAACACAGAATATCAGTGAAAGGCCTGGGGTTCACATACAAATTGAACTTTACATGAGAGGAGTCAGTAGACCGCATTTTTCACAGAGACAGGCAGAAAAAAAGTCTGGTCATATTTATGCATGGGCGGAGTTTGCAAAGTTCTGCTATGCGGAACTTCGCGAAGTGGCCAAAACTTTCTGTTGCGCTACGCAGAGTTCCGGAAGCAGCAGTGTGCGTTAGATCACACCGTTCACACTGATTTTTACTCAGAGTGTTTGGCCCATGTTGTAAAATCATAGTAAGAGGGCGCTGCTTCCTACTGCCACTCGAGTAGATTTTCTACTCAAGCGGCAAGTTCCTCAATGCTAGCTGATGGTTTCTCAACGTGAGCAGTCACGACCAGCCTCGATGGCCCGCGTTGAGAAATCTCGCTTTGAGGGGGTCTAGCATTGGATTTTCCTCACTCGCGCTCGACAACTTAATGTTGGCGAGTGCGAGCGAGGAAAAAACTCTGCTCCATGGAGTGAAATTTTTCAAAACTTCATGTGCTCTGTGGAGTGTGGACTGCGGAAAATGGAGCAGTGTTCACCACCCAGGTCTAGTCATATTAAATATTCACAAGAACTTTTTACATTGCCACCACCATTTTATGTGTGCACAAATAACACAATGCATCTTGCATGCCACATGGTTTCCTCTTTAGTTATACAGAATGAGCCTTAAAACTCCTTATGTAATACTGGATATAATACCTGCTCTTGCAATAAGCGCATATTTTTAATATCGGGATTACCTCAGTTCATTGCACGTGGGCAACATGCTAACCTCTGTTTGTGTGCTTGTATTACCAAAGTATTCAAACAAACAATGGGGTGACCCAGTATCCCTCAGAACCTGGGCAGTAAGTTTATAAGGTAACAGTGGTTCTGTTGGGTGAAAGTATTGCTTTGCGCATTAGGTTTAGTCACGCGTTATTCGAACAATGTACATTAATTAGACTTTAAGCAACACACAAGACAGTTCAACTGCAAGACAAAATTCTTTATATATGAATTGCGTCATTCATATATGCATACATCAATATTTTCACGAAGGGCCGTCAGGCAATAATGTGTTGACAGAAGTGACACAGTGAAAAATAAGTGCTCGGTGACAATGTGCGTGATATGTACAATAGTTTAAAAGCGAATTTATTCGAAAGTGGCCAGGGGGTGTCGAATAGTAAAACTGCGCTATGGAAGAGTTCTTTTTGGCGCAGGTTCTATACGAAGGTCCACAAATTAGTCGACGTTTCAACCCTAGTACTGCACTCTTGATAGGTCAGTGCGGGTCTTCATCAGGACTTGAATTTAAGCGTGACGGCCTTAGAAAGGTCTAAGTCTATGGAGTAGGTAAAACATCCGGCGTTAGTGTCAGGATGGGGTTCATTCCAATGGTTTATCCTATTGATGGGCCTATGTTACTTCACTTGAGGCTCCATCATTATGTTTAATATTGACGGTGTCTATTTGCTTGAGAGGTGCTGTCTATAATCCAGATCCTTCTACCTCATTAGTGTGGGTAAAAATGGGCTTCTTCAGACGAAATTTTACTTATTCTGAAGAAACGGACAGCAGGCCTGTGGGTCCTGGCTCGTCTGATTGGACGAGCCAGGACCCACAGGCCTGCTGTCCGTTTCTTCAGAATAAGTAAAATTTCGTCTGAAGAAGCCCATTTTTACCCACACTAATGAGGTAGAAGGATCTGGATTATAGACAGCACCTCTCAAGCAAATAGACACCGTCAATATTAAACATAATGATGGAGCCTCAAGTGAAGTAACATAGGCCCATCAATAGGATAAACCATTGGAATGAACCCCATCCTGACACTAACGCCGGATGTTTTACCTACTCCATAGACTTAGACCTTTCTAAGGCCGTCACGCTTAAATTCAAGTCCTGATGAAGACCCGCACTGACCTATCAAGAGTGCAGTACTAGGGTTGAAACGTCGACTAATTTGTGGACCTTCGTATAGAACCTGCGCCAAAAAGAACTCTTCCATAGCGCAGTTTTACTATTCGACACCCCCTGGCCACTTTCGAATAAATTCGCTTTTAAACTATTGTACATATCACGCACATTGTCACCGAGCACTTATTTTTCACTGTGTCATTTCTGTCAACACATTATTGCCTGACGGCCCTTCGTGAAAATATTGATGTATGCATATATGAATGACGCAATTCATATATAAAGAATTTTGTCTTGCAGTTGAACTGTCTTGTGTGTTGCTTAAAGTCTAATTAATGTACATTGTTCGAATAACGCGTGACTAAACCTAATGCGCAAAGCAATACTTTCACCCAACAGAACCACTGTTACCTTATGTATTACCAAAGTGACTCTAGGATGTGGCAGATTGCATGTCTCCTTATTCTTCATAAATGCAGCTATAGACAGCATCTCTCCATAGGGCTATTAGTTCCATTCTAAAATAATGCTTGGGATGCTCAAGTGCATACCCAGTTAGTGTGGCAAGGGTTGTGCTAGAAGGTTGTTTGCATACACCCTGCACCAGGGCCTTTGAGATTAGGTGTTCCTGGCTACCGGTATGAGTTGAGTGTAGTCTGAGACTGAACTTTCTCTTGTGAGGGACTGCAGGGCCTAATCCAAGTACCAGACACATCCTCACCATGTGGTGTGTTCATGAATGTCTGATATGCTTCACACTGTTCAGGCATTAACAAAGTCTGTAAGTGCCTACATAGGTGGAAAACAAACAATCATTTACAATGCAATAGGTCTTGCAATTGACAGATTTTGAGCTATTGGCCTTGTAAATGGCAATGCCTTTTTTATAATATTAAAACGCATTGTCATTTACAATACCAATAGGTCAAGCTTTGGCAAAAGCAAGACCTATTGCATTGCAGAGCTCGGTGTCTGTGAAGCATGCACCGCGTTCACCATTAAAGTTTTTTTTTTTAGAAAGAAACAGAGTGCATGTGTCCCTGAAGCGGGTGCCGCATTCAACATCAAAGATAAAAGAATCATTTTTTAACTGAGTGCAGTGTCCCTAAAGCAGGCGCTGTGCCCATCATGCAAGTTTATTAAAAAAAATACGGCTGAAAGAAAGCGCGGTGTCCCTGAAGCAAACGCTGCGTTCTTCTTAAAAAAAAGAAAAAGAAAAAAAAGCGTTGCTATCGTGCTGTGAGTGCTATGGGGATAGGAGGCAGCCACTTTTAAAGCTAGAGCAGCATAGCAGTCCATACAAAAAGCGGCTGTCATTGTCCTGTGTAGGCACGCTGAAAATACAAAAAGCAGCCGCCATTGTCCCCGTTAGTCAATAAACAAAATAGTGCTCTCCGACTTATAATGCAGACCTTACAACAAGCCGAGCAAAAGGTCCAGTCTTTATGGAAGGTAACAAAAGCAGACAAGGTGGTACCAAAGAAGGACTAACAAGCCTATTTACGAATCTGAAGCCAGCATTTACGAAGGACAATGACCGAAGCCAATTAAAAATATGTGTGGAGAGGGAGGGCTTCAAAGCCATACTCCACTACTGCATGCCTCACAGTAGCGCATGCACTGCCCAGGCTCGACCTAAAAAATTATTGGCAGAATACTTAAAATGATCTCAGCACTAGTTATTACTCAGGCGACAATCCATTACTTTGTTTGAATGTTCCATCCCAGACAAGAAGCAGCCATATTCAAATCAGTCTTGGTCCTGCTCCAATGGGATCAGTCCAGCTCGACAGCCAGGTTAGGTCGCCCCGGAACAGGACCACAAGCAACCCCACATGGTTTTCACCATATTTGGGCTTCAACAGTAGTGAGCAGTTTACTTCCAACGACAAAGTAGGCATGGGAAACATGTCTTTGCATAACCATCAAACTTAGGGTTTCGTACAGAGAAAAACAAATAAGTGATCGGTAGAATGCTTGCATTTATTTCAATTACTGGAAATTTCTCAGATCACATTCCAGTTTACTGTTTTTTGCCTATTATGCCACCTCAGATATGAACCTGCCAAATGAGGGGAGGAAAATGCATATTAGCAGGGCACACAACCTGGGTGTGCCTATGTCAAACCCAAGCTGCATGTATGCCTAAATCACAGAAAACACGCCTCCTCTTTGATGATGATGGGCCTTGTCCTTCATTGATGGAATATCAGGCAAAACAAATACAGAGAAAAGGGACTGTGTGAACAACAAGGAAGAGATGTTTCTAGGTGAGGGGTAGGAGTGATGTGGGTTCCATTCAAGTGTTTTGTCACCAAGGCCCAGCAAGCTCAGGGGTAGTCAACTAAGACGTGTACTAATGGCGGGTGTTGAGCGGGAATCATGTCTTGGGTTGGTTGTCGTGTTCTGTTCCTTTCTCAGTAAAGAGCTGACTTGTCATTCTTGTTTAATATTTTAGGAAATATTGACCCATACCGCCTGAAGGATTCCAGTGAAAATTAAGGCAGCTTACTTGGACACCTCAGCTGAATGTCGACGTAAATAAAGCAAACTTCTCAAACAAAAATGTAATTCTGAAAAAAAAAAATGTAATAAATTGCAGCAGCATGTATGTCCATTGGTTTCCGAATAAAGTTGGAACTCCTTGGCAAACTGCGTCTCTTATTATTCAGCATCGTAACAATTTTGTCAATGGATTTGGAACTCCTCTTATTCTCCCTGCTTTATTCTTTTCCCCAATTGCCTTATGTGCTTAACGGTAAACATATTGGGCAGATTTACAAGCCCCTTGCGCCACGTTTGCGTCACTTTTCCAATGTTAAAAGTGATGCAAAAGTGGCGCAAGGGGCTTGTAAATCTGCCCCATACTATGTTATGTATTGCATCGGTGTACTGTTTAAACAGTGTGCGAGAGGGAGAGGGGTTCTTGTTTTTTACCGCCTACTCGCTTGTATGTGGACAGCAGCATCATCCTACTGATTACTTAGTTAATTTGGGAACAGCTAAGGCAGTGGTCTTCAAACATTTTAATGCTGCGTCCCCCAGTATTAACCCCTTGTATGGCCATGACGAGCCAAGCTCGTCATGAGGCACAGTGGCGCTGTGCTCATGACGAGCTGGGCTCGTCATAACGGTTCGCCACTCCCACACGTAATGGATTCCCCGCCTGTGCGGGAGAATCAATCAGTGGGCGGAGTCGTGACGAGCCCAGCTCGTCATGAGCACAGCTCCACTGTGCCTCATGACGAGCTGGGCTCGTCACGAGCACAGCTCCGCTGCCGCCCACACCCCCCCGGGCCGTGGGGGAATTACCCCCCCCCCCCGGGCTGCGGGAGAATTACCCCCGCGGCGAAGGGGTTAAAAAAAAATAATTAGGCCCCCACAGAATTTCTCACAATTATTCTATTAAATCTGCAATGTTTAAATATGTCTAGACTTATTTAAACATTACAGTTATGTTAAACTTTTTTAAAATGCAATCAAATATATGATTGACAAACATGCTACCATATAACTATTTATCAAGGCCTTACTAACGGGTAAAAGTATCCAAAAAGAGGGCTGGGAGGTTTGAAGAATATAGAGTCCCTTCTCTTTTGACACACACTCCCAGCTAGATATAAATGTTAGTAATGGCCCATTACAGAGTGGCTTACTGCTGATCGGAGCACTGCTATCAGCATGATGCCTCTTTTATTCAGAGTCTGGGATCATTTAAAGCCCCCCCAGGGGGGGCCGCCCCTCAGTTTGAAGACCCCTGAGCTAAGGTTTAGTCTTAAAGAAGAACACGCTCTTGAGTAACTCGCCTTTTTGAAAAGAGATCTACAGAAGGCGGGCCGGCGTACAAGAAAAGACCGACATTTATTAACATTTGGGGCCCCTGGAGTCAAAGAAAAGGCAAATCCAATGCAGTGTCAGGCATAACGTATGAAGGTTTGCAGAAAGAAGATTGGTCACATTTTATGAATTGCCCTGTTATCTGTGCACCATCGTCATGTGAACTGGAGTCTATTTTTTCCGGGTTGGCAGCGAAGGAAGGGGGTATGTGTGTGAGTATTCTGCTTTTAGAAGCCTGTACCCTCTGGAAACGTCTAAGTGGCTATTTGTGGAGACGAAGGTACAGGTTGATGCAGGATTGTATCAATGTAGGAGAAAGGCAAAGTAGACGATTTTTTCTTAGCATGTTGAGGTGGCACACACTAGGCCTGGGTGATTTTTTGTAATTATTGCACAGCAGAGACTGGCTCTAACCATTTTCCTTCTAGTGTCTCACGAGACTTTTTAGTTTCTATGCAAATGCCCTCGTGTGAAAAAAAGTGACAAGATTATGACGATTTACATTTCATGGAAAAAAGCATGCATTTGCGAAATTTCACAAAATTGCAAAACATACTCTTTCACGCACTACTAGATTTTACGGTACTCTAGGGGTGGACAGAATTTCCCTTCCGCAAAATTTCGCGAAACGGGAAAACCCCACTCCACGAACATGCCAAATTTCACGTGTTCGCGGACATTTTGGGCTGATTAAGGCGTTACTGAATTTGAGCTTCAACTCGGGAACCTGCTTTATTTATATCTGTAAGTGCTTCCTGTTGAGGTTTAATTTTTGTGAAAGGAGCATCGTGCCAGAATGAATCCTGCCCTGCATATTTACCCAAGAAGATGCCACCGTTTTGTGCAATACCTCTACCCAACTGGAGTACTTTCTACTGGCTAATCAGTAAGTGCTACCTCGGTGGGTAAATGTATAGTGCTTTTCCTACACTACAGCTGGGTAAAGGGCCAGAAGAGTTGTCTACAGCGACCATGTGTGTCTGTAACGTTGCCACCGCGCTGCCGGGCGCCGGGGTCCCTCGAGTCAGCTGTCCATCATAGTGGGGGAAAGGGCGGGAAGACGTTGCACACCGCTGGTGTGTGGGCTGGGGCCAAACGGGCAGGGCTTCCATGCAGTTCACATGCCTCTTGTTTATAAAGGGCCAGAGGCCGATCAGGGCAGCAGATGAGGAGACAGAACCTCCTGGTGTCAGGAACTACACGGGGATTGCGCTCGAGAAGCTCATGGGTACACAGAGCTCCATCAAGGATTACAGCAAATTGTTGATGGTAGATAGGGGGAGAAAGCACACCTGCCTAGCCTCCACCGTGCTCACAAATGTTTTGTGCTTATTAATGCGTTACTGAATTTGAGCTTCTTCAACTTGGGCACCTGCTTTATTTATATCTGTAAGTGCTTCCTGTTGAGGTTTAGTGACAGGAGCATCGTGCCAGAATGAATCCTGCCCTGCATATTTCCGTTCCGCCGCGGATCGCGGAAGTTTCGACATGTTCGCGTTGCCGAAATTTTGCAAGTTCCGCGAGCGGAACAGAATTTGTCGCCCACCCTGTGGTGATCTGAGTCTAGAATGCCACCTAGAATTATGATGCCTCTTGAGATAGCAGGGCCTTTAGCCACATTTCGTAAATATCTCCCTACCTTGGTCTGCCGCCAATGATTGTTTCACGTTTAATGATGTTTCACTTTTATTACAATCCAGTTTATCCAGTTTTGGATACAAGTGACACATTTTGCAAATAAACGATTGCCTGGGATCACTTTGAATGTAAACTTCCAATTTTCTTAACTTTCATGTCTGTATCTATGTATTTAGATGGTAACCAGGTAGTGCAAACCTTTTCGAAAGGCAATGGAATTCTGAAGTAGGTCAAAGGCAAGCGAAATCCCTACTTAAAATAAGAGGAGCATCTGCTTTAATTTTCACTACATGTATCACAGCAGGAGGACGCATTAAACCTAAGGAAGTTGTAACAATTACAATATTGCTCTGAACATGAACACAATCTCAGCGAGACATCACAATTTTATAGAAATGCATACTGTCATTTCGGTGATTTATTATCTGGATCTAATTAGCTGCAGATACATTATTGATTGGATGTCAGAGGAAAAATAATGAAGTCACATCAACCAATGAGTGATAGTGCATTTAAATAATATTTATTCTAAACCATAACTTAGATTATGATTTTTTCATGTCTTATTTTATACCATACACACTTTAAAGAATAACAGACTCATACACATGCGCGGCCGGTTCAGGTAAGAGCAGTGGGGCGTGCTTGGGGAAAGTGGACAGACAGCAAAATTGGGAAAATAAATAAAACCACTTACCTTGTGCTCGCCGCATTGCTGAGTCGCCCCTCCCCTGCCCTGCCCCACCGCTCTTACCTGAACCGGCCGCGCCTGCTCACCTAAATGCAACTGGTTCCTGTCATGCTGGTGTCCAAACGACAATGATCCATGCAGAAGGCAGCTGTTAAGTATATCCCAGTATATTCTATCCACCTGTCTACCCATGTTGTGAAGGTTGGTCTCAAGTGTAGATCCTGTGCCTGAATTTGTAAGATAATAATAGCAACCACACACAGAATGATGGAAGGGATGCTTGCAAATAGTCTAACTACTTTCAATTGGTTGGGGGTAACATTCCAGAACATCATTGTTTTCCCTACCTTGTCACCTCAGGCTGGACCCAGTGTAAGGCAATCAGCTTTGGTAATGCTCCGATAGGAACAGTCCAGTCCACACTTGCAAGCCAGATACTCCATGGACCAGAACATAAGGAACGCAAGACAGGTTTCATCCTAGTGAGCATCAATAAGTCAGAATGGAACAAGAGTAACTCACCCGCAACAAAAATCTCAGAATACTTTGGCCTTTATACGCAAATAGGTTGTGAAAAATGGTTGACCCGATAATAAATGTTGCCTCTCGATTTAGTAGTGTATCAGACTGATTCTGACCGATTATTCTCTTACACCTTTTTACCGACTCCACGCTTGAGAACTACCTTTATAGCTTTACAAAATACCAAAAAACATTAACGTGGAGTTTTCAGAATGTATTACAGCACAACGAAAGCCATGACAGCGAATGGGTTCACAACGCTGATTTCATAAAGAAGGTGCCGTTACAATGAAAGAGCTTTACATCGAATAATTTTACATTAGATATACCATTATCACAGATGCCTTTACAACGACATTCGCTGTAAAGGCGTCCGTGGTGAAGGCAAAGGCATAAACGGTTTCGTTGGAATGGACTGTGGCTGTAAAGGCTTTGTCGTTGTAAAGGCTTCGTTGTTATGGTGTCCCGTGGAAAAGCCTTCGTAGGAAGGCTGTGGCATGGAAGTGCTCCACAATAATACCCATAATACTGGACTAGGGTGCTATATAGCACAAAGAGAAAATGTGATGTGAAGTGGATAGTACAGGCTTTAACCAACCAGTTCATCTGGGATAATTGAATTGTCACTCATTTATTCTTCTAGTTAACAGAAAACTACTCGGCCAATTTTTTTTGCTGAAGAATCAACTCGGGGTTTTAAGTCGGTATTAGCCTGGGTAGATCCTACCACTCCTCTTGAAAATTGATTCCATTACTGATCGGTGCCAAATTGGGGGCATTGTTCCTGTTTGCTCTCTATTTCTAATAAATGTAAGCACATTTCTGCCCATGTTAATGGATCTCATTTTATGACCATATTTGATAGCCATAAGTTTGAGGGGCTTGACTAGTCTGACAGTGTAAATGATAGCTGGCAAATGATCACGATGTAATATATTAAAAAGATTTGTATCATAGGTATAACCTTATTAACAGTTTCGGGAGAACTTTCAGTCCCAGTGACTTAAGATGCTTTCTCCAGACAATTTCAGTGCTGCACATATCAAGTTTAGATGCTGAATCTTCTCCCCAGTTGCCAGCATATTCCAAAAGTCTTTATATTTTACCTCATTGATTTCCTACATCAAAATCTAAGTGTTCACTTTGGCAGATTTCTTTATCTTTCTTAAAATAGCGCTATACTTCGCGGTTTGCCACCTATATTTAAAAAAAAGTATTTTCATTCCAATGACCCAAGTATCGACGCACTATATTTCTAAGTATAGTGCTATCCTCTCTCTAAGAATTCATTTTTCTCCGGGATCTGAAGCTGAGAGGTACAGTAATGGTCCATGAAATAATTTGAATATTCTCCTTATAATTATATAACTCATCATCCTTTTTTCAGACTGACATGTTCAGAGAGATCTTCTAGGTATGCCGTTGCGAAGGAGTAGGTCTGGGCCTCAGGTGGAACCTTTCCTTTCCTTGCCTGGGTGTTGTCGGGTCAGCGTCCTCTGGACAGGTCCCTGTTGATTGGCTCAATTCAGACCTACTTCCTCGGAGAGTGAGCTGACTGTTGGATACTCAGACCCGCAAGGCATCTATGCCAGAAGTAACAGGCGTTTTCTTTTTCAGAGATTCACTTTCCTCACTCGAGTCCACCTCACTGTTCTCTGTAACTGGGGACAGTGGGTCCCAACACACACCCTCTAGCACCAGGGGCAAGAGCCGCTTGAAAAATGAAACATTTCTGGTAATAGTCTCTGAGCCTTTTTTGAGTGGTTAACATAGTCCCAGTTATGTAGATGATTATCCAGGGGTCTATCGCAAATAAAATACGAAACTAACCTCCTGGATGACTATCTATCACTAACACTTGGTTGACTACCTGCAGAGTACGTGGTTTGGCTCGGCTCCTTTGTGACACATTTCCATTGCGAGCCTTTGGTCCCTCAGCGCTTGATGCACTTTTGCAAGGGCATGGTCTACCCCTTAGCTGTGGGGACTCACATCTGCAATGTTGCCCTTGAAACAGACTTGGCAGTAGCTGACGCCCGTAGAGCCATGTAGCATCAGGCAATAAGAACAACAAGGGGCTGACGGTGGAACCTTCTCTGACAAGCACCTAACCTAATAAAGTCTTCCTCTTAGTAGTAACCCATCTATTACCTATGGGGTTAGTGTGCACTCTGAAACGTACCCACCATCACAGTACTTATTCCCAAAGGGAACTTTAGAACAATTGAAACAAAGCACAGATGCACCACTCAATAAGAAAAATTTAAATCCGTAAAAATGACGGGCAAATATATATCCATTCAAATTCTTTGAAGAACAATCCGACATTAGTATTTAGTGTTTCTTTATCTCTTTTATTATTTCATTTTTCTTTTTTCAATGAAGACATGCGATGTTTGGCACGTGAGACAGCCGACGCGTTTCGTCCCCTTATGGGACTTCTTCAGGGCAAATAGGGAGGATGTAGTTCAAAAAGTCTTCAGAAACGATCATTTGTAAAGAAATCACGATTTTCCAGTAAAAGATACTCCCCCATCCATTGGGATATATTGTCACGTCAAGTGCGTCGTACAGATTGCGACGACCACACACGGTATGGTAAATGGTAAATAGATGGTCCAATTCCAGTGAAATCACGATTATGGTATATATAAAAGTATCAAGTGTAATCTCGTCCCTCCACGGTCCTCAGGGACAAATGGAAAATCAAATAAAATCTTCTTTGAGAAAAACACGCAGAAGTCCACTTATAATTCTAGTGGGCAAACTACCCCATTAAGGCGGGATAACAAACAACCCCGATAAGGCTGCGCAAGAGAACGTATGTAGGAATCTTCGTATGAAACGGCAAACAAAAGTTTGTTTGCCGTTTCATACGGAGATTCCTACATACGTTCTCTTGCGCAGCCTTATCGGGGTTGTTTGTTATCCCGCCTTAATGGGGTCCCATAAGGGGACGAAACGCGTCGGCTGTCTCACAGGCCAAACATCGCATGTCTTCATTGAAAAAAGAAAAATGAAATAATAAAAGAAATAAAGAAACACTAAATACTAATGTCGGAATGTTCTTCAAAGAATTTGAATGTATATATATTTGCCCGTCATTTTTACGGATTTAAATTTTTCTTATTGAGTGGTGCATCTGTGCTTTGTTTCAAGCATCAGGCAATACTTGCTCATAAATGCATACACTGGGGGGCGTGGATAGCTGCCGGAGAGGATGGTGATGAGGGGTTGAAGCTCCCATGGTACTTTCTGG
This sequence comes from Triturus cristatus, assembly GCF_964204655.1. Taxonomy (NCBI): domain Eukaryota; kingdom Metazoa; phylum Chordata; class Amphibia; order Caudata; family Salamandridae; genus Triturus; species Triturus cristatus. The sequence goes on from NC_140590.1 coordinate 1,109,031,138, forward strand.
CCTGATACCTGATTTTCCATCCAGGGCTGGGAGACGCTTGTGTGCAGCATTGAAAAAGTGCTGGAGGCCTGGACACTGCCTGGTAAGGGCCAGAGGAGTGCCTTCTCACCAGGGCAGATTGATGTCCCCAACGGGAGCTGCCCTTGGCCTGCAGGAGAAGTGGGCACAGATGGCGGGAGCCATAGACGGAGGCCGGAGGGAGCATCCTATGGCTGGTTGCGGCAATGTGTGTGATTGGGCTTGCCTGCAGTTCCTTCATTCCAGAGGGCAATTGGCCTGAACTGTTGATGGTGGCCACAAGCAGACTTTGCCATATAGTAGGAAGAAGCCAGAAGAATTGGCCTGCGCATGCGGGGGCTGAAATCCAGGGATACGATGTGAGGAGAGACTATGAGAGACAGAGCTCTCTGGCCAAGAGATTACTGCTTTTGGGGCAGATTGGAGGTCCCAGGTGCCATCATTGATTCCTGATCCTCGTGCCTTCTGTACTACACCAGATGGGGCCAGATGTTTTGGACTGAGAGAGGTGTCTTCTTTTTTTTCTATATGATTTTTCATTTGGAAACTTGTGGATTTTCAAGAATTGTTCGTCTGGCACGGCGGATTGTTCCCACGGGAGCAACTCTCATCACCCAAGGAGCATTCGCAAATCTTTCTGTAGTGCTGTGGATTATACCTTCCGGCCGCCTGTGACATTTGTGGTGCTGGACTCTTGAAGTTGCTGACCAATATCACTGGTGGGACCTCTCATCTCCCTGAGAGCACCCACAACCCACCTTTTCTATACAGCTGACTTTTTTGTAGGCGGAAGCTGGCAAGGGAGAGAGAAGATAGGAGTCCTGGCTGATAAAAGAACAACAGATATCGAGCCAACTGGAACAAGCTCTGGCCTCATCGGAATCTGACTTGGCGAAGATCTTGAAGGTACTGGAGGAAATTAAACTGTTGATAGAAGTGGTGAATGCCACTGTCTCAGTCACTTCTGCAGAGGTCCAATTCTTGCTAGGGGATATTAATGGCTTACAGATCAGAATGACCAAAGCCAAACAGCTACTGAAGGACTTAGAATCCCAGTGGGAGAGTATACAGGACTGAGGCCCTGAGCTGAGGGAATTACACAGAAGGACTATTGAATTAGAGGATAGAAGCAACCAGAATATTCTGTGAATATCAGGACTTCCAGAGGGGATTGAAAAAGGGGACATGGTGGGCTTTCTTGGGTGTCTTCTCCCAACCATTCTCAGTGTCACTTTCGAACCACCCCTGGAATTTCAAGGGGCTCACAGAATCAGATTGCGGCTGCCTCCCTCATCAGACCATCTATGACAGACCCTCGCCCTATCCCTCAGATATGGCAGCTCCTTGAGGTAGCCAAGAGACATGGCCCATACTTGTACGAGAATAGTAAAATACTCATGACTCCAGATTGTTCCTATAAAACCAGTCAAACTCGGAAGCGCTTCCTGGTGCTCAGAACTCCCCTATGGAAGAAGGAGGTGAAATTTGGGCTGTTGGAGCCGGTACTGATGTTGATTACCCATGACGGTAGAATCTGCAAGTATACTGATCCTGAAGATCTGGAGAAGTGGCTTGATGCTCTGGAAAGTCTGGATAATACTGAGATGAAGACAAAGGATGAAGCAACCCCCACTGCACGGGGAGCAGTTGGAGGAGGTGGACTACCCAGGGACTCCTCAGAGGAGCGCAGATGAATGGAGGAGTTGACAAGGAATTCGGACAAGGACCCCAAAACTCTGCATCAATACTCCCGGAATGGAGGGGACAAATCGCACTCACCTCTTAAGCAATGATTCACTGATTTCCTTAGAATGAGTAGCATCTTTTTTTAAGGTGAAGGGGTAACCCAGTCGGTAGTACATGCAGATTGTCCATCAGATGCTCCCTGACATTGGCGTCGTTGACCTCTGATGATGCAGAGAGGTTGACTTTCTCTTTGCCCTTTTGTCCTCCTTCTCTAATTTTCTTTGTCAGAAAGAGGGGAGAGTGTGGAGCATCATTGGTGGCTTGAAACATAGGAAGCAAGCTGTGTGGCCTGCTCCTGGCACTGTCTTGTGATGGAAGGTAATACTGCCTTGGTATGGACACTGTTAGGGGGAGGGGTATACCCACAAGGGCTGGCTGGTCTTTTGGGTTCTTCAACAGACATTTGATGGAAGACCCCTGGGCCTTGGTATGATTGGAGCATACTGTCAGGGATGAAGTTTCTATACAGTGCTGGGGAATACAAAAACAATGTTATGTTATGTTATTCGGATTTCTATAGCGCACAGCTGCCCCAGCAAAGGAGCGTCCCGGCTCAGAGAGCGGACCCAAACACTAAAGTAGTAGAACATCAAGAATAGAAAGGTTGACCAAGAAGGCTAAATTGGGGGAAAAAGGAAAGTTTTAATCGCTTTCCTGAAGGCCATGATGCAGTCCATCCTATGGATCTGAACAGGCAGGGAGTTCCATAACTTGGCTGCCAGGCAGTGAAAAGACCGTCCCCCTGCGCGAAGGCGTTTCACACAGGGAACAATAACCAGATGCTGCCCCAAGGAGCGCAGCTGGCGAGGGGGAACATATGGAGTAAGCAATTTACCAAGCAGGCTAGGCGTAGCCAGCTTCAGAATCAATGACGTTTGTGGTCCTGAGTTCCAGGTCCCAGTTGTTTGTTTATCCCGGTGCGAGGGGACTACTATTTTTTTTTGGTGGGGTGGCATGGGGTGCAGGCAGAGCTTCAGGTGAGGGATTTGCTACTGAGTGTTACTGTATCGGTTTGTTGCGTACAGTATGCTTAGTGGTGTTGTTTTGGCTGAGGGCTCCCGCTGTTAATGAGTTGCCATGCAAGAGTCCCCAAAGTTAAAGTAGGTTGGTTTGGGGTGGGAGGGCGATTGTGTCCTTGCTAGGTCTCTCTCTACCAATTGTTTTTTTCTGCTAGGTGAGCCAAGTGCTATTAGTCCTGGGACACTTATTTCTACTTCCACTGGGGGCTTGTGGAAGGTTCTACCTTCTGAGCCTGCTATTGGGTCTCACACTCGGTGCTCCCACTGTAACCCCCATTTGCAGATATACCCGCATGTGGTTCCTCTCAGAAGCGACATCAGGGTGCCATGGGAATGACGGGCCCCTAGGAGACTTCTCACACTACTCTCTCTCAATGTGAATGGTTTAACCCTTGTTATTGGTAATATCAAGATTGCTTCTTAAGCTCAACAAATCACCCTGAATAGGGTCTGTCTGCACTACTGCAGTTCTACAGGTCCTGTGGCAGGAACATTAAAATTAATACATTAATTTAGTACAGATGTTGGATTTGTGGTATGTATGAGGGGGACATTGTCAATTTTGTATGGGAGTGCAGAGGAGTGGTAGACTATTGGAGGCAGGTTAAATCCACTAGATGCAGAATTGGGAGTTCCCTTACCGTCACCTCCTGGGTCTCCTCTGGTGCGGCCACTCTCACCTCCTTCAGCACCTCGACCCCAGATCTCGGGTGAGGAGGAATGGGGAACAGATGGGGAGATTTTCCTGAATGCAGCACCTCTGTAACCAGCTGTGAATTTACCACACTCTAACCTCTTTTAATGTCCCACACTATAACACCTTCAATGTTTGTAACCCATAGGCTTTGATCACATCTTTCACTAGATGTTGGTTTTCTACAACCTAATGGCAACTAACCATCCAATATATCTGGAAGGGACTGATATGCATACTTCCCTTTCTTTGAATGTTTCTTTCCCTTCAAGTTTTATTTCTTAGGGCGACAGATGCTTCTTGAGTGGAAGTATGGGGTGGGGTTTCAATACAACGTTGTTGTTGATGCTTAATTTGCTATTGCAATTTTATTTTGACAATTGTTTTATCATTTCACCTACACACCGACACACATTCAAATCAAACACCATGTGATGCACATTGACGCCTGGCTTCTCATCTCATGCACTGTGCCAGAACTCTGATCCTCTGAGGATATGGTTCCCCTTATCACCCTCTTGCTACATACATTATTCCTCATCCCTGCAATGGCATCTTTCCATATTTTTACATGGAACGTTAATGGCCCTCTAGACTGGGTGATATGCACTGTGGTTCTGGCCATTGCCCATTGCCACCATCCCCAGTTCTCTTCCTCCATGAGACTCATCTCTTGGGGACTCAATGTCCCTTCTTGGAGTGCAGGGGTTACAACAGGGTCTTTCATGCAGGGTTTTTGCACAGTTCCCAGGGGGTGGTCATCCTGCTGAGACATTCCTTCCCCCTTATGATCTCCCAGGCAATCCACCATTAACAGGGTCACTTTCTTGCACCTACGTGATGCTTGAGGGGCAGATCGTCAATATAGTGAGTGTTTACGTCACACCAGCGGCTCACGTTTCTTTCTTTTGTGATTTATCTAAAGCCCTCCTAAACCTTCCATAGGGCCTGATGGTTGTAGATGGAGACTTCAATGCGGTCCCCATCCCTGAAGTTGATACTACAGGACCCCCTTTGACATCGAGGTGCTCAGGTACCTTTCGCCTTTCTGACTGGGCCAATGCCCTGGGTTTCTGTGACATGCTGAGGGACTGGCACCTGAGACACCACCAATACACACACACATTGGCTGCCCATCATTCCCACTGCCGTATAGACCTCGTTTTCCTACCAGCCCACGATTGTCATGCTATTTCCCATGTCCGAATTCCCACCCGTGACACTTCTGACTATGCTCCTATTCTACTTCACCTGGGCTCCCCCAGTAAGGGTCCTTGGCCCATGTAGCACCTTAATCCTTGTTATCTGCAGGACAAAACCTACATCAAAACTCTGAGGGAAGAATTAAAGGCATACTTTCAGAATAAGGAGATCTGGATTAATACTGTTGGTACTCTATGGGCCGCTAGCAAGGCCACATTGTGGGGCTTTGCCAAGGGGAGGATCCATATGCAGGAACGTGCTCGCTTGCTACACATCACCCAGTTGGAGGTGCGTGCCCTCCACTTATAGAATAACCTAGAAGCAGATCCCGACTGTGACGGTTCCTAGCAACTAACTCTCCTACACAAGACATTCACCTCCAGTCCCTAGAGGCCACCAAACCTCTGTAGCATGCTACCACGGCCAGGATATACGGAAGGGGACAAAAATGGGAAGCTGCTGTATTGGCTGGCCTTTCACTCCCTCCCTGACATTACACAAACATTTGCTCATTACTACCATCATCTATATACTGCCCCTCTGGGAGAGATGCATCCATCTCCACTCAGGTTCCTGTCTCTCCAGCCAAAGCCCAGATCCTGTACAAACCTTTTTTCAGAGGAGAAAGGGGAAACAGCTTTATTGTTTATTGACAGAGGCGACTGAGAAGACTCCTGGTCCCAATGAGTTGCTAGTGGAATGCTATCTGGCACTCCGAGATGTCTTGACTCCGCAGCTCCTGTCTCTCTGTAGGGAAGTGGGGGAGTAGGGTACCTTTCCCATTGAGATAGATACAGCCACAATCGTGGTGATTCCCAAAACACATAACCATCTGCTTCATGAGCTGACTGCCATCCAATATGCCTGATCAAAGGGGAGTTTAAGATCTTTGCGACCCCCCCTAGCTGCCCACCTTAAGCAGGTATTACCCACACTGACACATCCTGACCAATGTGCCTTCATGAAAACCCATGGCACGCGACACTGGCTCTGCCAGATTCATGTGGCTCTGGTCCACTGTCATCTGTTATCTTTTTACTTTGTTTTTCTTTTCATAAATTTCAAAAAGGCATTTGATATGGTGGGCTGGGACTACCCTCAACCGGTGCTGGAGTGGGCATGGTACGAGCGCTATACTAATGGAGTTCTCTTCCATGCATTCCCTATAGGTAGAGGGACTAGGCAGGGTTGCCCCCTATTCCTGCTCCTCTGTGCGCTCACAATAGAGCCTCTGGCACAACTTATCCGGGTTGATGCACAGACCCATGTGGAAGTGGGGCGAGGGTCATGAAGACCGTATACCGCTGTATGCAAATGATGTCCTGCTTTAGTTAGCAAACCTGGCACAAAGAGGACCCTGATATTTACATCGCCTGCACTGCTTTGGAGCAGCATCAGGTCCCTGCCAAGTCGATATTGGTACCCCTGGCCTCATCCTGAGGCTGCTTTGACTGGCAGAGCAACATACCCATCTGTTGTGTTAGCTTCAAGCACTTGGTCATCTTGATTGCACTACACTCAAACTTGCCTGGTCTCTCAACTTTAAGCCCTTGCTACGGAAGGCCAGAGCTGATCTTGTCAAATGGTAATCTCTCCCGCTAAACGTTATGGGCCGTGTCGCGCTGTATATGATGATGATCCTACCTTGCTTTTTATACACGTTTCAAAACTTCCACTTCCCATACCAAGGAAAGGCTTCCGGTCTCTAGACAGGGTTACTATATCCTTTCTCTGGCTTGACCCCAGGGCTCGCCTTGCATTTGCACATTGCCAACAAGGCCCCTATGATGATGGGCTGGGAATGGCAAATCTCTACCTTTATCACGTAGCTTCACACCTACTGGCCATCCATGATTGGTTTAAGGGGGTTGGTCAGACCCTGCCTACCACCTGGAGTTAACAATTATGGAATTCCTCCAACTCTATGCTCTATGGTTCTCTCATCCCCACAGTACACCCACAGTGACAAAAATGGTCCTGAAAGCCTGGAGGGCCTCTTTACGTTATATTCAGTGGGACACCAAACTCATGCAAAAGACACCTCTTTGGCATGATACTTGGTTGCAGGAGATGGTGACTCTGGAGGGGTTTGAACGATGGGACCTTATTGGAATTTCACACCTTAGAGACATTTGGCCAGTGATTCACATGCGTTCCATTTAAGAACATCAAACCACATTCGCACTGTCTCACACACAGTTTTATAAATATCTCCAACTTAGACATGCACTTCAATCACACCTCCTCCAGACTGATACACCTCCTATGTTCAATCCATTGGAAGCTAAGCTTTTGATGGGTGACGTAGGTAAAGGTGGAGTCTCTACAATCTGCCACACCTTGAAAGTCAATGCACCAGTCTCCTTAGACCACCTGAGAGCCTGATGGGAGGCAAGGCTGTTTCCTCTCGAGAAAGATTGGTGGGATGCACTAATAACACAGTGGGTGATCACCACCCCGTCTAAACTACGACTGGTTCAAACCTATTACTTTTATAGGGCATATCTCTCCTGGATAGGCTCTACTGAGCCAAACTGCTGCCCAAATCTACATGTCCCCACTGTAGAGCAGCTCCTGCTGACTTATACCATATGGTTTGGCTTTGACCTATAATTCAATCATTTTGGTCTGCAGTCGTGGGGAAATTGACTGAGCATGGGAACTTCCCCTTTCTCCCCTAGTACTTCTTCTGGTTGTTCTCGAGGGATCTGGAGGCACGAGGGCCAATCACTCCTTTCTGGGGACGGCCATTATGGTTGCTAAATGGGATATTGCTACATGCTGGAAATCCCCTTCTCCTCCCACTCTTCCACAATAGCGCTGAGGGTTGGACTGGTGCGCAATGCAGGAAAGACCAGTGCATGAGGCATGGAGCTGTCCCCATAAATACAAGCCTGTATGGGGAAAGTCAAAGAGTCCATGACGGTGTCTGAGGATGGAGATGCTGCTATACTGTAGTGCTGTATTATGCCAACAGAATGCCAGTGCTTTGCAATTTTATCTGACAAATCACATATGTCATAATGTTCACATTGTATGTGCAAACTTCAATAAACTCTGTTTATCAAAATAAATTGTCTTTGAATTACTTTTGTAGCCTGATCCTGTCATAAATTACAGGTTACATTTTATAAACTGTACTTTAACATTTTTTAGGATTCAGCTACAGCCATGTCAATGAAAATAGTTTATGGTGCCTAGTCACTGTAGGATCATGCCTATTTTAATTTCACACATATTTTACTTTTCAATATCAAGCACCCTACCCAGCGGGCAACATGGTGTACCAAGGAGTGTTTGATATTATTTAAAAGCAGGATTTTCAACTTGTCAAAAATGGGCATTTTGACAAATGCAATAGCAAGTTTTTAGGCTGTGGTAGGCAGGCTACATGTGGTAGGCCTAAAGCCATGTTTTCTAGGCCCACTCTGTGGATGGCACAATAGGCTGCAGCCCACCGATCAATTTCACTTCCAGGCTCTGTGTACATTTACTGTATCACACACTAGAGCTAATAGGCATGTTAAATACATAAATTAGGGATAAGACAATATAATCATGTTTAACAGGGACCACAGGCACTTTACACCTCTTTAGCAGGGGTAAGAGTGGACAGAGCAAAAAACACAGGGTCCAGAAAAAGGCAAAAATTTGGGGGTGACTATGCAGAAAAGACAAATTTTCTGCAAGATTCTGCATAGTTTTCAAAAAGCTGCCTTCGATCTGGCTTCAGTGTGTTCACTACTCATCCAATTTACAAGTACTCTCCATTTGCTCGAACCCCTTCTTCTAACTGTATGTTTTCTGTAGAGCTCAATCCCTCCATGTTAGTTATTGCTGCCACTTGTTCAGCAGTGGTCTTCACAAACATTTCCCACCAACAGACAAATGCATCCAGCGGCTGCAACAAGGGAATTCTATTAATGGTCCACATGGGTAGATTTGACAAATCACTTTTCTAGATGTTCCTCATGCCAGCTCCCCCACTACAGTTCTCTTGTACAGCTTGCCCACAGTCAGCTACTCTCAGCTGTCTGCTTACCTGCTGCCCTTGGTTTGTGCCTCCTCTGCTCATGTCTTGCACTGTTTTGCCTTTTGTGACCATTTTTCTGCCTTCAGTTTTGCCTTTACTGCTCTTTTATCTGTCCTCTGTTTTGCTTTTCCTGCTAGTGTTTTGCTCTCTGTTTTTCTTTTCGGCTTGTTATAATGCCCTCTTTTTTGCCTTTTCTGCTAATTTTCAACCCTCCGTTTTGCCCTCTTCTGCTCTGTGTTGCCTTTTCTGCTCATTCTTCTGCCCTCTGTTGCCTTTGTCTGTTTGTTTTTCTGCTCTCTGTTTTGCCTCCTTATGCTTGTTTCTTCACCTCTTCACGCTGTTTACCCCCAACCGCCGCCCATTGTCACACCCTCCCTCCAGCGCCTACTTAATGGGGGCTGCCCTGCAAACCCATTGAGCAGGTGCAAACCCATTGAGCAGGTGCTTGTGCCAGATTCTCCTGCTACAGTTCTCCTGTCCAGCTCGCCCGCAGTCCACTACCTTCTGCTGTCTGTGTACCTGCTACCTGCTCTTTGTGCCTCTTCTGCTCTGTTTCTTGCTCTGTTTTGCCTTTGCTGCTCATTTTTCTGGCCTCCATTTTGTCTTTTCTGCTTCTTTCCTGCTCTCTGTTTTGCCCTCTTCTGCTCTGTTTGCCTTTACTGCCCATTTTCTGCTCTCTGTTTTGCCTTTTCTGCTCCTTCTTCTGCCCTCTCTTTTGCCTTTTCTGCTTGTTTTTCTGCCCGCTGGGCTTTTATATATGTTTTTCTGCCCTTTGTTTTCCCGTCTTCTGCTCTGTTTTGCCTTTTCTGCTTGTTTTTCTGCCCTCTGTTTTGCCTTTTCTACTAATTTTTCTGTCCTATGTTTTGTCTTTTCTGCTCCCTCTTTTTTCTGCCATCTGTTTTGCCTTTTGCTGCTCATTTCTTCCATTTTCCCATCCTTTCCTCAAGACCTGGCTTTTCGACAGAGACCCTCTCACCCCACAGGGGTGACAGTGCAGTGCTCTACAAATGCTGATAGAATGATTGATTGATTATACTAATCATTCCAACATAATTTCTCATGATATTTCTAACAGGCGCATTCTGACATTCATTTATGCCAACACTTCCAATTATTTTAATAGCTGGACTTTCTCAGGGTCTTTCACAAGCAAGCTGAGTCTTTCTTCTTAGGGGATTTTTCCAATAGTTTAAGTAGGTTGGTTCAAACAGTAGATTCAGCAAGTGAATATAATAAGTGGCTCATACCAAGAACAACAAGCAAGTGAAGTACTGACTAGCACATACCCCATTCTACTAGGATGGTAGTATGGAGCCTGTGATGTTTGTCACATTTGGAGACTTGGATTTGGATGAATTCTACAAAAGATGTTTTCTGCAATACTCAAAGTTTATCATAGATCCGTTTAGACAGGCGTGAAAATGGGGAACAACAAGGTCATTCTAGCTGGGTCTGATGGCTAAGGTGACTAATGCGTCCACTGTAGAGGCCTGTATTTGACCTCATGATCACAGGTTAAAATCCTGGTGGGTACACTCAGCCTTTCATCCTTCTGAGGTCAATAAAATGAGTACCTTTGAGTTGGGTAAAAATAAACATCTGTTATTCAACGCCAAGATACCATTGGGTGAAAGTGCGCTTTACAAATACACGTTAGGTTATTCATTTTCTACACTTGTTAATTAAGCCTTGTCAATTAATATAAAAACTAACTTCTGAAAATGTAGGCAATATCTCGGGAATATTGAACCTAGTAAGTCAAAATGGCAGGTTTGTCACATGTATCTAAAATATGAGCATTTGTGTTTGATAAATTTCAGTATGAGGACCATTTCCCAGTCTTCCTTAGGAATGTATTATTCCAGCTTGGGGCAAATATACTCCGCAAAGGATGAACTATGTTGATGCTTGTACTAAGAGTCTAACAACGTGGAATGCACCATACGGACAGATGTCTCACAGTTTTCTGGGCAGACCATTAGTCTTATTTCACCAAGCTTCTGGAGCTCTGAAGTCACGTTCTCCAGAATATTCAACTGAAGCACCCTACCGCTGGATTATAATTGCTCTCTGGTAGGATATCTGTAACTTAAAAAGGATGGGTTCAGAAATATTTCAGAGTTTTGATCTCATCTCACAGTTGTGTTTTAGTATTTGAAAACTGCAATAATATTTAATTGGATTTTGCCAAGAGCGTCCAGCGGCAAATTGGTCTTCAAGGAACCTTTATAGTTAGGCAGATACTGCAGTAGAGAACATTTGTTGATATTGTATATTCAATGTTAACCAGATTACGAAGAATATTAAGGCATAGAATTATACGAAATTGGAATTTCTAATTGGTGTAGAATGTGCTCAGCATGTTCAGGTGAGGTAAGGCCATTTAGAGTCAATCTTCGTGCAATTAGCAACGATATAGGGGTGCACCGATGGCATCACCAGGAATCTGAACTAAGGGGGTGATTACGATGGCATTGAGGTGGTGCTTGGGACAGCCCGACTGTATGGCCGAGGTACCGCAAATGAAATTATGATGCGTCCTCCACCGTGCCGGTCACATCTTGCATGTTTACCATTGCAGCGGGTGCTTCTGGCAGCAGCACATACCGCAGTAGTAAAAATGCATGTAGTGCCTTTCCCTGCACTATGTGGCAGGCAACCACCTCACGCCAACACAAGTGGGGCCCGCAACGGTTCCCCAAAACCAATCCCCGCCAGCCTTTCCATGGCAGTTTCACAGCCTTGGAAAGGCTGGCTACAGCCAGCATCGCAATTTGGCGGACAGTGCCTTCAAGGCACCACCACCATTTTAGGCATGCTGACCGCTCCGCCAGGCAATCGGTACAATTGCCTATGGCGGAAGCGTGGCAGGCGGTCTTTGCGACCGCCACAGTCAAAAAGCGATTCCCCTACCATTGTAATGTGGCGGGGGGGAAATTGCTATCTGATGGGGGGGCGGGTCTGACACCGCTCGGCTGGCGGTGGCGGGCTTTCTGCCATCGTAATGAGCCCCTAAGAGATAACATAGTAAACATCCTTAGTAGTAAGTGGTAGGATTGTGAAGGATGGAAAGCGCCCAGACAATATTGATTTTCATGGTAGTACATTCATTTACATCAAGTCCTATGCCAGAACACATTCAATAAATGGACGGCCCAAACACAAAGTCACAAGCAAACATAGGAACCGCAGATGAGATGCCGATGAGAGTCCCTTTTTTCTTTATTATTTCAATTCAGCTCAAAATCGTATTGTCTCAAGTACATGTAGAAGGAATATGGACTTTAAATGTTGCACATGAGGGAGGATCCTGACTCCTGTAAATGAAAAGGAGGAAGCTCAGAGACTGCCTTGGATGAATCACTGGATTTGAATATCACAGCTTCAGAGGGCCACACGCTCCCTTTCTACTCATATTCCATTTTCATAGACTACATCTCATCGCTGTGAAGTTTAGTATTTGTCTAGGCATTGTGAGGCCCACAGGGAGGGGACGGAAGAGGCTTCTTGACCTGTCACCATCCATGCACATTGGAGAGGGTGTGGGGAGGGTTTAAGAGCATTCAGATGGGAGGTCTTGGTTACTGTGACCTTGCCTTTGCCACACACCTCTCACAGGGACTGCTCGTGACCCTCTGGGTGAAAGGAGTCAGAAGAGCCATAGCCCGGGTTGTGAGGCTGGTCCAAGTATTTGATTGCGAGGGGCCCTCGCATGATTCACAGAGGTAGCCCCTGCAAAGTCTGGGCTCCTTAGGCAACAGGCCCCCATACAATTGGATTGCCACCTTGCTGAATACTGGTTTGTTTAGGCCTGTGCACTTTAGACCTAGCTTTGAGATCTGCCCCTGATACACGGACACGAACGGCACATGGGGATCTGAGGCACTGGAGCAGCTCGACCATTAGGGCGTCTGGACACAGTGGGAGGAGGTCACAAACCACAAATGGCAGGCATGCCGCAGACAGTCGTCCCCCTGGAGCCTACAGACTGTAAACTCGACAGGATCTTGACTGCCATAACCAACACCAGGAAGTATCGCAGGGGCCATGTGGATGCAATGGCAGTAGAACTAAGGGGCATATGTAGAAGGAGTTAATGCTGCCGTAGTGTCAACTTTTGTACGTTACGGTGGCTATTTTGTTATCATCTTGTTTACAAGTTGTTGCTAACCTCAGTTAGCTGCAGTTTTCTGCATTATTAAGATCGCCACTTCTGTTAGTGGGAGTTAACGGAAATTAGATGCATGGTAGGTGTTACTGTGCAAAAACTGCCACTAACCCCACTTTGCGATATTTACAAGGAATTCCTTGTATGGTGCAAAACAAAAAAACTGCCTCTAACTGCAGTTAGAGGCAGTTAGTTTTTTAAGACCAGAAAATAGCTGGTCTTAAAATTGGTGCAAACACTTGTGGCCTCATTTCAGAAGGTTTTGGTGCTGGACTGCGCTGCAAGGAATGTTGTCGCGCTGGCCTGCAGCAAAACTACAGGGCAGGAATGTGCACCATCAATAAGATAGGGTGCATTCCTGGGTATCATTCATGAAAGGTGTTGCATCACTGCGACAAAACAGCATTGCAACACTTTTCACTATGCCCTTCTTGCGACACCGTGGATACGCTGTATTCACCACACAGTGCTCCATGTCGCAATTAATGACAGGTACATCTGGAATCCCGACATATCTGTCAGCGCTAAAGTCACCCACTGCTGCAGTTGTGTCACAAGCTATGCATGCTGCCAGCCTATCCCTGTGGCACTGCTTCACTGAGGTACTGATTTAGTGGCTTCCTAGAATAGTCGCAGTGAAATCTGATGGATTTCACTGTGTCACTCCTATGAGGCTTTGTTGCGTGGGACACCCACCCTGCATACATCATACCTAATGCAGGTATATTGTAGAACAGGACTTCACAAGGTCACGCATATGCCTAGTTGTGTCACTTTGAAAATATGGTGCAACATGGTGCAAGAATCATGCTGCAAGTATGTCAAGGAAATGATGCACCGGTGGGGTGAAACTGTCAGAAAGGGCTCATGTATAAGCCCCACTGTCTTTGCCCATGAGCTGGCGTATAATGGCTGCCATGCGCCATCGCAGCCACCCTTGTGCCATGGTGCACGGCTGGCTGTGTTGCGCAGTTGATTGATGTTGTGGCTCCATCTCTTATTAAGACGTCAGCAGGTGGGGCTGGACTAGTGTAGGGTGGGAGTGAACCAGTTGGCCTTCTTGAAGTGTTGTTTGCATGGTCTTTTCTTGAGGGGTGCCAGGGTGTCAGCACAGTTGGAGATCCATGGGTGGCGGTTGCGTGCTGCGGTGTTGGCGTCTGTAAGCGTTGGTGGAGTATTGGTGCTGAGGGAGTTGATGGGAAGTTCTTTGGCAGACTTGATCCAGCTGTGACGGGGGGCAATGATGGCAATGGTGTATGGTGGGCATGGTGAAGGCATGATGTGAACAATGATGGTCAATACAGGAGAATCCTGTGCTGAGGCTTTAGCTGAAGTTCCCCCTGTTGGAGAAGACGGGCTTGAACGTGTGTCAGGCTATGTGGCTTGCTGCGGTGAGTAGCTGCTTGAGTCCGATGTTGGGGAGGTTCCCCAGTAAAGGGGTGGTGTCCTGGTCACTAGGGTTGTCCAGGTTAAACTTGAGGTCTCCGAGTAGGATGTAGTCGGTAGATGGGAGAGCCTGGGGTGCAATGAGGTCTACAATGGCATCAGTAAATGGGGGTTTATGGCCCGGGGGCCTGTAGATGAGGGTGCCGCAGAGGATGGTATTGGGGTTGGTCCGGATCTGGAAGTGGAGGTGTTCCATGGTCACGGTCGGGTCATTAGAGTTCGTGGTCAGTTGGAGTGTGCCTTTTCCAGACAATGGCAATGCCGTCTCCTGGTTCCATGGGGTGGTCCGTGCGAGTGAATTTGTAGCCGTCGTGGATGGTGATGGCGATGTCTACTCCAGAGCAGAGGTTGTTCCAGGTTTCCGTGAAGAAGGCGATGTTCCAAGAGGTGGTGTAGAGAAGGTGCCAGATTTCTATTGTGTATTTGTGGAGGGACCGCACATTGAGGAGGATGCAGTTGAGCTGTTCAGCTGTGCTGCTGTACTGATGTCAAGAAGGTGTGTTTGTAGTTTTGACAGGCGCAGGGTGCAAGAGAATTCTACAGTGTTGCTAGATGGCAGGCGGTGTGGCGTCCAGGGTTGATGGCGAGGAGGGTGCTGGCGTCGTAGCAGTGCAGTGTCCAAAAGGAAGGGTCCTAGGAACTGTGTATGGTCCAGGGGCAGACAGACGCAGATGGGCTTGCCTTTGGCGCACCAGTGGTACGTCCGCTGCGCGTGGCCGCACAGCGGCTGCCATTATGTAGTGCTGCATGGGGGACTAGACAGCTGGGAGGCTGGAAACGTGGGAAAGGACCCTGAACGGAGCAGGGACATAGGGGGAGAGTGGATTGTAAATATGTATTTTCTTAATTTTTTCCTCGAGGCCGGGTTCCCATTCTTCTGTGCTTCTGCTCTTCTAAGTCTGCTTCCAGGAAAAGGAAGCAGGCAGCCAGGCTTCCTCCCCTAAGCCAATCAAAATGCTGCAATGCGGTGTTGTGATTGTTCTTGAGTGCTGTGCCGAGGCGTTAAGCCAGGGACTTGAGGAGTGGGCATGTTCTACATGCAGGCTGTAATGCAACCTTCATTGCGAAAAGGGATGTGTGCATAACTGCTCTGGGCGACCTGAAAGGGCCGACCAGTCTGTGAGAAGTTGGCCTGATATATGCTGTCCTTTAGTTATAGTGGGCACCCTGTATCAGTCCAAACAACCCCTTATGGTGATAGGTTAAAGACAACCTTTATTGAAAGCTCTCCTAGTGGTAGCTATGGAGAGCAGTCTTCAGGCTAAGTCTTGAAGGAATGTAAAGCATCTTGTTTTACCAGTCTATAATCTCTTGAATGACCAAATGAAAGAACAACCACACCAGGTATATATTTAAAATATATGTATTTAATATAAAACACACCCCTCTAGTCTCTTTATGAGACTGGAGTTCGAAGTGCTTAAGTTACAAGTCAGTATTCAACAGTAAAAGCACAAATCCACGTTTGGGCCCTAGGGGCGTACCAAACCATATACCAATAAAGTGGTATAAGAACTACGACTGAACTAGACACAAAGCCTAGAGCCTGTAGAAGTGCTTGGACCACAAGGAACCACCCAAGGTAGTGACACAGGGGACCCACGGGGATGCGTGCAGCACAGCAGCGAATCGCCGTTTACTTCTATGGGGAAAGTCGCGGTTGGAAATTAAGAGTGTAAGGATACTTAGAGGATGACTACGAGCGAACCTTTTTGGACTTAGAGGTGTCTAGGGCCAACACCCATGGGAGCACCGGAGTACTCGAGTTACCGTGAAGAGGAAAAGTGTCCGGAGAGATCCAAGCCCGGAGCTAGGATGGAAGGAACCTGAAAGCAGAGGGGACAGAGTCTGAGTCACTAACCAGTGACCAAGGGCACAATAGTCCAATGCCCACAGATGTCGGGTGCTTCAGGTGAGTTGATGGGTGTCTTGATTCTTCAGCCACGAGATCCAGGAGGCATCAACGACAACATGGGGCTGGATTCGAGCTGTCCCATGAAGTCTGTCGAGTGCTGCGATATCAGCGACCAGATTGGACCCAACAAGCCTGAGCAACGGCAAGTCACTTGGAAATAGAAAAAAGACGTTGGTGCAACCAGCAAGGTCTGCGGGACTCACCCAGCGAAGGCAAGTCAGGGCACACCTGGAGCAACCAGGGAAGCCCAATCAGAAGAGGAGTCGCCTTCGTGGTGACCCACTAGCCAACCGGCTACCGATCAAGAAGGAGCCTTGAGCGGTCGCTCTGGAAACTGGCCCACGGGTCACTCGTGGAGTGGAGGCCAGAAATCTTCGGTGCAAGAGGTGCTCAAGGCTGGGGCTACTCGGAGCCCAAAGCACAACTTAGAGGAAGACCAGGAAGATGATGGATCAGCAAAAGATCACAGTGTCCAGGGGTCACGGTTCCATGTCACCCACGATAGCCACGGGCCTCAGCTTTGCTGTGGACTCAGGGTAGCCTCGGGAAAGTATGGAAATCCACCTCTGGGGATGCAGAGACTTCGGCATCCGGCGGGAGCTTCAGAATTGCAGACCGAACAGTTGTTTCTTTGGTGCCAGCCAAGCAGGGGAGTCACTCCTTGACCCCAAGGGAGATTTCTTCAGTCTTCTAGTTAAAGTAGAACGTCGAAGTTCCAGAATATATGTTGCAGAGTTTTATCCAGGGTAATCTAAAGTCGCAAGGACTGGGTTCCCATAGTTATACAAAGTTTGGGGGTTGGACATACTCTAGGGACCCTCCTATGGGAGGGTTTGGAAAGAGGAGTGGTTACACCCATTTCCTTTGTCCAGTTTCATGTCAGAGCAGGGGCAGGTAGCCCCAGCAACCGGTTTGAGCTAAACTATGCTCAGGGACACCAAGTTTACTTAAGTTCAGAGACGCTGAGGGAGAACTGACAATCATGTTAGTCAGCATGACGTCGGACCGCCCACCCCCTTCATAGTCTAAAGGGGGTGGTCGGTCCGGCGTCATGTTGACTGACATGATTGTCAGACCAGGGACAACAGGCAGCAGCACAAGTGCGCATGAGTGGGGAAGGTGGGCACATTTTTCCACCATGCCCACTCATGCGCACTAGTGTCTGCTCTGGCTGGCGCATGGCAATTAGGAGAGCGAGGGTTGAGCAAAGGCTCAAACCTCGGTCTCCTAATGGGCAGGCGGGTGAGTAGTAACCGTTACCTAAGCCAATCCTGGCGCTGCTGGCAGGCCAGGATTGGCTGAGAGGGGTTGCCGGTTTACTTCAGTCAGTGCCGTTCGTGAAGGCGGCGGAGACACGTAAGGCAGAGGAGGCACAGAGGGAAGAAGAGGTACTAGAGCAGAGGAGGCTCGTAAGGCAGATGAGGCGCGGAGGGCAGATGAGGCACGGAGGGCTGAAGAGACCCGAAGAGCGGTGGGCAGAGGACGCACGGAGGGCAGAGAAAGATCAGAGAGTCAACGAGCACTGGGCAGACGGGACGCCTCTATCCCACCGAGGAGTTTGAGTGGAGGATCTCGGGGCCAAAGATGAAGTGCTGAGGGTCGAGGAGGAGGAAGACGAGGACGACGAGATTGGCAGCGCAGGGCAGCAGCACCCCGCCCCAGGAGCCAGCGCCTCCTGGGCATCCTCCGCGCACCAGAAGCAGGTGAGCTTTTTACCAGCCCCGGGAGTCTGCCAACCACAGAGATAACTGTAACACCCAGAGGCGTAAATGTGTGCGCTTTACAATTATTTTCATAGTGAGGATGGTTCTGGGTTTCACTGATCAGTGGCACGAGGAGCAGTGATGTGCCCATCTGTCGGTGGCAGAGTCGGGCTTCACCGTGCACAGCGGGCAACACTCGCTCTACCTCGTGTTGTGTTTCACAAAAGTTCAATAATGACTTGTGGCACTTTGTCCCATTTCAGAAAGTGCAAGGAGTGATTTGAGCAAGCAACACCCCGCCTCCTTCGCTTTGATTTCGTCCCGCGCGGTAATTGTCATATGCTTTCTGTCCCATACTCTTTTCTGACTCATACTTAATTCGAGTACCGCAGCATGTTGGCTATTTTGGCGTGGGCCCTATTGCAAGTGCGGCAAATTGCCTTTCCTCTTGAAACCCTGATAGGTCGTAAAAGACAGGTATAACCGAGGTGCAGTGGAGCCCTCGCACTGCTGTGCCCTGTGACTGGGCCGCCCGCGCTCACCAGAGCAACACCCCAATGACATCAAATGTCAGATCACAGATTCTGGGGTGGGCTCAGGTGTGTGAACCCAGTTAGTTTGGCCTGTTCGGGTGACTCTGGCCAAATCACTTAACCAAAATCGGGTGTGCTAAAGGGGGGATTGGTGGGGGCAGGGAGCGCTACTGTTCAGTTTGCAATCTGCTTGGAGGCAGACTGGCCGAATACACGCTTTGTAGTTCTTGTACAACCCTACAGCTAAGGCCAAATTTGAAGCCATTAAATAATACTTAAAAAACACTCATCTCACCACGCCAAAACTAGTGATAAACATACGCTCAAACACAATTGAAACCGCAGAAAACAGATTAAGCATCCCCTACACACTCAAGGTTTGGGAGTTTGTTTTTTGCCTTTTTTGATTGTATTTTTTCGGGGAGTTGGGGGCAGGGGAGGCCTGGCCTTTAGTGACCTTACTTCAGCTTAGAGAAATCAAGGAAAGAAATGTAAGAAGTCACATATACACAAAAAGACCAGCTTTAGAGTGGAAATGACAGATGAAAGTGCCTTCTCTTACCACCTTTCCTTTGGTCTTTTATATTTTTGTCGTAGTTTTGGGGGAAATAATGGCCCATTAAAAGTACACGTGCAGCGATCTGTGTACATTGTGACTGAACACTTGCGTTTTAATTATGATCAGAGACTAATATATTTCGTCCGAAGTGAAACAACACTGAAACGTTTAGTCTAGCTTTGACTGGTCATCATTCTGTTTTACATTCCCGTTTAAACTAGCTCATTGGAGCCGTTTCCGTGATCCTTTGCTTTCCACCCTCTGATAGCCACTCGTGATGCTGCTGAACACCTTATCACATTTTTTAAATTACGAAGAGCATGCAATACTGACATCATGTGGTTTTCTTTGGTAAGTACTTGTAAGTTTTGTAAGTATTTGTAAGTTTTGTCTGAATCAAACGAAACCATCTATGGTTAAAAGAACGCACACGTTGCTGGTGGCAGTCTGGCCCACAATGAAAGTGCATCGGCTCAAGGTCTATTGATCTGGTCTGCGATGATTGAAGGCTGCAGGGGTGCTGGAACAATTTTCAGAGTGGGGGTGCTGCCATCAGTGCTGTGACTGCAATCATAGGGATTGTGTAAAATCCAAAGGTAGCAGAAGACAAGTGTCACAAATGCACTACACTTGTTCATCAGGAATGTGGTAAGGGCGTAGTATTTACCTGGTAAGATAATTAAAAGCTTACATGTTGCACTACTATGTGTACACTACAGTCAAAGGTGGATATGTTTAGTGCTGTAAGATATGGGGTATTTTGTAATGTATTTGCATATTTCAAGTCTACACCTTCAGAATTGCTTTATAAACATTCTTGCCCTCTCAAATTTGCTGTAAAATGCTCCATTTGCACACACTTTGAAAGTCCCTCTCCCCTCAAGTCCCTCCTACGATAGTCGGCTCGCTCGCTATCGACATAACACTTATTCTCAACTTTTACGTCACACCAATTTCAAATGTCACCAGCCGTCCCTGGACCAGTGTGAACATGTCTCTCCCTCTAGAAGGGTGGAATGCTACCTCCACCGCCAGAACTGGCAGGGGGGTAGTATTCCAAAGTGTTTGACACCAAACACAACATGTTTCCGTGCAGCCAGTCCGAAGTTAGCATTTACCGCAAGGTTATAATGCACTTAAGAGTATATGGTCAGGCTGCACCACAAACAGCATCAGAGGAGGTACTCTGAACGCTGCAGAGGGGCTCTGCTCATGCAGGGGCACTGTCTCACATAAAAACCAAGCACTCTGCCTTCAGGATTGTTAAGGCCTGCCATAGGAGTGACTTATAGGTTTTATATGTGTGTGCAATGGTAGTGATATAGGTAGCCTATACCACAGTGAGGGGTGCAAGCACCACCTTACCCAGGCTGCAGTAGCAGACCTGTGGTGTCATTTTGGAGTGCTTCCCAGGGGTGGCATAATACATGCTTCAGCCCCTGGTAGGCCTCTGAGGTACCTATGCTCTAGGTACATAGTATACCATATATTAGGGGCTTATAAGGCACTCCAGTATCCAATTAGAAATGTACCTAATGTACATGGAAACCATTTTAGAGAGGAAGCAGCTAGGCTGGGGTCCTGATTAGCAGGGCCACATCCAGACTAAGGTCGAAAAACCGTGAAACACCAGCAAAACATGGGGGTACCCATGTGAAGCAGATCCTACTCTCCTACACAGTCATTTCACACTTGAGTGAGCATATCACTCCGCCCCTGCCCTGTTCCGTGGGTAGTTCAGCCACCCGCAAAGGAAAGATAGCATTAGTACATCAGTAAGTTATCATCATGTTATTTTTCCTCTTCTTGCACTGCATGAAAGCAGTGGGGCGACGCTTCTCTGCCACAGCAGATGAGCCGCCACTGGACTAGGCCTGTGCCCGCCTCAACCCCCCGGCCTCTTCCGCTACGCGTCCCACCTTCTCCTCACCTGGGAATTGCCACCGTTGTGCAATCTGCTACACTCTCTCCAAATCTGTGACTCAGCCAGCAGGGGTCATAGCCAACAGGATTTCACAATGTATGTGATGCAGGTGATGCAACAGGGATTGCAGGTGATGCAACAGGGCCCCCTTAGCATGAAGTTGCAGTGCTCCCGCCACACAAGTTCCGAGCAGATCAGGGGCCTCACCCTCCACAGCGTCTGACCAGCACAACATCCTCCAGCCTGTGATGCAGAGAGGCGTGGCCCACCATTGGCAATCTCCTCCCTGCACCCCGGTGTAGTGGTGGTGCATGGTATTTGATGCAGACCTCCCATCATTGGTGGTGCAGGAGTGCCTCAACTGTTCACTGCTACAAGGGGCACCAGGCAAACTTCTCACACAGGTCAGCAACGTCTCTCCATGTGACCTGGCAGACTTCACCACCAGGTAAGGGTGATTGCCAACGCCTCAATGTGTACCACCAGGTACCTGCAATTCCACAGCACCCCCGCATCCCACTCCAGGGCCTAGATGCAGGCCCAGTGAGGCCTTTGGACCCCAGGGACTGTCCCCGCTTTCAGAGTTTTGGATACCATGGTGTTGCAAGGAGTGCTTAATGATAAGTGATGCATCACTGGTTTTGCCCAGCGATGCACATCTTTTCATGATTGTAGCCCTGGATTTCCTCTTCCCCCGGGACTCTGGCTGGGCATTGTGGCTGTTGGGAGGCCTGGGGGGGTTGTTGATCTGTGCTGCAATTGGCCATGGCTGCTCCAATCTGCATTCCATTGGTTTTTTGGCCATTTTTCATTAGAGGTGGACTTATAGGCTATTTTTGCCTCTAGAGGCAAAAAAACTCACGTTAGGCTGACTAACATGAGTTTTTTGCCCGCAAATTGGCCTTTTGTCAGTTTTCTCCTGCTAACGCCAGAATTTGTATTGCCTTCACGCTAGTGTTAACAGCAGTTTTCACCGCAGCTACCTGGAACTATTGCCATGTTTCGACGTATTGTCAATACAGCGCTAACAGGGTGATAGTTTTTCGTGATAGGCCACGTTAAGAAAACTGCTGGTAACTAGCATTAGCGTTAGTTAGCAGCAGTTCTTGTAAATATCCCCCTAAGTCTACTGCGTGATGACAAGCGGAAACTTGCTGACCGAGTCACGCACCCAGAAGGCTCTCTCCAAACTCTGCAACCAGCCTCGACAGACCTGGAAGGAACGGTCCGAGACCTGATGCAAGATTACAGGCTCTCGAAAATAGAGCAGGGCGTGAAAGGACGATTCCTTTGAAGTAACTTGGTGCCAATATCGGCAACTATAGGAAAGTAGGATTTGCTTCTATGGTTACCCCCACTTTTTGCCTAGTACTAAGCTGTTACTGACTAGTCTGACTAGGATCCTGTTAATCAGGTCCCCAGACTATCTGCTTTCTCCCTTAAATTGTTATGTTCAGTACTTAGGTCCATCCCAGTTTGGATACTGGAGTAACCTTATCAGTCCCTAGTATGTGGTGCTAAGGTACCCAGGGCATAGGTACCCCATGGGCTGAAGCATGCATTATGCCACCCATGGGAGACCATTTAAAATGGAACTACAGGCCTGCCATTGCAGCCTGTGTAAGATGGTGCTTCACCACTTGCTAAAGATATAGGTTTCCTACATCTAGGGTCACTGCACTTAAAACCTATAAGGCACCCTTATATCAGGCCTTATGAATCCTGAAGACAGGGTGTGTGGTTCTACATGTGAGGGTGCACCTGCATGAGAAGGACACTCCTACAGCCTATGGAGTCCATTCTCCCGGGTTGTAAGTGAAGCAGCCATATACTATATAGAGGGGCACCGCGTAATTACGCGATGACCATCTTGAAAAAGGCTGAAATGAATCCTATCATGTTTGGTATCAAGCATGTTGGAATCCTACCCCCATACCATAAACGTGTGGGAGGTATGATTCCAAGCACTGGAAGAGCCCTCCGTTAGGCTCTCAGTGTTCCCGGTACCAGCCTTCTTGACCCGGACAGCACAAAATGTTTGCTGCTGACCAGAGACATGATTCTGCCCTCTTGCTGCTGAGCCAAGCTCGAGCAGGGGAAGGCAGAACAATAGGCATCCTGTCACAGGGAGGTGTGACCTCCTCCCAGACAGGATGTTGTGTATTGGGGCAGGGTGGGTACGCTTGACAGTGCCACTCAGTCTGCATGAGGGGTACATTTGGTGTCCCCATGCATATTCCAGTTCAAACCAGCTTTTGGGAGCCCTCGGCTCCCTCTCTGGCACCAAACTGGACAAAGGGCATGGGAGTAACCTGCCCCTGTCCAGAATCTCCCCTGGGAGTGTTCCCTGAATCGTCCCAACCCTTTCCTGAGGGTACTTAAGGGCTTATGTGTGGGTGGGTCCCTAGATTTGTCGTGGGATTAGACACCACTTCTTCTTCTACCATCTGGGCACTCTGGACTTCACTGGACTTCGTTTCGGCTTGACTTCGTCTCACTTCCAGTCTGCTGCATTGTCAGTGCCCATGCATCATACAGGAACCTTCCAGGGCCTGTGGGCATCAAAGACACCCGAAGGAATCTCCCTTGGAGTGAAGGAATCTCCCCCTGCATTCGCAGGCACCGCAACTAAGTTGACGGGTCTGCTGATCCTGAGCTCCTCCGGACTCTGTAAGGATCCTGCAACACAGGTGGTGATTTTCCATGGCTCCCGAGGCCTGACCTGCCCTGCCCTCTCATCAAGTGTGAGGCCAGTATCCCGCGTGGGGGTTGTAATAATCGAACCCCTATGCTCCACGTCAACTTGCAGTTACAAAGGCTTGTTGGCTTCCTTCCAAGAAGATCTTTGGGCACCAAGTAGACCCAACTTTGAGCACCGCCAGTGACCAGAATCTTCAGCCACACTGCATTGTGTGCATTTTGGCCTGCATCTTTTGGTGAGCTGCTTCGGGTCCTCTTGCAACTCCAGTGCATCTGGCCTGTGGATCCACTGGAGGGTCATCTTTGTTACTTTTGGGCTCTCCTGATTGCTCAGGGCCTGCCCTGACTCCCCTGCTTGTGGTGAGTCCCCTGGACCTGGCTGGTCCCAACATTGCACCTTCTTCGACTTCTGCATTGGTTGCATTTGCCAAGGCTTCTTGGTGCTCCTGCCAGACAGGGACCCCTCAGCACTCAACAGCCGATGTGGTACAGCTCGTGCACAGTACCTGGTCTTCCTCAGCATTGCCTGGTCCTCACAGCTGCAGAGTCAAGTTCATCGTCATCCATCCTTCAACACTAAACATTGGAGGGCATTCGTCTTCCCAGTCTCATGGTCACTCCAGAGTGACATAGACTCTGTTCCCTCTGCTTGCAGGTACCACTCATCTCAAATCCACCTTCGGATTCCACTGGACACCTTCTCCTTCTTCAGCAGCGACACTTTCCTTAAGTCTTCCATTGGGTTTGATGGCGGTTTCCGACACCACTTCACACCTATGCACCTGGCTTCGCAGGTGTAGGTAATGTGGGTACTAGTTTATCCACAGGTGGAGTGGCTCTCCAACCTTCACTCTTCCACAGGGTTTCTTCAGGGTCCACTGGGAAGGGTCCTTAATCTTTAAGAAATCCAACCACGTCTTACCCGTAGAATTGTACGGAGCACTCTGTACATGCTCTCCGTGGGGTCCCTATCTACTCACCTTGGGTAGTTCCTTGGGTTCCCAGCACTTCCACGTCCTCTTGACACTGTCTTGACCCGAGTTGTGGTTCTTATTCCACTTTCTTAGTATATGGTTTGGTCACCTCCTGGGGTCCACTGCGTGTTCTGCGCTATTTACTGTGTTTCTTTGAAAAATATTGTGTGCATTATGATTATCTCCAGGTAGGAGATATCTAAACGTGTTAGAGAGTATTATATAATAAATACATATTTTTCTAAATACCTTGTGTGGTTCTTTTTCACCTAATCTATACCATAAGATTGCATTCTGGTAAAACAAGCTGCTTTATACTCCTTCTGGAATAAGCCTGAAGGCTGTTCTCCACAGCTACCACCTAGAGAGCTTCTAAGCTTGTCTAAGACCTCTTAAATCACAATAAGGGTTGTCTGTACTGCAAGGTGCACACCTACATTGGTGGACATCATATACCAGGCCAGGGTCTCTCAGCAGCCCTACCCAGAAGCATAGTAAGGTAAATAGTACACATTGCAATAAAACAAAACACCGCACAAATTTTGTTCGAAAACAGTCTGCTGCAGGTTTATTTCATACCTGAAGCATGCCAATGTGGTGGGTCTACTTATGGGCGATCCAAGGGCAGGCAGAGATGAGAAACCTGAGCTGACAACCCGCCTGATGACCCAAATGGCACAGTGACCAATCTAATTGGTGCTACTATTTATATGGGGATTATCCCGTGGACCACCAGTCCATGAGTTTACTCACGCATTTTTAGGGGCGGAGCGTTGCAAGGCAAGCCCTCGGTTGATCAGGTTTACAACCGCCTGAAGGACTAGTGGGGCACTGATGTTTTCATCCAGGGTCCTGCGGTAAAGGCCCCTGGGGTTTGGTTTAGAGCACCCTTGCTGTGCTCATTGAGTGGGTACCACTTGGGACCAATCAGCCTCTGGATCGCCCTGTAACTCTGCCAAAGCACTGGATGTGGCTGCCATCATATCCGGAACCCCCCACCATGGCAGGCTCAATATCTTCCTGAAACCTCCAGTTACCAGTCCTGCTTGCCGGACCAAGTCCCTATTCACCTTTGGTGTACCCCGTCCCTATCGGAGTACCCTGCGGTGTTAGCATTATTGAGGCCACTAATGAGGCCATGCCCCATTTAATCAGGCCCTTCTTCAGAGCTGGGGCCCACTCCCCGCTGGTCCTTGCTGCCACTTTGTGACCAAACTGCACCGGTACATGCAGG
This sequence comes from Triturus cristatus, assembly GCF_964204655.1. NCBI lineage: Eukaryota > Metazoa > Chordata > Amphibia > Caudata > Salamandridae > Triturus > Triturus cristatus. Next base: position 1,109,057,007 of record NC_140590.1, read on the forward strand.
GTGACCCAACCCTGCTGTCAGAGTGAGGGGAAGTGCTTCAACATGTCAAACGTTTATTTGCTAATAAGTTGTTGCTTAACATCAGCAAAATCAGTTACTTTACCAGGACCAATTTAAAACTACTTCTCTCTTCATAACCACAGTTCTGTGTGGTATAATCCATTGTGCACTGTTTGCAAGTTTGTGCCTTTACATTTGGGGTTGACTAAGCCCTTGTTTAACCCCCCACTTGGCAAGTCTCAAATTTGAGAGTTCAAACTGATAACCATGTGCCGCACCAGCAAGTGAAATATGGACCCCCCGGAGAGGTCTAGCAGGGGCACCAAGAGGACGGCCAGTGGGTGGTGACAGGTATAAATACGTGACCCCCACCCCTGGCGTGACCTGGCAAAGGATTCCCGTAGGGGGTCCCAGTGAGTGGAGCGTGGGGAGGTGCCAGATTGTGGCCCTAATGTGTCTGCCCTCTTAAGCGGGCACACTATGTGCACCACGGACAGCCACATTCAGATCATGGGCTTCTTGGAGGCGATGAGGGCCTGAGCTGGGTCTCATTCTTTGAAAACTGGATATCCACAACAGTGGTTGCCACAGGTCTGTCACTCTTCTTCCTGCTGGAGAGAGTACACAGAGTACAGGCCAGACATTTTGCTCCCAGGGGCCCCACAAAGATCGGTGGTGGCCACAGCCATGAATTTCTGCGACAAGGAGGCTATCCTAAAGGCGGCTAGGGAAACGGGCCTCTGACGTTTGATAACACATGCAGATTCATCATCCCAGATTTAACGATGGCATTCCAGCGCCATTCCTGGTGCAGGCCCAAGAGGAGCAACAATAGGCAATCACAACAGCTTCAAATATGTGGGCAGAGAACTCTTGTAATACTCAATCAATCAATCAATCAATCGTTTATATCGCGCACTACTCACCCGGAAGGGTCTCAAGGCTCTGGGGGGAGGGGGTCTGCCACTGCTCGAACAGCCAGGTCTTGAGCTGTTTCCTGAAGGCGAGGTGGTCCTGGGTCAGCCGCAGGTGGATGGACAGGGAGTTCCATGTCTTAGCCGCCAGGTAGGAGAAGGATCTTCCACCGGCGGTGGCTCTCTGGATGCGAGGAACGGCGGCGAGGGCGAGGCACGCGGATCGTAGCTGGCGGGTGGGCATGTAGAAGGTCAGGCGGTCGTTGAGGTACCTTGGGCCCAGGTCATGGAGGGATTTGTGAGCGTGGGTGAGGAGTCTGAACGTGATCCTCTTGTCGACAGGGAGCCAGTGCAGGTCTCTCAGGTGGCCCGAGATGTGGCTGCGTCGGGGGACGTCCAGGATGAGTCGGGCCGAGGCGTTCTGGATACGCTGAAGTCTTTTCTGAAGCTTGGCTGTTGTTCCGGCGTAGAGGGTATTTACGTAGTCCAGTCTGCTGGTGACGAGGGCCTGGGTGACCGTCTTCCTGGTTTCGGTCTGCATACTAATACTGCATCTGCTGCAGACAATGTGCCATCAGAGTCTGAGTCCAGTTCCTCTGAACACAGTACAGCCCCAACTCTACTCCCACTGGTCATGCCGCAGACTGCTGATAACATTGTTTAGTTATATGTGTGCAGGTGGCTCAGTAAAACACACCCAGATGATTAACCACTTACAGCTTTGATGTTGAAACTATGGACCATAACATCACTGTGCCCAGTGTAGCACTGTCACCTAATATTTTGCATTTTTAGACCAGGTCTCCAACCCCTTTTTATCATCATCTCCCTTTTTCTTCTTTGTGCTGACTCCCCACGGGACTCTGGTTGTGACACGGTGAAATGCCTGGAGCTCTTCTCTGATGAGGTACTATGTTCTTTGCTTTGGTACGTGGACATTACTCTGCTGTTCTGAGTATGGGAGTTGGGAAATTTGTTCTTTCTTTTAGTTCCATTGTATGACATGCAACGCTACGTCTGCACAAATGCCCTGCTCCTACACTAGAACCCTACATTTCCATGGCCCCCTACACAATTCATACGGCCTTGACTGACCAAAAACCATGGTATGTAAAACAATTCTAACCTGGAATGTCTGGGGGATGGGTACAGCATGCAAACAGAATGCAGTACATCAATATGTTAAATGCAGAGGGTCCTGCATTGTATTCCTGCAGGATATGCATATTGCTAAAGGGAATACCAACCGGCTTCAGAAAAGCTGGTGTGGCCAATGGTATAGCACTATCTATTTGGGAAATGCTAGAGGAACGCTCATGTGGATTAGGCCCTTAGTAACTTTCAGGAGCACACGGTTAGAAGTAGAACCAGAGGGATGTTATGTTTTTGAGGAGGGTCAGTTGCATAGCAGAAATGTACTTCCTACTAGGTTGTATTAATGCTCAAACGTGGCACATTAGGATTTCCTAGCGTGCCTCTCCACCCTGCTGGTGCGGTGGTCTCATTTGCCCTGGATCATAGGTGGAGATTAGTTCAGGAATTTATATGACCTGTTTGGAAAAATAACAGATGATAAATGGAATGCTGAACAAATCAAACATTCACCCCAATCACAGATCTGGGTTAAATCCATCTTTTTTTTGCTTGTTATGCCATTCTAGTTTGAACCCAGCCATATGCAAATCAGTCTAGACCCTGCTCCCAATGGGAACAGCCCAGCCCGGCCTGCCAGGGCACAACCTTCCTAGACTAAAAACAAGCATCTTGGGACCGGTTTAAGGGCATCAGCCCTCATCAGCTAGTCTAGCTTGAATTCAATAGCAGAGCAAGCACAGGACCCAAGTCATGGTATACCCTTCCCACTTCAGGTGACAATTGCAAAAAGTAATGATGATGGACAGAATGCTAAGCAAATCAAATATTTATCCATGTCAAAGATCTGGGTGGAATCCATTGTTTTTTGCTTGCCATGCTATTCCAGTTTGAACCCAGCCATATGCAAATCAGTTTGACCCTGCTCCGAATATGCAAGGTTTCTCCCCTGCTCCCCATGTGAACAGTCTAACACGAACTGTCAGTTTAGGTCCTCGCTGGACCAGAAGCAAGCATCCTGGGACCGGTTTCAGAGTATCACCCTATATCAGCCAAGCTAGCTTGAAACCAATGGCATAGCGAATACGGGACCCACGTCTGGGCATACCCTTTGACAATTGCAAAAAGAACAGATGAGGGACGGAATACTGAACACATCAAACATTCACACATCTGGGTTAAATCCATAGTGTTTTGGCATGCCATTCCAGTTTGAACCCAGCCATATGCAAATCACTCTTGACCCTGCTCTCCATGAGAACAGTCCAGCCCGAATTGCCAGGCCAGGTTCTACATGGATCATAAACAAGCATCCCACGACCGGTTTCAGAGTATCACCCCTTCTCAGCCTGGCTGGCTTGAATCCAATGGCATAGCAAGCACAGGACCCATGTCTGGGCATACTCTTCCACTTGGGATGACAATTGCAAAAAGAACAGATGATGGACGGAATGCTGAACAAATAAAACATTCACCCCCAGTCACAGATCTGTTCCACCGCAATGGAAAGCCTGGCTGATGCCAGCATTGTAATCTGGCGAGCGGTGCCTGCTAGGCACCACTGCCATTTTATGCCCCCTTGTCCGTCCGCCAATCAATCAGACTGATTGCTTCTGGCAGACCGGTGGCGGACGGACTTTCTGTCCGCCGCGGACACATTTGGGATTCCCACCACCATCCTAATTCGGCGGTGGGAATATCACTGTGTGATGGTGGAACGACCGCCACCGCCGGCCCGGCGGTGGTGGTCCTTCAGCCATCTTAATCGGCCCCCAAGAGCCATCTGCTTCACGGTGATGCAACGTTTGTATGCATTGGATTTGAATGTTTGATTTGTTCAGCATTCCATCCATCATTTGTTCTTTAAGCTTATGTTGCCCTAAGTGGGATGTCCCGTGCTCACTGTGCCACTGGATTTATGCTAGCCTAGCTGATGAGGGGTGATACCCTGAAACCAGTCCCAAGATGCTTGTTTCCAGTCCAGGGAGGACCTGGCATGGCAGTTACGGCTGGACTTCTCCCATGGGGAGCCTGGTCAAGACTGAGTTGTACATGGTTGGGTCAAAACTGAGGTGGCGTGGTGAGCAAAAAAAATTTGGATTACACCCAGATCTCTTACAGGGGGTGAATGTTTGATTTGTTCAGCATTTTGTCCATCATTTGTTCCTTTTGCATTTGTCACCCTAAGTGGGAAGGGTAAATAGAGCGAAAGCTGGCACATTGTTTACGCCACCACTGCGTCACAAAAAGTGACTCAACGGTAGCGCAAAAGTGTAACAAGGGGCTTTTAAATAAACCCCAGGATTCTTTGTAGATCAGTCCCCTGTGTACTCTAAATGGGTGTGAACTTTCACTCTAATGTAAATCCACTTGCAGCCTCGTCTGGAGTGAGAGTCGTCTCTTACAGTCAGCTTTTTTCCTCAGCCATGTTACCACTGGTGATTTAGCATTTTCTGCTGGAATTGTTTGTTTGTGGCATGCATGCTTGTTGAGGTTGACCTTTTGTGGATATAAAGAGAGTTGTCTGAAATCGACTTTCCTGGTTGAAGCATGTCCCGAAAAATGCAGTAGTGCGTCCTGTTTGGAATCTATGTTCGTTTGTATGGATCACAGTTTTTATCCATTATATTTCCTAATTCATGGTCGCTAGATGGCCCTGTACCATTTTATCCAGACTTTAATTGTAGAAGATTTATCTAGACTTAAATGGATATGTATATCTTGTGGCCCCCAGACTTTGGCCAGTGAGACACATGGTGGCTGAGGCTGTGAGACCACAAACCTGGAGTCAAATCAGAGTTTGCCGCTGTGGTGCCAGAGGCAATGGAATGAGGGAGTAGTGGATAATAATTGAATGATAGTGCATTCACTCTCGAACTCCATGAAAAAGAAGTCTTAGGCCTGATTTGACTCTGTGGGTGTTTGGATTCTGAGTGTTTGTCTTTTTATAGTTGAATTCCAAGGGTGCTTTGCTTTACGTGACACTCTTTCTTTAGTTTCATTGCTACATCATAGGCCTCTTGACTGACAACTCTGTTGTTGCCACCCCCTACCTGCCTTCGCTGACCTCACGCTACACGCCGCACGGGACGCAGAGGACGTCGACGGCACAGAACTCCGGACGCCCTCTGGAAGCCGCGAGCTGACCTACGGGACGCGGGACGTAAACACGAGGAGAATAGACGCGCCGAGGCACCCGAGTTTGATTTCGGCAGACCCAAGGAGAAATATCGGGTCTTGCCGGAAACTGCAAATAAAGACATGGCGGGAGAAGAGGAGCCGCGGGTGTAGTAAAAAAAGGTCCCCATAAGGAAAGGAAAGGTGTGGTTATTGCACCTACGTGGGGCTAACCTTACGCCAATCACGCCCAGACGGCCAGAGGAAGCCAACGCGCAGGAGTAGGCGGATAGATTGCCCAGAAAAAGATTTTCAGAAGTGCCCCCCACTGTGGTAGGAAAGAGGCATAGGGGGGCAATCAGTTCACCGTTTTGGGAAATAAGGAAGAAAAAGCACAAAACCCCAAAGAGCAAATTGGCAGGTATGGCGGGATAAAGGCACAACAGAGGTAAGTGTATGAATAACTGCACAAATGTTCGCTGTATCCCGATACCTGTTTTAGTATTTATTACCGGGCAGTTTCGGCTGATTAAGAGTCAAGGGAAGGGGAAAAGTAAAGAAAGTGCAAGGAAGATTTTTAAAGTTATAACGCATAGTAAAATTTGGAGTATACAAGAGCGCAATAAATACAGACTCGCTTCATCTAAGGGACAATGGCACCAAAAAGGAAGCAAAAAACCCGTAAGGAGCCTATGGAGGAAAGCCCCGGGAGGGGAGAACTCTCTGGGGAGGTAAGAACCCGAGAGGAGAGTCAGGAGAGCCAGGCCAGCCCCAGAGAAGGAACTAAGGGGGCGTTTCAAAAGAAGAAAAATAAAAAAGCCATTAAGAAGACCCTGCAAGAAACTAATGGAAGTACGTCAGAAATTAAATCCATAAAGGACTTTTTAGGTAAACATTACAAAAGATTAGATTTATCTACAAAGTCGACAGATGTAGATGCGGAGCTACAGAATGGGAATGGCATGGTAGAATCCCCTGAAGAACTCTTGGCGGTATCATTCCTAATAAATCACTCCCTTCTGAGTCAAAACGACCTTGTAATAGCACCGCGTCTGTCATCATCCCCTAAACTTTTCTCGATGCAAGCACAAGAATCAGAGACCTCAGTCCAAATGGAGAACAACTGCCAAAGGTCAAGAACTGACTGGGGAGCCTCACTAAATATATCGATATCACAATCAAAAGATGTAAGAAATCAAATTCAGCAGGAAACATCGAGAACTGAAAGAATAGCTGATCCCGAGAGAACTAGCCTACAAGACCTAGACATTTCTACGACCCCTCCCTCTTCAATGATGGATTTATTACTGATGCTTCAAAAAACCCTGCAGGGGTTGTTGGAAGTTACAATGTTGAATAATGGGGTTCTGAAAACGCAAAAGCTTTATTTGAAAAAGAGTGAGGAGGAGTTGCAAGTAATCAGAGGTCAAATGCCACATATGATGAGACCAGTAGTAGATACCCAGCCTATAGAACAGAAAGAAAGCACAGAAACAGTAGGAACATTACATAATGTATATATATCTAAGTGCCCGATGCTGATAAAAAGAAGATGGGAAAACCCAAGACATAGCTTCACGAACTTTAGGGGTCATCATAAAAGGAAGTTACGTAGAAAGAGAGAAACAAAGGTAGAAACAATGCGAAAAACAAAGGAAAAGGAGAAAGAGGTCAAATTAAATACTCCCACACTGGAAATGTTATCTGCCAAGACCCCAAACGCTGAGAGTAAGAGGAAGGGCCCCAAAAATCAGGTAAAGAAACAGAGTAGTAAAAGCCTTAGAAAGGATCAATTAAAAACTAACTCCACAAAAACAAAACCCATAGTAAATTCAAACTATGTGGGACACAATATAAATCATCAGAACCAAAATAAAGAGAAAGCTGTCCCACAACGAGGTAACTTAGAAGCAAAAGGTAAAATGGGGGAAAACACTGAGCAGGTAGGTACAGAAGCCCCAAAGATAGGGGAAGAGGCGGGAAGCGACAAATGGCTGTACTTTGAACCTGAGCAAAACCAAAAAAAGGGAAAGAAAATAAGGAAGATTATACCTCTGAATAGGTCTCAAATCCTATTCTCATTCTCTAAATGCCCTGCCTGAGGGGAATAGGAACAAAAGATTTGAGACAAGTGGGTTTCATAAAAAATATAAGTGGAAAGGAGATTACAAGAGTACTAGTCTACTCCGACCTAGTAAAAATGGCAATTTGGAAAGCGGCTAGTGAGATACTCCAGGAAGGTATACGGCTAATCCCAGAGAAAGAACTAAAGGGAAATAGACAATTAGGAAGTAGTTTTCTAAAATGTCATGCAGGACTAGGAAAGAGACAGGTGAGGTTACTAGAGGAAAATGAGACTGGAGGATGTACTCTGAATGTAGTAGTCAATAACTCAGTAATGGATAACTCCTGGGATAATTGGAGCCAAAGAAGCAGCCCTGCAGGACCCTCTCAGAGATATAAGGATGTAATGGATGAAGATGGAGGTTTAAGTGAGGTGGAATAGGATGAAGGGGGGTCGCATAGCCTTAAATTCTTATCATGGAATATAAATGGCCTTGGAGATATAATAAAACAGGAATGTATAACTAAGCTAGCAAATGAAGTGGAAATTGTTTGCCTGCAAGAAACTTGGCTATGCGACGAAACCCCAACTTTCGATGGTTTCCTCCAACTCCATCGACCGGCCAAGAAAAAAAGATTCGGCCGCCCGGCAGGGGGATCATGACTTTATTGTCTACAAAAGTAACAAATAACGTGATCCCGCTAAAAGTAAAATGTAAATGGCTCCTGGCATGTAGACTATCTCTGTTGATTGTAGACATAAAATATGAAAATATAATCATTATAAATGTGTATATGCAATGGAAGAATGCTACTGAGTATGGAACTGAGCTGGTATATTTTAAAGATGATATAGATTCTTTATGTGAAAAGTATGACTCTGACATATTCTTTATTTTGGGGGATTTTAATCATAAATTGTACCCAAAGGAGGTAGACCTTTGGCATAGGGATATACTGGATGCATATGAAGTAAAACAAGCAATTTTTCCAGCATGTGAACTCTTAAAACAGGATAAAGATTTGGGAAATTATCTAGGGGCGAAGGGCCTTTTCTGCTTGAATGGCAGATTTGAAACAGATTGCCCAGCAGAGAAAACATTCAAAATAGGCTCACAAAATTGCCCAATAGATTATGCCTTTATGTCTGCCTGGAACTTCTCTCTTATAAGGGAATTTAAGATAGTTCAGAAAGAAGGCAGCGATCACTATCCCTTGCAGATGAAGATTCAAGGAGGTGCCCCGAAAGCCCGAGATAAAGTAATTTCACAACAAGTTGAATACCCCAAGAGAGTAACAACTAGATTAACGGAAGAGTACATAGAAAAACTAAGATCATTCCAACAAAAGGTAGCCTTGGGAGATATAGGGGGTCAAAATTTGGATTGGTATGAGGGAAAAATAGAGCAAGTGGTGCAATGCCTTCGAACTGAATTAGCAAAAGTTAAAACAAATCAGCAGTTAATCTCTGTTAGACAACCAAAATGGTTCACTGCAGATTGCCAAAAGAAAAAAAGAGAGATAAGGAAAGTAAAAAGAAGCATTAGGAAAAAGTATGATCTGAAGAGACAAAATCATCTTAACAAATTAAAAAGTGAGTATAAAAAGCTAATTACAAATGCAAAAAGGGTGTATAAAGATAAATGCTGGGAAAATTTACTGGAATCTATCGAATCAAAAAATATAAGACAGTTTTGGAAGCTGGTGAATGCAGCTGCCAATCACCCAGTGGGGAGAATGAACTGTGTCATAGTCGAGGCTGTATGGGAGAAGTACTTGAAGGAATTGTATAGCCCTCGCAGAGATCTAGAAGTGGAAGTGCCCCAGCCATGGCATAACTTAATGGAAGAATTAAAACCAGACTTCACAGAACAGAATGTAGAAAACACAATAATGAAATTAAAATTAACAAGAGCAGCAGGTCCAGACAACCTTCCAGTGATAATAATAAAGTCTCAGATGAAGTGGTGGGCGAGATTTTTTTCTCATATGTTCCTGGAAATTTTAGCGGTAGCGAAAATACCAAAGAATTGGAAGGGAGCAATAATAAGGCCAGTCCATAAAAAAGGCAATATGAATGCACCACAAAACTATAGGCTGATCAATCTACTAGATATAGGAGAAAAAGTATTTTCAAAAATAATTCTGAATAGACTAAAGGACTGGGTAGAGGAGTTTTCAATTGTACCAGTTGAACAGGGTGGCTTTAAAGAAGGCCACTCTACGGTTGATCACTGCTTTGCCTTGTGGGCAGTAGCACGCAAGTCAATAGAACAAAATGGTAAGCTGTGCTGCTGTTTTGTTGATTTTCGAGCAGCATTTTACTGAGTTGATCGAGAATGCCTCTGGGAAACCCTTGTAAATAAAAATATCCCTAAAAGCTTGCTTGCGATAATAAAAGAGCTACATAGCGGAAATTGGGCACAAGTAATTAGAGACACAGAAGGGGCATTGACGCCAAAAATAGCAATTGAGAATGGCCTTAGACAGGGCTGTGTGTTGGCCCCCATGCTATTTGCCATATTCCTAGCAGATCTACCAGCAACCCTAGAGGTTGAAAGAAGTGCTAGCCCGAGAATGGATGGAAATAAAGTGTCTTGTTTACTATACGCAGATGATCTGGTAATTTTGGACCAGACTGAAATAGGTCTCCAAAGAAAGCTAAATGCCTTTAGTGAATATTGTGAAAGGAAATTTTTAACGGTAAATATGGAAAAGACAAAAATGTTAAGTTTTGGGAAAAAGGATATTCGATTTAATTGGTTTTTAGGAGACCTGAAACTAGAAACGGTGAACGAATACCGCTACCTCGGGATGTGGTTTGACAGGTCTCTAAAGTGGCACACTCATATAGAGGCCCAGAAGGCGAAGGCCTTTACATCGATCTGTGGTTTGAAAAAATGTAACCGAGATTATGGAAACATGTCGCACAGACCGCTGCTAAAGGCCTTCAGCGCAATGATACCCCCACAAGTACTCTATGGAGCGGAAGTTCTCCATCTGAGTGGTAAATGTGATTGGGATTTAGAGGAAGGGAAATGCCTAAAAACATTAATGTCATTACCACATTCGGCAATGATCCAAGCAATAAGAACCGAGTTAGGTACAACTGCTTGGAGGGTACAGGCACAAATGGCTTTAATTAGATTCTGGAAACGCCTGGATATAGAGATAGGCCAGAAAGTATCCCAATGGTGTAGAAAAGAAATTCAAAATAGTAATCTAAAATGGGCTAAAGAGAACAGGAAGAAAATACGATTGGCCTGTAAAACTTAAAAGTGAAAATCTTTCAAGAATCCCTGTATGTAGAATTCATTAAAAGTGATCTTAGTAAGTATGGACAGGAAGTCTCTCGATGTGCAGATATGGAATATCTGGCAAAGAAAAAATCTGTGCAATTTATGAGAGATTCATGGTTAAATAAAAATTGGTTCCCTTACCTGGATATTCTACCAAACCATTGGTACAGACAGGAAATCCTAAGACTGAGAATTGGAATAAATCCCTGGTTGATAAATGAAGAATTAAAAATAAAAATGTTAGGCCATGAAGGGTATTGTAAATGTACTTTGGGAACAAAAGGTGATATATTACATATTTTGTTAGATTGTGCAACATTACTAGAGCAGCGTAAATTATGTCTCCGCCCATTGTTTCTAAAATATGGCATAAAGTTACGGACACAGGCGGTGGAGCTAATCACAGAAATGCCTAACCTCGAGATCGCGATCGCATTAGGGAACTATATGAATGTAATTAAAAGTTATCTAAAAGAGATGTAGCTGTAAATTCCAGAAATTTTAAACTGTTTTAAAATCTAAATAAGGCTAATATTAATCTTTTAAAAAATGGATGAATTGCACAATATTTAAATTGAGTTTTAAATTATGTATAATTTTTATAAATGCTCCAGCTGATTTGTATAGATAAGTTACTATTGCACTCCACTCCGAAAATGTATTAAGTCTTAACGCTGAGAAGGTATACATCTGTATTGTTGAACTGTCACTTTTAACTGTCAATTTTAACTTGTTATTACTGTTTAAAGACCAAGGTCTAAATAAACATTGTATTTATCGTATCGCCTCTCGGTAGGAATACGTTGAGTGCCACATTCTCCAGTGGGCCGGGTCCGTTGCCAAATTATATGCATTTTATTTTCCAAAGAGTCATAAGATGACAAAGAATCTTCGATGATCATTCTTTGTAAACTTGTTCGAGTTTTGTTTGCTTATAGTGCCATTTTGTAGCATTTTTAATATATGTAACTACAGTCTGTGGATAGTGGGAGCAGTTCAGGTCCACAGAGTATGGGTGACAGTCTGAAAACTCGGTCCATCTGCAATAAGGCTTGGCGTGCTGAATGATGACCAGGCAAGGCTTGGAAAGTCACGTGATAAGCTTGTGTTTGTGAAACATATTGTAATAGCTCTTAAAATATAAATTGTTAGGTAGTACATCATTGTAAACAGAAGTACATTTGGTGGAACCACACCCATGCACCCCTCTACCCACACTTATACATCCATCACACCACCAAACGTTATATGTCCATCCACCATTCTAGTTACATATATTCCGCATGAACTCATCTGTTTTTGCTTCGATTCCCAGACATTTATCCATCCCTCCACACACAAGCTAGTCCTATTGGCTTTATCATGAGTCACAATAAGAAGTTGAAAGCAGTTTGACCAGGAAGTAAATGGAGAAAATACTTCTTAAACAAAGTGGCATGGCTGCTAGGAGTATATGTGGGTTACAGAATTCATAATGGTCGGAGGCAAAATGAGGTGGTGTAAAAAATAACTCATGACGCTCAGAGGCAGATGGAGATGGTGACACTTTGTTATGGGCAGGTGAAGTTTGTTATCTGGTCTTTACTGTTGCAGAAGTGAGCGGGAATGGTTGTCTCACTGATTTTTTATTGAATAGCAGCTCCTATGTTGTGTGACTGCTCTGAGATAAATACAAATACAGTATGACTAGAGCAAAGTGGAGCTCGAGGAGACACTTTGTACACATTATTTGGCACTCAATTAGTGTTTTTGACGTATAAACTTATAAATATACCACTTACTACAACGTTTCAATTAAAAGGCATATTGTTGTGTTAGTCAAGGGAGGCATAGCGCAACATCTGCTACTGAATATTTTTGTCGGGTGAGTCTGACTCCATGTTATGGTTGGCAGTTCTGGTATGTTAGGATTTTTGTCTGTGACTGTGGTGCTTTTGTCCCAGCCTGGAGCATCTTCCTTGCAGTCTGTGCTAATAGATGTGTGGTGCGCTGGTGCTGTAGTTGTGTTTTTGCAATTTTGCGGTGTGATTGTATATGTGTTTGATCTATGCCCATCTCTAATTGATGCTGGTGTTACCAGCTCTTGTTCCCTGCTGCCCCTGTACTTATACACAGGCGTGCCCATATGCAAAGAAAAAAAACCTTTCCCTCTCTCCAATGTGCTACTCTGTACCACCCTTTACCTCTCTCAATATATCCTCTACCTCCACTCTGACTCATCCCAAATCTCATTCTACTAGTATCATCACAAAATAACCCTTTCTAGACTCTTTCCTCCTCTATCCCTTCAGGCTCACCCCAACCCTCATTTTATAACCCTTTCTAACTTCTTCCCTCATTTACCCCTCCTATGACTCCTCCAAATCTCTTTTACTACTATGATCTACCTAGTCCCTTTCTAGAGACTCTTCCCTCCTGCATCTCTCCTTTTTACTCATCCCAAACATCATCCTACTAGCATGATCTTCCAAATACACTTTCCAGACTCTTCCCTCTTCTATCCCTCCATTTTCCTATTCAATCCAACAAACAGAATCACATGTCCACCCCTTCAATTAACTCTTATTTCCTTATACCAATCCACCACTAATCCCTTTGGGTTCTGGAGTAGCGTACTACTCAGCAAAAGTGCTTTGACGCCTCGTCAGATGTAGTAAGTGCTGTATAAATACAATTACAATACAATGCAATAAACAGCTGTTCAGCATTCAGTCCAGACCCATCACACAACTATATTGTCTGCCCATAATTCCTGCCCTATTGTCCTACGTTCCTGTTGTCTTGAATCTAATTACCTGGACACAGTGAAATCTGCGGTATGAAGAAGTCACTTCACGCATCAGTAGGGTTTACTATCCTCACTTCATCGAAGACTCCCCCAATCTTCTTAGACTTCCTTAGGTCAACATGCACAGCAACGTGTACAGACTCAAGTAGCAAGCTACAACTGCTTCATCCAATCAACACAAACAGAGAAGCTTGCAGTGTTCTGCCACGACATTGACAGCAGAAATGTAAACATGAAAACACATTATAGGGTTTAGCCTTTAGCATGCCTAATCTAAGCAAGCTAGAGTTGGGCCTTTTATCATCTAGGAACAATTACGAAATAGATGCACTGCAAATATTTTTTGGGGATAATGTTTCTATTTTGAAGTATTAATTATTTTAATTCTGCAGCCTAAGAGTGATTAATATGGCTCTTCATCAATCGGATTCCTAACATTAAGAGGTGGAGTTCAGTCAGCCAAGGAAACACTGACACCGTGAAATTGATGAGCAACAAAGATGAGGCAAGATTCAAGATGCTTTTGCTACTTTATTTGAAGGCGATACAAGGGATACAATAATTAAGAGACTTCTAGTCAATATCAAGTGGTGTGTTGGCACAGAAAAGGAGGAGGATCCCTTGTGTAGAGAGGAAGGGGTGAGGGGCTGGCACGCAGTCTTTGCCCCGCCAGTGACTCCATTAGCTGAGATGCAGACCGTAGATGGTGCTCCCTAGAACGAGAAGAGGAAATCATGAACACCGTCTTTGTACAGCTAGAGAAATTCTGAAAATATCAAATACAATTGTAAAACTACCACTGCTCCAGCTGCTGCTAAAGTTACTACTCATAATAATACATTAACTGAATTGTCTACTCCTGCTTAAATATTAAACGAAAATGACAAACTTAAGATAACATTCAGCTAAAGCTCTGACCTAGAGCTCCTTAAAGCAGTGAGTGGTCACCATTGTAGATAGATCAGCGTGCTTCAGTGCCCCACCCTCTTGTTTCATGGACCAACAGGATGTGATCAGTTGAGGTCATACATGCTTATTTGACAAAAATACATCATTGCTTAATAAAACTCCACTCACTCCTACCAACTTTGGCATATTAATTCCAGTTATAGTTAGTGGAACTTAGTAAACTAAGAAATATGTACAACAGCCCAAAGAAATTGTTAAGAAGTTGCTGCCAGGGTCGCCAAATGTTGATGTTGCCAGATATCAAGGCTGTGCAGTATTGTTTCCACTTTCTGCTTCTTTGTTCTACCAACTTACACTTCCTGTCTCTTTATGTCACTTTTGTAGTTTATTTTGCATCCCTGTTTTTGCCCTATGTTATCAGTACACTCTTTCGCCTTCTGTCTCCCCTTCTGCCTTTTCCTATCTAACGTTGAGTCAAAGTCTGATTATAAAAGAAAGTCCTGGTCCCCGCAAGTAAGTGCAGTTTTCCTCTCCTCTTCTTTGGGCAATAGACCTGGAGACAGAGTTATTCTTCGACCCACAGAATGCTGATGCTTTTTTGCACTGAAAAGTTGGATTATCAAATTCTCAATGGTTTTTGTTTGGCAGACCTGAAGTCTTCATTTTTGCCACTTCTAGCTTTTTCACTACTGCCAATGGCTTTAGCAAGACCTATTTAATTTCAGAGGCCTATCCCAGGGACAGCCTTTAGCCTTGCTTGCTGTAGGATTTTGACCACCATAACAAACTGACAAAGTCAGAAGGTAATAACTTGGACTGGGATGACACGCTTGGGATATCTGACTTTACTCCATCGTGGCTAGCCTGAAATTGCACTGAGGTCCGGTTCAACAGTGAACAGTGATTTCTGATTTGTGCTTTACATTTTCTTGCCATTTTTTGCCTTGAAACTTTAAAAATGTATGTCTCTAGTCCGCCCATTAGATTTTAATTGGTTTGGTGTCATTTTTCCCATTACAATGTTCTTAATTTATAAAAAATGGTTGTGCAATTTCTACTGTGTTGTCTTTTGACTTTCTAAATATTTTGGTACTGCTAAATACTTTACACACTTTCCCTAAGTTAAGCCTATCTGTTCTGTGCCATAGGTACCAGAGTTGCGCCAAGGTTTAAAAAATTTGAACCGTATGTTTAAACTGATAGGATTTTAGGCTTATTACTTGAAAAGGACTAATTTCCCCCATAAATTATAACTGGTAGGTACAGACCAGAAAATTATGGATAGATTTCTCCATCAGAAAAAGTGGACCTGTCTTTAGAAGGGCTTATGTTTTATAGATAACTAAATAATCAGTGAAGGCACCTTAATGCCGCGTGATGTGGTCACTCTGTTTGAGGTAGATATGAGGCACTTCTTTCTTCATTTAGTGTAGGTGGTCTATAGAATGTCTTGAAAGACTAGATACAGGCTGTTCTTGTAGTCTGTGCTTGATGGCAAGAGGGACAGGACATCATGTATTTTACAAAAAGTCTGTTTTGTCTCAATTTCGTCATATAAAACAGCATTGATAGCTGCAGCTCTCTGTGGAGTCAGAGAGATGTCAAAGCTAAATACAGCACTCAAATTGAGAGAAAGAACCCAGTGAAAAATGTTCCGAACAGTGTTGAAGCTGAATTATCTGAACATTATTGGTTCAAATATAGAAATGAATGACAAAAGAACAGATTAATTAGCTCAATGTAAGAATGTAAATATTAATTATTTCCACAGAAACCCCACATTTGTAGACTAGCCTTTCATTAGATGTTAGTCTTCAAGGGTCCCTGAAAATGTATGTTTTTTTTCAAACCTGGATTTTTTTGTGTTATGTGTTTGCTGGCTACTGTATGCCTAATTCTCAATTGCTGGCCAATTAAAAATGCAGAGGAGAGGGATTGGTATGCATCAGTTTCAGAGTGGTCAGGGGAAGAGCAGGCAATAGATCAAAGGAAGATGGAAAACACCACAGAAAGGAAAATTATAATGCAAATTGAGTTTATAGACTAATGTTGGAAAGCACTCTTCATTTTCTTTGTAGTGGAGCTTCATGAAGGCCTGGGTGCTTGGAAAGGTTAACGAGGGGTCTCTAGCTTGAGCATGTGTTGCCCTTCCTAAAGTATGGAACACAGTTTGCAAATGGTGTTGACACATTTTCCACCTCTTTTCTTGACTGCTTTAGGTGATCTATCTTCACTAATGAGGTATGATGGAGTTGTCCTACTGAAGCTTACCACTTTCACTCCGGTTTGTCTCAAACAGGTAGACATGGCTTGATTCCTCCTGCAGATTTCAAATTCAGCAGACAGATGGCCAGATTCAGATATTGGTGGCAATCAAATAGAATTGCTTATATTGAAAGATCCACCTTTCCAGTCACCGCAGCCACTACTATTCCTCTGGATAAAGCAATACCACTGGTGGTTTCTCTAATTCTTTCTTCTACTAGCCGGCTCCACTGCAGGCACCTCATGTCTTCTCCCACATTGACAATTTGTTATCCATGTAATGATTCTGCGCATAAATGTTTTCTTGAGTTTTTATGAAGTTACGGCAGAAAAGAAGGAGGCACTGCAATGAATCTACTCAACTTTCATCACTCCTAGAACTATTGATTTGCTCCAGTCTAAGGATTGCAGCAAATTCAATTTCTGCTTCACTGTTTCATAAAAAGTAGTTACCTGGACTTGTTGAATTGTACTCCCCTCAAGAACTCCTCTAGGATTTCAAGCTACTCTTTCAATTAATATGGTAATGTTTAGTGATATGTCCATTTCCAAAGTCAAACAATGTGATCCCTGTGTTGAGTATCACTGATCCAAATTCACACACTTGTTAATGGCCTTGTTTCATGCCTTTGCATTGATTTTTGCTTTCAATGCTACGGTATTTGGTCTTTAATATTTCAGAGAGAGAGCAGCTGATCAAAGAATCTCTTTCCCACGAGGAAATATCAATGATAAGTAATAGGGAATGTTGAGACCACACCATGAGGTGTGCCCACCTTTGAAAAAAACGAATTTGCACTATTTGAAAAGAGATAGTCGATGAGATAGCACAGCTTGGACCGTGTTGACCGCATAATTATGGTTTCACTACATTTGTAACATAATTTGCACTTAATTTCCAACATTTGCAGATTTCAGTGCAAGTTTTAAATTGTGACAAAACAACACGTGTACTAAACACGCACTGAGTCCTTGTGCAGCTTTCATACTGATGCCTGTTAAATTCATGGCTCACCATTCATAGGAAAAGGCTGATCGTTTAATTGAATGTATTTGTATCTCTTTGTCAGTCAACTTATGTCAGTATATAGCAGATGTCATTGATGTCATCACCTCCGGCCTTTAGGTCATATGATAAACTTAGTAAGATGCTTTCTGAGAAGGAAAGGGGCATATATTTTGAAAGCACACAATTTCGGGAAATTGCAATCGTGTAATCTATTATCACTAGGATGTTTTGATTTCTGATTATAATTAATTCCTATGTTAATGTTTAGTGCTCTCTCACTAGGAAAATGGGGAAATTTCAGTACTTGGAATCTCATGTTTCTTGATAATTATCTTGTTTTTCTACAGAAATAAACATTTTTACCCCAGAACTTCAAGTCGGTACCACCCAAAAGCAATAGTGTATAGTTATCACAGGTTAAAAGCATTTTTTTGTACTGAATGCAGCTTTATTAGGAAAACACTAACTGGTGAATTGACTCCGGATGGTAATCAAGTAGTGAAATGTTCCCCCACAAATTGACCCACAAATAGAGGAATTCCTCTAGCGGCTCCTATTCAACATTACAAACTTCTTCCAAAAATAGGGAAATTACTCCTCTCCCCCCAAATGTAATTGAGGCCAAAAATAGGGGTATTAGAACTGAGAGGGCTTGTTCACAATGAAAGTCACCCAGCATCTAGAGAAACTGCTAAATTATTTATTGAATATGTTCATGTAATGGAGAATTTGCTTGGGCAATTACCTATCTGTTCTTAACTCTAAGGTGGGGGCAATTCAGCTAGCAGTTTCAACACTTTCAGGGCCATTTCTAGTATATTTATCACACCAATTACAAATCGAATGATTTTTCGTTGTCACACCCCTGCAAATCAGGGCCTGCTGTTGCTTGGATGGACACTGACACACAGTAAAGGTACTGGCATACAATAAAGTGATTTAACACAGTAATGAAACTGGAAGGCAGTAAGGGCTCTAACACACAGTTGGTTCTGGCACAGAATTGGTTTCCCTCAGCAACTACGTTTATACACACTGAAGACACTGTTACACAGTAAAAGTGATGGAGGTACTGAGTCATGAAAATAGAGACACAAAAGGATAATGCACACGCTTAATGCAATGCCATGCAATAAGGTTGTTAGCACACAACAAGGGCACCCACTAAGGGTGGGGATAGACTACACAGGGGTATTTAGAGAAGGGTGGTATTGGGACTTTTGTCAATAAAGTGAGGAAGACTCATGCACCTTACTGTTCATTCCTCCAGTTTTTAATAGTCGAAGAAGGCAGCCATGTAAACCGTAAACCAGCCATGTAATTAGCCGAATATAGCAATACGTAAAATGGCCGCAAGCCATTTGCAAAATGTAGGTTGGCCAGTTGATTGCCTTTGCTATACGCCACCTTGGAGGAAAAATGGCAATAGCCGTGATGCCGAATTCTAAATACGGCAGGCATGGTTACGGTAAGACCACCCCAGCTAAGTTACTAGAATAGCAAGATGTCAAAATCATAACGAGGCCTGATATAGTCTGGCCCACAGTAGGGCAGACAGTAAAGCCACAGACATAATGTAAGGGTGCTGATGCTTCGTGAGGGTGTTAACATACATTAATGTGCCCAGGCAGACTGCAATGCTTGGAAACGCTGTCAGGGTGCTGGCACATAGACTTTTTCGGGTACGCATTAATGGGCGCAGCCATAATGGAATGAGGAGCATTTTATGTTGCATTAGTAGTTTGGAAAACAATGAGTTATTCTAATGGTTATAGCACATGAGAGCTATTTAGTTTGCCAAAGCACACCAACATGTTGCCCTAGTGTAGTGCTTGTTCTTGTTATATTTGAAGGAAAGCAAACTCTAAAGAAGTGAAACAGTAGTCCATATTTTGAATGGCCCCTACTTTCTGGTGGTGCTACCAGACTTGGGGCCTGTTTATTAGTGGGTCGGTTAATTGCAACCAATGAGTAAACCCCTGTTTACCTAAAGGTCGGAATTACGAGTTTGAAGGTATTTAACGCATCCGACAATTATCGGAAGTGTTTAATAACTCAAACTTCATTAAATGTTAGTGGGTCAAACCTGCTGGAAGTTATCAGGGAAAAGCATGCAATATTTACTATATCATGTGGATTTTGCTGTGTTAAACCCTAAAATTCATACGTTATTCCCCACAGAGTCGTAATGGGTGTTATTTATCGCACCTGAGGAATAACGTACCCCGTGGTATCGTTATTTATCCGGTGCAATAAATGGGTCCTGATCTCGGATTAAGGCACCTAGTAAATACCAATAGCCATGGCACAGCATTTAGTAGATGTGGGAAAGACTCTCTGTTCAGAGTTTCTCACTTAGGAAACAATGATATTGTGTTATTACAGCATGCGCCACCTGATACCCGCAAAGTGCACATTTCGAAAATGATAGTTTTTTTCCTGCACTCATTTTGCAAGGTTTACCTGGACATTGATGTGTGTGGCAATTTCACATTCCTGATCTGGTCACAAACCTCTTTTTGCCCCCAATGAGAATCTGGTCTGTTTGAAATGAGGGACATTTTGTTGCAGAAGAGATGCATGGGTATGCGAGTTGCCAGAAACTTGTCAGATGCATGTATATGGACATACATGTGTTTAAACACTATTAACTGATAACATGTTGGAATCATAAGCAAACCTGAACAATATTGAATAAAATGAATAAAAAAAGTGTTCTTACCAGCAATTGGTGCTGTGTTATTTAACCTAAGAGGCTTTTTTTAGAGAGTCCATTCTTGTAAGCTTTTTGTTTACCACCAGTACGGCCTTTAGCTCCAAGCCCTAAATTGCCAAATCCACGGCTCTTTCCAGTTAATCCACCGCCACTAAGGAGTCCTCCAACAGATGGAACAAGGCCTCCTGGTGATAAATTTGCTGCAGATAATACATTTGTAATTCCTCCTACTTCGGTACCTGGCAACAATCCACCTACTCCAGCTATATCAAGTGATCCTGTTAGACCTTGTGTAATTTCAAGACCACCTGTTGGTGTTTCAAGGAGTCCTTCAGTATCAAGTTGGCCTGTTATTCCTCCCAGAATATTAAGAGAACCAAGAACTTCTGTCCCTCCTCCGACTACATCACCCAATGCTCCAAGAGCGGCTTCATTTCCCATTAGACTATTCGCAATTTCAAAAGGCACAGCAAGAGCTTCTCCAGCAATAGGTAAGTCTCCCAGTGCGCTGCTCGCCACATCAACAACTTCTCCAGCAAGATCAGTCACCACTTGAAGAGGTAAGCCTTCCAGTGCGCCGGTCGCCGCTCCAACAGCTCCTCCAACAACATCAGTCACCATGTCAAGAGGTAAGCCTTCCAGTGCGCCGGTCGCTGCTCCAACAGCTCCTCCAACAACATCAGTCACCATGTCAAGAGGTAAGGATCCCAGTACGCCGGTCGCCGCTCCAACAGCTCCTCCAACAGCATCAGTCACCATGTCAAGAGGTAAGGATCCCAGTACGCCGGTCGCCGCTCCAACAGCTCCTCCAACAGCATCAGTCACCATGTCAAGAGGTAAGGATCCCAGTACGCCGGTCGCCGCTCCAACAGCTCCTCCAACAACATCAGTCACCAAGTCAAGAGGTACGGCCGCCATTACACCATCCACAATTCCTGTTGCAGAAGCAAGCAGCCCACCCAGGGGCCCATCAGCCTGGAGGGGGAAGTGAAAGAGAGAAAAAAAATAGAGAAATAGAGGGAAAGGGAGAGATGGTTACATTATAGGCGAAAATTGACAGAAATGCAGCCTTTTCTGAAAGATCAACTGTACTGGGACCTATTGCACGTACAGTTCAGCGCTATCAAACGGAAAAATATAAGTCAAGACAGTGCCAGTTGAATTCGTACGCCCTGTCCACTGACTGTGCGACAATTATTTTCTACATTCTGCTGTTTGTAAATATGTCCTTCTACCTACATTATGTTTCGCTTTACTCAGACTTTCACTCAAACTTTCACTCAGATTTTCACTCAAAGCAGTTTGTCATGACTTGATGAATCTTTGTAAAAACGAATATATTTTTTTATAGATTTGCTTTTACCAGAAGTCCTGACACGATGCCGATAAATGGTCTAAGGAGATCAAGCTGAAAAGAGAAAGACACCCATTAAATACGGAGATGTACAGGGAGGGATACTGGCCCCCCCACTCATGCACAGGAATCACGGAAACGCGTAGTATTCATCTAGCATCATTGTTTGCCACATGCACAATGCTCATGACATTAGCAGGTCTCTCTTACCACCATTTTTATGAGTCCCTTCAGTATAGACATGATGAAATTCTCGCATTCTTCAGAACTAAGGTCATCAACTGATCTTTCGCCCTACAGCAGAAAAGGAAAGGGTAAATCACTTTCGTCCCCCAATCAGCTTCTATGTTATACATTTTGATTTGCAGTGCCTTTACCACTGCGATTGCAGATATAAATGTTCATATTTCGATTTTTGATGTATGATCATTTTATTGACATTTATCGTTTTGCTGGGATCGGCTGAGATCCACAGGCAACCAATGAGTGGCCTGGTGGAGGTTTCACGCAAAGGATTTGCGCTGGTGCAAATTTACCAAACGTGTCATAAACCGACGCAAGCGTTGACTTGGGTTTTACTGCCTTGCGCATTGGAAAGTTTGCTAAAAGTAATGGAAAGTAGCATTATATGCTACTTTACATCATGGGGACAGTCCGTGGGTGGACCATGGTCATTCGAAGGCTACCATCAATGGGTTTTTGATGCAAAGCCCATCTACTAACTTCTGTAGACCAGACACCAAAGCAATATGTCTCCTTATAGGTGCAAATGAGAAGTTTTACTTTCTCCAAAAATGTCTAACTTTGCATTTGTGCTGTACTATACAATACACTAACAAAGGTGTTATTCGTTTCAAACAAAATCCAATCATGGCATTGTGTACAGAAAGGCTAGCCTTCCAGTACAAAACCTATGCTAGACTTACGCGGACTCCTTTGTCCCATGGAGCAAAGGTGCCTGCGAGGCAAAAGGCAGCCTGAAAGTGCAGCAGCGCATGGAAAGAGAGAAGGAGCATTTTAGCCCAGTAAACGTTGTGCTGTCTTCCTCTCTCCCTCTCAATCAAATCAGTGCAACAACTTAGACTGTGACTGATTAGTAAATCATCCCTAGAGCCTACAACTGCTCAATATGATCTGTACACGAGGACTCTAATTTAAGCAAAAATATCCAGCTAGGTACCAGAACATTTGAGCAGGCACAGGAGAGCGCTGTCCACCTCTTTCTTAAAGCAAATGGGCTGTCTAGTTCACACTCACTAACTCAGAGACCCTCAGTAGCTTGGAGCTTGCATGAGCTACAGAAAACGCAGCTCGGATACATGGAGAGACAATGACTGCTGCATGTTTACAAGCTGTGCAAACTGCACCTCGTGCCTTACCTTTGAGGGTCTGAGAAAGTAGTAAATGTCTGCCCACGTGTTTACCATCTCCGAAGGGTGCTGATTTATGACTTACTGGAATTCACAGAATTTTCCTGAAATAAACTTGGAAGGCTGATTTCCATGCAAAATCCTGGGAAATCAATCAGTGGAGGGCCACAACTACTGAAGACACTGTGCTTCCTCCTAAAAGATCCGCGGACCTGCATTTGCCCAGTAATCCTGTACTGACTTGAGACTGTGCACCCCGAAGACTCAGGCAGCACCCACTGAACCACTTTAAGACCAGCATGTTAGTACTGCAAGCCTCCACATGTGGTTGGAATAGAGAAACTTCAATGTATTGACTCAAGCACAAAGGACTTGACACAACTTCTGCCCACCTCAGTACTGAGGGTAAGCACAAGCAAAATGATGGCACATTTGAACCTATGGGAAATGTACCCTGCGCCTGTGCCTAAATCATGCCTCTACAACAGGCTATTTGGGTTTCTCACTGTTAGGGTCACCCGAGAGCACTGGAAAAGGGGGGTATAGAATCCATGAGGGGAATCATAATCAAAACCAGTGGGCGCTTAAGCTGATCCACAAATGTAACACCCCAGTGATGCAACACAAAGAAGTGCAAATTATTTTTTATGGTGCAAAAGCAAATACCAACAGTTTGGTGGCTGTCGCTTTTCATCACCTTACTTCACTTTGCAATGGTGCAAAGTGTTACTACATTTAGGCAATGGTGTTTGTTTGTTGATTGCTTGCCCTCATACTATCTCCCTGAGAAGACCATTACAGGTCTCTCTCGTTACCTTGAAAGTTAAGTGCAGAAGAGTTCTCTTTGCAGTTTGCTGAACCATGGCATGAGGGTCCTGTGGAAACCATTGCTAATCAACCTCTGCAGTTGGGAGTCAGTGGCTCTTGTCTCCCCTGTGGCCTCCTGAAAGATGTTTGATATTAGCCAATCACAGGAGTCGGCAAACAGCGACATGCCATCTACGCTTAGCTCAGTCTCACAATCTGGTGATTCCCAGATTCAAGAAAAGCTCCTGCGGCGGCAGAAACTTTCTGGTCGGTACGACCAGACTCTGGAACTCTCTACCCCAGAGGTTAAAAGACAAAACACACTTGTTGGCTTTCAGGAAAGCGTTAAAAACATGGCTGTTCAATCTCTCACTCTGAAATAAGATCTTATGGCTTATTTTACCTGATGAGCTAGCGCCTTGACCCCTTCGGGTAATTGTATCACGCTATCTAAATCTCTTTTTCATTTCGTTAATTAAAATCAATAGACATGTCATTCTGCAACCTCCTGGAAATGCACATCTTGTGACGTGAACCTATGATACATGGATCACACCGCCAAATTACAGACAGGTTGGTTCACAATTTGCACCTATTATTTGCAGCCTGTCTGTTAATATGTGAGACTACTGTTCCAAGCATGACTCCCCTAAACACAAATAAGGGTATTGAGTATTTATGGACTTCAAACTCTGACACGTGAAGCTAGTAAATCAGTTAACGAAAGAACCTGCTAGAGCAAACAATTCTTTCTTTAAATATTTCATTGTCTAGCTTTCCTGCAAAGAGGTAAAGGTACAATCACAGTAGAGCGTTGCAGTCCCGACCTTGCCAATTGACCATACTTTGTATCTCCTTAATCTTCACATCCAGAATCACATTTTAGCAATTCAGATGCAGGCGCGGCTGGCACAGGTAAAAGTGGTGGGGCGGGGTAGGGGGTGAAGTCGACAGATGACAGGATAGGTAACATTTAACAAACAAATTAATAAAACCTCTTACCTCCACATCGCCCCACCACTCTTCCCTATGCCTGCCACGCAGGTCAGATTGGCGATCTATGCACCGGTTGATGTTGTCCAGACATATAACTTTTAAACAAATGTGAATTCACATCGAGAACCCAGGATACTAGCCCAGTGTCGTTCCAGAAGGCCGAGGTCTGAGACTAAATTCCTGCAAAAGTAAAATTAACTGACAACTAACTTCATGGGAGACAAATTTAGGACTAGTTTCGATTTAGTCATTAAAAGAATTGAAAATATATATTTTTTCAAACACATAAAAAAACAGGTGTAAATTTCAAAGTGTTGTTAAAGATATGCTTTAGGCGCATGTTTCCGTCCAAACATAGCCCTAGACAGGACCAGAAACGCCTTTATGAACAATGAGGGTTGTAAGTGACATTACAATATCTTCACTGTCGAGGTAAACTGGGAAGGATTTGTGAAGCAGTGAAATCCCATAGGCTTTGCAAATATGGGAGAGGATCCACAAAAACAAATGACTCCATAAACATATACAAGGTTCACCAAATGATCAAGAACTATGTAAAGTGGCCTGTGCCAGTGTAAAATATCTATCAACAGACTCCATAACATGTTATGCATTAACTTTTAGTATTTGAGGGTCAGCTAGCTGCTTTTTACTCCATACCTTCAAATCCGTCCCTAGCCCACAAAATTGCCACCTTACTCAGTGATAAAGCAGAACAAGAGGAAATCCATTTTGTCAGCAGAAATTTTAGAAGTTCACATTACCGAAATAATGTCTTGCATCTCTTCAATGGTGACATCAGATACACCCTGTAAAAGAGTTAAGAAATTTCTGAATTACATTTCATGCCACCATTATGACCAGAGTTGTTCTTGTCCGTAGATAAATGTGAACATTCTCCATAGACTGCTACTTCTAAAAATGCAAGAGAACTGAGGCAAATATACTGTGCCATATCCAAATTGCCCTTAAAGAGGAATCAGCCATTTTAGAAGCATGCCAATATTCTTACAGTTCAGACACCTTCAAATATAACACACATAACCATGCTAGCACATTAACTAAATAACGTACTTTGGCACTTTGATGTCCTGGAGTGAAGGAGTGGGCCATCATAGTCTTCATGTTTTACCAAAAGGCTGATACATTTGAAAACATTGCGACTCAGTCTATACCTTTGCTACACTTATGTAAGAGACAGCAACCAACCAAGGAATAATTGGGTTTTAATTTAAATATTTTGGGAACTTAACTCATCCATCTTGTTTCCCAAAATAAGTTTAGACAGTTACAATCTAGGTTTCATCTTATTCAATAAAAAATAGCAAAAAGAGAGTCAATCATTTGAACTAGGGATACTCACATGTATCATAGAGATACTACGAAGGACAGTCAGGCCTACATAATTTTAATTTTATTTTTAAACAACCCCATCATGAAAGAAATAAATGATTCTTGTTTTCAGATGTATGTAACATTTAATTTTAGCTGTATCTCTACACCTGAACATGTTTGTTGGATTCCAAAGAAACCAAAAGAGTCCATTATTAATTTTGAACAATATTTATTTAAAAGAAGGAATTTGGATTTCTGAAAGTTAACCTTATAGCCTGAGATATCAGTGAATAAAGCACCTTTCCAGAAGAAGACAGAATTTATTTTTTGTTTCTCGTGCTGGAGGCATTTTCGTATTCATCTCTTTGTGGGGTATTTTCCAAGGCTATATATCTGCCACACCCTTGTCACCTCTAAAAGCCAGCACTGCGTTCAGCATCTTCCATCACACTAATTTCGATATGACTCGGGTTTATTTGTTTTTCCACCATCTTCTCATTCACTCCATCCAAATTCTATTTGTGGTGATGCCAGCACGTGTCATTGGAAGTTATATAACACTTGGACATCTAATATTAAATAATTTTTCAAGCTACAAAAACAAATTGACATGGTAGTATTGTCAAGTCTTGATCACTGTTCCCTTCTTATCTAAGGTTTTTCAGTGTATACTCAATCACAACTCCAGTTGACATTTCCTGTGGCTATATTTTCCCTTGAGTTTAGTCCTACCTTCTGCAAACATTTCAACTCTCCTCATTTCTATCCATAGAGTCCCTTTTGACTTCCATTTTAAATGTAATTTGCTAGTAGGCTATTTAAGAGTGGTAATGTTATTGCCTCTTTTCTATAGATTTATTATTTGTTATTATCCCTTCTTCTGAGTACTGCCTCTTGGATCCTCCTTTTTATTCCTTACACTCCCAGTTCCTTTGTTTTACACAAATAACCCTAAAAGTTAGAAATGTCTATGTCTTTGTCCAATCTATGCTACTTACTTTTTTTCATTTAAATCAGTCATCTTGTGAATGCTTTAATTTATTCTGATTGTAAATGTATTTATTTTACTCCTTTGTTTCTTTTTGCTTCTTACATTTATATGGATAATTTACAATTATGCTACTAATAGAACATAATTATTCTTTTGTTAAGCGGTTTAGAAAATGTGCTTTATAAATTCTGTTAAATCAGGTGCAAAGGGCATGTAATTAGTATGTATGGTAATGTCAACATTCCGCTCTGGTATGCTTTCTAAATAGGCCACAAGTGTGTGTATTAGAAAAGGGTAGGTACTGATATGGTTTTATTGAAAAACCACCAACTGCAGTCATTTCAGGACATTTACTAGAAAATGTCCAAAATATGTACTGTTGACTTGATTCTCAAACTGCATCTAGTAGTGCATACATTAGTACTACAGTAGTACTACTTACTTGCTAAGAAATGTAATTTACAAAGCTATGGGTGACAATCTCTCCTATCTTTTCAATGGGTTGATGCTCATACGTTTAGGTTACCTACTTAGTAGCAAATGTGTGGAAGTGGCTGGAAAATGGGGAATACCTTCTTCTAAAAAGGAAGGATTTTAGTGAGGATTAAGAAGGAGTTTAGGAAGGGCAAACAGGGTTTTTAGGGAGGGAACAATTCCCACCCACAAAATAAGCAGCCACTCCTTTTCAGAAAGCGCACTTCTAAAGTTACTATGGCACAACAGTATCCAGCTCAGACCTTGAGAAAGTCCAGCAGCACACATGGTCACTCTCAGGTAGTATAAAACCCTGCCATAGAAGACACTGGAGGCAGGGACTTTAAATAGAACCCAATAGGAAATAATATTTAAATAAATACATTTATGAATAAATAATTAATGTTAAAAACATCTAAATGAAAAATAAATATAATTTCAGATACACTATTTCATTAACTTTTTATATTTAAAAAGAGTAACTTTCATTTTGAAGACATTTAAAAAAAAATCTAAATTCATTCTATGCATAACCTTTTTAAAATTTCAATACCCAATAAATAAACTTAAACCTTTTTTATAGGAGGGTGTTTTTTAAAATATAACTTTAAAAACGTTTTAATGTTATTTAATATACTTCAAAGTGGTAAATATGTAAGTTAAAAATAAATTACTAGAGATGTACATTTTTATTTTGTCCTACATTTAATATAAATAAATAAAAATGATTTTGCATTAATATTTAACATGAAATATTTGTACTCTTTTTGTCATGTAAGTCTTCTCTTTGTAGTACATTTACAGATGGAAATGGTGATTACCAAAAGTATATAAGTATATACTAGTAAGTTTAAGAGTACATTAATATGTGTAGATTTACTTGTGTAAATTGACCTTTGTGAATAATTCTTCTTAGAGTGCTGAAAAAACTCAATTTGCATGAAGGATGAAATGTTTTTGTGGGAATAATATCACTAACAACAATATTTGCCAACATATACATTTTTTCACAGTTCGTAAGCTTTGAAATGTGAACGTCTTTGAACTTCGCACAACTATGCATTTGTAATTTTAATTGTGTACACTTCTAAAATACATTTTAAAATGTATATAATTAATTCCTTATTTTTTCTGCTGAGTTGCCTGATCTTTTGCATGCATTGTTTTCTTTTCAAAGGCGAAAGCAACCAAGAGTGTCTTACAGTGCACTTCGGGAGGACTTTGTGCACTACACAAAAACCCAACCTTAAACTTAAAGCCTGGTCTTTGATCCTATGACTAGGTTTCTATTAATGCAAATCTCTCTGATTAGCTAGTTGGGTTGTAGAAATCAGTCACAAGTTAGGCATAGCTCTAGTGATCTACGAAAGGCAACATCTTGACATCCCTACTCATTACTAGTTCAATTATAAATTGTGCAACTGGTATCAAAGTTCAGGTTGGTGCTCAGCCTCATATCGGAAATCTTCTTACCATTTCACAAAGGATTTCTTCCATGGAGCAGCCAAGCTTCTCAGCCATTTCACCCTAAAAGAGATATCATCAAAAATTGTATTTTAAGGCAGCTGCTGGTCTTTGTCAAACATGCACTGAAGTCTCATCTGCTAGTTAGTGATTATGACTTTGATAATGCATTGCATATCCATATCACATCGAAGCTCCATCAGGATCATAAAGTCCGTCAACTTTTGGTTCATCAAACACAGGCCATCTAGGTCTGTGGTGAAATATGTGTCTGCATGTGCTAATGGATGAATGAGATGATAAGTGTGCATGCAAAGTACTATCATCTCAATTATTCTGGTGAAGACCTTCACCCAACCCCCTACAGACAGCCACTGCCATGGCTTGCATGACCTTTGGATTAGCCACAGTGCCAACCATTCATCCATGGTCAACCTACAACAGACATTCATGACCCCTTTTTTCCCTAAATGTTTTTCAGATCCTTTGGGACTCTCTGGGGAACTAGTGCAGACCCCGCACTCCCTTGAAACTCGGTAACTCAGACCATTGTTTTAAGAATTTGGCTCTAGCTGGGTCCACCTTGGACCCTTCCACAAGGTCCAGCGCATGCGGGTACCCTTACCCTGCCCCATAGACATTATTTGTTTAATAATTTTTAATACACTAGGACCCAGTCCTCATGTCCTGAAATAATGGTCGTTTCTCCTTGTTGCAGCCAGCAAAGTGAGAGCGAAACAGCCAATGGGAAAAGAGAATCCTTCGGCCAATCAGATTACTCTATTATTTGCATGCTTGCAGGACTCTTTCAAGATTCCAGCGAACCCATCTGTTCAGATAAAGATATATTTAATTGTTAATTTTGAAAACTACTGAACACATTTACACTGAATCACTAAAAGCACACTTTCTCCATAAAGATTTAGCTTTCTGCCAAATTTCATGTCATTCCTTTTATATGTTTTGGGAAAAAGTGCTGCTCAATAATCTCTATGGCAATTGCCTGTAGAAATTGCATTTGTGGGGCCCCTCTGTTCTTGGCCCCTGCTTGACCGATCACCCCAGAACTTTTAAGGAACGAGCTTAAATTGATCAACTTCTTTTTGGAAAGTTTAGTGAAGATTTGTCAAACGATTCACAAATTATTAGCAAACCAGAAAACAATCCTCCTATGGTAACTATGTCCTAACTATAACTATGGTGTGATGACTGCCACTGTATAATGCACACACACACACAAATATGTTCTGTACATATATCCAGAATAAAAGTCACTTCTTACCACAATATGGAAGATGTCACTAAAAGTGCACTTCATTTTAAAATCTCTATCTGGTCCTTCTTCACACTCCTGGAAGAAAAAGACAAAAGAGTACAAAAAAATAATGTAATACCAAAGTGAAGTTGCCTTTAAAAATAAAAAGTGTATTCACACTTTGGAGTGGACCGATGGGGTTAAGTGCTTGATATTCAGCTGAATTTTCGTATATATCTCTAAACATAAAGACACGCTTACTTTCAAGTGCTTCAATTTTGACATGTCAGTTCAAGGGGCTTATACAAAGTGATAACAAATTATTTATGCTGCATGATTATGATTTTGTTACAGATGAATTATGAATTTAAAAAAGGCATTTTGTTATCTGCGTATGTTACTATTTCATCTTAATCACATTATGCCTGAAGAACTTGTGCTCATTGCTGTGTAATGTTCAAGTGATAGTGGACCTTTATAAGTAAATACATTTTTGTGAGTGTACATGCCTGTTGCGCCCCCAGGCCATATTGTGTAATATGACCCCCGATGTTTAATGGACAGAGAAGATGTGAAGGTGTGCAGTGGTAGTACTGGAAGGAAGGAGACAGGGGGAGTGCATACTGGTGGCTGTTCCCCAGTATTATTTGGGACAGGGGTGGGGTAGAAGTGCTACTTTATTGATTGTTTTTCTGATTTATGCAGCAAAGGTCAATGGCCATTTCAAATGCAGGAAGGAGACCAATGATATTCTTTCGGGAAGTGTTTCAGTGCAGCAAGAAATTAAAGGGGATGTTTGGAATCTGATCACTGAACATGGGGGTCAGGCAAGGATTTAAGTAGGACGAGTCCTGCCAGTGCTCAGCACCGGCAGTTCTAAAAAGCAGGTGCTGAGATGGGTTCCTGTCAGGCTTTCCATTTTTGTTCTCATTCTCGGGATGAAAAAAAAAATCACAACTCTGCAGCAGTACCACCTTTCACTGCCTTTGATGAAACTTCAAAGAGACTCGTTCTATTTCTTTCATAGTCTCCTCATTTCAGAACTGTTGCATTTTTAATATACTCAATAATGAAGTCATGGTTGTTGCTTATTTATCTTATGCAATTAACAACCATTGACAAAGCCAATAGTCCTGGTTTGTCACTTGTTGTATTATATACCTGGAAGTGTTCACAGAAGCAGAAAAATACCAGTCGGAGGGCACAAAATGCTAAGCACAGATTTTCAGCTTCCTTGTTTCTAAGCCACACTCTTAATGACATTGGCTACCCCCCTTTGAGGGACGTCCCAGTTTTTTCATCCCACTTAAAGCCCTGGGGTCAGTTGTTTGCAATTAGGTGCTGCTGAGGTGATATGACATGTAGGACATTTAATGTATATTGTCACTCTAAGAACAAGTAATAATTTTACTATGTACTGTTTTCATGCCTTCCAAATTTACTTAAATGCATAGCTAACACTGGGAACTTTCTCTCATGAAAATTAATAAGCAATTAGCATCTCACTACCATTCCTGGATACCCTTCTTCGCATGGTGCTTTCTGCCTGTGGAGCTTAGACAACCTGATTCACAAAGCTATTCTCAATTCTAAGTTATCATTTATAAGAGCTAATGGTGTGGTTTAAAAGTGCAAGGAATTCACAAAATACATTTATAAATCTTTTTTATCTGCATACAATATTATGTATAGATAAGTCATACTTCAGGTTTCTGGAGTGGTCAATCTAGGGTCGGGATATACTGGAATAATTGTTAATGCCCATAGAGTTTGTGGGTAACTATTCACCAGCTATTCCCACCTCAGGAACTTTGCTCCTTTCAAGGCCGGGAATAAATCCCTATCCAGAGTGGCAAATGGAAGCACATACAGCAAAATTGTAGTGAGTGAAGGGGAAAGGTCTTCACAAGGAATTACATTTTCGCAGTGAAGTAAAAAGGTGCAATTGAAACAATCTGACTGCATTGCATAAGTTGCATAAGTTGCAATTGGAGACTGTCACCAGTATATCACACAGAAAGCAATTGTTCAGGAATACTAAGGGATGCATGCATCTGTCACTTGTTCCCTGATGCATTTTGTAAACCATTGCAAATACCTTATAGTGGTAAGCATGCACCAATGAAAGGATGTAAACCTGAGGGTGCAGATGTACATATATATTTGTAAAACAGCTCATTAGGTTTGTACATTATGTAGTTCTGGATATTTTCAGGTACTACAGATAGACCTCTAAGATCCATTCCATTCATTAGAACACAATATGCTCCCCCCCCCCCTCTACTTCCAATACTACAACCATGGGCTATTCACTGTACCTACATAGTAGGTGCATGAGGAATTTCCACATTGATCCAGAGCTTAGAGTCTAACATATTGTCTGTTGAACATTACCGTAGCCTCCTGATATCTGCACATCAAGTGATCTGTCATACGTGTGTAGAAATAAACGTCTTCTTCCTGATAGAGAGGAGGAGAAGCAGACCAGTGCTCATTAAAGGAGGAAAGACCTTAAAGGGTAGTTTTAATACTGCAGTATTACAAGTCCCACTTCACCTGCCACACCACACCCAGCCCACGACCAGCCCCACCCCAAAAAGACCACAGACACCACCTGAACAAAAACTCCACTTTTAAAGCACCTGCTCAACACACGCTCACTATGCATGCATTCCACCAAATTATGGAACCTCATTGCCACCCTCACACCTGACATCGTCTTCTTCACTGAGACCAGGCTCAACCCAACCCACATCCGCACCAGACATTGTCACAGCGATCCCAGACAGATGTAAAATCATTCACCAAGACCACACCAACAAGCCAGGAGGAGGAACAGCCATCATTCACATAGAGAATACAATGCACCACCACCGACAACACCACCACCTCCATGAAACATCTCAACTTCAAGCTCCACACGGACTGGACTATGACAATGCCCTCTATGTAGGAATTGCCGCACACCTTCTACAGCAACTTCAGGCCATACAGAACACCAGAGCCAGACTCCTCCTGTGCCTTGCTCGACGAACCAACATTACACCCCACCTCAGGCAACTCCACTGGTTCCCCATACAGAAGAGATGTCAATTCAAGCTGCTGAACCACACGTACAAGGCCCTACATAACCAAGGACCCGCCTACATTAACCACTGCCTCAACACCAACCGGCAAGAAAACTAGGCCTGCCTCCCTTTTACTTGCCCATACACCCCACTTCTACTGAAGCAGAAGTGGAGGACGCTCCTTCTCCCACAATGCAGCAAAGACCTGGAACAGCCTCCCCAAGCAACTCTGAACCATCACCTCACTTCCGAATGGCCCTCAAGTCCTGGCTGTTTGAATAAGGCTCCGGGACCTGCAAGTGCCTGGATACCCTATCAGGTGATTAGCCGCACTTTATAAATCCTGATTGATTGATTGATTGGCTATAACACACTCATGATATGGTTAACAGGACATCCACCATGTTTGCAATGGAGTATCATGTGCATCAAACTCTAAATAATGCCATTTGTCTTGATGAGGCAACTCTATCTTCTTGCTACATTTCTGCTTTTCTTCCCTTATGTAGAAAGCAGCTAGTCGAGGATTCTCAGATACATTTCAAGTAATTTGTATAAAACGTTTTAAGCCCAAGAATTAGGAGGCTGCTGTTATGTTCAGTTTCACGGACACATGGACAGTGTCAGTGAGTAAATCACAGATCAAAGGCAAAAAGAGAATTGCAAAAGAGCTAAACATTTACGAATATTATGTTGGATAAATACATATTTACCATAAGTTGAAAAATTGAAGTTAAAATATTGTGAAAATCTTATTTTTCAGAGAGAAATTGTCAGTCAGTACATAGATGCTCCTGCAGCTGTTCTCAGTCTCTCTCTTGGATAATGTGCATTATCTTGTGTTAGAGCATTTATTTTGTTATGCTACACACTTTTACTCATTTGTGCCTGGTCTCTGCGAGATGGCTGTATATTGGGAAATGACTATAACCCCAGCACTTTTTACTCCGCCTTGCCCTATGAGTGGGCACTTAGAGACATTATCTGTGGGTTCTTTTTCAGTGGGTGTTGGGCTTTTCTGGTGAATAATAGCGATCCTTGGATGTTTGGGAAAGTATGGCTATGTATGGTTCTTTGGAACCACATATTGATAGGATGTTGTAGTCCCACACATCCACTGAGATGGCAAAACCTCAACTCTTAAGACATTGGCTTAAGTTCATGTGACTTTAAAATACCTACACAATATGAAAGAATGGGTGGAGGGAAATGAAAAGAGGCCAGTGGTTCCAGAGGAAGTTACAGCACAAATTGCTATGCAAAGTTTGGAGCAGCAAGAGATGTCTGGCATATTCATTGATCGCTTGAGGTTATGGAAAGCAGGCAGAACTATTATTTTCTTCGGATTCAGGTTGCTCCAGAAGGATTTAAAGAAATGAACATGAGGGGTTCTGTGGTGTGCTTATCCCAGTAGGCTATTTCAGAGCATGTAGAGTGGGAGTGTTACAACTATATTAAGATATCCAACTGGTTCCTATTTAAGGCTCTTAGGTCCAGTGAAACTATAGCTTAGCCAAACATCATTTTGATCGGTGCAGGTTGTTGTTTACCAAGCGAGCTAGTTTAGTCCTGTTCTTGTGGGGCAAAGGTAATGACAACTGATATGGTCATCTTTTGTCCAGTCTAATTTCTTTTGTGCTTTCATTGAATGCTGGTAGTGGCTCAGATCAAGATGTGCAATATTATTTGCAAGAATCTTTTTTATTTTATTTTTGAGTTAGACATTACAACATGTCATGGTAAATCTGTTACATAATTATGTATTTCACCAGAAAAAAATAACTGTTCTAGAGTTACAAATTGCCCTCTGCATTAATAGGAGTGCACATTTAGGTCTATAGGGATTCACACATATGGGTTCCATCTATAATTGACATTCCTTACCCACTGAAAAGGCAATCCCATGTCTTTTGGTGATATTGAGTACACTGGGTCAGGTACATTTCAAATGGGCCCCAGATATCCCTGGTCTAGCCACTTCCAAGCGCAGGTCTGGATATGTGCCAGCATTTAGGTTGCACTATATCACACTCTTTAGCAACCTTTTTGCTGTCAGAGGGGCATTTTAGCCAATGTAATGATACAGGCAGTATCATTGGTGTTTAGTACGTATTTTGTAAACATTTAAAGTGTTGCATTTAATGCTGGTGTTCATGGATACTGTGCCTGGAGCAACAGTATGCCCATTTTTTTCCTCACAATTGAACCTCCAGGTCTGTCTCCTAATAACAGGTGGCAAGTGCCCTCTTCCTCTGATGACCAGTCTCCATCTTGTGGAGTTTGACCATCCATCCATTGCTATATTGAAGTCTCACGACTTTTGTTAACACCAGAAATTTGGGCGGTCCATCATTCTGAAATACATGACTATATCAAGTGGGCCGGTAGTCCCTACATATTTGAAATTCTCTGGGGAGATACATTTCTTGTTCTGAAACATGTGTCCTATGCAGGTCAGGCCATTTTTCACTTTTAACGACTAGTTCAGAAATTTGGGGGAATGTGGGGATATCCAGAATCCTGGCCCCAAATATAAAATAGCTGCATGAGACCAGCTGGCATTCTTAAGGTGTACCAGGCCATACAGATGGAGTCTACAGTGTATATTTGATATTTGGTGTATGGTATACACTTGAACAATGCTGTCTATAGAATCCTTTATTGTCCAGATCTGTTTTGGCAATAATGTGTGCCATAAGAGGTCACAGGAGGAAGTATTAAAATGCAACATAGGCTTTGGTGGCAAGATAGCATTCAGGATCAGGTACACTGAGTCTCTCTCATATGGCAGAGCAAGTGCCCATGTCTACCTTTAGCCATGACGCTTTAGCAAGTACCAGATGGAAGAGTTTGAGGGGTGCCAAAGTCTGGGGATGGGGCTGGGCGTTTCATCAGTGCCAGACAGAGATAATCTCTCTGATGGCTGGTGTATGCATCTTCATTAGCATACACCAGACAGAATCACAATCTGTCTTAGATTCTTGTTGGATGGCAATTTTTACTATAGCAAGATTCACTCTTGACATAATAAAAACTGGCAGGAAAACTAGGAGGGTGTAACCGTGGAGTCAATAAGGAGGCTTTGCCACTGTCTTTGTCTAGGCTTGTGTTGTGTCTATCAAGAGATTAGTTTGTGTTATTCAGTCACACCAAAAACGGTGTCAGTTTTTCCAAATAATCCATGCTTGGCCTCTTTTCATCTCTAAATTTAGCGCTCTTAAATCCTCTTGATTCCTGGAGTTAAGATAGGGAAGCCCAACACAGTTTTATAGTCTCCATCTGATCTAAACACAAATGTCTACATGTACTGATGTTTTTAGTATGCTATTAGTGATCAAGAGACACATACTAAGCTGGTCAAGGCAGACTACCCAATTTCAGACTACTCAGCCTATTTTTTTTCTTACAAATAAGAGCCAAATAAGAACAAACAAGAGCCAAATAAGGATGATATCCATAGGGCTGAGACCTGGAGGAGTCATTGTGGGACAATAAAGGGGGAATTGGAAAGAAGATGGTGAAAAATTGGGAATACACAGTTTGGCAGGGGTTTCAGTGGATTCGGATTGGATTTGCAATTTGAAATGTATGGTTTCAATGGATAGATCTGGTATCTAAATTAGAACACAAAAGGGTTAAATATAGCACAGGAGGATATCATTAGCAATCAAATATTATACAACAATTTATTAGAAGTTGTATGCATATTTTGAAGAAAGTTCAAGAATTTTGTCAGCAACAAGGTCACGTTACTGTAAAATTCAACACAGAGTGTGACTATACTTGTCAGAAGCAGCACATGAAAAATTGGGCAAGTTTAGTGGATGACCAGAGAGGCTGATTGATAGTGAGGGTAGTACAAGGGCCAGTACAGATGATGGTTTGCTGAGAATATGGGGAAATTGTGAATGGTCCTTGGATGCTTCAGAATCAGATACTCGTGTTGGTGGGCTGGTTAATGGCAAGGCCACATATTATCTGTGGAATTTCAACTTATTTATGATCCCCTCCTTCTTGGTGCTAACTGAAGGTTCAGAGTTAGAATGGTTATTTTCAAATCATGACAGAGGATATAAAAGGGGATCTCTGGTTACTGGATATTTCGTCACTCTGGTATGGTGTACAAGTGGAGCACACGTATTGCTCTGTGCCACATCAATATGACATTTTCCGCTTTTTATACTTTTATTGCATGCACATTTGGATTTTTATCTGTTGGTTATAGTCAACTACAACCAAGTCAATTAGTTACAATTTGTCACCAAGAATATCAGCTGATCTACCGGATGTTTGTTCACCCCATTTTTTTTAGGAAAAAACTATTTACATGATCAGGAGTGTTAAATTTCTACAGCGTAGTTTAGCCTCCTAGGATATTGTATGGGATACATTCACAGCAGTAATAGTAGCTGCATGCTAGGCATAGGAGGGCAAAGGAGGAGGTATGGAACCTGAAAGAACATAGATTACATTACTAGAGCTCCAAATCCTGCACACTAAAGCAGTGAAAATTGTGGACTGCTGAGTAGGAGAGGTTACAAACAGAAGGTGTGGTTCCAACTACACCCTCAAATTCCATTTGAAAAATGTGGCCTTATAATAAATGGTATATGGTTATAGCTAAGCTAACCTTGGGAAGAGTACTGTTTGTTCAAATAATTGAACACAATTTGCAGAGCGGTATCACAGCTGTAAAAACTGGGCTGGTGAACTGGATTCAGGGAGCAGAAGATAGTGTTTTCGTTTTCAGGTAGCATTATAAACATCTATACAGTCAAGATGAGGGTGGAGCGTAGTCCTGGCAAGGACTGGAACATTGGTCTTTGCCAGGGCTCATGTCAAAGGCCTGAGAGGATCCATTACCACACAACTACTTTGTTTTTATTGGCTGTGTTGACTATTGTTTGGCTGAACTGGCTATTTTGGAAAATGAGAAGGCATTCAATATATCCAAAACTTTCCCAATAGGCTTGATTGATAATGAAGTTAATATGTTGCATTCAGTCTTTGTATATAGCCCCAATAGCAAGGGTGGTTATTGTGTGACACACCTCTTTCCATGTTACCCACTAGGGATGTTCTCTTCCACATTACACACTACATGTCTTCCTTCTCCAACAGCCGTTTTTCATCTGGAAAGTTCTGTTCCTTGTACTTTGGAGCAGACCTGAAGGCTGCTAGAGACAAATCAGGATATCCACTCAATCAGTGCCCACTCAATAATATGGCAAGTCTCTCTAAAGCAATTGCTCTTACCATTATGTCCCTTTTTAATCTCTCCATGGACTCAGCCTCAGTCCCTATGGTTTGTAAAAGTGCCTATGTTTCCCCCATCCTAAAAAAGTCTAAACCTTACCCTAATAATCTCTCTAATTACCATTTTATCTCGCTGCGACATCCTCAGCAAATGTTTAGAGAGCATCATAAATAATCAGCTGTCAACATTCCTTGAAGAACACAGGCTCCTTGATCGAACTCAGGCAGGTTTCAGAATCTGTCACAGTACTGTGACTTCGATAGTCTCCTTGACTGATACCATCAGATCTTCCTTGGATAAGGGGACCCCACTGATGCTTGTGTTCTTGGACCTAACGGCTGCCTTCAATTCAGTCGGCCATGATCATTTAATTTGCAGGCTTCACAACATTGGGGTATATGGCAAAGCTCTCCAATGATTCATTGATTTCTTGAAAGACTACACTCAAAACATCTCTCTGAAGTCCTACAAATCAGGTACCATGCCAGTTAGAAAAAGGGTACAGCAGGGGTCCACGCTAAGCCTCACATTATTTAACATCCACGTTGCCCCTCTGGCACAATACGGTGAGGCATGTGGTTTTGAGAAATATCTTGTGCCGATGACATACAGTTGGTCTTCTTTGGTCCTGATTTGTAAGGTGTGAAAGCCTGCTTCTCTGACTGTATTAGGAGGATAACTTCCTGAATGTACAATCACTGCCTGCAATTAAATGAAGAAAAGACTGAAATACTTCCATTCGGGAAAGTCTAACATATGTGGAAGTTGGATTGGTGGTCATCCAAACTGGGACTTGCTCAGTACCCAAAACAAGTAGTTAAAAACCTTGGTGTCATGCTGAACTTTTCTCTATCCATGAAACAACATGTCTTAACCTAATGTGGAACCTGTTGTGCCATCATGTGACTATTGAAAAAAGCATTTTCTTGGCTCCCCTCCAACGCTAGGAAACCCCTAGTTCAAGCTGTCTTCACTAGTCGTCTCGAATATAGAAATGCCCTACTTATTGGCACCAAGGAGAGCTTACTGTCTAAACTGCAGGTGGTGCAGAATACTGCAGTGAGACTTGTGTGCAATCTTCAGTTTGGTACTCCCTCTGCTCCAATACTACACTCTCTGCATTGGCTACCTATTAGGAAAAGACTCATCTTTATGATGTGCTGCCTTACTCAAAATCATTGAATGGCAATGCCCCAACCTACCTACAAAATAGACTCAGATACTATCTCCCACCCAGAATGCTGAGATCCACCAACAAAACCCTACTTCAAATTCTACTGATCTGTTCCTCTAGATTTGGTAGGAGGTCTATTTCCTACCTGACCCCATTTTTCTGAAATAAACTTCCCCCACCAATCCGTTTATGCACAGAAAATTTAAAAACCTCCGAAGAATGTGCCTGTTTTAGTTAGTCTTTGTTAACCTTACACGTTTGCGCTATACTAACATATTTTACCATAACATGGAATTGCCCATGTAGTACTTAATGGAAATGGGGGTCAAGGTTTCTATCTTTTGCGATAGGCAGTCTCACAAATAGCAAAGTTGACCATTTAGTTGATAGTTACATCTGCAGACTATGTTGGTATCAGTTTGTAAGTTAATCTATGACGAGCTCCTGAAGTGTTGTATCAGACTAATCAAGAAATAGTGACTGATGGGCTTTCACCCGCACCTTGCCCGTCCAATAGGAGAAACAGAAGGTGTACCACTGGCGTGGGGAAAATGGAGTCCTGTGTGATCCCATGCATGGCATCTCTCTGCTCATGCATGGAATTGTGAAAGGCCCCTGCAGTGCAGTGAAACATTCATTTATCTCACAGGGGACTGGCAGTGTGGTAATAGTACTATTGTCATAGCTCGGGGAATCTAAGTTTTGTAAATTGTTCACTTCATCTTATTGATTCTTTCCCTATGGCTGTGCCCCAAAATGATAGGGATCGGTTACTAAGAGCTATTTTTCCCCATAACATATAGTTAAGCACATTGGAATGTTGTGAGCAACAATTAAGAAATGACACAAGAATTGTGATGGCTGGTTTAGGCAATTTCCTCAAGTTGTCCAACATGTTTCCTTGTATTTGTCTATGCTTGATTTTTAATTTCTGTCTTGGGAAGTGATATTAGCTTTAGCGTCCTTCGGGCTTGGATAATTCATTTGTTGTATACCTTGTCCATCATTATTTCCCTTGGTCTATGACTCAAGCCAATAATCTGGCAAAAGAGCATTTAATGACTAGTTTAGCCATCGGCACAAGGCTTTAATAATACAGTTCAATATCTTCCTTGCATTGGCTGACTAATCAGTTATGTGTGTCTTTTAGTGTATTCCCCTAGATGCATGCCATTTTTATTCACTATGACACGTTAATAGTGTAATCTATAGGGTCTGTGTCTTGAGTATTCAGTGAATTGTGCTGTGTACAGGACTATCCCTGGGGCATTTGATTTGTTGCTCAGTGCACTCTAATTCATACTGAAACCTTCTAGGTTTGTAGTTTGATTTTTTACTGCATTCTGTACTGAGGTGAACTTTCTGAAGTGTGTTTTCAAAATATGTTCAGCCCTGAGATGTGCAGTTTACTAATAACAGAGATTTGGATAGTCCAATAGCTTCCTCGCCTCTGACACCGGGGAATCATGCCTACTACTCAGAATTAGTGCGCTGAAGGTCGTAAAGACCTGTCGGTTACTAAGAGTACTGACTACCTAAGCCATCTTCCCACAGGGTGCCCCTACTCACCGACATCTTGGTATCCATCTGAGGAAGATAGAAAGATGAAGACGTTGCTGCAAAAAAAGAAGGAACAAAAGATGAGCATAGTGTTGCGAAATGTTCATTTTAAGCAACTGCCACACAAGTGCTTGGATTGTAAAATAATTTGTGCCGGGGCCCTTGCCAGAGGCCACTGCGGCTTGCCCCCGTTGCCCCTGCCAGCGCTGCCAATGACTTTAGGAGTAGAAGGACTAACCAGCACACCGATAAAAGTGTGACAATCCAGACTATTCCAGGCCCGTCGAGCTATAAGAATGGCTCTGGAAGCAAC
The DNA here is from genome assembly GCF_964204655.1 of Triturus cristatus. Classification (NCBI taxonomy): domain Eukaryota; kingdom Metazoa; phylum Chordata; class Amphibia; order Caudata; family Salamandridae; genus Triturus; species Triturus cristatus. Next base: position 1,109,098,598 of record NC_140590.1, read on the forward strand.
AGAAACCACCAGCTCAACCTAAGCACAGCAGCCATAGCACCTATGAATCACAAATATTTCGAGCTTTTAGTGTCAAGTGCATAAGACATTACACAAAGGAAAAAATGGAGTAGAAAAATGAAGAGATAAAAAAGTGGAGGTGTAAATTCAAATGTATGTCTGTGGAAAATACAAAAATGTAGAGGTAAAAAATAACATTTTACCAATAGGTTTCTCAATTGCATACAATCATACATAGACAGTTTTACCCTGACTTCTTACTGTTGTCCCTCCTTAACCCTAACTTTAATTTTTGACTTTTACACCATGTTGCCTCTGCCATTTTAAAAGGCGAGGGAATACAAAGTGTTACTCTGTATCACTTCAATTGCCATCCATAAGAAGGTAACAGACATTTGCGGACAGGCACAGTTTTAGAATTTGAACTTGCTCGCTACCTAGTACTATAGTTATGCAAATAAGCCACTTAAATATATGAAAATACCTCCTGTTAATATAGAGCTAATACTAATAAAACAATAACATAAACCCATCACAATGCATACACGTACTAAGATTATAGGAGGTAATACACTCCCAAAATGATGCATCTCTCACTGTGGCAGGTGATGTCAACTTAACTGTGGTATCATTAGGATGGAACTGGAATACTAAAAGAATCCCTGGCAATCCCTGGCAAAATTCCTCAAACCAACACCGCTTCCTTCCTCTCTTTCCTCTATCTCTCCAGTTCATCCAGGTATTCTCTATCTCTCCTCACTCTGTTTTCTCTCTCTGACAGCTTTCACCCTTCCTACCTTCCTCCTCCTTTCCACTCTCTCTCTAGAAGCCGCCAGGGCCTTCTGCTTTTGACATCGACGAGTTGGAGAAAGAGACAGAGGCACCAGCAGCGCCCCTGGGCTTTCAAAACTGGCCTCCAATGGCTCCAACCCACCGGGGAAATGCCCAGTAGAAAAAAGGCCAGTCCGGCCCTGGGTATCATATTCGGTTCACTTACACAGGCAGTAGCTGAGAGCCACGAGCATGAAGGCGATGGAGACCTTCATGGTTGCGGGAGTGTCGGGCTCGGAGTCTTCTGCAGAACAGATGAACTACTCGATGATTTGTGGCTCCTTCCACCCACAACACTTCTATTTATACCGAAAATGGACGTGCACAAGCCTCAGGCTCCTCCCATCTGCCCAAGAAGGGAAGTATTGACTGAGCCAATTGCCTTCATTGACGACGTGGCAAAGTGAAAACTTGCTGTTTGAAGAGGAATTATAAGCTTACTCCCATCAGTAGGAGGTGAGGATTGCCTGGAAATGTGTTAATCCATCCCACGTAAACTTGTGGCTCTTTTTGTTCTATGCTTCCATCCTAGGGGTATCGATTTTCAATGGTTATCTCTCGATTTTTAATAGAATACAGAAACAAGCAGATGTCCTGCCATTACTTCAGCATGTCTGAATTGAAGCTTTTGGTGCAGTTCTTGTGAAAAATTTCAGTCGAAATAGGGGATATAAAAACTGTCAATTTTCTTGCTACTGCTTCACACCATATTTAGTCTTACTGGCAGTAGGGCCATTTTCGTGATCTTGATCACATTTGTTCTGATTCGTAATATTGTGGACGCATCCCTCTGTTGTGTCCTTGCTCATCAGTTTAACTTCTCTGACTCTAGCGTCCCAATTTGCTCTGTGTAATCAGCTGTATTTCCATGTGCATCTTGTATTGATTTTGCCTGTATCGCATGTATTTCTGAATGTATGCTCCTTTTTAATTTCTAACCAATAAAAAATAACTGAACTAAAAAAAATAGGACCAGGTATTTAAAGAGGGGAGGCAATGCACACTTTCCTCAACAGCAGCAGTAATGTAATTTCCTGCGTAAGTGCATTTTTCACAACATATTCTACGAGAGAAGAATTGCTATTTTCATGCAACAGGCGGTGCTTAAATTGAACCTGTGGTTGCCGGAGGGGGTTAACGGAGCTAATTTTTAGGGGACCAGTGCTTTAGTTTTCCTGACCGGACATTTCACTAGAGCAAGAGATAGAAAAACAAAACGGAAAGTTAGAGGAAGAGAAGGACGGGAGACCGTCACAAACGGAGAAGAGTGAGATAAAGGGGCAGGGAGTGTCTGGTAGTGGATTAAAGAGGCCTGGGGCGGCCTTAGGCATGTGCAAGCTGTGCACCTGCACAGGGCAGCCAAACCACAGGGGCCGCCACGAGGAATCGGATACAATACATATTCGTGGCAGCCCCTGGCAGGGATTTGGCGGACTCCGGCTTCCGAGTCCGCCCCGCCCAGACCCCCTCTTCCGGGGCCCCCTACCTACGCTCCCTGCACAGGGCCACCATGAGCCTAGAGCCACCCCTGAAGGGGTGTCTGGCTGTTTTACTTGGTATTCTGTGCCCCGACCTTTAATTGCACTGGCTGGGGCTTCTGAGCAGAGCTTCAGGCACCAGCGTTTATTCTTTTACAATTTTAACTCTTGCTATACAGTGCAAATGACAAGTGATCTAGCAAAAATTATTCTAGTGGAAAATACAGTAAATATTATATTTCACAGAGTAACAATTTACCATTCTTCTCTAAATCCGGCTCCCCCATCAGACCATAGCTCTGCAGAGATGGCGGTTCTCGTATTTATAAAAAAGGTAATGTTTTTTCTCAAGTATTTTAATGCAGCACTGATGGGCATATTTTATGTAAATTTAATAAATGAGTGGCATAAGACAATCCTAACTTGCCATTATACATTTATAACATGTCCTTTGCACCATATTAACCCCCTTCTGCCACATCTGCTCAATTGTCAAAAAAGTCAATCTGATTTTTCTAACACCAATGTCCCAGCAAACAACCCCATCATTAACTAAATAACTCACATTCCAGCAACTAATGTTATGAAATCTCACCAGTATCAATAACCCCTTCAGAGCAATCTATTTAATAGATGAGATCATGCTAGGTAAAAAATTGAAAACACATCTGTAAAGTAAAGAAATCCAATATGTCCGATTTAAAAACGTCACAGTATTGTTTACACAGAATTCAGAATAGGTTTTCAGGCTTTGGGTAAAAGTGTTTGAGTAATTGTGAACACGATGATGGTTAGAAATAGAATAAAAATAACATACAAATTCACTAAAAAAAACAAAGGGGCAGATTTACAAGCCCCTTGCGCCTCATTTACGCCGCCGTTGCGTCACTTTTGTGACGCAGCAGGGGCGCAAATCCTGCGCTATGGTGCAGGGTATTTACAACGTGACGCATCTGGGAGATGTGTCACGTTGTAAAGCCCTGCGCAACATGTAGGCGTTTCTGCACTGGGGGGGGCGTTCCGACGCAGGAACGCCTCCTAAAAGTGGCTGAGTGAAATCTACAAGATTTCACTCAGTCACTTTTAGGCCCATGCTGCGTCAAAACCGTGCGCCTGCCTGAAGCAGGCGTAAGGATTGATGCAGCATTAACAAGATAGGGCCCCCCAAAGCATTGCTGGAGCTGCGTCGCGCTTGCGACGCAACTCCAGCAATGCGCCACATTTATGGCACAGATGCGTCATGCATCTGTGCCGTTTTTGCCCCATGGTGCGCCGCATTGTAAATGCGGCGCATCCATGGTGGCGGAGCTGTGGCGCACAATAACTGGCGCATCCCTGCTGATATGCAGGGATGCGTTAGTTATTGTAAATATGCCCCAAAGTTTACAGTGACATTATAGTTAGGTTCAGATTTCACTGGTACGAAACAATGGAAATTCAGCAGTTATAGTTACCTGACTAACTATAACTTACGCCCCGAAATGCACCGCTTATGAGCTCACATATTAGATCACTCATGACATGGTCTGTGACATCAGTGATGGGATCACTGATGACATCTCAAATAACATCACTCATGACATCACTGATGACATCATCTAGTGATTGTAAGTATTTTCTAAGAGTTTTTGATTGTTAAACATACATACTAACCTACTACAAAAGTTAAATTAGTATATTAGGTGCTCTGCCACTGATTGATACTGTTTCTAACTTATATTATGTGAGTGGCTGTGATACTGTATGTATCCTTGTGTGTATGAGTAGCTGGATGGGTGTATAAGTGGGTGTGTGAGCAGCTGTGTGGGTGAGTGAGTTGCTGTGTGAGTGTCAGTATTGGTGAGTGAGTGGGTGTGCCAGTGGCTGCATGGGTGAGTGAGTGGCAGTGTGAGTGGCTCTATGGGTGGGTAAGTTGGTGTGCAGTGTCTGTATGGGTGAGTGAGTGGGTGTCTGAATGGCTGTATGAATCAATGTCTGGGTGTGTACGCAGCAGCATGGTTGAGGGAATGGCTGTTTGAGTCGGTGTTTGGTTAAGTATGTTGGTGTGTGAGTGGCTGTATTGGAGAGTGAGTGTTTGTGTGAATGGCTGTATTGGTGAGTCTGTGGATGTGTGAGTGCTTCTGCGGATGTGAGAATTGGATTATAAGTTGTTGTGTGGGTGTGTGAGTATTTGTATGGGTGAGTGGGTGGCTGTATTGAGGGGCTGTATGGGTGAGTGTGTGGGTGTGAGTGGCTGTGTAGGTAAATACGTGGCTGTGTGAGTAGCTGTATAGGGGAGTGTGTGGCTATGTGACTGGCTGTATGGGTTAGTGACAGGTTGTATTGTTATATTCCATATAAGTACCCTATATAGGCACAGGTAACATTGCAACCTTTTACCTATATTCTCCCCTACATTACACACATAACAGTTCTTAGAGACTGACCTTTTACCTAGATACAACACTGCATTCAAAATGCGGGTTTTTCCCTAGTTCAAATCTCATACATTATGCATGAGGCTTCTTGGAAGCACAGCAGGACTAACAGCAGGACTAACTTCTCCTGTATAATATCTCTGTATGAAGTTCAGTCCTAACGTCATCCTTTAGGCCAACACGGTAACACAGTAAGGTAGGACCCCTGGGGAGACCTATGGTTATATATACATCACATCTTGTTAAGAAGGACAGAGGAGACCGAGACTTCCCAGCTGACACACTGACCTGAGACGCTGAGGTTCCTGCATGCAGACACTCCAGCTCACAGTGGTCTAACATCCATCACAGGTTGTCCAACTCGAGACCACGACGGGGTCCCATATTCTCTCATTCTCAGGTAATGGGGGTGACTAGATCCTAGAAAGATTCTTGGCATAACACCTACACAGATGCTAGGCACATTTATGTACATTTAGTTACGGAGGCATTGTAGGAGTATGCACTTTTGATCATGTGTTTTATATACTCTTATGTATTCATGATTATTGTAAGATGGTAGAGCTATACCATCCATTAACTTTCTTAGTGCTTCTAATCATATATCTCTGCTACTGTCTAATGGGTGTTGCAGCTCATCTATTATACACTAGAATAACAACTGTTCAATAAATTCTTATTGAAAACGCCAGCCTGTTTATTCTGTGTATCTCTCTGAGACAAAATAAGTTAGCACGAGTGACTGAGCGAAAGGTAGTATATTGTTTCCACAATTCTGAGGGATCAGGGTTGTCATGTTCTGAGGTTGCCAAAATCTATTCTCTCCTTGGTGGGAGGAGATTAGAGTGGCACTGTGAGCTAGCTGATATAGATAGGCTAACGTATCCAGTGAGGGTGCACGGAATCAGTCTGCCACCAGTCCCACAGTTTATGTTATCCAAACGCACAGTTTCTGTATAGGTGATATAGGAACTACACAGCAGTATGAGTGGTTGCAAGGGTGAGTGAAGAGTTGTGTGAGTGGTTGTACAAGTGAGTGAGTGTGTGTGAGTGCCTCTATGGAAGAGTGAGTTGTGTGTGATTACTGGTATGGATCTGTGAATGGATATGTTAGTGTTTGTGTGGGTATGTGAGTAAGCATACAATAAGTTGTATGGGTGTGAGTGGTTGTGTGAGTGGTTCTGTGGATGATGTCATCAGTGATGTCATTTGAGATGTCATGAGTGATGTCACTGACCATGTCATGAGTGATGTAATATGTGAGGTCATAAGCAGTGCACCACAGGGGTGTAAGATATAGTTAGCTCAAGTAACTTTAACTGCTGGATTGCTATGGTTTTTTACAAGTGAAATCTGAGCCTAACTATAACTGTCCTGTAACCTTTGCTTTTTCAGTGAATTTCAAAGTTAAAAATAAAAATTCAGTTTCCTAACCATAACGTCCCTGTAACCTTTGTTTTCTTAAGTGAATTTACAAGGTTTTTTAAATTATATTTCCTGACTATAATTTCCCTGTAACCTTTGTTTTTTTCAATTAATTTCTGTGGATTTTTAACTAGGAGTCGTATTTGCAGAGTGATGAGGAAAAGAAGTGGGCCCTCCGACTAGGTCTCAGGACTCCTGCTGTGTTGGCCTCACTGGAGGTAACAGGGGGGCTTCCTGGACCCAAAGAACCCTTAGCATCCATGGGTACTTCATCCCCTAACCGGAAGTGCACCAGGAGGTGCATTTGCAGAGTGGTGGTGAAAGTGGGCGGGGCCTCGGACCAGCACTCAGCAATCACCCTGTGTGGAACTTACAGGAGGTGACGGGGGGTATCTTGACCCCAATGACCCTCAGCATCCAAGAGGACTTCATCCTCCAACCAGTCGTGCACCAGGAAGCTCGTTTGCAGAGTGGTGGAGAAAGGGGGCATGGCCTCCAACCACCTCTCAGCAGTCCTGCTGTTTGGGACTTACTGGAGGTAACAGGAGTACTTGTTGGCCCCCAAGAGCCCTCAGCAGCCAAAGGGCCTTCCTCCCCCAACCAGCAGTGTGCCAGGAGGCACTTTTGCACAGTGGTGGAGAAAGGGGGCATGGCTTTCAACCACCTCTCAGCAATTCCTCTGTTTGGGACTTACTGAAGGTAACAAGAAGACTTGTTGACCCCCTAGGGCACTCAGCAGCTAAGGTGACTTCATCCTCCAACTAGTAGTGCATGAGGAGGCGCGTTAATAGAGTGGTTGAGAAAGGGTGTGTGGCCTCCAACCACCTCTCAGCAATCCCGCTGTTTTGGACTTACTGGAGATAACAGGAGGGCTTGTTGCCCTCCATGGGCCCTCCGCATATAAGGGGACTTCATCCCCTAAACATTAGTGCACCAGGAGATGAATTTGCAGAGTGGTGGGGAAATAGGGTGGGACTTCAATGACCTCTCAGCAATCCCATAGTGTGAGACTTACTGGTGGGGTAGTTGGCCCCCAAGGACCCTCAGGAGGCAAGGGGATTTCATAGCCAAACCAGTAGTACACCTAAAGGTGCATTTGCAGAGTGGTGGTGAAAAGGAGCAGAGCTTTTGGCAACTTGCTGGGCTGTCTCCTTTTTTCTTATTTATTGGTTTTATTAGGGAGAGTGGGCCCCCCTCTCAGGGCCGATTTCAGCCTGGGGACCCCATCACCTGGGGCCCAGCCTTTTTAAAATAATTCTCAAAGAGGAGGGGGGAGTGCAGCAGATTTTGGCCAAGGGGACCCCATCTCATGAGGCCCGGCACCTTCGGTTGGAACTGCGGGGGGAGCCTGAATGCCCCAGCGGTCCTTCTCAGCTTCCTGCCTCCTGCGAGAGGTGGCATTGCTTTGACACACAGGGAGCTGCATGTCTGTGTGTAGGGAAACATAGGACACCTAAGATATCAACAACACAGTTTCCGCTTGCAGCAACAGAGTGTTTGCTCTGACTTGGTGGGAGCTGTGATGTCATTGTTTATTTTTTGTAGTGTTAATTTCAGGTGCATTAGCCTTAACAGAAACTGCTTACTTATTAAGTGCCATTTGAATGCCGACTCTCTTTAGCCTAAGTAGGACTATGTCATCTGCATAAGAGAGATGCGTTATGCATTCGGCATCCACGCGTGGAAGGATGGGAGTTTACCGGATCTAATCTTGGGGAAAGATTGCCCATAAACAGGTTAAATATGTGATGTGCTAAGAAACAGTCTTGTTTAAGGCCTATCTCTGTACTGTCTGGTGCAATCAGACATTTTGTCTCTGATCCACGTGTCCATCTACAACTGCATTAAGGTACGATGGAATCTCTCTAGAAGGACCCACATCCATAGCTTACTCCACAGCAAGCCCCAGTCAACATGGTCAAAAGCTGCTTTAAAGTCAATAAGGCATTGTTGTAGATTTTTCCAACTGCGCTTACACTTATATGCTATAAGAATAAGGGCTAAAATGTTGTAGTTGTGCTGAACCCTCTGTGAAATCCTGTCTGATTGAGAGGAATCAGCTTGTTGTTATTTGACCATTCAAACAATTCATCCAGGATTAGTGATGTATAATATTTGAATACAGGGTCAATTATCCTGTAGTTAGCCAGGTCCAACCGCTCACCACCCTTATATACCGGGTTTATTATTGAACCTTTCCAGCTCCTGGAGAGTGTGCCCAATCTTCCCACCTCAATGTATATCACCAACAATAGGCTTGTCCAGTAGTCTGGATCACATTTAAAGATGGCCTGAGGAATGTCATTCGGCCCGGGGGCCTCATCCTTTCGTCCTGACATTATTACTTTTGAAACCTTCTCCACCGAATAGCATTGAGTGACCTGCCCTACTGGTCAATCCAGGGTTATGTACAGATTACTTGTGTCTGTTGTTCTAAGACTTGAATCAGCTGCTGTTTTATAATCTAGTTCTTTATTGCTATTGCTCAACACTATATTAATTGTGGGTGAGCTTTTAGTAAATGTATTGCTTAAGTGGATAGCCCAGCCTGCTTCAGTTACACTTGAGTTGTTTATCACTAATAGAGGTCTTGTAATCACATTTATTGTTTCCCAAAAAGTTCTAGTGCTCGTTTGCTTTGCATTGAATAGGAGCTTTGTCCAAAATGCATCTGTTTGCACTATCCGATTCTCCCAAATGTGCGTCTTAAGTTGCTGCCTTAAATTTTTTATTTTATCCCATGTATGATTTAAAACATTGGTGCACCTAATGTTTCTGATTTCCTTTCTTAGTTCCTTTCTTAAAATAAAGGCCTTGTTTGTGAGGGCAAAAGGCTGCTTGTATGTAGATTTCTAGGCGAAATTGATTTTAAGAGTAAGTAAGAACAGATTCATTGTAAAAGTCATCCAGCTCTCTGCGTGACTAGCAGTTGTAGTGATACTGTTCTCAATGATCTTTTTGGCCAACGTTGCTTATTCAGTGTTAGCCGACCTTCGTATATGTTTTAGATCAGTTGTTGTTAACTGCCCCATTTCAGCGGGAGTGGATGCATGCCTTCGGGAGATTATGCTCAATTCCAAGTGTTGATATGAGTGAACACTCCTGGTGGTTTAATTAATAATGCATTGCTTCAGGTGCTCCATTACAGATAATGCAATAATTGTGCAGCCTATTGTTGACTGAGAGTTTGCAATATGGCAAGTGTATCTCGGTGGCCTATCATCCTAGGATCTACAATTTATAACACTCAGGCCTAGGTGTTCTAAGGCCATGACCAACTTTTGTCCATTAAAACCAGTTCACTTTGAAACTGAATGTGATTGTGATAATACTGACCAAGTCGCTTTGTGCTGCTAGATACTCGTTTTCCTTGGGGTATGAATTAAGTTGGAGTTAAAGACTGCTGTTCCAATTATTTCCCATGTTGTCTTCTTATGCCTTATTTCTGTTACCATGGAAAGTGAATTAATTTTTGTGTGTTCTGATGCATATAAACATGTATCAGTATTACTGTTGTTTTTGGATCGCTGAGCCACTCATCCAGTTTGATTATTTGTAGTTCTGTTGTGGACCTGGGCAGCTATTCTGACATGATGTTCAATGCCATAGATACCTATACTGCAAGACCACCTTTTGGCCTCCCATATCGATGTGTTGTCGTGGCCTTTACATGGTGAAGAGTATAGCCCGCCACTTGCTTCGGGTTGATTAGCCAGGTCTCTTGGAGCCCAATGATCTCACTTGTCCCAGTTTGTTGGGAGGGCATTACCCTGCATTTCCCAGTTTGCCCAATCACTATTCCAGGATAAAAACCTTAATGTGGCATCATCAGGATTACTAGCTCTTTGTTTGGGGAATCATTCGCTTCTGGGGGCATTTAGTGCTGAATCATTAATGACATGTTCTATGACATCATTGATAATATCACTGCAACACTTGCAATAAAATCATTGATAAGAAAACTGTGCATGGTAGGGTTGTGTGTTATAGATACCTTAGAGCACGAGTTGTAACATCAGACATATATCTTAATCAAACGAAAATCACTACACTCAGTGTCCTTTTATTTGTAAGATGTATTGCAGGCACAGCTATGTGCCTACAATAAATCTTAATAGAAGTTCACAATGGACACTGGGGAACCTGGTAGAGTACAGCCCACCAGGCAGGAGGACAAGTGTATACATTCAGGAGAGCTGTCACCACAGCAGCGCTGATGAAGGTATTGCAGCTTATTTTGTGTGGGCACCATGTTCAATGCTTTCACACGCAAAAACAACAGTTGATGGACAGAATGCAGAACAATGTCATACATTCACCCAAGTACAGAGATCTGGGCCTAAATCCATCGTTTTTTTGCTCACCATGCCATTCCAGTTTGAACCCAGCCATATGCAAATCAATCTTGACCCTGTGCCTCATGGGAACAGTCCAGCCCAAACTGCCAAGCCAGGTACTCCCTGGACTGGAAACAAGCATCCTAGGACCGGTTTCGGGGTTTCACCCCTCTTCAGCCAGGATAACTTGATTCCAGTGGCATGGAGAGCACGGGACTCACATCTGAGCATACCCGTCCCACTCGGGGTGACAAATGCAAAAACAACAGTTGATGGACAGAATGCAGAACAATGTCATACATTCACACCAGTACAGAGATCTGGGCCTAAATCCATCGTTTTTTTGCTCACCATGCCATTCAAGTTTGAACCCAGCCATATGCAAATCAGTCTTGACCCTGTGCCTCATGGGAACAGTGCAGCCCGAACTGCCAAGCCAGGTCCTCCCTGGACTGGAAACAAGCATCCTAGGATCGGTTTCGGGGTTTCACCTCTCTTCAGCCAGGATAACTTGATTCCAGTGGCATGGAGAGCACGGGACTCACATCTGAGCATACCCGTCCCACTCGGGGTGACAAATGCAAAAACAACAGTTGATGCACAGAATGCAGAACAGTGTCATACATTCACCCCAGTACAGAGATCTGGGTCTAAATCCATCGTTTTTTTGCTCACCATGCCATTCCAGTTCGAGCCCAGCCATATGCAAATCAGTCTTGACCCTGTGCCTCATGGTAACAGTCCAGCGCGAACTGCCACGCCAGGTCCTCCCTGGACTGGAAACCAGCATCATAGGACCGGTTTCGGGGTTTCACCCCTTTTCAGCCAGGATAGCTTGATTCCAGTGGCATGGAGAGCACGGGACTCACGTCTGAGCATACCCTTCCCACTCGGGGTGACAAATGCAAAAACAACAGTTGATGGACAGAATGCAGAACAATGTCATACATTCACCCCAGTACAGAGATTTGGGCCTAAATCCATTGTTTTTTTGCTCACCATGCCATTCCAGTTTGAACCCAGCCATATGCAAATCAGTCTTGACCCTGTGCCTCATGGGAAAAGTCCAGCCCGAACTGCCAAGCCAGGTCCTCCCTGGACTGGAAACAAGCATCCTAGGACCGGTTTTGGGGTTTCACCCCTCTTCAGCCATAATAGCTTGATTCCAGTGGCATGGAGAGCACGGGACTCACGTCTGAGCATACCCGTCTCACTCGGGGTGACAAATGCAAAAACAACAGTTGATGGACAGAAGGCAGAACAATGTCCTACATTCACCCCAGTACAGAGATCTGGGCCTAAATCCATCGTTTTTGGATTCACACAGCAAAGCTTTTAGCTCTTTCAAAAATAAAATGTTAAATTAGGAGTTTATTTGTGAAAAACTAAACAAAGGCCCTGACATACTGAGAGTTATCCCTCACAAATTGTTATAATTTATTTGATTTTGCCTGCTGGTCCCAAACAGGAAAAAATATGTCAGAAGAATGCTTTCCCTAAATAGGATCATTGTCATTGAAGTCACTGGTCAACGGTTTCTGTCACCAGAGACAGAACTACTTTAACATCATAAATAGGATGGTGCCTCCCAACTCTAAATAGAGTAGAAGGAACTTTGAGTTTAGCAGAATAGTCACTTTTATGACAAAGTACATTGCATGCCAAATGTAGGTGATGAGAATCTCCTTTACACCCAGCAAAATGAAATCTCTTCCAAGTAGCCATACTGTTACTAAGCATGTTTAATCTCCATCTAGAGTTCTTTATGGTGTTTCCTGATAATAACGGTTTCTCAGTTCACCAGTGTGATATAATTGCTTTTCCTGCTTTCTGCATGTTCTGTTTTCTTAGGAGAGGGTCTCCTAATAGCTCCTTTGACCGCAAAGTCTACCATTTCCTTTAAGCAACAATACACTGTTTAATTTTTGCAAGATGAATCTATGATGGAAAATTACATTCTCAACCAGCAATGGGTGACTGGGGAGAGACAATCATTAGTGATAGTCCAAACTTCTCATCTACGGAGTAGATCAATAGATTCAATCACTTGTCTGAAATATCCGTGAATTTAAAATAATTCAAAATACATTAATTGATAGCTTTTACATGGTGATCACTCTTTGGAACTCGACTAAAATATAAAAGGAAATAAAAAAGGATGAAAATCATCATCCCTGCCTACCAACTACTATCCACATAAGAACTACAGAAATGATGAGAACATTTTATTATACTAGGACAGTGGGGTCATTTACAATATGGTTAGTGATGTACCATCCTGCCATTACAGCAGAGGCCCAGGCTCTGCCTTTCAGCAAGGCAGACAATCCAACATGTTATTAACTTCCTGTTGCATCAGTAGGGTGATTCCGATAAGCTTGCTTCCGCTACAAAATGAGAACTTTTTTTCAGAAATGCACTGTTGGGCTGGCCAACATATCATTCAATACCCTATGGATTATGTTCCATCTCACAATGAAGAAAGGTCCTGCCATACAGGTAGCGCTGTCACTCCAAGGGGTGATAGGGTCTGAATCATTCTTGTGGCTGAAACTGCCATGCTTCAAATGGACCTCTTTTTCAGGAAAACTGCATGTCAGAAGGCTTGCCTGCTATGAGTAGATTAGGACTCAAGTTCCACATAGACCAGTAGCCCTATGTTGGATAGATCTCCACACAAATGCTTTGACAGCAGAGTCAGCTGAGGCTCCCTAGTCAGGAGCCTGAGTACTCCCTGACTCTGATGGAGTGGGAAACTCTGAGATGGCAAAGTGGCTGTGAAGTCATGTAGAAGTCACCAGGAGTCGCAGCTGTAAGCCCTAGCTTGCATCTTACGACTACTGCCAGTGTCTTTGCATACCCTGGCCTCAGAGGCGACAAAATCAGTGCCAGGAACAGAAGCGCAGCTCGTCTTTACGGCCTCGGTTGGGGGCTCCATTTTTCTTGTTTTTTGCCAATTTTGTATAACGCCACTAGTGAAAAATGTGTTATTAATCAATTTTTTTATAATACAGAATGGATTACAATGAGCTAAAATGTGACCCTCTCTGGCAGTTGAGGTGAATAAAAACAATCTTTTAAATTTATGTTGTGTATTTCATTGTGGGTGGGTATACATTTATTTGTGATTGAGTAAGTGCATGTGTGGATGTGTATTCATGCATGTGTGAGTGAAAGTATAGGTTAAATGAAGTGTGATGTCACTTCCTCTTTTGCTGGCTTTATGGTGAAATTACGTTCATGCAAAGCGGGAGCCTCACTGATTTACATTGGGAGCCCTGATAATTTACATTTAATTTACAGCAGGAGCCTCACTAAGTTACAACAGTGGCTCCTACTCCCCCAGACGCTAAATTACTTCTTAATATGTTTATGTATTATGATGCAAGTTTTCTAAAGTTATTTGATCACTGTGAGATCCCTGCAGATGTGCAGAATGATCATAAAGATTTAATGTGAAAAGATTGTGGTTATGTTATATTATGTGAACTTGTAGAGCATGTCTAATCACCCTGAAGGTAATTAGATGCTGAGTAGGGCTGTTCTGAGGTGGAGGGGGAGATCATGTTTGTTTCATCTGGAAGATCCATGTCTTAACGTTCCTTCTGAAGTCCATAAGTGAGGGGGAGGTTCTGAGGTGTTGCAGGAGGTTACTCTAGGTCTCGGCTGCTAGTTAGGAAAAGGAGTGTCCTCCTCTTCTGTTCTTCTTCATGTGAGGTAGGAGTGCTCTTGTTTGGGATGCTGATTGAAGATGTCTGGTGGGTTGGTAATAGTTGAGGCAGTGGTTGAGGTAAGCGGGACCCGTGTTGCGGAGAGATTTGTAGACATGGGTGAGTAGCTTAAACCTTTCCTGGACTGGGAGCCAGTGAACATTGTTAAGGTGTGGAGAAATGTTGTTATTTTGTGCGATTTTAAGGATGAGACTGGCAGCAGCTTTTGTGGTGGTTTAGAGTCACCGTAGGGCAAGGGATGTAGAGGGCATTTCCATTATCAAGTCTACTTGTGATAAGAGCCTGGGTGACCATTCATCTGGTGTTCAATGGGATCTACTTGAAAATCTTGCGTAGCATTTGCAGGATGTGGAAGCATGATGAGGAGGCAGCGTTCATCAGTGTGCTCATGGAGAGTTTGTTTTTCCAGGATCATGCCAAGGCTCTTGTCATGGTATGCAGGGGTGGGTGGGGGCAATATTAGAGGGCACTAAGTAGTGAATGGTACAGAAGATCAGGAAATCAGTTTTGTCTGTGTTGAGCTGGAGGCAGTTGTTTTTCATCCAAGCATCGATGTTGGTCATGAAGTTGGTGGTTTGCTTTGGCGATGCTCATTGAGTTGGTAAGGGTGAGGGTGAGCTGTGTGTCATTGGCATAGGATACTATGTTGAAATTGTGGGCACTGACAATGTCTGTAAGGGGTTTCATGTAAAAGTTGAAGAGTTCTGGGCTGAATGGCTATCCTTGAGCTCTGTCCATAAGGAAGGAGGATATCAACTTGAGGGCCAGTATGCAGACACCCAAGTACTGAAGCTTTCTGAAGAGTGACTTGTGGGAGACTGTATCAAAAGCTGCAGAGAGGTCGAGGGGGATGAGTGTGGCCATTTCCTTTCAGTCGAGGATTCTTCTGATGTCATCAGTTGCCACAATGAGGACTGTTTCTGTGCTGTGATTCTTGCAAAAGTTTAATTGAACGCTGTCTAGGACTTGATGGAGTTCTAGGTGGTCTTTAAGTTGGGTATTGTTGGCTTTCTCCATGACTTAAGCTGGAAACGGAAGGAGCAAAATTGGTCTGTACCTACTGAGGGTATTGAGGTCCGTTGTTGTTTTCTTCAATAGTACGCTGACTTCTGCATTTTTTTCAAGAAAGGTGGCAGCGGTTATGGAGGTGTTGATGATAGCTGTGAGCGTGGGGGAGAAGATGGTTTTTCCAAGGTTGTATGTGAAGTGGAAAAATGGGCCTGAGGGGCTCCTGAGTGGATGGTGTTCATCAAAGTAGTGGTGTCTTTGTTTGAGTGAGGCTTCTAGTTGCTTAGCTGATGTTTGGCAATGAAGGAGGTGTATGACTGGTCGAGGGAGTTTCATATTGGTATAATGTGGTCGACTGAGATGTAGATCTTGGCAATCTTTTGTGGGAAGAAGTTTTAGAGGTTGTTGCAGAGTGCCCGGGATAGGATGATGTTGTTGTTGGCATCAGCGGCATTGAAAAACTCCTTGACAATGTTGACGAGTTTTGTGTCATTGTTGGAGCTGGCTTCAAATCTGAGAGTTAGGGCAGCTTTTATGTGGATCTCGTGGTGATGTTTTTTTCGAGTCTCCATTTTCTCTCAAGTTGTTTGCAGTGGCACTTGGAATCTCTGAGATCATTTGTGTACCAGCTGGTTCATTTGTTTCTTTTTGCAGGTCTTCTTTCGGGTGAGAATGGTGTGTTTGGTGCAGATGGTGAGCCATGTATTGATGAGATTGGTGTTGACATCGAGGTTCACGGTGTGGTTGAGTGGGCATTCCGGTAGGGTCTTCCTCCAGTTTGCTTTGGATATTTTGCCTCAGTGTGTTGATGGTTTGGGGGATTTTTCTGGTGGGGTAGGTTGATGGGGGTGTATCTTGAAATGTATGATGTAGAAGTCAAACCATGTCAGTGTTTTTTTTGAGTGCTGGTGATCCTGTTTTTGGAGGAGAAAATAGGGTCAAGGTTGTAGCCCGCTGTGTGGGTTGGTCCTTCGATGAGCTGGGCGAGTCAGAGTTTGCTGAGCCTGTCGAGGAGGTCCTTTGAGTGGGGGCCTGTAGTGCCTTCCATGTGGAAATTGAGGTGACCGAGGAGGATGTAGTTGTTTGAGCTCATGGAGAAAGGAGTGATGAAGTCTGAGAGGTGGTTGCAGAATTCTGCTCGGGAGATTCCCTTAAAGATGGCATGGTAGTCCATTCATATTTTGAAGTGGAGGTATTCCATGAGGGTGGAATCTGAGTCTGTGGAGGTGGTGCAGTCAATCCTGTTTTTGAAGATGATCGTGAGTCCTCTGCCTGGTTTGTGGGTTCAGTCCTGGTAAAAGAATTTGTAGGCGGGCAGGATGGTTGTGACGATGTCCAGGTTGGAGGATGGATTGGGCCATGTTTCAGTCAGGAAGAGAAGGTCGGGTGTGTTGCTGTTGAGTAACTTCCAGATTCCAGTTGAATTATTCAAGAGGGATCAGACATTGAGGAGCATGGCAGACAGTTGATGTGGGGTGGTGGTGTCGTGTATCAGTTGTTTGGGGGTGGTGGTGTAAGCATCTGAGGAGTCACAGTTTAAATTGCAATGGGTGCAGGAGAAAGGTCCTACTGTGGTGCTGGGGATGCGCTGCAGCAGCTTGTTTGCCGGTGAGTGTTGTTGAGGTCACAGAGGATGGAAGATGAGTAGTGACAGTGTTCGTTGGCTTCAGTGGCAGCTACAGCTGCAGTTGTGCTGTTCAGTTGGATAGTTGTTGGGCCAGGGCTTCTTCCACTGGGTCCGTACTTGCCTTTCAAGTGCTGTTTAAGACATATAATACACCCCTAAGGTAGGCCCTGGAGAGCCCAAAGGTAGGGTGCAGTGTGTTTAAAAATGTGGACATGTACTATGAATGTTTTACATGTCCTGATAGTAAAAATCTTATTTTTTTCCCTACTGCAAGACCTATCTCTCCAAGAGGATAACATTGGGATTACCTTATTACATTGTATAAGTGCAATTTCCAATTGGAAAAATATAAGACCTCCAAGTCTGGTGTCCATGGAATCCCAATTTAAAATCCTAACTTTTGGTGAAGTTGGATTTTAAATTGCAATTAGGAAAATGGCACTTTTAGAAAGTTGGCATTTACTTACTTTATCCATTGGTGCCAACTGCCTTTTTCTGTTGAGTCTGGACTGGCTGAAAGCTGGGCTTTGTGTATTCCTTCTTGGCATCCACACATAAAGGAAGCTTAGGTGTGGCTTGAAGGGTCATCCTTGGCGATGGGAGGGAAGAGCTGGCCACAGGCTCACTCCTAAGCCTGAATAGGCTGTGTCCTGTCCACAACAAAGGGCTGCATACCCTCTTTAGTGTGCCTGGAGCCAGGGCTGGAAGGGCAGGGACTCTGTGCACTTCAAAGGCATGTTTTTAAGTCTTACCCCTCCAAAGGCACTGCTGGATATAAGTTCTGGACCTCTGATACCACCACTTTAGTACACCTCTGTAATTGAAGATACTCTGCCAGTAGGAAGGACTTCCGTGCTGCTGTGTAAGGACTGTCACTCTGTTGGACTGCTACTCTGAATAAGCTGATGCCTTGCAGTACTGTCCTGCTGTCCTCTTGCATGCAGGGGAAGAACTGGACCTGAAATTCATCTTGAACCTAGGACCCCAGTGGGACTCAAGGGGTTAGTCTGCTGACCTCATCATCTGAGCCTCAGGGATAGGCTCCTCACAGGTTCTAGGCCCATATTTTGCGAGTTCCCGACCCCCAAGAGAAGCCCCTCACATCCTTGGGCCCTTTGGTGGTTCTGCAGCTCTTGAGAGTGAGCTTTTGGGATTTTTCATGAATGCAAATGGGGCCATTCCCTCCTGGACCATGTTGCTCACACAAAGGATCAGCTTGAGTGAGCGCAACTTTGTCTCTTCGCACAGCAAGCATCATACTCCAACATGGAGTGCTACAGCAAGGCTCTAGCCTGTCTGCCCACAATGCACGTCCAGCTCTTTGCACCTCGCTAACCATCCCCAGTGATGCTATCCTTGCTCCCAGCGGATGTCTCCCTGTGAACAGGACAATTGGTACAATCCTTGAAAAAGTGAAACTTTGACGGGACTTCCCTCAAACTGTATCCGACTCGTGCTCCATCGCTGTTGGCCTGAACTTTTGGATTTGACCCGGTCTAGCGTGACTAGATATCCCAGGTTGCTGCTTTATTCTTTGAGGCACCATATTTCGGTTAATTCTTTAAGTAAGTAATGAGCTTATAAGTGCATGAATACCAAGACATTTTGGCGCTGTAGCCGGAAACGAGTCAGAGAAGGGTGGGTGCCTCATTCCTGTAAGGGTAATAGCCAGGTCTGAAGCATTTTAACAGGGGTCTGGTAGGTTGAAGTCTGATGACATCTGGTAATTCATTCCAGAGCTTGGATGCTCAATAGATAAAGCGTCTCCCTCCCCATCTCTCCTTTTGTATTGTGGGTACCTGAACTTGACCTTTATTGGCAGATCTAATATTACACAGTGAGGAATACCAGCGAAAGAGTTGTTGTAGGTCTGCTGCTCCACCAACATACAGAGCTTTATGCACCAGGCATGCATACTGCTCTGAATACAATGCGATGCTGAACTGGAAACCAATGGAGTTTTCGAAGGCTGCTGGAAATGTGGTGGTATTTTGGAATGTTGAGCAGGATTCTAGCTGCAGCATTTTAGAAGGATTGAAGTTTTGACAATTGGCATTTGTTTATGCCTAAGAAAAGGGTGTTACAGTAGCCAATCCGCAAAAGGATTAATGTGACTACAACAGACTTTCTGAGGTACAGGGGAATAAAAGGCAAGAATTTGCAAAAGATTTTTAGTAGGAAAAAGCATGAAGACGTTAGCTTGTTGACTTGACCTCCATAATTTAGTTGGTTATCAAACAAGAATCCCAGATTCCTAACCTTTAGCGCGGGTAGTGGACATTGACCTGTTACTGCCGGCCACCAGGATTGATTCCAAAGCAGAGTACCATTCCCAAACTCCATGACCTCAGTTTTACCTGTGTTTAGTTTAAGGTAGTTCTGATGCATCCATCTCATAATATGCTTCAGACATCCATGAAATCTCCCAGCCATGGTTTTCCCACTGAAAGATATGGAAATGTCAATCTGAGTGTCATTGGTGTATGATACAAGCGAGAAACCATGATCCCTTGTCAGCTCAACCAGAGGTTTAACATAGATGTTAAATAACGTTGGCAACAGTGATAAACCTTGGGGAACTCCACAGGGGAGGAAATCCTCTCTGTTTTGAAATTATTCCAACAAACCCTCTGTTACCTCGCAGTGTGGAATGAGGTGAGAAGGATTAGAGTCTATTCCTTGATTCCTACCGCCTTGAGCCTCTGTATAAATGCACTTTGGTTAACGGCATCAAACGCAACTGATAGGTCAAGTAGGATCAAAATGGCTTTTCCTCCCCCATCCAGCTGTCTAAGTATTTGCTCTGTGGCCATGATTAGAGCTGATTCGGTAGAGTGCTGTGGTCTGAAGCAATGTTGGGCATGGTCTAGGAGGTTATTGGTCTCGAGATACCCAGTTAGGTCTTGGTTAATCGATTTTCCTAAGGTTTTAGCTGTCAGCGTTAAGCAGGATATAGGCTGATAATTTTCCACCTCAGAGGGATCCAAGGATGGTTTCTTTAGAATCAGCCTAATACAAGCTTTCTTCCAGGAGGTGGGGAAGATTCCTGATCTAATGATGTTAACCAAAAGTGGGGCAAGATGATTACTAATCTTATTTGAAGCCAGATGTTTTATAGCGGGGAGCAATGGTCTGTCTGGGACCCTCATTTTGCGGATAATAGCAGATCGTTTACTATGTCTGCTGATTAGGGGTGAAACTGGTAAGTTGGCTAGCAGTAATATCCAAGTTTTAATCACCCGACAAGGGTGATATGATGCTAATAGATGTAGGGGCCTTCCCTGCAAGCTCATCATAATCCAATTACACTTTGGTCTGTAAGAGTTTGGCCACCTTATCACAGAGAGCTTGGTCTGGTACAAATTGATTTTCCTTGTTCAATTTGAACAAAGCAGTAACGGTATTAAAAAGCTCTCTTGAGGAGTTTCTGTCCCCACGACTTTGCTTGTAAAGTACTATATTTTAGAGTTTTTATAGCTTCCTTATACTCCAATGGAGCAAGTTTGTAGGTAAGTTTACCTTGCTCACTAAAATCCAGACCCTCTCTAAGCGTCTACACTTAGATTTTATAGATTTGAGATCTAGATTGTACCAGGGGGCTGAAGCATTCTTTCTCCGTTGTTTGTTTAATCTTTCAGGGGCCAATTGATCCATAGCTGATCTGATCATAGTGATCTGGCACTAGCAGGGGAAGGCTTTTATCAAGCAATTCTACTAGATCGTCTCTCTTTAGTTTGTGCCAAGGTCTGGATTTAGCAGGGGGCAAGTTCTTCAGCAGAGACCTATGACTCTCCAGATGAGAGAGTTTACAGAGAATGGCTTTATGGTTAGGGGTAGTACTTTGTCCACTATGATATTTGGATTGTTGGTGAAGATATCATCAAGAATATGATAGGTCTTGTGTGTGGATTCCAAAACTAGTTTTGTAAGACCAAAGCCTTCTAAATTATCTAATAGAATGGAGGTGTCAGCATTCTTGTCTGAGTTTAGATGAAAATTGAAATCCCCCAATATTGGGAAAGTCAGGGAGTCCAGGCATGATTCCATGAAAGACTGTAGACCTTGAATGAACTACGTTTTTGGGCCTGGCGGCCGATATAGGAGTATACCAGGGAAGGACGAGGTATTAGAAATGTTTATATTAAAGGTCATAGCTTCAGAACCTGGCAAATGTATTGTCTCAAAGCTGCCTTTGAAGATAGACTGAATAAAGATTGCTACACCACCCACCTTTTGCCCTGTCCTATCTACACTAGCAAGTGCATAGCCAGCCGGTAGGGCTATAACCCAGTCAGGTTCAGAGGTGTCATTTGCCCAGGTTTCCATCAGGAAAGCCATATCTGGGTTTGAGGTCTGTAAAAGGTATTCAAAATTAATATTTATGCCTAATCACTGATATTGTCTTTAGCAGTATAGCATTTAACGAGCTCACACCGATTCAAGATAATTATTTTAACTTTTTCATGGGATTGTGTAGAAGAGGCAAAGATGAAGCATACTTCACTAGCTAGGTCTGGTGAGTTGTTATTCCTCATCAGAGGGCTGGGAACTGAAATGGTACAGGGAGAGTTTGTGCCCATGAATGAGAAGTGACAAGAAGTGCACTGATAAGAAAGAGTACCCTTATCCCCAACCCACTTAGCTGAGTTTCAGCACCTACCCTTGTTATATGCCAGTAACTGTGTTGTGGAGTATATCTTGAGGGAAAAACTGGCAGGGCTCCTGACGCATGGCGCATTCCGGGCACTGACAGATGCAGATGGGCTTGCCTTTGGCGTGTCTGCTGCATGCGATTACATACGAGCACCGCAGGTCGTGAGGAAGAAAATGCCACGCAGTCAGTGGACTGAAGTTTGAAGGTAAAGTGGCAAGTGCAATAAAAAAACTTAAAAATTTGAGAAAATGCACTTCGCAGTTATGCAGTAGCATAGCAAACAGCCAAACACCTTAATTAAACTATGTTTCCAAGCTGCGCGTTGCGTCAGCATGCTGGTTTTATCCTCCTCATGCTTGAACAACTAGCACATTGACCTTGCAATGGGCGGGCCTGCTCTTACATACAGGCACTGCAGGTCGTGGGGAAGAAAACGCCAAGCTGTCCCTGGACTGAAGAATTAAGGTAAATTGCCAAGAGTAATATAAAAACTTTAAAAAAAGAGAAAAGGATCTTCGCAGCTATGCAGTAGCACAGGAAACAGCCAAACACCTTAATTAAACAATGTGTCCAACCCAAGTTCTACTATTCAAATATTTGTCGTGTTGATCTGGATTTCTTCATAAATTTAAACTCTATTTTTCAAGCCTCGTTTGGAGTATTTTTTGTGGTGTTTTCACAGTGTAACTGTTTGAAGTGTTGCACATATACGCCATACATTGTTTCTAAAGCTAAGCCTGACTGCTCTGTCCCAAGCTGCCAGAGGGTGAGCACAAGTTAATTTACTGTGTGCTTGTGACTTACCCTGACTAGGTTTGTGGTTTCTGCTTGACTAAGGTTCTCACCCCAGTCAACCAACAACCTAATTTCTAAAGCTGGTGAGCAGCGTTGAGGATAGGACTTATGTTTGTGCAGTGCCATCAGTCCTGGGAGGATTTTGTGAGGTGCTGACTCCAGAGAGCTTGCAAATGAGTAAGACATCTGGGTGAGTACGTGGGTGTCTAAGAAGGCAATGGGAAGTGACCCTACGCAGGATGGCTCAGGTTCCCCTCAACTGAGTGAGGGGGAGGTACGCAGTGACCCAGACAGGTCCCAGTAATGTGAGGGGGAAAGGGTTTTCATGCCGCTTTTATGAGTAGGTGGAAAGGTTGGGGTGGCCGGAGGCCTGGAGGCCCTTTTTCCAGTCCCAGAGCTTGGGCTGCTCTCAAAGTGGGCAAATACAGAGGGACCTGGTCTGTAGGAAGAGAACAACCAGTGGTGGGACCTCCACCAGATCAGGCATGCTGGGTGGGGTTGCCAACACAGGCGCCCTACCAGTTCTGCTTTTTGGGGTTACCACTCCACAGCAGAGGGCACATAGGTTCATATGGAGGAGCAAGAGGTGGAAACAGTCCATAGTGGGAGGACCAGTGGGTCAGAGGTTGCCAGTTCTGAGAACAGAGAACCCAAAGACTGACCCTAGTGAGGCCCCTTTTGGCCAGGAGGGGCATGCACTGTCAAAGGGACAGAGGGCTGGGGACCTGCACCAGGCAAACTCTTGTGTGCCAAGTTTGAAGGGGCAGTGGTACTCCTGTGTAATTCCTGGCTTGCCAGGCACATGTCCAGCCTCAGGGTAGAGATCCTGGGTTGTAGGACCCATTTCAAGATACCACCTCTAAACTGGTGGGAGATAGTCTGGAAAAAGGGTGCAAGACACCTGGGGCTACTGCCCTTCACTCTGAGGAACCACAGTGTACAGAGGCCCCTGGATGTCCTGTCTCCTGGTTATTGACACCAACAGCTGCCAGTGGCCTCTGTTGGTTATTGACCTTGTGGATGGAGTTTTCCCTGGTTTGGTAACAGGAGTCAGACCCAAGGGGTGGAATGGGCCACATTACTTTGTTGTCCATACTTGTACTGTGTGCCTAATGGGATGCATCTGTGAGCAAGGCAAGGAGAGGTGATGCAAAGATAGGGTCCATGGATAAGGAAAAGGGTTCCCCAATAAGTCAGGTCAGTGACACAGGAGGGTATAGAAAGAGGAATCCAACTGAGTTCAGAGAGGTTATGAAATCTGACAAGTGCCCCTGCAGTAGAGGGCCATTGCCCCCATTCTATCACCTAAGCAGGGAAGTCCATCAAGGTTTTGATTGGTCTACCCTGGATTTAGGCTTGATGGGGGTTGTGTTGGAAATAGCCCTTTCTGCAGATTCACATCAAAACCTTTTCCCTTCTGCCTCCCCTTTTTGCTATATGTGTTTTTGTTTGTTTTAAAACTGCTAACCAGTGGTAAAATGCCTGTGCTCTATCCATTAAATGTGGTAACATTGGCCTATCCACAACTGGCATTTTTAGTTTACTTATACGTCCCTTTTAAAGTGCATTGTGTGTGCCAGGGCCTATAAATTAAATGCTACTAGTGGGTCTGCAGCACTGATTGTTCCACTTACTTAAGTAGCCCTTTGAACATGTCTGAGGCCTGTCAATGCACAGTTTACACTACTATATTGACATGGCGGGATATACATCTTGTGAGGCCCAAATCCCCTTTTTAAGGCATATACCGGTCCTAGGAAGCTTGTTTCCGGTCCAGGGAAGGCATGGCTTGGCAGTTCGCGCTGGACTGTTCCCATGAGGCACAGGGTCAGACTGATTTGCTTATGGCCATGTCTGAACTGGGGTGGCAGAGTGGGCTAAAGAACGGTGATGGATCAAACCCAGATCTGTTGACTGGGTGTGAGTGTTTGATTGGTTCTTATGCTCCGTCCATCACCACCCCCTTTTGTACCACCTCCCAATAGTGCCACCTCAGTCCTGGACCCTTGGAAATGGGCATGAAGGTGATCTGCCAGCCCAGCTGTGGCCCTGTGAAGCAGAACCAAGGCAGCACACTGCATCCCCTTGCAGCCATACCTGAACCACCACAGCATGATGCATTCGCAGATAGCAGTCACTTCGGAACCACCATGCATGATGCAACCTAAACACAGGCCTTCACAAGGCAGCCCCTTGTTGACGATGGCGCACTACTCTGCATACCAAAGGGGATGATGGACGGAGCGCTTGAGCTAATCAAACACTCACCCCCAGTCAACTGATCTGGGTTTAGTCCATCATCATTCTTTAGCTCACTCCACCACCCCAGTTTAGACATGGCCATATGCAAATAAGTCTGACCCTGTGCCTCATGGGAACAGTCCAGCCCGAAATGCCAAGTCATGTCTTCCCTGGACCGGAAACAAGCATCCTGGGACTGGTAACGGGTTCATAACCATCATCAGCCAGGCTATCTTGAATCCAGTGGCAAAGTGAGCAAGGGACCCACGTCTGTGCATACCCTGCCAATTTAGGGCGAACAAAGCGATACCAAAGGGGATGATGGACGGAGCGCTTGAGCTAATCAAACACTCACCCCCAGTCAACTGATCTGGGTGTAATCCATCATCATTCTTTAGCAAACTCTACCACCCCAGTTCAGACATGGCCATATGCAAAAAAGTCTGACCCTGTGCCTCATGGGAACAGTCCAGCCGGAAATGCCAAGTCATGTCTTCCCTGGACCGGAAACAAGCATCCTGGGACTGGTAACGGGTTCATAACCATCATCAGCCAGGCTATCTTGAATCCAGTTGCAAAGTGAGCAAGGGACCCACGTCTGTGCATACCCTGCCAATTTAGGGCGAACAAAGCGATACCAAAGGGGATGATGGGCGGAGCGCTTGAGCTAATCAAACACTCACCCCCAGTCAACTGATCTGGGTTTAATCCATCATCATTCTTTAGCAAACTCTACCACCCCAGTTCAGACATGGCCATATGCAAATCAGTCTGACCCTGTGTCTCATGGGAACAGTCCAGCCCGAACTGCCAAGCCATGTCTTCCTTGGACTAGAAACAAGCATCCTGGGACCGGTCTCTGGTTCACAACCCTCATCAGCCAGGAAAACTTGAATCCAGTGGCAAAGTGAGCACGGGACCCACATCTGGGCATACCCTGCCAACTTAGGGTGAACAAAGTGATACCAAAGTGGATGATGGACGGAGCGCTTGAGCTAATCAAAAACACTCACCCCAGTCAACTGATCTGGGTTTAATCCATCATCATTCTTTAGCTCGCTCCGGCACTACTCTGCATTGCAACCCCACAGCTCTTCGGAACCACTGGCGTGCAGTACATATCTGACGCAGGACTTCACATCGTACGACCCAAGTTGATGGCATCCTTGATGATGATGCAGGACTTTGCATCGCAGCCCCAAAGCTCCTCAGAAATGCTGCTGCGCTTTGCAACAACAACACAGGATCTTGTAACTCTCTGCAAACCAGAAATGTAGGTACTTTTGTTTAGCGGGCTTCACTTGGGGCCTGATTACGATGACGGTGAGATGGGCTGTCAGTGGCAGTCCCACCACCATTGTAATTCAGATTTCTACCCACTACATTACGATGGTGGGCAGATGTTTGGTGGATGGAGAGACTGACTGCCATTGATCTGATGGGCTCAATAAGTCCTTCAGTCCGTCAGAGGGATTTGTATCCCTACAACAGTGGGGGTGCCTGCTGAGGCACCACCGTAGAAATTACAATGTCCCTTTCCGCCGGCCGTTTCATGGTGGTTAACCAGCAATGAAAAGGCTAGCAGAAAGGGACTTCTGGGCCTGTAGCGCCCCCCCGTCTCACTGGCCCTCCAACATGGGTCCTTGGGGGCACTTATGGTGGCCCCAAACATATGCCTACACCATGTGGCAGGCACCCTGTGGTGCTTGCCACATGATGCATGGATATGCAAAAAGTTAATTTTTAGGACTGTGGCGTGTGCTGCAGCCCACAGCACATGCATCAATACAAAAGGCACACTTTGTGACTGCCTTGAAGGCGGTCGAATTGTAATTAGCATGGCGTGACTACCAACAGCTAGTCAGGTGTTCCAATTCCTCACCAGGGTGGTGGTCGGACGAAGTCTGACCGCCATCATTATCAGCCCCTTAATCCCTATACATGTTACATTCTCTATCATAACCAGTCTGAACTTTTGAATTTGTTCACGCACCCTGTGTTCAGATGGCTACAGTTGATGCTTTGAGTTTTTAGGCACTATTTTCATGTAAATCTTTACACTTGCATATCTCTGGTTCTCTTGATTGGATTTTTGTTGTTTGGACTCATATCATTTATTAAACTTTACTCTATTGTTTCTAAATTGGTGTGTGCTTTTTAGCATGTTATGCTTTCACTTTATTACTGTTTGAAGTGCTGCTTAAACACTTTACACATTACCCAGAGGGTTAAACACAGGGTAATTTGGCGTTTGCTAGTGTTTCACCCTGACAGCGATTGTGGTTGCTGCTTTAGTTGGGTTTCACCTCCCTGAACCAGTAAGACAAATTCCAAATGACTGCAATTGTGTCATAAATATTTGTAGACTTTATGCTGACTCAATTATGTGCCAAATGTATTACCATTTTGTATGGAAGTGTGTGAAGTCAGCACACTTTTTAAAATAGTTACTGCAGCTTATGCTTGTATTTCTAGAATGTTGGTCTTGTTACTGACATTTCAAATGTGCATATTGTTTTTATGCTTGTAAGTGCTAATATATCTCCACATTTTTTTAGTGAAACATAATGTGAGTTTTCGAAGTTGTAAATTGCATTTTGGTGGTGACTCAGATTTTGGGAATAGGAGTATTTTGGTTGTATTCATATTGTGTGTGTTCCAATAGAGTCCTTTGTGATATTATTCTGAGTGGTGGTTGCCTTTTGGACATATAGCCTATGTGGAGAAGATGCAAAGTATGCTGACTGTTTTGCCAGCCCAAGTCGGCCGGCCAAAAAGTAAGGCACACTTACAAAGTGCTCACCACTTCTCCCCCTGCTCTGTGAACAGAGCAGCCCAGCACCACCCACCCCACAAAACTGCTTCAGTAGGGGAAAATAAAATTATAATAATCTTGCATTATTATCATTTTATTTGTCCTTTTTTACACTGCTGAAAAACAGTGGGGGACGCTCCTCCTCCTTAGCAGAGGAGCCACCACTGTGCTTAAGTGCAAACTACCACAAACATCCATAAAGGGGCCTAACACTGAGGGGAATAGAAGTCAAAAGGTTCATCTCTGTCATAAATAATGCACACTCTACTAACTGATCAGTCGCCTTCAACAACAAACATAACCTTCCTCCACTTTAAGCCACACTACTTTCCTCCACAGACCTTCACCGCCTTCACCATCTCTGCAAACCTACTGTAACCATTTAAAGTTTATCAATGCTATGTTCTCTCTAAACATTTTCAAAAACCTCTCTCTCTCTAATTAATCATCATCTGAGCTCCCCCTCTTCTCAACCCTTTATTGCACTGTTTCCTCCCAACCTGAGTGCTCAGTACATGGAAGCAATACAATCCCTTTATCTGAATGTTTGCAGCCTTACCAATAAGATAAATCTCAAAAGCCACCACATTCAACTAGGACTGTTTGCACTTCTAAGGGCATATTCACAAGAAACTATCTTGGCGTCAACGGCACTTTATCGCAGCCAAAGTTGTGATAAATCCATCGCCCCATTCACAAGCTGGTGTTAACAGCCCACAGCACCAGTTTACCCGCGATAACAGCCGCAAAAAACATCGCCACAGAGGACCTGTGCAACTATCGCTAATGAGATGCAGAGTGGGCGTTCCCGCAACATCACACCACAACATTCACAACGACCAGCCACATCGGCGATAAAAATAGAAAACAGGCGATTAGGCGTGTTAGCACCAGGAAATCTATACCTGCTCTGACCTGGTGTAAAGTTGAACGGCAGCCTGAACCACAAAAGGGAGACCAGACCAGGGCCACACCCAAAGGGCAACCAAAGCCATGGAGCCACCCATCATGCGGCCCGGGCACCCAAGAGGGTCACAACACCCACCGACACCACCCCCAGGACCTCCCCTCCCTGCACCCCAGACCAAAGACATGCCACACCAGCTACACTCAAACATGCACAAAATAATCCTCCTGACGTCGCACAATCACAACTGGTGACATGCATGTGTCGACACAGAAAAGAGCAGCACACATCCACTTTTGAAGCAACAAATGAAACTTTATTAAAATGAACACTGAAATGAAATGAAAACACCTGGCCACTCCCCTCGGGACAATCCGTAGGTCCCAGCCTGCAAGACAAAAATCATAATGAGAAGGTATGTCCTGCGCAAATCAAAGGACAGAGAGAGAGCAAAGGGGAGAGAGAGGAAGAGAGGGGGAGAGAGAAAGAGAGAAGAAGAGAGGGTGAGAGAGAGAAGAAGAGAGTGGGAGAGAGAGAGAGAGAAGAAGAGAGGGGGAGTGAGAGAAGAAGAGAAGGGAGAGAGAGAAGAAGAGAGGGGGAGAGGGAGAAGAAGAGAGGGGGAGGGAGAGAAGAAGACAGGGGGAGAGAGAGACAGTGCAGTCCCCGCACACCCAGGCCACACTGCTCACCTGCTGCCACCGGTGTGTCTCCAACCACATGCAGGTATTTATCGCTGTTCACCAGGTCACACATCCAAGTCAGAGCCGCCAGCTGAAACAGAGTCCAGATACTTGACTGGCTCAGTACACACACCTGCACAAGACAACAGCGCCTGCCCACCCATCCACACCCAGGCAGGGGCACCCCAACCCCTCCTGCCACACATCGGAGCATGCCCGCCCATGCACACCCAGGCCTCACTGCTCACCTTCCGCCACCGGCGCGTAAAGGGGAGGTCCCAACACATGTCGCTGCAAGCCACAAGCCTGGGGCCCGCGGACATGGCACCCTCCAAACCATGCAGCCATGCTCCGCAGGCCAACAGGTCTCACGTTTTGTGCTGGGTCTTGATTACTCCATGGCAGAGGACATACCAGTGCACCCGGCACCATCGCAGGCTGCAAACCCACTCAGCCCAATGAGTGCCACTAACTCTGGGATCCCGGATGCAACACCACATGGCGGTAGGCCCGTGCTGCCTGATGGCTCTGGCCTACACTGCAGTCCAGCAGGGCACACAAACCCTGAGTTGTTTGGACCGCCAGGATGGGGCATCATCGCAGGCTGCACACCCGCTCAGCAGCTTAAGGTGTCACTGACTCAGTGCACCCAAAGTCACCATCCTGTGGCGGGGTGTCTGTGCCAGCCACAATGCTCCGGGTGCCACTACCCTGTACAACCCCCACAAAGCGCCACATGGTGGTAGGCCCGTGCCGGCCGCATGGCCTCGGGTGCCACTAACTCTGTGCAACCCCAGTCAGCGACACATGGTGGTAGGCCCGTGTCGTGCGCCTGGCCTCAGATGCCACCAACCCTGTGCACAACAACTCATGGGCCCTTTATGAATGAGAAGCCTGAAGCGTCTGTCATCCAGTCACCACTGGAAGAGGAAATGTGACGTCATCGGCCACTTTTGTTGGCGGAGTCACATGGCCAGTGACGTCTGTGCCGGATGGGTGTGGTGTGTGTGCAAACCTGCCCTCAGGGAGTGGTTGTGACATGCTTATGACTAGACCAGTGACCTGCACACCACCAGCGAGTATGCCTGCAACGGGTAGCAATGATGGCCCCCCTCAGTGCGTCATTGGAGTGGTCTGGCCTGCCGTACGCCAGACCAGCGCAGGGCTTGCCACAATGATTTGTGGGTTCAGGGCGTGGTCCAGTCCATGTCCGGAAAAGGAAGTGACTGATGCATGCGTCACTGTTGTAGTGTTCACGGGACCAGGTACACAAAATGCAACATAATTAACGCAAGGGAAGGCACTGTCCCCACATTCATCCACACATCCATTCTTGAATGATGTAAGACATGACACAGCAGTGCGTCACTGGATGTTTATTTGCACATCTATGCAGTTATGCAACTGGAGTGGTACAGGGCAATGTCGAGCACACTACACAATATGGACCCGTGGAGGGCCAGCCAGAGTCCATCCGCGGATGAAATGTACTGCTGAAGAGAAAGGGTACAGTCCGCAGTCTGTCCGCCGTGTCATTGGTCATCGAACAGGATGTGGCAGTCCATGTCGCTGTCCAAGGTGAGTGCATCGGAGTGTATCGGGGGTCAGTGGCAGGTCATGAGGCCATGTGCGGCACCAAGCAGAAACAGGCCAGGTGGCGGAAATGAATGCTGGTGCCTACTGATCACAAACCCATCCAGGTCCTCGTCCCCGGATGTGTGCCCTGCCCTCCCTGTGGGTGTTGCAGTTCCGGCTGCGCCACTGTGTGCCACTGACACATCAGGGGCCTGGGTGGATACGTCTGCCGCACTGTGAGGCACTGACACACCAGGGTGCGGGGATGTGGATGGTGTGAGGGCAGCAGCATTCATCAGCTCAACGCCTTGTGGCGGCAATGCCATAACGGAGGTCTGCAGGGCATGATAGATCCCAGCTACATTCCAATGATGTGCAGCAGTGGCTGCCATCCTTTCCGCCTCCATACACACCATGTCCTCCATGAGCCTCCGCTTGTGTGCCAGTTCACGGTTGGTATCGCTGGAGCAACTCTGAGCAGACAGTTGTTCTACTCTCTGCGTCATGACTCCAGCGATGTCAGTCAGGGCTCGTTGAAGACCATGGGGTGAACATAGACACCCATGGATGGCGTCCAGTTTGGCAGCCATGAGTTTGAATCCCACCCGCACCTGCTCAGCCGTCTCCCGCTGGCCCTCCAGCACACGGCGTTGGAAGGCCATTTGTTGTTCCTGGGTGACTTGGGAGGGTGCCGGGCTGTAGGTGCCTCCTGCGAGGTGGTTTGGGTGGTGGGTAGGGTCTCCTCGATGTAGCTGGGTTGCCCTGATCCTGGAGGTGAGTCGCGGATGAGGTCAATGATGTCTAGGAGGGCTTGTGCGTTGATGCTAGTGTTGTCCTCCTCATCATCAGTGAAGAGAAGCTGGGACTGCTCTACAGGAGGTGTTGACAATGCCCCTGCGATGTGAAGGGGAGATGGTGTATTACAATGTGTCCACATGTATCTAGCCACATGGTACAGGTTGACATTCTGACAGTATGGCATTGTACATTGTGACAGTCTCAATGCTCTCGGATGGTATGAGTCATATAACAAGAGCAAATTCCTGTCTGTGGCCTTTTGATGTACACATGTGGTCAATGACTCCTCATTGAGCTCTATATCCAAATCCAGATACACAGCGGTGCTATTGCTGTATGACCACGTAAATCTTAAATTGGGGTCTTGATGGTTCAACCAGTTAAGGAATTCCAGTAGTATCTCATCTCCTCCAGACCATATGCAGAGCACATCATCTATTTATCTCTTCCAGAGGCGTAAATTCCACTGGAAGGGGTTGGTGGAATGATAGACGACGTGCTCCTCAAATTGGCCGACATATATACATGCCAGACTGGGCGCCATCATAGCGCCCATTGATGTACCTGTTGTCTGGAGGTACAACTTGTCTTTGTAGCTGAAATAATTACGTGTTAAGGCCATCTCGACACATTGCAGTACAAAGGACTGTGGTGCATCATTGACAGTCCTCCATAACGATATGTTCAATACTGGTTCTTTGGCGAAGTGATTGGCCCTGAAGAATTTGCCAAAAATTACTGTGGCAAAGAAACACGTTGGCATTGGAAATGGTATGCATGAATAGCAACCTGTCCATTTTAAGTTGATAAAATACACTCAGTAAATAATATAGTGATTGCTATGAGAGTGTTTTTGTCAATTTTAATCACAGCCGGTCATATCGTGTGATGTGACCTGTTCACTTCACTGCTCCTACAGTTTTTCTTTTCTTTTGGACACCTTTCTCTTTTTCTTTCGGACAAAATGACCACCGATGATGATAAAAGTGGGCACAACTGGTGAGTACCAACCAGTGAGCCCGTTGGTGGTGCGCACGTGTGGGGTCATTTTGTCTTTCACATTTTTTGTCTATCACACGTTTTCCTGCTGATTCAGGAAATCACTTTAGTTCTGAATGTATACGGAGTTAAGTTGAAACTCCAGCATATGGCCGACCAGAGTTTAGTACATAAATAAAACGAATTACATTGCACGCGCTGCAACACAAATGGAGTTGCAGCACACGCAATGTAATTTGTTTTATTTATTTATTTATATACTTAACTACGGTCAGACGTATGCCGGAGTTTACTACCCCCCACCCTGCCCCGCCCCACCGTCCCGCAGCACTCCAACTAGGAGCCGCAACTGGTGGGCCCCCAAATGAGTCCTTACTGGAATCTGGGACCCCCGAGTCGTTATTGGAATCTGGGGTCCTCAAAATGATTAATTTCTATGATTAAAACATCACAAAGAATCCACAAAAATACAGAAACAAGTGTGCATCAAACAAATACAGAAATATTAAAATATTTCACTTAACACACAATCAAATATAGAAAAATCAAAAACTTTATTTTATTAGGAAGATTGGAGCTTTCCTAAATTATTTTTAAAACGATAGCATACTACTTTGTGTTTTTTGCTCCTAATGCATGTTTCTATGTAGGTTCTTTAAAAAAGGGCACCTATTATTTTTACCACATTATGTTTGCTGTCCCGTGAATCAAACTAAGGACACCTAGCTTACAACTTAATTCTTAGCTTGAAATTTCAAATGCCTTCACATTTGCAGACCGTTTTTAATTTTTCAATTTTACTTCTTTATTTATATACTTTATTAGGCATAGTATTATTGAATAATTTAAATATCCATGGACCCACTGAGCAGGCATCGTGGTCCCCCAGGGGTGCGTGGACCCCCAGGGGTGCGTGGACCACAGGCTAAGATCTGCTGCACTACACTCACAGACTCTCCTTTGCGTTCCCGTACAACTATACTTAGCCATCCTTGGAAAATCCTCAACCTGGGTTCCTTTTGTCTAAAGCTGTTCCCTAAACTGCTCCTGTAACAACAGTGAATCAGTCCCATGAGTGCCTAGATATTTGTGTATGAAATAAAAAATGTTTTGCCCAAGCCTACTCATACCTTTCCTAGATTAACAACACTATTGAAAAAATAGCTGGCACACGCCAGCGGTAAAACTTCAAAGCAAATAATTCAAACCAATGAACGAAAATGGAGAAAAAGGCACATTAAAATGAGAAATGAACCTCATCAGCAGTTTTTAGAACAACCATCAAGAATGCCAAGAGATCTCACTACCCAGAGCACATTTTAACACATCATGTCAAATCTAAAAACTCTTCAAAATTATTCTGTTAGTCAGATGTAACTTAAAATGTGACAGCCAATCTTAGGAACTCTGCAATTTGTTAGAAGATCACTGTCTCAAAAAGGTTGACAGCCTGGCCACTTATTTCTAGGCAAATGCAATTGACTACTTCCCTTTTGCCATTTAGGCACAGGCCTATCGCACAAAGAGAAACAGCGTTTACAACACTGTCTCCACAATGCATGCCATTACAACCTGGGGCGCACTGGTATTGGATGTAAAATCCAACACCTTCCCTGCTATTGCGCCAACTGGAGTAGGAATAGTAAATATTACTATTCCTAAGTCCAGCGTGCCCCCTACAGCAAGTAATTGTAATGACTTGTGATGTAATGGTATGCGCACTAACAACGTGGTCTTTGTAACAACCACTTTGTAATGGCATTCGATCTAATCGCATGCGTTGTAAACAGCCATATTTTCGCACAAACGATTCAACCAAAATTTGGTACCGTCAACATACATTCTGTCTCCCATATTGCAAATTCTATGTATGCTATCACAGCCACAGTTATTACGCCACAAAATGAGCAAAACAATAAAAGTCAGCCGGCGGTTTCAAATGAATTAGCAAAATCCTACTGCAAGTTTTCTAAAATATGTTTCAAGTTAAATGTAATCTGGATCATGTGCAATATGCTTCCACGTCAGCATCTCATGCTGTTGCACTGTTGCCCAAAGTTTTTAAACTTCAGAGGTCAAAAGCAATGGAGGGGATTTCAAAGGACATTTAACGCCCTAACACTGAGCTGCTTCAAAGCCTCTACAAATATTTGACACCTTATGATTTTTTTATAGTGTGAATTGGCATTGTCTGTTGGATTATACCAAGGCACCCGATTAGAGCTATTAAGTAACAGAACAATGTGTTCTGATCTTATCAGCAGGACTCCAGTTTGTTCACCTGGGTCAATTAATAGATTGGATGGATGGAATTTAAATGTTAATGTCTGGTGATCCTTCATGGCTCAGAAAGGCTTGTCTGTATCTCCTGAAGCTAAAATGATGTAGACACTAGTAAATCTATGCCAGGGTTTCATTGCGCATTATATAATTTTGCTGAGGTAATTCAGTTTATATTGTTTTTTTCACTCTCTGTGTCTTTGCTGGTAATTTAAATTGCTCAAAGGGGAAAACACTGAGGGCCTCATGTACCATAAACGCATTCAGTAAAAGGGGTCACAATTTCTGCATTGACTTTTACCGAATGCATTCTCATTTTGCGAACCGTTCAATGTATCATTAAGTCGGTTCGCAAAATACAGATTCATAGTGGGTCACAATTCCACTACCTCATATATATTAATAAGGTCGGTCACAAATTGTGACCTTGATTAACTGGCAAAAATCACAGACATCGAGGCCTGCCTTGGACAGCAGGCCATCATGTCAGTGATTTCTTTTTAATAAAGCAATCTTTTGTTTTTTTTTAAATGTAGCCAATTTTTAAAAGGACAACAGGATGTGATTAAAAAAAGGAAATTAAAATATTTATACGTTTTTTTCAAGACTCTGCAATGGCCCTTGGAACTACTGCCTACTCCTCAAAATGTTTTTTTTGTCATTCACAAATGGATTCCTTGAAGTTTTCTTACCCTGTTTCTAATTCCAATTCTCATGAAGACATTCCTATTACTCCTTTAAATGACGAGAACCCAATATGCATGATCCCTATAGCTTGTCCTCTCTTTTATTTTTCATCACACAGCCAGACCTGGCTCCTGTCACAGAGAGGCCATCAACTGGATGATCTTCACAACAATCGGGGGTTCAAGTAACCGAGAAACATTTTCTGAGAATGAGGTGGACTTTTGTCACAATGTGCCACTCTTCTTTGCAAAAGACAGAGCCATGTTTAAATGTCTTTGTTTAGCCTCTACTGAAGTTGGCTCCAGAACATGACTCGTAAGTCACTGCAATTGTAAGTCAACTATCTACTGATGCTCAGATTGGTGCCTGCCAGTGAGCTCCTCTTTGTGTAATCTCTGAGATAGTGAAATTGACATGACGGTTGGAGCAGATATGGTCCTATGGGCCTTATTTCATATCCCCCAAAAATGGATGTATGTGTGTTAAAAGTTCTTGTACCACAGTCAGCAAATGTGGCATTATGTTATTTCAAAGGGTAACTATACGGCACAACTTACTACTCCCAAAAACATCACCATGCAATAATGAGAAAGTATGACCAATGAGCCATCTTTTGATAGAATTTGAGGAAAACAACCACTTCAATAGCGGTTTCCAAAATATCTAACGATTTCTTGAAAGTAAAGAAATCTATGCTCCTCTCATCACTATCATGACCCAAGCGGGAATGTTACACTTTTCACGTAAGGCAGTGGATGGTAAATCCCTTTTCTAAATGATGCTGTCTCCCTCTACCACCATGGAAGATTTGTCTACGTAAAACCCCAACTGCCTTTAATACATATTCACGACAACTGGGAGTAGGAATTTTGAGATTTACCACACCCACAAAATCCTGTAAGCTTCGGATTTTCATGAATTTGCTTCAAAGATTTAGTTTAACTCAACATTAAGTTTGTCATCTTGAGTGTGGATTGCCAAGTATGCAATCCTCAAAATTAAGGAATTCCCTTGATTTGTGAGTTCCTATTTTGCATGAACTGTTTGCTGTCACTGAGGCGCTTCATACCTGTTAATGTAAGCTGATATGTGCTGCTCCCGCAGGCTTGGGTCGCTCCATGGTACTTGGCTGGACTGCCAGCTGAGAGCCAAGGCCATGCTGGCAAGCTCACTGTCAGTGCTACAAATGTAGGGGCTTATTTATGAGCCCTTGTGACAGTTTTGCGCTTCCGTTGTCTCACTTTTTTTGACGCATCTGCGGCGTAAAACATGACTCCTGTTTCGCCCTATTTACAGAGTGACGCATCTGAGCAGATGAGTCACTTTGTAAACCCCTGCGCTACATTATACCTGCGTCAGGTGTAATGTATGCAGGGTGGGCGTTCCCAGTAAGTAAGCCTCATAGAAGTGATGCAGTGCAATCTACAGGATTTCACTGGACCACTTCTAGGGTGCAAATGCATCAATATCTTACGCCTGCCTCACAGCAGGCGTAAGACTGACGCAGGCCCTTTCACATGGGGCTTTTCCTGTGTGAAAGGACACATTGCTGGAGCTGCGTCACTTTGTGACACACTCCAGCAATGCGTCACTTTTGCACCTACAGATACGTCAGAAATACTGACGTATCTGTAACTCCTTGCGACATGATGCGTCATACAGTAAATATGACGCATCCATTATGTCGCAAGGAGGGCGCTCTGAGAAGTGACGCATCGCTGCCTTCACGCAGCGATGCTTCACTTCTCATAAATGAGGCCCGTATTATTCATTCGATTTCTGCAGTGCCACGCTGTCTGCGCAGCTCTGAGTCACTTAATGCAGCTCTGAGACAGCCTGAGTCTGATGTCACTGCTGGCCCGGTACTATGCTCAATAGCTACTACTGAGACTGTGAGTCAGATTGACTGATACATTATGGACGTAGCGCCACGGGGCAACATCATATCCTGACTCCTGCTAGAGTAGTAGCCCAGAGGGGAGAATGAAGGCCAGTGGCTCAGTGGCTTGCGGGTGGCACCGCCAGCCAAAGTCAACATGACACTTCCGGCTCTGCTCGCAGTGGTCCGGTGCTGTCTGCTGCAGTACTGAGACTAGAGCTCTCACCTGCCGGGCCGGCCGCTGTGAGCTTACTACTGTTGTAGCCGCCACGGCAAATTCAGTATTGCTGAGCTCGGCTGGGAGAGCCCCATTTCAGATTCCATATCCAATCTGCGCAATAATCTTCTGTAACTCCTGCAAGGACCCTGGTCATGAGTTTATTGCCTGGCAGTAAACAGTCTTTTTTTTAAAAAAGCCTTTATTTATCATTTTTTCAACAAGTACATACAGTGAAACCAATTACTGAAGTTGTAAAAAAGTGTTTAAATGTGTGGTACTGCAAGTTACCAGAAGAAAAACTGATATAACAACACAAAAGAGATATAGAATGAAGGGGAAATGTGAAAAGGCTTGACATACCTCAAAAAAGCAATAAGGGACATTAGGCACCATACAACGGTGCAGAGGAGTGATGAATATAACATATGGCAAAAGGACAAATGATTAATCTATTGTTTCATCAACCGTAGAATCAATCATAGACAACAAATAATTCGGCAGTGGCTTCTAATATCATTGGGCCTGGATGTTGCCTGCTGTAGGGAGGAATACAATTTAGAATTAGTGTACAGAAGGACAAGTTACCGTGAAGGGGGGGCTGCGAGCACCCCAATGAAGCGGAATTTGTCATTTAGCTAAATGTTGAGCGGTAGCAGTAAAACGATATAGTCCCAGTGACAATAGCTTAACATACCCCAATAAAGCCATAAGGGGGTCAGCAGAAAGTGGTTGTTTGATCATAAGAGACAGAGTAGAGAAGATGTCCTTTCAGAAGGATTCTTTCATCCCCCAAGTCCATGTCAAATGGGTAGAGTATGCATGGTCCACCTGACATTTTGGGCACCAGTGGGATCTAGTAGGGTCAATTTTCGCCAGTGCCTCAGGGTCGTGTAGGCTCTGTACAGCTATTTAAAATGTAATATCCTATGTCGGTGGTTGCAAGTTTAGTCTGAATACAGCAGTAATACCAAATCTTATCCAAAATAGGGATACCCAGGTCATGTCCCCACACAGCCCTGGCTCTCTCCACTCCAGCACACGTTAATTGAAGGAAGTATCATATCATTTAGAGATCAGATGTCTGTTATCTGGGGAAGCGCTCATTAATGTTAGTGGTGAAAAATCTTTGGTTTCAGTCTAGTAGGTGGGTAGCACAGCCCATAATGTGCTGTGTAGATGATAGAAAGTAAATCTGTCCATAGTCGATGATTGTTTCTCCATAGCTATGGTGGAAATGGGCTTGAGCATACCTTCTATAAACAGGTCGCCCGCAATTCGTGTGTACAGAGAGTATGCTGTATCAGTTGCTCAATAATAAGTGGGAGCCAAGGGTTGTTTTTCAGTGGGTTATGCGTGGGAAGGAGAGCATACCCACGCAGAAGTTTTAACCATGCCCAACTAGTAGAGGCAAGCGTCTGTATTGTATTGGGGTTGCATGGGAGACCTTGGGGGTAATATGGTGGCAAGTGTGAGATGCCATAATTGTGCCCTCTCAGGTTTAAGGAAAGGCAATCGGGCATATGGGTGACACCAATAGAAGTATAATGTGCTTGGGCCTCATAGCAAGAAAGTTGGAGGTCAGGGACTCCAAATCCACCATGGCCATAGGGGAGGGGGAGGACTTCCCAGCGATTGCAAGGCGGGAGCCGGCCCATATAAGCCGAATGAGTAACCCAAGTAGGGGTGCGATACAACTGCTGATGAGGACAATGGGAATACTTTAAAAAAGATAAAGAAAGTAACCCTGGGCGTAGTTCGTGTAGTAGCGCTACATGTAGCTACGCGAAGTGCACTTCGCACTATGTGAGATATGTGTAGCACTACACAAACGGCGTAGTGCGCTGTTCGCGATGACTGCACAGTGCCAGAGGCTTGTCTGCACTGTGCAATCATTGAAAACGGCATCTTGCACAGTGCTAGCTGTCATTTTCTGCCGCTCGAGTAGATTTTTACTCGAGCGGCAGCTTTCTCAACGTGGACTGGTAGTTTCTCATCACGAGCAGTCGGGAGCATACGCGACCACTCGCAATGAGAAACCTGACCTCCCCGCGTTGAGAATCTCACCGGGAGGTTTATTTTCCACGCTCGCGATCGCCAACTTGATGTTGCTGATCGCGAACGAGGAAAAAGTCTCGCTGGGATGTCATTTTGCTTGCTCGCGGTCGCCAACTTGACGTTGAGGACCGCGAGCGAGCAAAAAATGCCAACTATGCTACGCTACGCGATTTTGCACTGTGCTACGTGCAATTTGTGTAGCGCAAGTAACACAAACTATGCAAACTTCGCGAGCGTAGCGTAGTTGTCCGCCCAGGGTTAAAAGAAAGCCAGGCAGCACAACCATTTTAATGATTGCCATACGTCCAGCCATGCCCAACGGAAGTCTGATCGATCTCTTGTGTTTCAAGTTTCACTAGAGCAGGCCCATATTTGCGACAGATTACCTCTGAATGCTCTCTGTGGATATGGATGCCCAAATAACTGGCGAAGTCTCTTGACCAATGAAGGGTGAATACAATGTCGCAAGAACTGTGGCATCCGTAAGTGGGAAGAACTTGGACTTACTCCAGTTAGTATGCAGACCAGAGAAAACACTTAATTGCAGCACCTCGCGCACAAGTGAGGATAAATTGACAGCAGGGTAAAAAACAAACAACATTATGTTGTCCACATAAAAGGAAGCTAATACAGTCCCATGTGGGAATATAAGGCCCCTATCAAGATGGTTTTCCTGTAAATGACAGACTAAAGGGTCCATTGGATTATAAACAAAAAAGGAGAAAGTGGGCAACCCTGTTGGGTACCATGCATTAAGTGCAACAGCTCTGTGAGTGCACCACTAAGGCACAACCTGGCCAAAGTGTCTTAGTCTAACAGATGCATCAGATTGCGAAAGCCATTAGGTATGCCTAGTTTTGTCAGAGTGGCATGGAAAAAAGACCATTTGAGTGAATCGAATGCTTTTTCGGCATCTAATAGTGCGAATACCGAGGGGATGGTGGGAGCAATTTGATTGATCATTGCAAATAATGTGAAAAATCCCCCCTCATGAAACGCAGCATTCCCGTCGGCCAAACTATGATGCAATGTTCGCTAAATCATACCGCGGCGGACAAATGTCACAGAAGACCGTCCACCACGGTTGGAAAAGCTGCAAATCCGACCACGGCGGACAGAGAAGGATGTTCAACATTTTGAAAAGGCCGCTCCTGCCGCGGCATGACTGCACGGAGAATTACGATGAGAATGCAGAGCTGGCGGACCGAGCACTGCATCCTACTGCTGCGCACGCACATAGGCCAAATGGATGGCGGACGGAACCAACTTCACAACTATGGCTGAAGTGTGCCTGTACTCCCTGCCACCCTCAATCACAACACACACACCGCAATGATACACCCCAACTTGCTCCTGGTAAGGAAAGCCATGCACAGCATGGAAGAGACATCTGGAGGTCAACACTCATGTGGACACACCCACATACCACAGTACAAAACCAACCCCTTCCTGGACCAGCATACTTTGCACACCACAAGCCGAGACATAGAGACAAGGCACCATTGACTCACACTGCACAACATGACACCCACCTATCTCCACACAACACCACTTTCACCCACACACCTCACACACTTCACATATCTCCACCACTTCCTTGCACCCCTCATTCATTTGAACAATGCCCCCCAAGACAATGCCCAAATTCACAGACTCAGAGTTGAGAGTGATGGTAGACGAGACAATCAGGGTAGAACCACATTTGTTTGGGCACCTGGTCCAACACACCACACTTGCACACAAGAATCAGATGTGGGCAAGGATCCACAGCACAGTGATTGCCGTATGGACCACCATACGCACTGTGTGTGTCATCAGGAAGCGGTGGGGTGACCTTAAGGGCCGGGTCAAGCATCGGGCCCAGAGGAACCATACAGCGGCCCAGATAACTGGTGGCTGCCCTCCCATTCCACCACTAACACTCACCGAATGGGAGGAGAAGTTGCTTGCCATAATGCATCCAGAGAGTCTCACAGGAATCGAGGGGGAAGTGGAGGCTGGTAAGTACGAACAAATGTCTCCCATCACACTGCACTGTACTGTTGTGCACAACAAGTGAGC
Organism: Triturus cristatus; assembly: GCF_964204655.1. Taxonomy (NCBI): domain Eukaryota; kingdom Metazoa; phylum Chordata; class Amphibia; order Caudata; family Salamandridae; genus Triturus; species Triturus cristatus. The sequence goes on from NC_140590.1 coordinate 1,109,140,098, forward strand.
CTCAATCGCCAGGCCTCATCAAACTCATGTGGAATGCAAGCTTTAAATATAAATGGATCACAAGGTGAGCATCTCCTCACCCAGCCACACCTCACAGGTAGATAGTCAGCTCTTGCACCCTGGACTCCCTCCCAAACAGCATGGCCCAACCTCCCCACCCCACAGCAATGTGTCAGTTAACTCCGTTGACAGTGCCTCCTAAAAGGTAGATATCCATGTCACTGGGGAGGGGGTTGTTGAGCCCTGTCAGTATGGCCACATTCGGGAACCCCCCATAAGTTGTAGGCAAGGCATATACAGCCAATACCATCGAGAGGCCACATGATTCACAGTGTAGGTGATGAATTCACATGTAACTGCAAAGCAAAATACAAGAATACGATCACAAAAAGCCAATGTGCAAGTCCCATTGCCTCAAAGCAGAAAGACTCGGGTAAACACAACACATGCATGGAAACCCTGTCAAACCTCACAAACCACAGGAGAAAAGTACAAAAAGCATAACACAAATCATGAAGTTGCGGCATAGTAGTCAGGAACTCATTGAGAAGACACAAATGTGTAAGCATAAACTGAATCCGATGAGCAACAAGTTGGTACCAGAGGACATGTCCTTGTAAATACAATATCTGTACATATGATTTTGTTTCTTCAGCCATGACACATCGCTAATGAGCAATGTATGTACCTCCACATCACGTTCGACTGCTGAGAAAATGTTATGAATACATAGTAATGCCAAGCTAAAAAGTAAAGCCATAGATGACTCGCCAGCAACAGCAGGCGCCCATGCCATGGATGAGCCCAGCCAGTCTCCCCCCCCCAGGAAGGTGAATCCCTGGTCTTTTTAGATGAGGAGGACTGACCTGGCCCCTCCGGCGTGCCCAGGACAAGACAGTCTCTGGCTCTCACTGTCCCTACCACCACAACCACGACTCCCACAACAGCTGCACCGCCAACGCAGACACCTGCAGCAACGACATGTGTGTGGCAGCCACCTCGACAATCACCACCTGCAGCAACGACATGTGTGGCAGCCACCTCGACAATCACCACCGCGGGAACTCCGCCGGTTGCAGAGCTCCATGGAAATTCGGTTGGGACAACATGTGGAGTACATGGACCAGCTTGTGGGTGTCCTGATGGACATGCATGCGGCTCAAATCGCTGCCAACCCCCTGTTTGCCAGCCGGATGATAGTCACACCACCTCAGCAGCAGCCACAGGGAGGGGTGAGTCACACCACGGCGAATCCTCAGACACCTCTGATCATGCATCAGGTTCCTCCCTGGCCAAACGGCAGTGGGGGCATCCGAAAAAGACCCTGGAGGATCACCTGGCACAGCACCGTGCCGTACCTGTTCTCGGAGCAACCGCTGATGTCGCCACTGTAACACCGAGCATTGACATTTTTGTAAATACGAAAACACATTGCCACAAGGATGGGAGTGTTTGGTTGGACTTTGAAACTCTACTATTGTGTGTTCTACCCCAACTATCCATGTACCATCTCTTTCTACTTCACCCCTCACATCGCAAAATAAACACAACTCACAACAGTATGCCTTCCTGTCAAAAGCATTCTCATCACAGTAAGTAGCATGTTGACTCACATTGCAATGTATCTGAATATGTAAAAGTGAAAATCCATTGAGAGAGTGGAGGAACGTGGAAAGACCCAGCACACCACGAGGCAACACTGTACAATATGCATTACAGACAACACCGGCAAACACCATCAACGTGGACACCAGGGGGACTGGAGCACACAACTGCACCTCCCAACACAGTTTAGCCCTTAGCATCCTGGTGAATGCAGCTCAGTTGAAAAGTTTACTTCTGTTACATTTGTCGTGTGTCACCAAGGTTGGTGCAGGTCAGTGCTGTGAAACTCTAGACACATGTGTGTCGCGTTATCCTCCCACATCAGTAGGGGTAAAGTACATTGTGATTGGTGTCTGCTGAGGAAGCTGCCAGAATCTACTCGGGTCTCTGTATCTCTCCCTGCCCAACTCAGGTGAAACACCTTAGTCACATGACAAGTAAGTATCATGACTGAACTGCATTTACCAGAATGCTGAGTGGTGAACTGTGCTGGGAGGTGAAGCAGTGTGCTCCCATCCCCCTAAGAATATCATCATGGATATGACGGAAGTTGTCACAGATCACACAGTGCAGAACAATGAAATCCTTAGCAGTGTGCCCACAAGAGACAGTATCACAACACATCCTGTCATGTGGACGATGGTGACATTGTCGCATTCACACACTCAAGCACTATTGCCCAGAAATTTGTAAGTGACATGTACGATCTATGCATGTTTACCCACATGTACACCAGTCCTTGACAACATACCCTCGCTAAATCGATTTTACAACCGAAGTTATCTTCTCCAGAATGGGCACAAGTGCTGCGGTCACAGAGCATGCATTGCGTATGTAGGAATTGTTGCACACCATGTACTTTGCTGTAGCAATATTATCCTTACTCCCCCATTTGTGAAGGTGGATAGTCATTTGTGGCCTCACATTCCCACAGCGAAAGCAGACTTCAATGAGTGTGCAGGAACAATGGGCTTCTGTTTCAACAAGTTGTCGCTCACACATCAGCCCTGAGACCTTTGAATTCCAAGTGTCTTGACCGTCCCGTGCGATTCAGTCACTGCTGAACACAGCACTACCACTTTTTTACCGGGGAACTGACAGAAAAATCATCTAAAGCCTCTGATACTGAAGGCCGTAGCACACTTTTTTTAAGCTTGTGGGCTCTGGCCTTGTCCCTTCATTTCATGGTATTTCTGGAGTACTACCGGATGTCATTCCTCCAATTCTCAGACTGCATTTAGCGTTTTGATATTACTACTTTTGGCTGTACAGCTGAACGCTGGTTCTAGAAGTGCTCTCACGCCATGTCTGCCCGTCCTGTGGTCCAGGCGAACCCAGGTCAATGGCAAGTGTACCATGACCGCATGCAGCTTCTCTTTGGATGTGTCCTATTAGCTGTGCTACACATCAGTTATAGGCTAACCTTCCACTATGCCTATTTCACCTGCGTGCAACCTGTGTTCTACTGCCGACAATGTCCCTTTCAGTGGTCCATGGATGTCTGCCTTTCCAACACACTCCTTGCTGCCCTGGATCACGAGCTATGGGTGAGTCCTTTGTTGGTCCACGATCAGGACTGCTCCAGTGATACACATTTGTGAGATGCCTTTCAATGTGTCGACAGGCTGACAGCTGTGCCATGGGATACTCCTTTAATCCTCGTGGTGCGAGAAACACATCTGTTCCTTCATACTGCTGGATTGGATGGCGGTCCTTTTTGATGGAGATGGTTTGGATAGTCTTTTGGAACTGATTGGCTTCAAAGCTGCCTGTGCCTTCTTGGATTCGTAACTACTTAACAGCAACTTGAACTGATGGTGACTAATTCAATGTCCTTTTAACTTTTTCACGCCAACTAACAGGATTTGTCATTCAGCTCTCTGACTTTTGCCCTGTCTGCTTCTGCTTTAACTCTGCTGACCTCTGCTGTCTGTTTAGCTGGTACCACAGAATACACAGCAAAAGACCTGGTAATGTATAGGCACTTCTTGTAAATAGATGGGATAAACAGAAGGGTAATGTAAACAACTATTACTCCTACAGCAGTAGTTCCCGTCATGAACTATCATTCCATCCCTCGTGCCAACAAACTTAGTATTTTTTTTTAAAAAAATTCAAAAAATGAACACCAAAAACAACCATGTGCAACGTGTTGAACCACAAAAAATGTGAGGAAATTTTGAAAAAGTTGTGAAAAAATGAGAAAGTATCTCACGTGCGCAACACCAGGGGAGCTGCTGGTAGGTTCTCACCATTTTGATCACGATTTTCTCATCATCGATATCTTTCTCATGTATAAACGATAACGTGTCCCAATTACAAAACAAGGAAAAAGAGGGAAGCAGGGAAGTTTTTTAAGGCAGCCCAAAACCAAAAGAAGGAAAAAGAAAGATCTGTGAAATCTTTATAGGTAAAATTAGGTCTGGCTCACGTCTATATTCCAATTAGTTTATTCCATTCCGTGAGTCATCCCAAGGTTAAAAACACGGTCATGGTATATAACCACATTAAGGAATGGCCAACATGTTTCATTGCCTACTTATCTTTGCGGCAAATTCATCAGGGCGTCAAGGGTCTACACTCGCTTCCCTGGATTTTTCTATTTGACAAAGAAGAAAAAACCTGCACACATGCAGAAGACACAATGAACACACATGGTTGATGAGTGTAACAAGGAAACCAAATACACCCCACTTTAATTTTCAAGGCATATATCTTGAGCGACAACTGTACAATCATCACTGCAAGTTACCTAATAGGAGCCACGGGCCCGCATACCGGCTCTCAATTAGCTTAGGGAATCAATGCAACTCGCACTTTGTTGTCCCAGGAAAAAACACCTTCGTTGTTTACACCTTCATCTGAAGAAACAAATATAAAATCAAATACTCAATGTAGCCTTTATAGACAACAACCGTTCATACCCGTTAAAAAACGTTGTCCGTCATTCACTGACAACCCCCACCTTCTTTCTGTTGAAACAGTGGCCCAGTTAAATCTTTTGTTCCACAAAATCTCTTGTCCTCTGAGATGGATAGAAACTGTTTAGCCTTTACAGATGATCAGATCGCCGCGATCCTTTCTGGCCCCTCACTTTTTCCTGACTCGGGTCTCTCCAACACTGGTTCTCTACGAGAAGAATGGGAGAAATTGAGCTTCATTAAAAAGAAGCAGGTGAGAGTAGCTTTGCACGGGGCGTTAATGACTGAATATTATCGAGCTGGTGCGGCCCCGTCTAGTTTACTGGTTAGGATTGAACCTAGGATCTTCCTGGAGGACAAACAGTTCAGGGTTGACTGGAGCTTCATTGCGAATAAATGCACTAGAGACTGGTTGATCTTGATTATTCAGACAGCCAAGAGACTAAGTGAGGAACTCCTAAAAGAAATTCTGGAACTAGAAGAGAGTATAAAAGCAGATTCCAGTATTCTGGATGCTAAAGAACAGCTTCAAAGGATACAAGAAGATCTGAGTGACTATAAAAATTATATGGTTAATCAAAAGATTAAGGGACTAAAGAGAAACCTTGAAAGATACTCACACGAGTGGGCATGCCCCTATACTGAAGACAAATATTATCAGCAAAGCAGTGAACAGGTACCCCAGAATAGGTATCAGAGAGGTGGAAGGGTACAAGCAAGACGTACTCCCCAAAACTGGATTTTTGATAATACCTCTAGTGAGGAGGAAGAGGGTCACAGGCCTCCGAACAAGGGAGGGTAAGATTTAATCCCCAGGTGCAATCAAATCAGGATTTGGGCGGTCTACTGCGGTCTTTTTTAGCACAAAGCCAGAGAGGAAACAGAGGGGGTGGCTCGAGGGGTCGAGGTCGAGGACGTCAAAACCAACCCCAGACATGGCAGTCATTCTCCCCCCGTGTAACCAGGAGAAGGGGCAGGATGCCAACTTGACCAACATTGTAGTCAATTTATCAACACATCAATTAACGGATGATGAACTAAGAGTGCTTAATAAAGGCTTGGGATTTGTTCCTACTCCCCGACATGACTCATTTAAATGTAGATTGGAGTTGCATGAAGTAATGAGGAAGATTAAACTTAAAAAGTTTTTTGCACAAAAAGACCTGGATCCCCCGTTGGTCTTCTCTACTAATTTGCACCGGCCCTCTCATTTTTGCCCTCCTAGTCATGCAGTAGGTCCGGAAGTCATTGTTTTCGAAAGGAAGGTCCTGGATGACATCAAACTGCTCGAAGAAACAGAACAGAGAAATGTATTCAGTAACATGAGTAAGAAAGACTGGCAAGCTATGAAAACCTTGCAAGATAATTCTTCTCTGACAATTAAATCAGCTGATAAGGGTGGGGCAATTGTCCTTATGAATACCTTGGACTATGAGAAGGAGGTTCTGAGGCTCCTTGATGATAGAAAGAACTACCAACCATTAGTAAGGGACCCCACGTCTGAATTACTGGGGATTATAACTACCATGGTAGGGCAAGCTAGAGAAAAGAGTTGGATTACAAGCAAGGAGGCTGACTTTTTAATCAACACAAAACCTGGGATTCCGGCATTTTACATCTTGCCAAAAATCCACAAGCCTCAACGCCCACCCCCAGGGCGCCCCATAGTCTCGGGGATTTCCTCGGTGCTTGAACCTTTGTCCCAATTTGCAGACTTCTTTTTGAGGGAATCTGTACTCAAACAGTTGTCCTATGTCCAGGACACTACTGATGTCCTTAATATCATCCAAGATTTACAGTTTGATGCGTCACAACAGATACTTGTGACGATCGACATTGAATCTCTATACACAAGTATCCCCCAAGACGCTACGCTGGTGGCAGCAGCACGCGCTCTTGGGGGACAGGATTGGTTTTATGACACACCCCAATCCTTTGTAATGCAATGCATTGAGATTGCGCTAACCCGCAATTATTTTTCTTACAAAAAAGATCTGTTCCTACAGACATCCGGTACATCAATGGGTGCAACTTTTGCACCGAGTCTGGCCTGCATTTATGTGGGCCAGTTCGAAGAACATCATCTTTATCATCCGTCTAATCCCTTCCAGAGGCATATTAGCCTCTGGAAGCGGTACATTGATGATGTACTGTGTGTATGGACAGGTACGCGGAGCCATCTCTATGAATTTTTGGATTGGCTGAACAACTGTGATGCATGTTTGAAATTTACGTGGAATATGAGCACCGAAAAGGTAACTTACTTGGATTTGGACATCATGTTGACCGGGAACAAGTTAACCTCCTGCGTTCATCTGAAACCCACAAATAAAAACACTCTCTTACATTATCGATCATTTCATCCTAGAGCATTGAGGGACAACCTCCCGGTAGGACAATTTTTACGTTATCGTAGAAATTGTTCTTCGACCGCTGACTTTCTGGAACAATCTGAGGGTCTTGCTGAGAAATTGATCCAACGGGCCTATCCAAGAAAAATCGTTAACAGAGCCCGCAAGAGGGCTCACAACACCCCTCGGGAGGTTTTGTTGGAGAAGAGCTCAAAAGAGGTAGCTGACTGTCTACCTATAGTCCTGACCTTTGACCCTCTAGCTACGAAGATCCGCCAGGCTATAAGAAAACACTGGGCGTTGTTTTCTACCAGCCAATATAGAATGCCTGAACCACGTTTTGCCTTTAAAAGAGCTCAGAACTTCAAGGATAGACTCGTTCACACGAGACCCCCGTTACAAGTAACAAACACCAACATTCCTCCTGGGCATTACCCTTGCGGTGGATGCTCAGTATGTGAATTGACTGAGAGGACAACAAGTGTGCAGCTGCAGAATGGACGTACGTGGTATTTGAACAAGTTCAGCAACTGCAATTCAGTTAACATTATCTATAGATTGACCTGCCCCTGTGGGCTTCACTACATTGGCCTCACCACGAGAAAAATTAAAGTGAGGATACAAGAGCATCTCAGCACCCTCAAGAATGGTAAATTGACTACAAGGTTGGTTCAACATTATAAGGATAGCCAACATAATTGCAAAGCAGTGAAATGGGTGGTATTAGAGAAAGTTCTGGGCGAGGCGAGTCAGATTGAGAGCATACTCGCGTTGAAAGAGGCGCGCTGGATTTATTCCGAGAGGGCAGACCAGATCGGATTAAACGATCAGATCGAATGGAATAAGATCTCTAGGTTGCAAAAATATCTGATGAAGCTGTTCTTGACTTTCTTGATATATATATCATGATAGTTGGGTGATCTTTGAGTATCCCCTTCTACTACTCCCTGACCTGCAGAATATAGTTCTAACACCTTTTGACTTTCGAATTACCTTCTGGAACCTGAGATGGAGTCACTATGTATATTGCAATAATCATTTCAATGAACCACTCTACTGGTAAACGTTGAATGTAGTGTAAGACACTTGAAACTAACAATTATTCCTGAAATGATTTGGGTCTTTTAGTAATACATTGTTAATGATGACTAATGTTGAGCGTGGGGTAACGCTAAGACACCCTGGGACCCCACATGCTGAGTGTTTTTCACTTAAATAACCCCCATGGTTTTGCCACTCCAAAATGGCCGTTCCATTAGTCCAGTTTCCAGTGTCGCACCAGTGACCCGGTTACCTGGGATGTAATAACTATATATAGTGCCACAATCATTGTTACTGATGATTAACGTGGATTGTGGGGTAACACTAAGACATCCGAGGTCCCTACATGCTGAGCGTCTGCACTTAAAACCCTCATGTTTTTGCCACTCCAAAATGGCCGCCCTATTTGTTCAGCTTCCAGCGTTGCATTGGTGACCGGTTTTTCATTTCCGAGACTCGACTGGAAATATATCACTTTCAACTCTGGTTTAAATTTCGGCCGCATATCCAGTCCCGTTGTTCCTGGAATGAGTAACGGGACACTTTAGAAACCTTACGGTAAGAGGTAGACTGTTGTGAATACAGTTAGTTATAGGTTGGGTCTTCTTGGGCTACGACGACTCCCCTTGGTAACTGGGCAACAGCGAAACCTTTTTTGGGATTGTTTGGCATTTTTGTTCGAGTGGCAAAGAAATATTGTGAAATGGGACCGAGTAATGTATGTGCATTGCGTTGTTCTTCGGAGCCCCTTTTGTTTACGCTAATGATTATAGACGCCGAGTGTTAACATCGCCAACTAATTGATGGTGAAGTAGATGGGGGTTGTCAGTGAATGACGGACAACGTTTTTTAACGGGTATGAACGGTTGTTGTCTATAAAGGCTACATTGAGTATTTGATTTTATATTTGTTTCTTCAGATGAAGGTGTAAACAACGAAGGTGTTTTTTCCTGGGACAACAAAGTGCGAGTTGCATTGATTCCCTAAGCTAATTGAGAGCCGGTATGCGGGCCCGTGGCTCCTATTAGGTAACTTGCAGTGATGATTGTACAGTTGTCGCTCAAGATATATGCTTTGAAAATTAAAGTGGGGTGTATTTGGTTTCCTTGTTACACTCATCAACCATGTGTGTTCATTGTGTCTTCTGCATGTGTGCAGGTTTTTTCTTCTTTGTCAAATAGAAAAATCCAGGGAAGCGAGTGCAGACCCTTGAGTAGGCAATGAAACATGTTGGCCATTCCTTAATGTGGTTATATAACATGACCGTGTTTTTAACCTTGGGATGACTCACGGAATGGAATAAACTAATTGAAATATAGACGTGAGCCAGACCTAATTTTACCTATAAAGATTTCACGGATCTTTCTTATTCCTTCTTTTGGTTTTGGGCTGCCTTAAAAAACTTCCCTGCTTCCCTCTTTTTCCTTGTTTTGTAATTGGGACATGTTATCGTTTATACATGAGAAAGATATCGATGATGAGAAAATCGTGAGCAAACTGGTGAGAACCTACCAGCAGCTCCCCTGGTGTTGCGCACGTGAGATACTTTCTCATTTTTTCACAACTTTTTCAAAATTTCCTCACATTTTTTGTGGTTCAACACGTTGCACATGGTTGTTTTTAGTGTTCATTTTTTGAATTTTTTTTAAAAAAAATACTAAGTTTGTTGGCACGAGGGATGGAATGATAGTTCATGACGGGAACTACTGCTGTAGGAGTAATAGTTGTTTACATTACCCTTCTGTTTATCCCATCTATTTACAAGAAGTGCCTATACATTACCAGGTCTTTTGCTGTGTATTTAGTGACTGAGTGGAGGGTGACCTGGTAGTTTTTCCCTCTTTGACTCCTTTTTGATTATAATAGCTGGTACCACAGACCTGAGCAAGGGGAGCCTGTCATCTGTCCGTCATGGACATTGTCGACTGGCATGAGCCCGACTTCCATCATGCAGCACTGTAGCGCATGAAATTATATGACGTAGTCATTTTGCAAGTACATTAGTATTTGTCTGTCACATGAGAAGTGTCTGCAGAGCTTGTTCTCTGCGCAGTCCAGGAGTACTGCATGAACATTCTGTCCTTGGTAGGAGGACATTGTCCATTGTCATTCTGTTCTGGTCAGGCCCTAGCACCCCCACTCAACATAGTCTCACAGCTGCTAGAGGACACGGGTGCCTTTTAGATGTCATAGGGAGGCAGGCTAGTTGCCCCACACTTGGAGAGTGATCCATTCAGTGATGAAAGCAACACAGCACATGGGATGTACATTTCATCATGTACTGGCTGAGGAATGGGTCGGCTGCCCATAGACCTGGGACATCTCATTCAACTTCTCCCAGCAAGGGCTGGGGGGATATGCTTGTGGATCTTCTTCCAGATGGATTATTGATATGACATCTTGCTTCATGTGTTATGGATGAGTCACTATAGAAACTGTATATGTACTCATGTATTCTCAACTTCTTGAGGCACCTATGTTGCCTGTTTTGACACTATAGTAAAAAAAGCACATTTCAAAGTGTTTCTTGTCTTTAACTTGCCCAAGATCTCTAATCCCGCAAATAGTCCTGTATGTGTACAAAATGCCAGCAACAATTCTCAACGTTTGTTAGACAACAGCAAGGCATGCTGACACGGTCATAATCACTCATTGTTAACTTACACTCAACAGAAGTAGTTGATGATGAGCTGTTTTCAACGGTCATGGCCTTCTTCCTCACCACTGTCATTGTCACTGGGCATATGTGGGTTGGGAGAGGGGGGCTGCTGCTGTTCATCGTTGTCCAGAATCAGGGCGATGCTTCTGCACATGGCCAGGTTGTGTAGCATGCAGCAGGTGACTACCATCTGGCATACCTTTTGTGGTCAGTACATAGGTGCACCACTAGTCTGGTCCAGGCATCTAAATCTTGACTTCAGCAGTCCAAATGTGCGCTACAACACACAACGTGTCCTCCCATGTGCATCATTGTATTGGACTTTCCCCGGCATTGTTGGATACCGTAGTAGGGACAGCAACCGCGGATGATTGGGATACCCAGAGTCCCCTAGTTGTGAGACAGACAGGCAAACAGTGTGATCTGAATGTTTGGGGATAGCAGCATGTCACACATACATAACAGTCATTGATGCAGCCTCCTCAGGAACAAGCCAGGCCCGCTAGGAGTGCAGATTGGCCATCAATTGGGGTATGGTGCTGTTCTGCAAGATGTGGCAGTCATGTGCCGACACAGGAAACTTTGCACACCATGTGAGATGATCTGATCCGCCTGGCATACCACTTGCATGTTGATGAAGTGGTAGTGTTTGCGTGTCCTGTAGATGTTTTCACTTGCCTGTGGTGGAACGAGGGCAATGTGGGTACCATCAATGGCACCCACAACATTTGGAATGACTCCCAGGTCACAGGACTCCCCCTTCACAGCTGGCAATCAATCCATCCATCCTCAGGAAGTGGACATGACTGTCCTTGTAAGGCATCAATGGTGACAGGATGTCATGCAAGTCCATGCTGAACATGGGCTGTGCCATCCCACCGGTGTGGGCCACAGTGTACTGGAAAGACCCAGTAGTGGAGAAATGCAGTGCAGCCATGACCTTCACTGTAGCAGACAATGCAGCCGGATATATACTTTTGGGCTTCAAATGGGGGTCCAAGTGGGCAGTCAGGTTTCGTAGTGTGCGGTGATCCAAATGGAATTTCTGGATGATTTTGATGTCCTCCATCATCGTCAGGTCGGGGACAGGTCGAAAGATGGGTGGTCTCCTCCTACGTACGTCATGGTACACAAGCATGGGCTGAGTTATAGATGAAATGTGGTGTACAGCTTACCCAGAGACTGGCACAACCACAACATTGACAGGACTCATGGTCACTTAGTTGAAATGCACAAGTGACCTGCATTCAGACGTTGTTTTTTTTCAATCACTTGACATACTGACATTATGACATCCAAAGAAGTCGATGTGTATGGCATTTAGTACACCGCTACATCAAGGATGAGCTGCCCTGTGGTTAGATGGCACAGCACTAGTGTTTCCCAGCATCAGTGCTGAGTTTCATGTTGCTGCTGTCACTGCACGACCGCAAGCTTTAGTCCCACAATACACAACATTACGGGATGAAGGCAGTGAGTGTCATCTGGACAGCACAACATGGATGTTCAGCATGGTGAACAGACACATGTAGACATTATGGGGCAGTCCTTGTTTTTTCTAACCTCTCCCAGCATGTGCTCCCCTTCCTTAATCAATCTCTAGCGCAAGGCTCGGTCCCTACAGCCTTTAAGAACGCTATAGTGGTGCCTCTGCTGAAAAAGCCAGGGGCTGACCCTTTACACCTATCTAATTATTGCCCTATCTCTCTCCTCCCTTTTTTGGCTAAAATATTGGAGACTCGTGTCGCAGGCAGCCTCTCTTGTTTCATTGAACAAACAGAATACCTAGAGCCCCGCCAAGCTGGTTTCCGGCCTGCTCACTCCACGGAATCAGTGATCCTTGCAGCACTCGATACACTTAGAGATAACTCAGACAAGAACATCCCTCAGGCCCTGGTGCTCCTAGATCTGTCGGCCGCTTTTGACATGGTCGACCATAAAATCTTGTTGGACTGTGTCACGCAGGCCGGCATACAGGGTCCCGCATTCAACTGGATAAAGTCCTTTCTTGAAAACAGGACTCAGGCGGTTCGCCTCGGTCCCTTTACGGCCCCTAAGCTAACCACCACCTGTGGGGTGCCACAGGGCTCGTCCCTGTCCCCACTCCTGTTCAACTTATATCTCAAACCATTGATTCACTCACTAAAAGACAGAAAGGTTACTACTTTCAACTATGCTGATGATCTTCAGCTAGTGTTCACCTTGGACTCCGTTGATTCACTTGCTGAATTTCAAGACACCATGCTTCATATCCAGCGGTGGATGGACCTCAACCATCTCAAACTTAACCCAGGCAAGACTGAATTGGTTCTGCCTGGGAAGAGTGAGACTCTATGGGGCCACCACTACTGGCCTACCGATCTAGGACCCCCCCAACCCCTCATCCGCCATGAAGAGCTTGGGGGTCACCATTGACTCTGACATGTCTCTTAAAGGACAGGTCAATACAGTGGTCTCCTCATGTTTCTTTCAATTGCGTAAAATTCGCAAGATCGCCCTTTTGCTATCTCACTCAGCACTTATACAAGTTGTCATCGCCTTGGTCCTCTCACGTCTCGACTTTTCAAATTCCATTTACCTTGGCCTGCCCCTGTTCCTACTTAACCGTCTCTAACTGGTGCAGAACCAGGCTGCAAGACTAATCTTTAAACAGCCTAACTGGCACTCTGCCAGACCCTGGCTATTCAAACTTCACTGGCTCCCTATGGCCCAACGTATAGCATTCAAGACTGGTTGTTTGATATTCATGGCACTATATTGCAGAAGTCCTAAATTCATTAGCGGCATGATTTCTAAACATATCCCCCGGCGCAATCTGCGTTCTGCCCATCTCCATCTACTGACTCTCCCCCTCTTCAAGCTTAAACGTCAAGGGGGCCGCATGTTCTCCCACCTCGCCCCAAAATTCTGGAACTCCGTACCCCTGGCAATCAGTAGCTGTGACAACCTGTTAGGTTTCAGAAAAGCTCTCAAAACCTGGTTATTCACGCAAGCTTATGCATAGGTCCTCCCGCTGGCAACAGTATTCAAGTTTAGCGCCATGAAACCTTCTGGTGTACGTGCGCTTTTACAAGTTCTTTATAACATAACATAACATAACATAACATAACATAATAGTCCTGCTTGAGTGTGTGCGGAATTTGCGTAACAGCCATTGCAATGTTCGCCTGAATGAGGCACAGATGCGTATGGATTGTGTATAAATGCTAACATGGCAGACAATGACCGATGATGTCTGTCAGAGCTATGTTTGTTTGTTCCACATGTGCACTCCTATGACGTGTGTGGGAACATTTGCAGTCAATAGCAGCTATGCACACTGCACACAACACCTGTACATGTGTTGGGAGTGCTAGGGATTACAAGTATGTCTGATTTGCAGACAGTGGACACCTCTGATAGTCTGCCTACGTCACTGGTCCTTCACAAGTCGACCCCTGGCAAAAAGACGCCAGTCAGATGTCAAGGGATATACAAGCGATGTTCACAGGTTGGATGTTTCATTACACAACATTGGTACAGTGCGAGAGACCTTTGTCCTTTTTGACTGCTTCCCTCATTTCAGTCCATGCTGGCCATGGGGAATGACTCTGTATGTACGTTCACTCTCCTTTTCTTGGAAATGCCATGTGTCTGGAGACTTGACTCAAGGATCACAATCTCTCATACCTTCAAAGTGTAGTGACCAGCTGGTCATTGTTCTAGTTGTTCTGATGTACCAACCACTCACAGAGGGTTGGCTTTCCTCCACCCCACAACCACCCGGCACAGGCGTCACTGGACATGTGACCCTTCCAACAAATTGGGCTGTACGCACGTGCCCTGGGCCAGTTCTCCTATACATGTAGGGTGTCTGTGTGGTTATTTTATATGCATGGGGGCCTCATGCCCCACAACTTTACACATGGGGTGCACCAATCACTTTAGGCAAATGAGTTGTGATGGGTTATGTAATTCGCATGGCGCCAATGCAAATGCAGTATGTGTTCGCATGTGCAGTAGCTGGCATCCACAGCAATGACACGCATTGGCCACAATTGGATGATGCAGGGTTGCGGTCGCAGCTTCCCGGCTTCCATGCTGTGGCAACCACTATGCGAATGAGCCATCAGCCAATGGGGGCCTTTGGCAAACATATTTTGATATTGCAGTGTGCGCGCTCTGCAACTGCGGGGCTTGGCATTGGCCCCAATTGCCTTAAGGTGCACTGAAGGTCCCTCATGGGGATTGGGTGGGCCTTGCACTTTGCATTTGGCAGAAGCCACATTCATCGTGGTGCTGCAATGCTTGCTGGGAGTTGTAGTTGTTCAGGGGTTGCATGCGTGGAGAGGTTTGGTATGTTCCTCTGTTGTTGGGCGTGGCGGCGTCTTGTCTGCCGAAGGTGCTGCAGGTAGTGCAGTGGGAAGGCCTGTTGTGCAGGATCCATGGCGGCTCTGGTGGTTTAGATGGGTTCTGTATCGGCTCTTCCTCTCCGTTGTGTTTCCGCCATCCGCAACATGGTGGTTTTTACATGGAGGTGGGAAGGGCTGTTTGCCACATCGTAATCTGGTTGGCGGACGGAACATGTTTCCGCACGCCGGCCTTGCTCTGTTGGCTCCATTCATCACCCTTGCGTACGCAAGCAATGTGCGGAGCCTGAAATACCGCGGCAAAAGGTAAATGGCCTCTGTTGGACCATTGTAATTCGGTGATCGCAATGTCCGCACCTGGAGTTGGAAGGTGAACGTTTTCCGCCACCGGTGCGGATAGGCTTCCGTCCGTCATCATAATATGTTATGTTATGTTAACGGGTTTTATACAGCGCGACAGCTGCCTCCGCTAAGAGGCGTCCCGGCGCTGAACAACAAAAGAGCCCTACGCATAAAACACTGAAGGCCTACAGGGAGGGGAACAGAAATGTCTTAATGGCTTACCTAAAATGAAAGTAGTTAGTAAGCCCACGAATTCGGGCCAGCAAAGAATTCCACAGAATGGTAGCTCTAATGCAAAAAGAGCACCCACCCGCCCGGACTCTTCTCACCCGGGGAATTACTACCAGACATTGTCCCATAGATCGAAGTGATCGTGTAGGAGTGTAAGGTAGAAGAAGGTCAGACAGAATTTGGGGAGATGCCAATTTCAGAATTTTTAAGGCAATACACAATGCCTTAAACTCAATTCGCCTGGCTACAGGCAACCAGCGAAGGCGGCGAATTGCACTGGTAACTGAACAAGTTCTGCGCAAGCCCATAAGAGATCTTACGGCCGCATTCTGGACTCTCTGTAGCCTCTGAATTTCAGATTTATTCGCTCCCAGGTACAGCGAGCAGGCATAATCCAGCCTGGACAAAATCAGTGCCTGAATAATGATCTGCCTGGTCGAAGCATCAAAAAAGGCCAGAATAGGTTTGAGCCCGCGTAGCAGACCAAAACAAGTTTCTGCCACCCTTTTTGTCTGAATCTGGAAGCTAAGTGAGTTGTCCATCCAAACCCCGAGGTTCTTCACTACAGGCTTAGGAATAGGGGCCACACACAAACTCTTGGGCCACCACAGTTCACTCCAGCAGTCATGGTTCCCTCCCACCAACAACACCTCAGACTTGTTGGTATTCAGTTAAAGGCAGTTGGCGGACATCCACTCGGCGATCGCCGAGAGGTCGCCCTGAAATTTCCTGGCGT
Organism: Triturus cristatus; assembly: GCF_964204655.1. Taxonomy (NCBI): domain Eukaryota; kingdom Metazoa; phylum Chordata; class Amphibia; order Caudata; family Salamandridae; genus Triturus; species Triturus cristatus. Next base: position 1,109,156,333 of record NC_140590.1, read on the forward strand.
CCTGCTCGGGGTTACTCGAGAGAGCCACCACCAACTGAGTGTCGTCGGCATAGGAAACCATGTTTAGCCCTCTGCTCCTGGCTACATCCGCTAGAGGCTGAACATAAAGGTTAAAGAGCAGGGGGCTCAAGGACGAGCCCTGTGGGACCCCCTGGCCAATAGGAAAAACACCAGAAGCAAAAGGGGGAGCAACCACCTGAAACGTCCTAGCAGCAAGAAAGGAGGACAGCCACCCAAGAGCCAGGCCAGTAACTCCAGCCTTAGATAAACGATTCAGCAGAATGGCATGAGACACAGTGTCGAACGTGGCGCTGAGATCCAGAAGGATCAGCGCCGACGTCTGCCTCGTGTCTAAGGCCGTCCACAGATGTTCTGTCACGGCCAAAAGCGCTGATTCAGTGCTATGACTAGGCCGAACACCGTTTTGAGAGGGATCAAACCTCTGATTTATAGTAAAAAAATCAGTCAGAAGGGATTTGATATAGGCCTTGGTGATCTTCGCGATCCAAGGTAACAGGGAAATGGGATGAAAACTTTCTGGTTTATAGGGGTCTAAAGATGGTTTCTTGAGCAGTGGCAGTACGCTGGCCTGCTTCCAGGCCCTGGGCACAACCGCTGCGCTCAAGGACCCATTGATCACCATTTCCAAAGGGTAAATGATAGTAGATAGCAGTTTTTTAAATTGGTCCGGCTTCAAAGGATCGGCAGGAGAGCCCGACTTTACCTTGGAGCAAAGTGTCAATAGAACCTCTTGCATTATAGGGGGAAAGACTTCAAAGACACCATCAGTGAGGTTACAAGAGGTCTCAGGAGGGCCCATGGGAACCATAGGGAAGCTTTTATAAATATCCTCAACCTTCTTGACAAAAACATTGGCCAGATCTTCGCACTGCGAATCAGAGGTAATCACTGAACTTACAACATCCTTCTGAATTTTAAGCTCCGTCACTATAGAAAAATAGACTTAGCTGGATTTGAGCTCCCTCTAATCTGCTCAGCATAAAATGCGGCACGCTCAACGTGAAGGGCCCTATGGTAGCGCTTAATGGCAGCGCGATAGAGAGCCTTGGAAGAAGGATCGAAATCCCGCCGCCAGGCTCTCTCCAGTTTCTTACAGATTTTACGTAGGGCAACAAGTTTCGCATTATACCAAGGATTGGGTTTCTTGCGCCGGTTCCTAGACAAACTAACATGCCCCTAAGTCTCTGCCACTGATTGAGGGCTCAATATCTGAGCTCAATATTACACATAAATAAACGTGTAAGGGTAAACCTGGCACACACCATGGCAATTAAAAAGGCATCAATTAGAAATATTACGCAAAAAAAAACAATACCCCCCCCAATCCAGCCGAAACATAAGATGGAGAACCCAAGTAGCCCAAAAAGAAAACAAAAGTACAAACATTGTGGTGTACTTCACAGGAGGTGACAATGAGGAGCAAACCCCAGGAGGAACAATAAGTGAATAATGGTAAGGCTCATTGCACAAGTGAGCAATGTGAGAAGATATAGCATAACACAATGCAAAGCAATGCGGGTCAAACAGCATGAGCCTTTGGAGGGACAAAATATTAGGCAACAATGGAAAGGTGACCATACTCACGAGTCTGCAAATGTATGGGGCAGGCTACGATGAGTGTGCACCGGGCAAAGCAGGCGCCAGGTCAGCAGAAGCAGCTGCATCAGGACCTCCAAAAGTGGGGATTTGCCAGAGGAGTGTTACTTACAGAACCGTTCAGCAGATGTGATGTTGGCCATCAAGTTCCACCCAGAGACCTGCAGGATAGAGCATCCCATATTTTAGCCCCATCATTTGGACAGTGCATTTGAAATCAGTACCTTTGCAGTGCAGTATCGGGATCTCTAAAATTTAGGAGCCTGGTAATAATCTGTCAGGGCAGCTCCCCAGGGACAGGCTGGGGATCAAGTGTTTGGTGTGCTCTTTTGACCATAAAGGTATCAGTGAAGGACTTCATGGTAAAAAGCTCCACTAAAAGGTGTTTCAAAAACTCGCCTCCAAGTCCCCAATTTTAGCTGCAGTAGTCTTGAGGATATGCTCCATTCATTCAAGGTGCTTTACTGTTTCGGCCTTGCCGCCACTGATCTCTGAGATTCTGTGCTCCCCGCTATCAAGCCTCACATTATGACGATAAAGATGTTCAGATATGGCATCCAAACGTCCTGTTAGGGTATAAAATCTGGAATCAATGGTCTTAAAGCCAGCTCAAAGTTCAGCCCCAATTGCAGCCGTGCCATATGACGGGGGGTCAGCCATTGTATGTTCCAGGGTATTGGTGGAATCAGAGGGCAAAGGGTCCTAGCTGGTTCTAAGGTGAGTTGTTTTTGCTTGGGATCTCCGTGTTCCATTGTACCATGTGTACCAAGAAGAGAGCGTTGGAACCAACTGCAGCAATAGGCAGATTGTCCTGAAACAGTCAAGGACAAGTATGAAGAAGAGAATAGCCAGGCAGCAAATGCAGAGGTGGCGGGAGGAGGAGTAGCAGGTAATGACACTGGATAGAGTCAGTCCCAGCACAAGACACAGCATCCAATTTAGCTGGGAAATGTGGTGCAAACAATACGATGGGAATCACCCTGCAAAATTGAGTAAATTGGAGAGATTTGTGGGGTCAGCTGACATCCCATGGGTGGTAAGGAGACAGCACATGGGGGATTAGAGGAAAGCTCACCAGCTCCAGAGGCTCACAATCAGGCACCCCAGCCCCCACTGGCAGTGCAACTAAAGAAAATCCCCAATTAGCCCAAGCAGGTAAGTGAGCAGGAGGGAGGCAGGTATTGCCTCAGGTCTCAACAGTAACCACTCGAGGAAGCACTGAGAGATCCGCTTGATCCAGCAAATGGAGGCTCAATGAGGGAACCCGGAGACCATGGAGGGGTATGACAATGTAGAATACAGCGGCCTAGTTGTTGCAACTGCATGCATGTAAAATGCAATTCCTCACCTCTGTTAGGTGCCACAGTCTGGCTTTCAGCAGGCACAGGAATTGCCCCCAAGGGCCCGAGATGATTTTGGCAGGCCGCAGCTCCAGTCAAGTCTGGCAGGGAGCTCCAGCAGTACGGCGGGTCTGGAGCAAGCCCAGGCACAGGCCCCGCACTGGTATTCCTCCATGCAGCAGGCCAGATGAGCACACACAGTGCCCCGACCCATCACAATGCCGGCAGAACCCAACCCTGGCACCCGCAGAAGACCCAGCTCTGCCCGGCAACCACCCGATGTGAGCAGAGGTTGCTGACACTGTACTCGCCGTGACTCCACCCACAGGCTTGCCAGCAGGCCCTGTCACTGCTGGGCCTTCGAAGGCCATGCCAGGCTGCGGCAGGTGGGCCGCCAAGGAAAAATACAGATGGTAGTTGCATTGAGACATGATGTGCAAACTCTGCCCTCAGTATGGGTGGACAAGGTCCGGCAGCAGCAATGAGCCCATAATTTATAAGTGGGGTGTTCAATGAAGCTAATGTTGTGGGCTTTAATGCCATGCAGCCATCTTGGTCATTGGCATGGCCACGACCAAACAGTAAATGGACTTAACATCAACATCTTCTACTCCCATCAGAATGGAGGTTTCAGTAACAATTTCAGCCTTCCATGGCTTTGCCACATCACAGGAGCCTAGACAAGGGGTTTGATATGACTATGAGACTGTTCTCTCTCCTTTTTATGTAATTAGCCTTCTTGCAGAGGTTATTCACAGGCTTTGCCATCGGTGAGAATACATTTACTCTACACAGCCTTACCTGCCATAGTATTTGTATGAAGACGCCTGGGCCCATATCCTCGTCCTTACTTAGTGGATAGTCTTTTTATGTGACATTGAGAGGTAGAAGGATAAAAACGTGTCAAATCACATCCAATTTAAGTCAATCAAATGAAGCTACTCAATCCAGTTCAACAACTATGTTGTAGGTTAGCAGCCGCGGTCCGTGCAGGTAACAGCGGTGTGGCCGTGTAAGGGAGGATTTTGAGGGATGATGCAGAGGGAAAATAATATTATTTATTTAATTTCCTCTTCGCATCGTCCCTCGAAATCTTCACTTACATGACCCCACCGCTCCACAGCTGTTACCTGCACTGACTGCAGCTGCAGGTTAGAATATTTTATTACAAATTCCAAAAGCCAAATTCAGCATGATGGTATAAATTTACAATAAAAATAGAATGAATCCAAATCATCTGAATCAGTTGACCCTGAATAACAAAAAGAAAACCACAAATTCGATAATGGCCACATAGGTAATCACAAAGCAGAATTGGGCTCCGGATGGCAGCAGTTTGTCGCTAACTATTAACATGAGCCCCCTAACTATCCCTACACTAACGAAAGTGGCAACCCTAAACTAAAGCATAAGTCCAGGAAGGGTTCGAATGGTGTCAGCAGTCAGAGTCTTCCGAAGAAGAAATTCTAAAGATAGTCAAGTAGCATAGAGCCTCAACAGTCAAAGAAAGAGGTCTGTACCTCGAGGAGCCTAAGAAAGAAGTGGGCAAGAGCTCTCACTACCCTTCTCTAGATGGCAAAATATAAAACCCATGTTACTTTCAAAGTAAATCTCATAATTCCCTCCGACTGCCTTCAAGTTTCCATCTCACATACGCTCCTTTCACCACCTCTCCTTTATCACCGATATTATTTCGATTATCCTTGGGCTCATTACTTACTCTCTTGAAGACTTCGTCTCCCAGCTCATTATCACAATTTTCTAGCCAACTTTTAATATTTACATAGAACAAAGACCCTTTCTCTCAACTAACGAGATCTTGTCCACCAGCATTGGTAGCACAAATGCATGTGACACTCTACAGCACGGAATAAAATATAAACTCAAGTGTTAGCAGAAAATGTGGGATTCAGATACCAATGAAATTCGGGCCCACAATGTTAAGCTAAGTTAACATGTGCACGGGTTACATTATTTGTACATTTCTTTTACACTGTTAAATTCACTTTCTCAACACATACATTAGAAATTATTACGTAAATGTCAAAACCAAATACACTATAATATATTAATAATGTTATTCAATCTATGTAGGCTACTCGTCTATACATTTAGTCTCGAGTGCACATTAATACGTGATCTACCCACACGTAACACATTTTTGACTCTTTTAAATGAATTATTAATAGGTAAATATCACAATCCTATTAGTTACATTCTAAACACAAACGCATGAATTGCATTAGTTTACGGCCATACTTTAATAATGTCAGAATACCATTATATTAATACATTATTCACCCAGAAGACATATGTGAGTGCAAAATACAGGAGATTCATGGCACTCCTACGAAATGGGAGTAAATTACGCTCTCTTAGTATGTTTTTGGCTTGAGCTGTTTTCTTTCATGGGCATTAACAATGTCCTTAGGTAGCATTTCTCAGTCATTCTACCTGTATCTTTGTCTACTAGCAAATTTGGACTCTCTCTGTTGGCTTCTTTGGAACAATGAGATGGGTGCATTTACTAGGGTGCTGCATAGATCTACCTGTGGGTCACTTGGGAAGAATAATATATATGCACACATTATTTATTGTAATGAATTCACGTATCAGAAAACTCTCAAGTAGAGACTGAATGTAATGTTTGATATTTCAGACAGCCTTGTGTATTGACAGAGAGAACATTTATACCAACGAGCAACTGCCAGTGTCAGCTCCTTTGCGGTCCTAAGTCACTCTGTGTGTTCACCACGAGTGCATTGCCAAGATGAATCCCATCCCAAAGATAGAATTGGAAGACAGACTTTACTGATGAAACAACACACACAATAATAGTGTCTTATATAATTGAGCATGAAAGTGAGCGTAAGCATGTGAATCCAACCAATACAAGTAGAGGTGCGTAAATCATGTATTTATTTTGTTCAAGAAATTACTTGACATTTTGAGTAACTTACACAAAGTTAAAAGTTAATTACATTAAATGCACTTTGGGGTATCTCAAATGAAATTTCACCACAGATAGCAGCAAGAGAAGACCGGTTTGTAGAGAAAATGTCTTCCTCGTCACTTGTTCTGCTTAAATTATCTCGCTGCAGTAAAATTTTGCGCAACATTTCTCACCGGCATAATTTCTGACATTTTGGGGGATGTTTACAAAGAAGTGAAGGAGTGAGGAATAAGCTGTCTTGGCTTAGCGCCTCACTCCGCCACTTCAGAAACACAAGACTGCATCATATTTACAACAATATGGTGCAGCGTTGCACGATATTGTTGCAAAGCAGTGTGGCTCCAACACAGGTGTCTGCGTGCAGGGCAAGATTGTTCATGTTCAGGATGGTCCCCCCTCCTGCACATAATCATGAAATGCCATTTTGTCACTCTATGTGTGCTGCTTATTGCAGCACACATAGAAGTTACAAAATGTCATTTAAAAAAAAAAAGATTGTTAATGTGCAGGAAGGGTCACCTTCCTGAACATAAACAATGAAGGCGTTTTCCTTTTTCAATGTGTGGTGCACAACGCAGAACACATGGAAAAAGCAAAAACGAGGCGAAATAAAGCATTTCTCCTTGTTTCGCCAAGTTAAGAACGGTTTTCCCTGGTCTTAATTTTGCCACTGCCTCCTATTTACGCTGCCCTTGTAAATGTGTCAAAATTAATGGGTGTTGCGGTGGAACTCCCACCGTAACATCCACTGCCCACCCCTTTCACGCTAAACATAGCGTGAATGGGGGTCTTATTTACAAGGCAGAGTTTAGCCACATTAAGTGGCTTTACTCTGCCTTGAGAATAAGGCGAAGCACCTATTGCCACGAAAACATCACAAAAAGTGACATTCCTGTGGCTATAGGGGCTTGTACATATGCCCCTTTGTGTAGTTTACATAATGCAACTAATGGTAACAGAAACATTTAATTTATGCCAATGTGATTTCCAGCATTTGAGGTTATGATTGTAGCAAGAAATGTCAGAAATGACTCCATTGTGCCACATTGCGTGACTGACACTCTGAGACTACATTTGGGTAAAAACCCTATTGCAGGAGTCCAGGAAGAATGCAAAGAAACGTAATGAGCAACTGTTGTTTAAGTCACAGATAATTTAAAAAAATTATTTGGTATGAAATGCTAGCAAGGTATCGTAACATAATGAGAAAGAAGTTGTTAGAAATGGGGGTCTCTAGTTGGCAATGGTTTGCCCCTTTGTCCAAGTAGGGATCCTTCTTCCTAGTCACAGTAAAAGGGATACACTTCTAAAATAACCCCTGCTCACCCCCTTGGTAGCTAGGCACAAGCAGATAGGGTTATCTCAGAGGCAGTGTGTAAAGCATTTGTACAGACATACAGTAATACAGTGAAAAAACTTCAAATAGACACCACACCTGCTTAGAAAATTAAGTAATCTATATCTAAACCAAACAAGGCCAAAACAACAAAAATCCACAAAGCAGTAATTAAAATGTAATCCTTTGAAGGCAAAAACAGTTGTGTACATGGCAAACTATAGATGCAACACTTTCAGCACAAAGTACCTTGCATGAGTCAAAATCATAAACAAAAACAGCATCAGGGAAGGTGATGCGTCAGTTGGTTATGCCAATGGAAGGTGATGCATCGGTTCCTTACTCCAAGGGAGATGATGTAGTAGTTTCTTACTTCCAAAGAGGGGAGGTGATGCATCGTTGTGACATCCCAGCTTGCAACACAATCACGGATATCTCTTGAAGTGTTCTCTCGACGATTTCCATGGGTGTATGCTATTTTAGGCTGGGTAGGCTATGCATGTGATGTGTGAGAGTGAATATGGTGTTGTGTGATAGGTGAAGAGGGTTGTGTGGTTGATTGAGCGGACATATCAAATGTTTCAATATACACACACTTTTTTGAAATTGTGACAATGTACTAAAATAATTGTGACATGTGTTATCAAACAGAATAATTGTACATTTGCACTAATGATTTTTTTGTGACTTCACAAATATGTTTTTAACTTTTGTACAATCAGCACAATTAAACGATTTAAAAAAAATAAGAATGCATCTAAAAATATAATAAAATGATAAAATAAACATAATCAGTTGTCTGACTTGTTACGTCCAGTAATGGGCAGCCCATAGAGCTCTAGTGAGCCTATAGAGACAGTATACAGGTCACGTGGGATACATTTTCATAAGCCTTTTCCAGGTCTCAATAGCAGGAACAACCTCCAGAGGCCCACCACAGTAACCAATACCTTTTGGCAGGTAAGAACTCCCAGAAAAGAAGTTCAGGGAAGCGGATGGTAAAGCCTTTGTGTCCCTGAGACTTCAGAACAGGAGGCAAGCTTTACTTCAAGCCTTTGGAGATCTTCTTTAAGCAGTATACAAAGCACAGAGCAAGGTATTTAGCTTCTCCTTGGCAGAAACAGCCACTGCAGGCCAACTCCAAACAGCACACAGCAACAGGGCAGAACGTATTTTGCAGCTTTCACAGTTCTTCTCCTTGGCAGAGGGTCCTGTTGAGTCCAGAAGTAATCTAAAGTACTGGAACCTGGGCCCCAATATTTATATTCCATTTCTCTTTATTCTCTTGTGGCAGTGAGGCTCTGTGCTCAGTAAAATCCAGTTCTGTTCTCTCTAGTCCAGCTTCACGGCAGGAGGTGGAGACAGCATTGTGTAAGGCAGACCAGGCCCATTCAGGTGCAAGGATATCTCCTCCCCCTACCTCTAAATGCAGCCCAAGTCTATTCAGATCAGCCCTGACTTATCCAGGAGAGACAGGATGCAACTCAACCCCCACCAGTTTCTTTCTACAGTGATTGCAAATACCCAGCCCCTGTCACTCCAAAGCCAGACAGTCAATCCACAAACCAGCAAAGGCACACAGGATGGCTAGGCTAGAAAATACCTACTTTCTAAAAGTGGTATTTTCAAACACGGAATGTAAAAATCATCCTCACTAAAAGATGCATCTTTATATTCTGAGTTCAGGCATACTAAACTTTACCTTTCTATCTTGTCCAAATGGGAAGGTATATTTATAAGATGTTATAAATAAACTCCCATTCTATCCTATCGGACAGAAAGCCTTTCAATAGTGAAAGAAAAACTTCACTTTAGTTCATTATCAGGACATGTTACACACATCAGGACATGTCCTACCTTTCACATACACTGCACCCTGCCCACAGGAGTACCTTGGGCCTACCTTTGGGGTGATTCACATGTAAGAAAAGGGAAGGTTTTGGCCTGGCAAGTGGGTGCACTTGCCAAGTCGACATGGCAGTACCAGACTGTGCCCAGACAATGCAGTGGCAGGTCTGTGAACCTTTTGCAAGGTTACTTGTGTGGGTGCCACAATCAGTGCTGCAGGCCCACTAGCAGCAGTTGACTTACAGGCTCTGGGCACACACAGTGCACTATACTAGGGACGTAGTAGTATGTCAAATAAGCCAATCATGGAAACACCAATCCATATTCACAATTTATAGAGGGAGCACTTGCACTTCGGCACTGATCAGCAGTGTTAAAATGCCCAAAGCACTAAGACCTTCAAAAATGATGTCCAGCACACAGCAAAAACACAGAAGGCAGAGGCAAAACTACAGGGTAAAACCACACCAATGATGCCAGGTTTAACAGAAGGTTAAAGATCTGCCAGCAAAGACATAAAATTGGAGGCTGGCCCCGGGGGGCAACATATTAAGAAACTACCCAGTGTACAATTGTTGAACGTGTCTAGGTAAAAAATGCCGCCACACAGTCAGCATTATCCATCTCTGAAAAGTTGAAATGGATGGTTTATTTAAAAATAATGACAATTCTGCCTCCTCTCTGGGAGGCAAGGGGGCGTCTAACTATTCCGTAGCCATGTGGAATAGCATTTAAAATATCTGGAGCAACAGCCGACAAATTCAAAGGGAGCAAGGCAACTCCATGTGCCTAAACGCTACAAGGAACATAAAATATGTGCAACAGAGGACACAGAGGCAGTAGGTAGAGGTAGAGCTCCTACAAGAAAACAATAGTAAGCCAAAGCGAGTGCAGACGGGTACGTTTACGTAGTGCCGATCACCCGGCTAGCTCAAACTGTATCACATAATATTCGTTGTCATGTAAACTTAACTTACATCTGAGTGTGAGCAGCATGCTTTTCGAAAATAAATATTAGCATTGTAGAACACAAACACAAAAAAAAATTACTCACCGAGTCCGGCAATCTCAATGCCTAGGAGGCCGAGCTTGTCCTGCTCGCAGTCAATTATGTCGACCCAGTGGTGCGTCAACTGCTGTTGGGTATGCTGGGCTTGAATGTTGTGGCGCACACAGCACCCTTCCCCAATGCAACTGATGCTCATGCAGGGCATACCTGCTCTCAAGCCTGCTGCTTGCTGCCAGCAAGGCGAGTACCTGGTGCTGCACATAAGAAACAAGTGCTGCTACCACCGCCTCTGAACAAATGGTGCTGACTGCACCGATTGGCAGTGCCAATGACCACAAGGCATGTGGCTATCAGCTACACTAGCACTGCCGTGCTCTCCCTTGCCCTTCTCTCCCTTCTCTGCCATGGTGCTGGTTGGAGAAAAAAGAGGAGAACTAGGAAAAGGATGGAAGAAAGGAAGAAAGGAAGAAATAAGGAAGTAAAGGGAAAATCAAGGAAAGTAAAAAAATAAATAAAAAAATAACAAAAACATAAAATACACAATCACAAAGACACACTGATACAATAAAGGGAAATGATTGGTGAATGAGAAAGATAGGAGGAGGATTGAAAAGATTGAGGGTGGATTGAAAACAGACCCAGCAGCACCATGCACAGTACAGAAAACAAGATGGCTGCACCCAAGTGATCCACGTAGTGCCGTTCGCGTGCAGTTTCCTGCGCGGAAACACACATTGCGCTACTGGAATGCACAAAGGTAGAGTGAATGGGTGTTTCGAGCAGCTCTGTCCGCCCGCAGAATTCCATAAATCTAGCAGTGTTTTTGGCCCACTTAGTGGACTTCAACATACCAGAACTCTGCGAGCAATGCCCAGGTGTACTGCGCACACATGCTCTGTAATGGCAGGCCTGAGACATGTTTGAAGGGCTACTTAAGTCGGTGGGACAGTCAGTTCTGTCGGCCAACTAGCAGCATTTCATTTACAGCTCCTGGGCAGATGTAGTGCACTTTACTAGGGGCTTATAAGTAAATTAAATATGTCAATTGGGGATAAGCCAATATTATCATGATTATAAGTGAGAGCACATGCACTCTAGCACATGTTAGCAGTGGTAAAGTACTCAGAGTCCAAATACTAGCAAAAAAGACGTCAGAAAAAGTGGAGGAGGAAGGCAAAAAGAGTTTGGGGGCAGTCCACCCTAAGGCTGACAGGTCTAACAGTAAGGCACAGTTTTTGTTTTACTAGCTTCAATATGTTCGAATAGCTGATCAATGCACTTGACTTTGAATTAGATGTGGTGGTAGTTAATATGAATGCAGGCATTGCTGGATGTAGAAAAGGATTTGGTGGTTCCGAGGCATTCCAAGGTAGGTGAAGAAATCATGTGAATGGCAGTGCAGTTTAGAAACTCTCCTTAGGGGAATCCAGGGACCCCATTAAATCATTATTGGAATCTGAGGATCCCCCCCATTGAGTAATAACTGGAATTCGGGGACCACAGCCTAAGCACTTTTGATGATGTGAACTGGAAAACAACACACAAAATTACAGAAACAAGCATTCATCCAACAAATACCCATTTTGCTTCTTATATATTAAAATGTAGTTCTGTTTTAAATTTTAGGTGTTCGCAGACTACCTGAGTAGGCGTACCGGACCCCCTGGGGTCCACGGGCCACAAGTAAAAAACAACTGCCCGATGGGATATGTACTATTGTTATTGCCTATGAGGGTGATTTAAGCCAAGATTCTGTAATGCATATTCACAGGTGTGAGAGTCTGTGAGGTTTGGTATGTTGTAAAATGGATAGTGCGTCATATGCTACTGTAAATCACGCACATATCATTATAGTTGGGTGTTGACAGCCTAGTTGTGAAAACATGAGAAAGGAATAAGGCTGGTTATATTATCAGATTTCTGGAAGGCATGCTTCAGGAACAAAAGTTAGTTTTGAGAACTAGAGATGGGAATAAGTTATACATATAAATGCACTGGTGGAAAACATATTTAGGTCATTGAGGGGCATGAATGGTTGACGAATGCTGCTGACTTTGGAGGCTCATTATGATAGCGAGTTCTGTTTCTACTTGCTAAATTCAGAGGACACATACCATTTGCTCAGGTTCAGGGGCATAGCACTGGCCCCCGGCAACCCCTACATTGCAGTGGCTCCCTAAGCCTTCAGAGTCCCCCATTCAGCCAAAGGCAAGACCGTCTGCAGCCGTCTGTGCCTGGACCATGCCCAGTGTCAGAACACCCAGCTTTTTCACCCCATTGAGCTACACCACCACAGACCTCTGAGGCCTGGATGCCTGAAGCACCAACAATCTCTCTTGCCACACATTCCAACAGACTACCAAAGGGCCATTCTCCTGCCGACACTGCTGCCTCAACTTCAGCACCGAAGCAACCAACCTCACCAGCAACACAGCAAATGCAAATGCACCCACTACATTGACCGAGACCCCATGCCGAAACTTCAGTGCATCCAACTCAACACATGTTCTCTTGATAAACACACCACAGAGATCTAGGACATGATCTCCTCCCTCACCCCAGACATCATTTTCCTCACAGAATCCCTGCATCCACACCATACATTGCCACTACCATCCTTGAAGATTACAAGATAATGCACTGGGACTGAACCAACAATCACGGACGCAGAATCGCCATCATGAAAACGGACAGCATCTGCTGCACATCTCCTGGTGAGCCAACACCGGTAATGGAACACCTCAGCTTCCAACTCAACACAGATGGGTAAGGCACCATCAGAGGCATCCTTGCTTACAGACCATCAGGACCACACGCCAGCTTCTGCAACACCATTCTGGAAATCATCGCCCCACAAGCATTCAACTGCAAGCACTACCTCTTCCACCTCGATCACCCCAGCAACACCAACTCCACCAACCTCCCAAAAAGCATGAGCAACATTGGATTCAAACAGCTTCTCACCAACCCCACCAACAAATCCAAGACACACGCTCGACCCCTTCTTCTCCTTTTATGACAGAGTCAGGTACACCCACATCACGCCACTCACCTGGTCCGACTACTACAGCAAACACTTCACCATCTCAGAACCCAACATCTCTGGTGTTGTGATCCTCGGATCCATGCAAAGAAACTGGAAAAGTTTATCAGAAGACCAGTGGAATGACATGCTCCGCTCCCACCACCCAGAATCTACACTCGACCCTGGAACAAGCAGGAAAGAACGTCGCCGAGTAGATCACAAAATGCACTGAGGCCATCGCCCTCCACCAAGACAGCCAAGGTCAAAGAACAAAGTAAAAGAGGGAGATGGTTCACTGAGGTGCTGCACTCCACCAAAAGCAACTGTCCACAACGGGAAGGAAATGGCGCATCAGCAAAATTACAGAAGACCACCACGTCCACAAGACTACTGTCAACAAGTACCACTGCTTCCTGAAAGAAACGAAGAAGAATGTCTTAGCAGACAGCAGCAACCCAGCACAAACCACAGCAAAGAACTCTTCACCATAATGAAGGAGTTCACCAATTTATCAGCCACTGAGAACAACATCTCTCCCTCCCATGAATTGTGCGACAACCTTGCGGACATCTTCCACGACAAGATCTTGGCCATCTACAAAAACTTCAAATGCCAATCCTCTGCCACACACAGCTTCAACCAGCCTACACCCATGAACACAAGCCCAAACACGTTGTCACCCACCTAGGAGCTCTTCCATATGCAAGATACTATCTCCATCATGAACTCTATGCACTCTGGAGCAACCATGGAGCCATGCCACTACCACATTTTCAACCGGGAAGGAAGGCAATTGGCGATGTGCTCAGGATTGTCCTAAACACCTCCATCAGTGCTGCCTCCCACCCTGAAGACTGGAAACACACTGAAGGGAGGCCCTCCTAAAAAAACCTCTACCGTCCCAGCAAAATTAATGAACTATCAGCCCATCTCACTGCTACCATTGGTGGTTGCCTCAAAACAAAAGAGTTGGGGGGGGGGGGCAGGGCGGGGAATTTAAGATAACATAATGATTTAAAAAAACATACCTTTTGCTACCTCTGATGCCGACGGCCTCCTCAATACTTCAATCCAACAGTCTCTGGGAAGGCATAGTCTAGCCACCAAATCGAGATGATGCTCTCATTCTTGATTGCAGCGCAAGAGTTGGTCTGAGCAGTCTAGCCTGCCACTCAGACACTGCCTAGGAGCCTGTGGCTTTTCTCCAACCCAGCTGTGACCACAGCTGGGCTGTAGAAATAAAAATATGCATGTCTGTCTGGCCGGCACTTTTAAGTGCCCACCACTCCTCCCCCTCATGGCCCGGCCCCACCCTGCACTACACAGGCATGCAAGCCAGTCACAGAAAAATAAAATGATATTGATTTATTATCATTTTATTTTGCTGTGACTGACTGTGATGAGTGGGACCAACAATTCAGAAGAGAACTTAATACCTGGATGTTTGAATAATCAAACCCCCTTCAGCTACAGTACCTCCAGACCCTCACACATGATTTGCCCTGGTCTGTAAATGTCTGATTAATTGACTCAGTTGAAATGCGAGTGGATATCAGTGAGATAATATCAGACACAGGAATCTCTTATTAAAATTAAAAATTCAAGGGATGGGGCCATGTAGGGAAATCCTTCTTCGTACACCAAAATGCTACTCGGTAAAATTATATATGGGTAGACTATGTAAGATTTAGTACCAGAAGTAAGGTGCAGACTACTGAGAGCAGCTACAGAAGATATTTACTTCAAATGTTTGTTGAACGTTCAAAGAAGCTTAATGAAAGATACATGAATAACATTTCAGGCATACAGTGATGCCATGGACTTTGGAATTTAAGTTATAGGCTCTGTGGTAAATGCTCTGACTCATTGTCTGTCACATGGGAATTAATTGAGTATGATAAAGTTCTGCACAGGTCTCTTTCTGGTGAAAAATAATATCTCTTTCAGCTATGTCATTAAATATAATGCATTTCTCTTCAAGAGACCTTATCAGTGTGTTTCACTTAACACACTGGAGGCAAGTGAAAAATTCCTCTGGACTCTGAGCTGAGTCAGCATTTTCCACCATGATACATCCTCAGAAGTGCCTATACAGTGGATGATATGTTTAGAAAATCACCCGCACCAACCCCAATCGACCAAGCTAGGAACCGACGCCTCATCCTGGACACCAACCTTAGCAAGATGTCCCAGGTCAACTATGTCACCTCCTCATGCTTACACATCCTTGCAATGTTACATAAAATCTTCAAGTGAGTCCCACTGGACAGCAGACATACCATCACACAGGCCCTAATCACATGTAGATAGGACTACAGCAATGCACTCTATGCTGGCATCCAACCCATTTTCTTCACACACTTCAAACCATCCAAAATGCTGCAGTAAGACTTAACCTAGACCTCCTGTGCAGAACCCCTATTACACCTCAGAGAGCTCCACTCGGTCCCCATTCAGAAGCGCTGCCAGTTCAAACTTCTCACACATGCATTCAAGTCACTACACAACATGGGACCTGCATACCTCAGTCACTGACTTCACTTTCATCAACACACCGGACAACTTCACTCAGCATCACTCTCACTCACATACACACACACACCTCATCACAGAAGCAGAATATAAGGTCAATCATTTTCCTACAAAGCAGTCAAATCCTGTAATGTCCTCCCCCAACACATCAGTGCCTCCTCAACACTTCTTGAATTCCGCTAGAAGCTGAAGGCCTGCTGTTTCCATTAGTCTTCTTGCAGTTCCACATCAAGACCACATGTACTTAGGCCCAACCTCACCACACACCTACACTCACCTACATTGCGCCTGGGTGCCTTCATGGATGTCAGTAGGCGCGCTACAAATCCACCTTATATTACACCTTAAGATCAAATGTATTTGTCTAGAATTTAAAACAAAAAATCCTTTGTGGAGAACCAGCTCAGTTCACTAGAAGAATGTTAGAATCGCTAGCTTGAGTTAACATGGTGCTGGCATGGATACTGGAAGTAGAGATGCAGGGGGTACTGCGGCATTTCAAAATAACCATGCTGGAGTTTGGAATGTGAAAGATCAATAAGGATGCCTTTGCATTTTGGGTTTATCTTGTCACATTTGCTATGGGTTCAAAGACAAAGGTCAGTTGTCAGGTATGTCTAATGACAAAATGCTGCTTGTATCAACAAAATGGTGCTTGCTTTTCTTTCTCTGAGTGCAAAGTGAGAACATGTTGTGAAAGATTCTTAGATGATAATCTCACTGGGTAATGGGGAGCGTGAAATGAAAAGTTGGAAGATGCAATGTCTTCTACTACATACATTAACAACACTATGAGCAGCACCCCCACTCTGAAAACTGTGCCAGCTCCACAGGCAGCTGGTATTAAAATATCTTCATGCCCTGCGTTTCTCTCTCAGTCTAAGCCTGATTACTTTACTCACACTCTGGTAAGGTAACTGGAAATTCATGCAGTTTAAGACTAAGCTGTAAAAATTGACACCTGAGTTTTTGCAGTGTTCACTACGATAGGGATGGGGAAGGTGAATGGTTCACAAACTATCATTTCTCTGAACCCCAGTAACAGTTTTAGAAATGAATATTATGCCAGTGTGCATACATCAATGCATCAGCTGATTAGTTAAATTAAACTTTTGCATCCTTCCTTGACCACTTTCATCCAAGATCTGGTTCTAATTACACATTGTGACATTTAAATCATTCCTACATCCAGGCAGTTATCTTCTAGTTTAATTTGGGTCATAAGAAAAATTATTTGGGCATCTCTAAAGATTATCCAATTATAAGTGTCATCAGTGATGTAAATGTTGGGATCTTGAGATCCGTAAATTGCATCCAAAGGGAAAGGGACATACCTTCCCATCAGCAGATAACAACATGTATACCTTTTCACTCTGATGGCCCATTTAAAGTGATTCCCTAAACTTTTCAATCATTCTTCTTTTTATGTTATATTTAATTATATTGTATTTCGCTTCTGAATTTTTGGTATACTGCATGGAGGAAGTACATACAATTTCAAAACAATTTTCATGCTGTCGTTCCCCCAATACATTTTCCTTTTTAGGTCTCGCTGGCGAGATTTAATGATTTAGAGGAGATTTCTCTAGTGGGCTTTAAGCCCCGCCCCTCTTTTCCATTGGCTGGCGTCACCGTTTATGCTAAACGGTGGCCAGCCATTGGAAAAGAGTATCTAGTGATGTACACTTTTCTCTTTTAGAGCCATCCCAGTTGGACTGGCTCGGTTCCTTTATGTCTGTGGTAAAAGGTTTTCTTATCTTTATGGGGCCATGTGTTGCAAACAAGGGCAGACAGCAAAACACAGAGAGGCGAGACAGGATAAAAGTGCTGTTTGTGGAGAGAGTGGGTTTTTTTTCCGCATAAGAATGTAAGAAGGAAAGGAAACAATGAACATGTTTGGGTGCGTAAAGTGAAATAAAAAAAAAACATGCAAAGTAAATAAATATAATAGACGCATACAAAACTCATAGGCACGAGGTCAAGTAGTTAGTCGCACAAAGCCGAAAATCTGAAAAAGATGCGAGAAAGAAAAGGCGGAGGGGAACTACATGGAAGAGGAGAGACGCGTGGGCGGTTAAAACAAAAAAAAACATTCAAAGTAAATAAATATAATAGACGCATGCAAAACTCATAGGCACGAGGTCAAGTAGTCAGTCACACAAAGCCCAAAAAAAAAAAAATGCGAGAAAGAGAAGGCGGGGCAGAACTACACAGAAGGGGAGAGACGCGTGGGCGGAGAGGAGCCTGTGAGAACGCGCGGCGGAGATCAAAGAAAAGGAGTGCGACCATATGGAGAGTGAGGTGGTTTGCAGCCTGGTGAGCTGAATGCGTGTGGCAACAGAGGGAGAGCGCGGCGCGCGCGCACGAAGTGTCTGGTAGAAAATGGAAGCTGTAAAGAATGCGCGTGGTTGTGGCAGTTGTTGACAATGCGCGTGATTGTGTTCACATGAACTGTACGCGATCCGCAGGTAGGTAGACTTTTCGGACTGCTTACTATAATCTCGCCTATCCTTCCCTGCGGGATAGAATAGGCGAGACCTAAAAATGTAAGGGGCACATGCAGAGGTATTTATATAGCGCAAATCCAGCTGCACAGTGAATGATGGAGCACTGTACATGAATTGGGGCTTTACACATTTGCATTTCTCAATGTGTGTAACCACAGAAAGCGGTGCCAATTTTGTCAGAGCAAGTTTTGGTTTGGGGATCTTCACTGGGGAGTAAAAAATCAGAGCACGGCTGGAACTAGTGGTGATAAATAGCATGGTAAAACCCACATCACAGCTGACTTTTCTGAAATTTTCTGGCTAATGTTTGAGCCAAAATGTCACTTGGCCTCTGCGTAGGATGACCATATATCCAGAACAGCCTTGTTTTTTCATAATCGGCCCTGAAAAATGTCAATAAATTTAGCAAACCTCCCCGGTTATTACAGAAGGTTGATTGAACACAAAGGGAGGCACCTTTTCATGTGCTCCAGTTCTCGATTTAAACCACCTTATCAGAAAGCAACGTCATTAACTCACATGATACTGTGTGCAAAAGTGACATTTATTTATGGTTAGTGCCTCATTGTCTACGTTTCTATGCGGGTGAGCATGGCCAATTAAAATCATTATGAACTCCTGGGCCGATACAAACTTGTAGCCTATGTTCATGAATTAACTCATTTTTTTGTTTTCGAAATCTGGTCACCAGTGCTTTAAACTGACAGGTACTGGCCAGTACTTGTTTAATCTGAAAGGACTTCGCACAGCTACTTAGAAACCTTTACTGGGAGAGTAACAGCACTTCTCAGGAGTAAACAGGCATTGTAAATATGAGTACCTGCACGTTTATATTTCCGTTTAACGCACTGATGGTCACCCAACCTCTGCCTAATTGACTAACCCAGCGGAAGTGGCGAAAGACAGCCCGGCTGGAAGCCTCGTGAGGGTTTAGCTGGTACATTATTTATGTAGCGTGCCTTATGCCCTCAGTGTTGTGCAGTCTGTAAAAATAGTACACGATGCAGACCGCAGGATATCCAGCTAAAACGCTCTGAAATCACAGCAATCGAAAACAAACGTGCCGCCTGCTGTGGCACGTGGCCAGAAATACTATTTGACTTACCATGCAGCAGAGAAGGAAATAACAAGCGGACGCGAAAGTGAAAGAAAACGAATGCTTTCAGGCTGCCAAATGGTGCGCGCGCCCGGAGCACATGCACTGTAGTTGGCGGCCTGAAATGCACTTGTTTCCATTTCCAAAAGCGCTTACTATAAGTCTCGCCAGAGCAGCGCTAAAGCGCTGTCTCAGGCGAGACCTAAAAAGGCACAGAATCACGGGGGCAGCAAAGGGTACAGGAGGACAAAAAGGCACAGAATCACGGGGGCAGCGAAGGGGACAGGAGAAAAAAAGGCACAGAATCACGGGGGCAGCGAAGGGGACAGAAGGAGAAAAAAGGCTTAGAATCACGGGGGCAGCGAAGGGGACAGAAGGAGAAAACAAGCATTGAAAATGAAATAGGTCTCGCCTTTGATTAAGTTAAAGCCATTTGCTTTGCTAATGGTATTATAAAGCAAAGCAAATGACTTTAACTTAATTAAAGGCGAGGCCTATTGCATTTTCAATGCTTGTTTATTGTTGCAATTTACTAAAAAGTGAGGTGGGCAAAATGCATGTAAGAAGTCCATAAATTGTAGCCCCCTGATGCTCTATATCAATTATCTCTTAGGAATAAGTTCAAAATTAAACGGTATATGGATGGACATGGTCCCTGGGAAACACTACCCTTTTGCTTCCGAGGATCCAAGCCGAAGCTCGGAATAACATAGGCATGGGGTGAACAGACGACTCGCATTTCCACGGACGGTCCCGGTTTTTGGAGAATTGTCCCCACACTTTCCTTCAAATTAAAAAAAAATCCTGTTTTTTTGTGTTCAATGCCTCGATTGAGCATACCATTGGAGCCCTTGTTGCAGAAGGATAAGTTATGTTGTGACATCACTTTGGTGAGCATTGTACTGCGAAGGGAAATCCATTAAAGAGAGACATTTTCTCTCTGGATTTCCCTTCTCGTTCCCTTCTCGTTCTACAAAGGCTAGCCACCAGTGTGACCATCCTTTGCCCTTTAAAGGGAGCCAGCCTTCAATGTGTGCAGGCGTGTGTGTGTATATGTAAATATATATATATATATATATATATTCACTGAAAAAACCATAGGTTTCACACATGTTATAGTTAGCGGAAATTTTACTGATAAAAAACCAATGAAATTCCCCCGTTATAGTTAGTGCAGGCAACTATAACTCACGCGACCGCAATCCTCTGCTGATGCTAATACTGTATTTAGACACTTATTTGCCCATGTCTTCTTCCATACATTTTTAGCTATACATATATTACAAATTTTTTTTTTCATAAAGACACATATGTCATCAGCAGAAGATTGCGGTCGCGTGAGTTATAGTTGCCTGCACTAACTATAACGGGGGAATTTCATTGGTTTTTTATCAGTAAAATTTCCGCTAACTATAACATGTGTGAAACCTATGGTTTTTTCAGTGAATTTGCAAGGTTTTTTAAATGCTAATTCCTAACTATAACGTGTGTGAAACCTATGGTTTTTTCAGTGCATTTGTACGGTTTTTTAAATGCTAAGTTACTTTACGCCATTCGTGGCGTGCACGCCCACTTAACGCAGTTCGTTCCGTGCGCGCACGGTGCGCTTCGCGCACCGTGCGCGCACAGTGAGCACGCGGTGCGCTTTGTGCACCGCGCGCCCACTTTACGCAGTTAGTGCCGTACACGCAAGGTGGGCACGCGGTGCGCGTAGCGCACCGTGCGCACATGGAGGACATATTATGCGCTTCCTTGTGATAGGTAATCTGTTAAATTTAATTTGTAAGTGATGACAATAATACGCCATGCACAGAGAGTGTTTTTTTATTTTTATTAAATTTTTTTGCGTAAGCGCACCGTACGCGTACGGTAAGCGTAATCGGCGAAATTTTCAAAAAATAAAAATTTACCGTTTTTGTCCTTAGGGGATCTTTGAGGACTCAACTAACATGGCTATGTGCATGGGCGCTGTCTAAACAGCCCCTTTATATGTTTTTTGCCTTTGTTTACAGCCCCCCCTCAGAGTGTGAGAGAGAAAATGGCGGCCGCCGCTTCCTGGTTTCGACCGATTCGAATGTTTACTTAGATGTAACTGCCAATCAGAATCGCGCTCGCGCACGCCACCGTACGCGTACGGTAAGCTTACGGTAAGCGTACCGTAAGCTGGCTCAGATATATATATTGATTTAAAGGCTATTTTCTCAGAATCTACTGAACAGATTTACACCAAACCTACAAAAGGCACTTCCTTGACCTAGGGACTACCTCTCTGCCAAATTTCTAGTAATTCTGTTCAGCCGTTCGGGCTGTAGCCCTGTCTAAAGGTCCTATGGAAAAATGCATGGGAAAAACGCGTTTTGGGACCCCCCTTTTATCTCAGCCCCCGCTTGACGAATCCCCCCGAGACTTTCAGGGTAGGAGCGGAGCGTAGCGCCCCACCTATTTTGAGAAATTCGCGAGGATTCGTCAACCGGCGCCAAAGTTATTCAAAATAGAATGTTGCGGATTTCCTATGGAAAAGGGGTCCTAACTATAACTACCTACTGGCGACCGCCAGTAGGTAATATATTACCTACTGGCGGTCGCCAGTAGGTAGTTATAGTTAGGACCCTGTTTCCATTTTTCCATAGGACCTTTAGACAGTTAGGACCCTGTTTCCATTTTTCCATAGGACCTTTAGACACAGCTACAGCCCGAACGGCTGAACAGAGTTCCTTGAAATTTGGCAGAGAGGTAGTCTACAGGTCAAGGAAGTGCCTTTTGTAGGTTTGGTGTAAATCTGTTCAGTAGATTCTGAGAAAATAGCCTTTAAATCAATATATATATCTGAGCCAGCTTACGGTGCGCTTACCGTGCGCTTACCGTACGCGTACGGTGACGTGCGCGAGCGCGATTCTGATTGGCTGTTAGATCTTAGTAAACATTCGAATCGGTCGAAACCAGGAAGCGGCGGCCGCCATTTTCTATCTCGCACTCTGAGGGGGTGGAAGAAAAACATATAAAGGGGCTGTTTAGACTGCTCCCAACCACCTAGCCTTGATGGAGGTGTCCTCAAAGAACCCCCAAGGGCAAAAATGCAATTTTAATTTTTTTCGAAAAATCGCCGATTATGCTTACCGTACTCGTACGGTAAAAAAACTGCAAAAAAAAAAATATCCATATTCTCCACACCCCGTGTGCAAATGGTGGCCGAAGGGCACCGTTTGTGCATGGCATACGACTATTTAATAGCACAACAAAAAATCAAACAATACCTTTCACAACGAAGCGCATAATATGTCCTCCATGCGCGCATTGTGCGCGAAGCGCACCATGCGTACATGGCCCATCCAGCGTAACGTGGGCGCGCGCACCGCGTGCCCACCCAGCGTGCACGGCACTAACTGCGTAAAGTGGGCGCGCGGTGCGCGAAGCGCACCGCGTGCTCACTTTGCGCGCACGGTGCGCAAAGTGCGAACTGCGTTAAGCGCGAACTGCGTTAAGTGGGCGCGCACGCCACGAATGGCGTAAAGTAACTTAGCATTTAAAAAACCGTACAAATTCACTGAAAAAACCATAGGTTTCACACACGTTATAGTTAGGAATTAGCATTTAAAAGACCTTGCAAATTCACTGAAAAAACCATAGGTTTCACACATGTTATAGTTAGCTGGACATTTTACTGATAAAAAAACAATGAAATTCCCCCGTTATAGTTAGTGCAGGCAACTATAACTCACGCGACCGCAATCCTCTGCTGATGAAATATGTGTCTTTATGAAAAAAAAATATTTGTAATATATGTATAGCTAAAATTTAATGGAAGAAGACATGGGCAAATAATTGTCTAAATACAGTATTAGCATCAGCAGAGGATTGCGGTCGCGTGAGTTATAGTTGCCTGCACTAACTATAACGGGGGAATTTCATTGGTTTTTTATCAGTAAAATGTCCAGCTAACTATAACATGTGTGAAACCTATGGTTTTTTCAGTGAATATATATATATATATATATATATATATATATATGTTGCCGTCTGACAATAAATATACTCAGGAAGCAAATTGGTGTGGATTTTCCCCGCTGAAGTGTGACTGTGGGGAATTTTCGGTGTGATATATATAAATATAAATATATCACTTTCCACTTCCTCAGTCCTCCGGGACACAATTGCGGCGGTGCACAAAACAGGGTCCGAGGAAATCCTGTTATCATAAAACGTCTCACCAAGTGTATCTCGTACACAGAGGCACTCCTCCCCAAAAACGACACAGCATATCCGAAATTCCTTTGCAAGATTTTAATGTGCTTCAAGCCAAGGTTTTACCCAACGCGTTTCGACGAACATATCGTCTTGGTCACGGGTAAGTATCTGTTTGATTTCAACAGTTAAATACAGTTACACGAAAAGAAAGGACAACGGCACTTTGCACGAATCTGGCAATTATTAACATCAAAAGAGGACTACTGTTAGTGTTCATGCCTGATAGAAATTTTGGCGGCCATCTTTGAATGGTAATGTACTCGTAATATTGCCGACTACATTTTCAATAAAGTTATACAATTCAATAATTAAGACTTTAGTGGCCATCTTTAAACGGTTACATACTTATAATGTCTACCTTTGTAATTCCATCTTAATAAAGTTGTATCTTTCGAAAACAACCATAACGAGAACACAATAATAATGACGAGAACAATTATTAATTCATGTTACTGCAAACATATCAGTATGGGCAATTAACCAATAATAAATTCATCCTCTATTCTCCTTTATATGTGTCATTCACACATTTTAAATTCATTCAGCTTTGTTCTCAGGTTATATTTCAATCGTATTATGGGTCTAAAGCCAGAAGGCACACATCATCATCGTCATGTCCTACCCAAGTGGGTGAGTGTTCCCAGACTTAAAATAAATGAATAAAGGTGTGTTCTATCCAAGTGGTTGGCCTAAACAAATATCTGAAAACAAGATGCATGGTCGATTTGACTATTTCGTCTTAATTCCATAACGAGAGTCTTTCAGCTTAATATTGTATCTTGAAACAAAGATCATGCCCAAGTGGGCAACAATTAATTCTATACCGCTTGTTCTGACTCTCGTGATTATGCTCCTATTGGCACTTTCAATCTTGATTGTTGCCTCTTTCATCCTTATTCTACGTCTGGGGTCACCTAATAGCAAAACAAAATTCAATCAGACTAGTCCTCTTGAAATTCTAGCGCCGGTATTGTCCAACTCAAAGGATAAATACAGATTAAACGTAGAGCAGTTCAGAGCTAAGTTACTGGCAGCTTAACAAGAGATAATACATGAGGTTAAGAACAAACGCCAAGAAATTAGAAATGGAAATCCGAACATTTCAATTATACAGCACAGTCTTACAAAACCATTGGGGTTTCAAGAAAAATTAATAGCCATAACAGTTAAAATGTACATCCCAATTCTGAAAAAACGTACAGTTTCCTAATTAACACCTATTAGAATCAGTCGCCTAAGTGCCAGGACAGTTCCTCCTCTGAATTTAAACCTACTGGAATCTTGGTGTCGAGTTCCATAATGTACCTAGACTCAAGTTGGCGTAACTTGCGAATTCTATCGCCTCCCCTCATGGAGGGCAAAATTCGGTCTAAGACAAAAAACTTTAAAAGATTACGGTTACTTTTGTGGAACTCCTCAAAGTGCCTGGCAATGGGGGACAATTTATCCTTATTTTGAATTGCCCTCATATGCTCCAAGATGCGTTTCTTAGCAGCAAACATAGTGCTGCCCACATACTTCTTGGGGCATGGGCATACCAACACATAGACACAATAATCTGACAAGCATGTTAAATGTTTTTCAATGCGTCTATTGCTGTCAGAAACAGGAAAGTACACTGTTTTGACATTGGTACTGGATTTGCAAGCCTTGCACGACATGCATGTAAAAAAACCCTGAACATCCAAATAAGATCCTCTTTTGCCGGGTACCTCATTACTGCATAATTTGTCTTTTAGAGAGTTGGCTTTTCTATAGGTGACAATTGCGGCATCTCCTAAAATGTCCTCCAATGTGGGTTCAGTTTTTAAAATCCCCCAATGTCTGTTTAGACAACTTCTTACCTCATGAGAACTAGAATTAAAGGTAGAGATGAATCTCACAGTTTGAACATCATTCATCTGCACTTTATTCTTTGATTTCAATAGTTCAGATTGTGTGAACTGGTCTGCCTTCGAGAGTGCATCTAAGATCACATTTAATTTGTAACCTCTTTCAACAAATCTTTTAGTCATGCACTCGCTTTCATTTTTAAAATCCGCATCCGTGCTGCAATTTCTCCGAGCCCGGAGAAATTCCCCATACGGAATGCTGCGAATTAAATTTTTGGGATGGTTACTTTCTGCGTGTAGTAAGGTGTTACCTGCAGTAATCTTACGGTACAGGCGAGAACATAGCTTGTTATTCACAGCCTCAATTTCCAAGTCCAAAAATTGGATTTTCTGACTATTGATTGTTCCTTCCAATTTTAAATTCTTAGTGTTCTGGTTCAGACTGGAAATGAAACTCTCAGCTAGTTCTTGTGAGCCATCCCAGATGATGAATAAGTCATCAATATACCGCAGCCATATTTTCACATGGCTGCGGTATAGCTCATTTGTTCTGGACACCTGCTGCTCCCAGCAGCCCATAAAAAGATTAGCAAAACTGGGAGCAAAACAGGTGCCGATGGCTGTCCCTTGTATTTGTCTGTAAAATTTATCATTGAAGATAAAAAAGTTATTCTCCAGACAAAATTTCATCATTTTTAACACCATCTCACTGTGTTCCAAAAATGAGACCGATCTAGTATTTAAGAATTGTTTGCAAGCCTCTATTCCATCAGTATGTAGGATAGAGGTGTATAGACTGCAAACATCCAACGAAATTAGCAAGAAGCTGTCCTCCCATCTAACCTCTTTGATTTTGTTTAGGAAGTCTTTGCTGTCCTGTAAGTATGATGGCATAGTCTGAACATATGGACGCAAAAAGAAATCAATGTATTTGGAAGTATTTTCTGTTAGACACCCTATCGAAGAGACAATGGGTCTCCCTGGAGGTGAGATGGGATTTTTGTGTAATTTAGGTAGTAAATAAAGAATGGGTATTTTTGGATTACGGTTCAAAAGAAAGGAGTACTCATCCCATTCTAAGATTCCCTTCGAATGCCATTCTTTAAGCATATTGTGAAATGTGACATTGGATTCATCTATGGCACTGATTGATATTTGTTCATAGCACTCTTGATTATTCACTTGACTCAACCCTTCTTGTATATAATCATACACGTTTAAAATCACAACGTTTCCGCCTTTATCTGACTGGCGTATCACAATACTTCTATCTGATTGTAGGGATTTGATTGCTAGTCTATGATCCTTAGTCAGATTGTCCCCCACCCATTTCTTTTTCTTTGCCAAATTTTTGAGATCATTGATTACCAGGGTTTCAAAGATATCAATGCCACAGGGTGGCAACGTTGGATTAAAAACAGATTTTGGTTTGAAGTGGTTTGGACAATTGAAGTCCGTTTTGTAACCCAATGTTTGTGCGTTAATCGCTCCTATATCAACATTCTCATAATCCAATTCCTTCAGAGCAATTAGAGTGTTAACTTCATTAATGGTTTCAATAACCGGCAAACATGTGGGATGAGTGCTGTGAGTTACAACATTTTTGACTTTTAATTTGTGCCATTTATGCAAACGTAATTTGCGAGTAAAGTAAAATAAATCAATCCTCTCTTGGGAATAGGAAAAGTTAGAGGAAGGGCAAAAAGAAAGGCCATATTGTAAGACCTCCAACTCAGCAGTATTCAATGATCGTAGGGAAAGATTTACCACATTTCTGCAGTCATTCATTTTCCTCGTCTTTTTTGCCCCCGTGTTTCCACTCCCATTGGGGTTGTCGTTGCTTTGCCGCCATCCACCCCTCCTGGTTTGCTTGTGGATGGCGAGGTTTTGCCTCTTCCTCTGCCGCGTCCTGTGAAGCCTCGTCCTCGTCTCCTTCCTCGGCCTCTGTCGATTTGCCAGTTTTGTTGGTTTGACGTTAAATTCATTAGACGAAACTCCTCCCAAAAATTTGCCGATTTACTCGGAATGATCGTTGGTTGTGGGGTACCCTCATCCGACACATCACTTTCCACCACATCGCTTTCAACTTCACCTCCTGTTGGAATAGTGTCTATACTGCCTTGAAGTCCTTTGCGATTCATATGATCATACTTGTGACTAAATGTGAATATTCTGCCTGATTGATAATCAATCTTGTCTCGCAAGAATTTCCTTTCCTTCTTAGCGATGATCTCTTCCTCGTATTTCTCTGTTCTTTTATTGATTTCCTCCAACTTGGTGGTAAAGTTCTCAGTCGTATCCTCTTTTTGTATTTCTTCTTTCAATTCTGAAATTATTTTGAGCAATGAAGCTCTCTCCTTCCAAGCATACTTAATCAAAATAGAAAGCATGCGATTAGAACAGTCCATCAGGTTTTCTGCCCATTCCTCCGCTAGTTCAGAATCCGGGTCTTCATACGATGGTGCAATCAAAATTCGAAGTCCTCTTGGGACTCTTTTCTCTTCTTGGTACTTCTCCAATGTGATTGCCTCCCACCATTTTGAGATTTCTTTTCTTATCAATTTTTCCAATTTTTGATATTTATGCTGTAAGGACAGGGGTGCTGCTGCCTGTTCGCCAGCTTGTGATTGTATGGTCGTTTTGACAAACATAGTTTTTGCTCTGAATCTCCTCCTTGAATCTGTATCTTGATCCATTATACTCGTAGATGGCTTGCAATAATGCAGAAATGGCTTGTGTCTATTCTTCCGTTGCCACTTTGCAAAAAAGCACTCTTCACTTCTTTACACTTTGTTCGGAAAGACTACCAACCGGTAGTCAGATGCTGTTGAGTGGGGAGCCCCGCTATTCTCAATGTATCATCCATACAGAGATGGAGCAGGGAACGCAGCGGTACCATTGGACTGGAGACAATGTCCAAAGAATATTATAAAACAGATAAGATTTAGCCAGGGGAAAACCGAATTCCAATAACCTCACAATCGAGAATATAATTCACTTACTGGGGGCTTGGTGTGTATACCAAGTTCACGACACCTCCGATGGTTCAGCAGGTCCTGCCCCAGTAATTCCCGAAATTCGTCGTGTTCAGTTCCCAAGATGACGGTGTTCACCCAGCAGTCCGTTTCAAATTCTCCAAGTACCGCGGTCAACCGGAAATCAAATTTAATCACTTTCCACTTCCTCAGTCCTCCGGGACACAATTGCGGCGGTGCACAAAACAGGGTCCGAGGAAATCCTGTTATCATAAAACGTATCACCAAGTGTATCTCGTACACAGAGGCACTCCTCCCCAAAAACGACACAGCATATCCGAAATTCCTTTGCAAGATTTTAATGTGCTTCAAGCCAAGGTTTTACCCAACGCGTTTCGACAAACATATCGTCTTGGTCACGGGTAAGTATCTGTTTGATTTCAACAGTTAAATACAGTTACACGAAAAGAAAGGACAACGGCACTTTGCACGAATCTGGCAATCATTAACATCAAAAGAGGACTACTATATATATATATTCACACAATTACAAGTCTAAACACATATATATATACTTACATACATACATACATACACACATACACACACACACATATATATATACACACACACGATTACAAGTCTACTGTATATAGGCACATATTCACATATGTACAAGGGTAAGCAACAACCAGGACAGGCCATATATAGAAGTAGGACTAAAGGCTTTAGTCCTACTTTTATTTCTGGCCTGTCCCGCTTTTTGGTCCTCAAAATCTGGTCACCCTACATAGGCAGTGCCACGGTAAAGCATAACATATTCCTTATATTGCTAACATGTTCGATGACCTAGGAAACGTGGAAGTAAATGTACGTTGTATTGTTTCATGGGCCCTATGTCCTCAATGCAGCAGAAGTTACGACACGGACAACAGATAAAACTGACTGTAGGTAACTGGCTCCGGGAACGTGCGCCCGGCCTCTTTTATCATCGGAGTCACCTGACCGGTGGTACCTGTGAGGGATGGCTGTGTGGTTCCGTGTCCACCAGGACACTACACGTTGCATGAAGGAAGTCTAGAGAAAACCGGACAGGAAGGGTTAATAAAACTAGGACACATGGCTAAACAGGTAAAAAAGAAAGATGACACAAACACGTCCAAAAAGTTTAATAGATTATTCGTGTTAACCTTTTGCAAACAAATATTGAGAAATGTCCCGGAATGATTTGCTGATGATATCTGAGTCTTCCCATCGTCCTGGCACCTGGGAGGAGTGTGTCTGCGCGAACGCCTGCTTTGAGTATAAGTATAAGTGACTGGAAGGGTTTACAAAGCTGCGCGCCTAAGAACATCCCAGCAAACCACTAGGACCGTCCGCGCGCAGTCATGAGGGAGCATTTTGTCTTCCTGCTCCTGGCACTTGGCTGCTGCTTGGGTGAGTAAACATTAGACCATTCACCTGCCAATATTTGTCAGGTTTATAAGTAAACAGTGCTTAAGGGATTACAAGTCACCTTCTCAAGCCCTGAACTGATTGTGTTAGCTTACCTGCCGGTACCTTTTCATTGGAACTGTTATACTTGTGCATTCAAAGCAATTAATTGATTTTAATGCATTTTCAGTTGTTAGTTTCTGAAATGAGTGATGAGGGGGTGTATTACCTCCATTCAACAAAGAAACAAGATGGCCGTTCATACTAAAAAGTGATCTATCTCCAGTTTTATATTTTTCCCTCATACACAACTAATACGTGTCAATATTGTAATGGGAATACCACATGAGGCTGAAATTCTTCACCTTACTTGATTCACAAACCCTAAATCATGACTCGCCAGATTTCTGACAGGAAATCCCTTTATAGGCTTGTGGTTGCCCGATGACTGTTGGTAACACCCACGCTACCCCCTCTCAAGCATTGCCCTAAAATATTAACCCAATGTCTACTAAAGGGCGTGGTCTTCTAGGAACTGTAGCCAAGTTGGTTGGCAACGGGTTTGACATCTCCCACTCAACTCTTCAGGGCCACTAGTAATTGAGGCTGTAAATAGAAATGTTACAGCCAATGTATTTGCTCATCAATTTTCAGTAGTTGGGCTTCCCTTACTCTTTGGGTTTACTCTTCGTTGTCTCTGATGTGAACTCCACTGGCTTCTTCTACCCTGGACATAAACGAATGAATGGCCAACAGATGCTCACTTTTATGATGTCCCAAGTTAATGTAAAGTTCCTCAGAACCCACGTGTTTCGTTTTTTTGAAGTATAGTGTGTGAGTGAAGAAGATGAGGGGTGATCCTCAAGAAGGTACACAGTTCTCCTGCATGTGGGGTCATCTACAATAGCACTATATTTCCGCCTGTGGGGTTAAATTCTCAATACTGGTGTTTTCTGTTGATCATCCTTCAGCCTATTACTATCCAAACTTTACCAGAAGATATGGCATTAGCAATATATAGATTTGTATTTCTACATGCTAAAGACATTATAAATATATAGGTCCTTATTTAGAGTTTGGTGGATGGGATACTCTATCACAAACATGATATGTCCTGCTGCCATATTACAAGTGCATTGTTGCCTATGGCACTTGTCATACGGGGACAGGGTATCCTGCACATTTTTATGAGTTCACCAGTCACCATAATCTCAATGAGTGAAATTGAGGGTGACGTGTGGGCTCTGCTATCACTGTCTTTAGAGTAAGTGGTCTGAAATATCTGGCAGTAAGCCTGCACCTACAAATTCAGGGAGTAACTTCTTTAGCCTGGGGGTAAATTGCCTGAGATGATAGACAAGTTAAGCAAAGAAATATGTTCCCTATAAAACATGGAGACCTAAGGCATGAGCCCGCCATGACTAATGCCTGATGAGCCGGACCGTCCCTGCCGCAATGATAATTAACAACAGTGATAAAAGATACACACTGCTGAAATTAGAATTTAATGCTGCAAGCATCTTTTAAGGGTTCGAAACAATTTCCAGTGTAGTGATAAAGACTGGTCATGGCACAAATACATGTCATTAATGAAATTAAATCATATGTGGATTGTAGATTTAATGTAATGTACTATAGCAAAAGGCATGCGGCTGGAGAGGCAGTGAGCCCGCCGCGCCTCACTGTCCTCGTTCTGTCTTTGTATTTACAGTGATACTTCATGTGTGTGCCTTTCGCCCATACACATTTATCCTGCTTAGGGCAAGATGCAGCGGCCTCTTTACTCTCTACTCTCAATAGCGTGCTCAGGAGTTCTCTGTTGTGGTGGTCTGCCATGACGGAAATGCTGCCAAGATCACGGCTTTATTCCTAGTCCTTTGGTTAGAGGCTTTGCTGCCTGGGCAAAATGTCTTTTGCTGTTAGCACCACCATAGTGCTGTAATACTTTCATTATCTGGAAGCGAATATCGCTACTGCTGAGGGGTGCATCAAACGTTTGTCTGTTTGTTTCTCTGACATGTTGTCATGGCATTCTTAAGGATTGATTTCAGGACTTTATTGACTCATGAACTTACATACCTTGGTAGCTTTTTATTAAAGAGAGCCATTGATTAGTTCTGTGTTCTGCATAGGCAGAGGGCAGGGTAGTTGTTATGACAATGGCATGCAGCTGAATTCATTTGCCTTTTAGAGCATTTATTTTAAAGCTCTGGCTATATCCGATGCACGCCCACAATTCACTCTCTGTAGCCGCGATGACTCAGGAGTGAGTGCTTCGGTCAATAGTGCAGCACTTCACTGGTTGGAATTCTGATTCTGCCAGTGTCACATTGTTTCCTGTGAATGCATATTTTCATCTAGTCAATGGTGTCAGCAGCCATACATCGAGACATTGTATCTGTCGCCTAGGCCATGCATTCTTAATATAGTGACTCCCTAAGTGCATTGCTCACCTTGTCTAGACATAGCAGCACACACACTGGACTAGTATGTGTTGCTGGTTTCAGGCCTCCATGAGGAGCCGCCATATAGGTAAATGTTTTTTTTCTTTGTCCTCCACCCTTTACCTAATCCCCCTGGTTTATGGTACCACCGGTAACAGCACAATATATCGCCTTTCTCATTGAACTAGTCATAACACTTTCACAGAGTTTCAAGAACATATAGTGCACACCTGCTTACCAAGCTACAACTGACAACAAAAACAGCTTATTATTAATCATATAGGCGAAACCTATTGCATTTACCAATGCTTGTTAATGTTTGGAAGAAGTTAGCGTTGAGGGTGTTGTGTGAGGGGGCAGGACGACAGGTACTGTTTCGACATATTGGGGTGACAAGAGGAGGGATGGATATAACATGGGGTGGGCTGGGCACCAGGACCATGGGTTTAATATGGGCTAAGGGCAGGTAAAGGGATGGCCGCCCCTTAAGACTCTTTTGCTCCTGCACAGCTGATGATAATACCAGGAGATGAAATAGAGGGAGCACATGAAACACAAAACAAAACATTGTGAATAAATGGGATGTTTCTAACCTCAGGGCTCTTCGTCTGGTTGCCTATTCGATGTCCACCAGGACCCCTCGGTAAAACTTATCCCCATTACTCACAGTTATCCATTTATAACTTTATGTATCGTAAGTAAGGAATGTCTCTGTTCAATCGAAATAATTAAAAGGATCTCCAGGAGAGATCACTGTATTCTCCTCAAGTGGCGGTAAGTATTGTTGGCTCAAAATACACAGCTTTTGAATTTCAAGGAAGGACAGTAACTAGGCGCAGGCAAAATTTATTTTACGCCTGCCTATACCTGTGTAGTTTTAGTTATTTTGTATTACGCTTCTTATTCCTGCACATTGTGCTATTATGCTACATAGCACAAGTTTTGCGTGAATCAAGGGAATTACGCCAATGACCAGGACATAAGTGACTGTTTGCAATCCTCTTGTATTTTGCACTTAACGCGGGGACACATTTCCCAAATTTCTGCTAAATTTCCTATAACAATGCAAAAGCAAATTACTCGAATTTCACCCCCGTTTCCCCCTCTTACTGTACCCGTCGTGAAAGGGGGGCTAGATGCACCGAGTCTGTGAGGCGCCTTTTCACGCACATTGTATTGTGTGGTCTATAAAACCCTGCCAACAGGGACATTGGGCCCTTTAATGCAGAGCTCTTATTAAATACTGGGCCCCTTCACAAAAAGTAACACCAGAACTGGGCCAGCCTCATTTTGTTCTATAGAATGTTGTTTTAAAAACTTTGGACAAAGACACATTTTATTAGGAAAATATCAGTCGTTTGAGTTGTGAGACAGCATGTGCCAAAGAGAGATTTTATGTTGTGGTTCGTGCCGTTTTTGTGAAATGCCATGAATTTAAGTATTTATCTGCCTTAAGGTGATAGTCTGTCACTGATTTTCAACGGTACCTTTTTATATTCTGCAGCAAAAGCGACAGCCTTCAAAATTCCTCAGATGGAAAACTTGCCGGTAAGTTGGTCCTCATGATGAAAGGCTGTAAGAAGTAAGTGCAGCTGAAATATAAGAAGTAAGTGCAGCTGAAATAAGGAGTCTTACCTTTACCAGTAGCCTTGGAAAAAATGCATCCTCAATTCATGTACATCACAAGAGTTTCCCAAGGATAACCATCAATCCCTGTGAACGAGACAAGGATGAATTTGAAAACGTCCTCCCACAGACTAGTAATTATCATACTTATGAAATTATTCAAAAACTACGAACTGCTCTGCAGGGGTCTATCCAACCTGGAGAATTGATCAAATAAAATAAAAATAGTCATAAAAATAGTCTGAACCACCATGCGGGTCTTCAGTGCTCAGCAGCCATATTCGCTCACCTGCAGGAGTTGAAAAGTTTAAATAAATTTCACTTTGCCGAATCTTGACCAAGAATTTTCAACTATGGAGAGATTCAATTGTTAATTGCATTTGAAGAACCCAAAAATCCAGTCGATCTGAACCCGGTACAAAATGGTTCGCCCATGTCTATTTTCGGAAAAGAGTGCTTGAGAGCATTCTTTATATGAGAAAGATTCCCCCTTAAAAATCTCTCCAATCAAGTCGCTTTAAGAAAAAGTGCCCTGAGGACATCAAAGGCCTGATATATGAACGCATTTTCCCATAGACAGAGAATATGAAAACCCTCTGACACACCAGACCCTAGGTATCCCTCGAAAGAGTTCACTTAAAGATATATTGTCCATTTAAAGCAGTAATCCCACCAATAAAATCCGCTGTTGGACAATGTGTAACTGTGCCACGGTAAATGAAAGCACCATAAAGGGCAACATGCCATGGCGAGGAAATGCCACTGTTAAGAGTAATGCCAAGTCGATGAGATAGGATAGGATGCATGTCAGAATTTGGTCTGCTAAAATATGATGGGCAAAATTAGTCTAGCCATAATATTGAGTATTACAATATAGTTAAGGTAAGCCTCAATTTACACCTCTTAACTACACATCGACATACCTTGAAGATATATATATTGTCACAGTACATTAACATGAAGTCAAAAATGCTAAATCTTCACTTATATGGGCCTGCACTGTCAGTATTGTGGTAGTCAATATTTCGGCTCTGGTACTCCACTGTATTTGAAATTATTCCTAACCAAGGTTCCAGGGACACGTTCTTTATCATTCATGCTGAATTTTACTAGTCATTAATGGACCCCCCCCAGTGCCACCCCAGTTTAGACCCAGCCATATGCAAATCAGTCTTGACCCTGTGCCTCATGGGAACAGTCCAGCCTGAACTTCCCAGCCATGCCCTCTCTAGACTGGAAACAAGCATCCTGGGACCAGTTTCGAGGCCTCACCCTCACCAGCCAGGCTAGCTTGAATCCAGTGGCACTGTAGGGATGAGAAACCAAAAGACACACAATTGATGGACGGAATGCAGAGCAAATGAAACATTCACCCCCTGTCAAGAGATCTGGGTTAAATCCATCGTTCTTTTGCTCACCATGCCACCCCAGTTTAGACCTAACCATATGCAAATCACACTTGACCCTTAGCCTCATGGGAACAGTCCAGACCGAACTGCCAAGCCAAACTCGGTGGCGAAGATAGCTAAAGAACGATGATGGATTCAACCCAGATCTGTGACTGGGGGTGAGTGTCTGACAAGTTTCAGCGCTCCATCCATCATCTCTTTGTGTTTGCCTAATCGTTAGTGAATACAGCATCAGTCTTGTCTGGAACTCAGAAAAGTGTGTTTTTTATTATGGAAATAGAATTTTTTTATAGTCTATGGCGTCAATATGTATTACAATTCAAACCACTGTTAAAAGTGATCATAGAAAATACAGCCTTGCCAAATGAAACGCTAGTCAAGTAGATGGAAATCTGACTGGAGTGAGAGTGAGAGTGAGAGTTAGAGTCCATTCCAGCCCTACTACCCACAAAGTCAGAAAACGGTATATATATATATATACATATATATATACACATATATATGTTTTAATAGTGTTACCGCTGGTAATTGGCCAGGACACCCTACGTCAAACTAAAGGTCTCACATCTAAAGACTGCCTTATCTTCGCTTGCTTATTTGAGTAATTTGTTTTTAAACTGTCTTTCAGAAAGAAGATATTAAATATTTCATACGCTACATGGACCATCTTATAATGAAGTACAGCGCGGCTCTGGTAAAAAATACTTTAGCATCTTTCTTAAATTTGCAAAGTGATAATTGTTAAAGGATCACAAGAATAAGGATTATGATCTAAAAACTGGAGAGTTCACACCTACTGGTGTTTATTACTATAGAGAAAAGTTGCACATTCATTAAGGCTCTACAAGGCATAGGACCAGACCATTTGAAGTGGCAGTTTCAGTGGTATGTGCCCAACAGACCTCTGCGCTCTCTTGGAACAAATTTGGTGACAGTCCCTCTTACAAAAAAAGTCAGGTGGGGAGGTAAAAGCTTTGACGTCTGTGCGGCCAAGGCTTGAACTAACCTTCTTTTCCACCTGAGGAATAGCTCGGATTTACTTGAATTAAGGAGGGCCTTAAAGACCTGGCTTTTTGACTGATTGCTCATCCTGGTTCTATTCTGTGCTTCTCTGGAGGATTGTACCTAGCGTCAGGACACCTTAGGGTAACAGTCGCGCTTTACAAATCTCTTAATATTAACATTAAAAAAAGTATTGCAACCAGAACTACTGTCAAAACACACTGTAGAAATAATGCATTGAAAAAGCGGAGAAGCTGCCATGGCTCCAGCATGAGACCACAGTTCTGAAACTGTGGATCTTTGAAATGGTGCCAATAAGTTCAGCTTGCCTGCACCTGATGAGGACTCTCTTCCAGGTCCATGCACTTTTGGTAGTGAGTACTATAGCCAGGGGCGTAACACAGGCCCCCGCATCCCTCCGCCCAGTACTCGGGCCTTAGAGCTCCAGGTTAAATTCGGAATGGGGGCCCCGCCGTGTACCTTGCAGGGGGCCCCCCTCAGCTTTTGTTACGCCAATGTCTATAGCAACGGTTTCAGGGACCCTATTATGAGCAATGAAAAAGGGTCCCGGTGACCAAGGGTTTAGCTATCAAAAATGCGGTGGAAATGGGACCTTAGAGGTGTGAGGGACCCACTGCGCCACAATTATGGCTGTTTATTACTACTAAACAGTGTGGTAGATAACACATTTGCACAGCCTCAGTTGTGGTGCAATGGATCCCTCAACTCCCTTGGGCCTGGTGCCAATGGACCTGTTGCACCAATAGCAGGTACTGCTACCTTTAATATGTGTTTATTTCATGCTATTCTTGATGAAGTGTCCCTCTCATCCCTAGTTAAGTGTATTAATATGGACTGCCACCAATATCACAAGCAGTAATATGACAGAATATAATGTATTCAGGTATTCGTCCATAGTGCATGGAAGCCTGCAATCCATTCTCCTTATTAGAGACGACTGGTGACGACAGTAGTTGGAAAGGAGAAGGCCACTCAACTCTAATAATTATAGTTGAATTCTAATGGGACAATGTCTGCTGCCAGAGCCAGAAGCCAAAGTAGAAAGGCAGGCTAAAGAGCATAATTAAACATGGAGTTTAAAAAACAAAAGTGCACTCTGGTTTTTTCTTCTTCTACTGTTTTTCTAGATGAACAGTGACAAGCAGTAAGAAGCTACTGGTAGCAACATGTTTATTCTGTGCACACTTTAGGTAATTGTAAGAAAAACAGAATCTCTATGATTCTACACTTTAGGATCTACAGTGTTTTGCTTTTTTAAATCTGAGGTGTAATAAACCGATTTGAATCCTATTTCAACAAATAGCAAACTTTGTTTGGTGTGTTTAATAGCACACTAGGACGTCTTCGTTTAGTCTTCATATTTGTAAGCATCCTATTACTTTCATATGTAAGAAAAACACACCAGGTTTTAATTGGTTTAAGCAAAGGGTGATGAAGTGACCATGCATTATATGGAATAAAAAGTTCCCGGCTGTACATTATAAGGATATTCCAAGTCATCTCAGAGTACCATGTCCTTATAAAAGAACTCAGCCTTCTGACCTATTCCTCTATATAGTCACAGCACTGCTCTGTGACTTGCAATATCCTTATAATGGATGGAAACAACTACTTTATACCATATATTAATTATGTCTTTGCTGATATAAATACTGATTGAATATCATGTTAAGTTTATGGGACGAGGGCGGCCACTCCGTGATTTTATGTCGTATTTTTTTATAGCTGGACATGTGTGGGAGGCAGGAGCTAGCTGTTTTAATGATAGCACATAGGTTTGAGGGGGGTGGCGGTGGTTGTTTTTTTTATTGTGTGTGTGTGTATATCATTGTATAGACCTGTCTAAATAATAAAGATGTTGTACTTACTAAAACTAACTAACAACCCTGAAGTGCATTAAGCCCATTGGGGTCTCTAAACCTACATTCCCTACCATATACTAGGGACTTGCAGGTAGGTAGTATGAAACAATTATAATTGCACCAATTACCATATACCTTTTAAACAGAGCACTGACCCTGGGCTTGGTTACCAGAGCCCGGGGCACATTTAGAGCTGGTAACCACCAGCATCAGTCAAATAATGGGGGTGTTCAGGGCAAAAAGGATGACTTACCTACAGGCAGTACTCTACAAAATAATGCAGGCTCCATTTGAAATCATGCAGAACAGCCCTAGATGGCATACTAAGAGTATAGTGCCAGGTTGGTGATACAATGATTACCTTTTCTATGCCGGCAGCAAATAAATTGAGTCAGATTTGCTTTGCTATTGAGCTCCATTCAATTGTAATATCATTTAGACTAATTTGGTTAATATGACTGTTATAGGTACTTCTTGTCTTCGGTAGCCTTAAAGGCCAGGAAAGTACATGCCTGCAAGTTCCCTTCCAAACTATCTCCTGGCACATACAACTAGCAGTTTTTTCAGGCATTTACCCTGACACCTCTCCCAACTTGCCTCTGTGCTTAAAAACAGCAGTTCTGACTCATTAAGGCATTGAGTTGGGACCATAGCATTATAAGCGGTAAATACCAGAAGCAGAGATGGACCAATGTGTGAATTTAACATTTTTACTAGGCTTCCATTAGTAGAGAGTGTACACACCTCCACCATTTCTTTCTGCGGGGTCCAATGCAATATATTAGTAAACAGCATCCCTAAACATTTGTATGAGGTTACCACCTCTACAGTATTGGTACCTAGCACCCACCTTTATGCTTTTGTTATTTTCCCCAAATTAATTATTTTAGTTTTCTCCAAATTAGCCCTTAATTTATTAGCCACACAATATAAATTGTTTCTTTCCAGTTTCCGCTGAAGCCCCACCTGTGTCAGCTAAAAAATTGCCAAATCATCGGCATAGAGGAGGCACAAAATGTGCCTACCCCCCATTTTTGGCAAGAAAAACTTTGTATTATCAAGGGCATAAGGCAAATCTACTAAAAATATAGAAAACAATGTGGAATACAGGACACAACCCTGCCTTAGACCGTTACCCAGAGGGATTCTTGTAGACAGGATCCCATTTAAATCTAGTTGTACCTGAGCCCATGTATCATGAAGGATTGGATTTCAGCTACTGGGGATGACCAGATGGCAAAGCTTGTCCCACAGGATGGTACCGTCCACAAGGTGAAAGGCTGAAATGAAATCAACAAAACAATAGAGATTCCCTGTTGTTCCCATCGCCTTGTGCCCAAGAGCCCACAAACTGTAGCAATGGTGTATCATAAAATGACCTTATTTAAAACCTCCTCATTTCATTGGGACACGTTTCTTATTCTCAAGCCAATCTTTCAGGGACACTAAGATTACATTAGAATACAATTTAGCACCTACATCATGCAGAATTATGTAACAATAATTTCTTGGGTCATCCATCTCCTTTTTCTTGTGAATGGGCTTAATTATTGTGCCCTTCAAACTTGGCGGGAAACTACCGGTATTTGTTTTAAAAACATAGACTTTTGAGAGGAAGTAAGCCCACCACTTAGGGTTAGATATTATATTAATGGTGGGTAAATTGTCTGGTACTGCTGATTTGGTTAATTATAGGGA
This sequence comes from Triturus cristatus, assembly GCF_964204655.1. Classification (NCBI taxonomy): domain Eukaryota; kingdom Metazoa; phylum Chordata; class Amphibia; order Caudata; family Salamandridae; genus Triturus; species Triturus cristatus. Next base: position 1,109,196,144 of record NC_140590.1, read on the forward strand.
GGCTATTAGTTTCAATAAGGAGGTTTCCGAGAAAAACTCTAGTAAATGCTCCTCCGGAATAGGCAACTTTTCTCTCTGATCTTTCCCTTCAGCATTATCGATGTTACTTAGGAATGTAACCCAAGCATTTTCTGGGACTACACATCATATAGGTACCCTTGATTTACTGTATCCTCTCCAGACTAACTTCCAAAACTTTTTCAGTTCTTTAGCCTACAGGGTATGGATTATCAAATCCCAATTTGCCTGATAAGTTTTCTTAGAATTTGGGTCTCTAGTTGGCAGAGGTATCCAGCCTGTCCAAGTAGGAACCACAATCCTAGTCAGGGTAAGTCACTACACAACCTAAATTATCCTGTGCTCACCCCGATGGTAGCTTGGTACAGAGCAGGCAAGCTTAACTTAGAAGGCTATGTATAAAGTATTTGTGCAATAACTCATACAGTAACACAGTGAAAATTTCACAAAAGACTCCATGACAGTTTAGAAAAATAAAGTATGACTGTAAAATAAAACAAGACCAAAACAACAAAAATCCAATATGCAGAAGCTGAGTGATTATGTTTTTTAAAGGAATAAATTAGTTCTAGGGCTAATACACAAGTAGCACTAAAAAGGTTATATTAGGTTCCACTGGACCGGGGCAAAGTCAAAGTTTGGGCTTATTACGAAGGGGTGCCGGATGGCTACAGGACCCCGCAGGCCCCGGTGAACAAAGTACCTTTCCTGGTCAGCTAGATGCGTCGATCGTCTACACGCAGTGAAAGCGATGTGTCAGTTCTGAAGACTGGTGCCGGAGTCGAGGGGTGTGGAGTGATGAGCCTGTTTCTGCCATGCATTCAATGTGATGCATCGATCTCACCAAGCTGCAGCGGCAGTGATATGCTGTCCAATGCATCGATCTCTGAAGATAAAGCTCTGGGCGGTGAACTCCGCTCCGTTTGCTGAATCTTTAGCACTTTCCGCTCCGCTCCGCTATGCAAACTAGAGTTTTTTCCTCGTTTGCACTCACCAACTTCAAGTTGGTGAGAGCGAGCCAGGAAACTCCACCTACCGATGAAAATACTTAATGCGGGCAGTCATGGATGGTTGCAACTGTTCGCATTGAAAAACCTTCCATTCGCATTGAGAAAGCTGCCGCTTGGATAGAAAATCTACTCACACGGCTGGAAAGGTAGCAGCGCCCTCTTGTGCTGCATATGGTGCATATTGCACTGATTTACAGGGCAGGACAAACACTCAGCTCTCAAAATCAATGTGAATGGCATGACCAAATGCACTCCGCCCCTTGCGGAACTCTGCCTGGTGCAGTTTTTCGGCCACTTTGAGGAGTTCTGCATAGCGGAACTTTGCGAATTCCGCCCAGGCCTAGTTCCGAAGTAATCCGAAGATTTTACTCCCTCAACCGATGCAATTCTTCGGTTCTTCTACACGCAGGCAGGAGATTCATTGAAATCCATGTTGCAAATATCTCGCCACTTCCAGTGAGCTAGGCACAAGAGTAGAGGTGGAGACTTTGATATCCCTGAGTCATAAGCACCAGGATGCAAGCCAACAAGCCCTTGGAGATCACTTGGTAGAAGGCAGAGTCAGAGAGCAGCAGGTAGCAGGTCAACAAACAGAAAAGTCTCAACTGCTGCTATCTGGCCATGCTGGACCGGGGCAAAGTCAGAGTTTAATGCCGACCGCAATGGAGTGCCAGTCGGATAAGATGATTGTTTGGGCCCAGTCAAGCTTTTACCTTCTGATTTAGTCACTTTTTTAGAGCTTTTTCTATCAACATCGAGTGATCAGGTCCTCAAATTCAGATTTTGATATGGTGACATGAGGCTGCTGCAGCGCAATGCTTCAGTAAGTCCTGGAGGTCTTTGTCTTCGTTGTCGATGGTGAGGAGTTCCAGATATATCAGCAGGGCAAACCTGTGTAGTCAGGCCGAGTTGCTGTTCGACGTCACCGGCTTGACTATCACTGGGGACATCATATTACAGTTTTGGGAATTCATTTACTAAATGAATGCATTCTGAGAGTTACAGTCATACTGTGCCTTAACTTAACCAACAGAAATAAGGCTCTAGATTACAGAGGTTTGTCGATAGAGAGAGTGACTGGCATATGGTGTCCTTGATGACATGGAGTCATATGTAATCAGTACACCAGAGGAAACGTGGTTTCCTCATATTCACTATCTCTAGAATACCTTCCCCTCTGGCATTAGATATGAGAGTGCTAACAGAGCTTTAAAAAATGTAAGCAATATTCGTATTGGTGGTCTTCTGTTTCTACTTCTCAGCCAGAGCTCATAGGCCTCATTCTGAGAGAAGCAGTAATCTGGATAGGGCTGGAAACAGGAACAACAGGAGTGGCTCGATCAAGATGATAAAATGTGGCGGTTCACCTAGAGATCTCGAGTGCTGAAATCAGCTGAAATCTCAGGACGAAACACCAGGCAGATACCTATATGCAGAAATTCATACAGAAACACAGATTCCCGTATAATATTCCTAGAAATCTCACTATTCGGGGTATATCTGCTTCCCCAAAACTACAGATGTTCCCAGTGACACTGCTGGCGAGAAATTAATGCAACAAATTACACCTACAGATGTGATTTGCTTTGGAGGAGGGGGGTCACTACCTATACCATCGTAAATCGCAAGTAACATTTTTTGTTCTCAATGTTTTCATTGTTGAAGACGGTATATCAGGGCTCAAAACTCCCTAATGATGTTCTCTCTACTCTGTCCCCTTTTCACTTTTAGCAAGACAAATCAGAAGGCAAAGATTTTAAAATGAAATGCACTTTTAATGCAATTCTCTCATTTGTGGTAAGTGGTTTTTACCTGAAATTCATTTCTAAGAATTAAATACATATTTACTTAAAAATAAATACAGTGTAACGAGAATGAAAAGAATATTGCTTCTCTATTGGACGCTGTATGCTTGAAAATGTTGTTAATTCTATGTTCCTTCCCCTTGTCTGCTTTTGTGTAAATAGAACGCCTCAGTCACATAACATGATCTATGGCATACAAATGTGCCTTAACATGTTAAATGTCTGTATGTTTGCATGTATGTGATATTTGTATAGCGTAGCAAAAAGGGCAACAGAACATCATAAGCGATAGGAGAGGTAGCTGGTTAATAGACTGCTGTATATTCCTCTAACAGCCTTTTCCTATTGTGGTCAGGGTTTTCTAAAAATAATAATCCACTGCTAGTGTGTTCAACTAGTAGTTAAAACTCATAAACCTCAGTTGCGACTTACCACAGTTTCAATGGCTCGTTCACCGGACTGCTGGCCGCCATTGCAGAAGCAGCAGCCGGCAGAGGTAAGCGCAGTGGGGCAGGGCGCGGCCGTGGCAGTAGCGACTCCTGGTGGGAGTGCTGGGGGGCGGTGGGGTGGGGCGGTGGAGGGGTGGGGCAGGGTGGGGGGTAGTAAAGTACGGCATATGGCCAAGCAGAGTTAGGCAACTAAATAAATAAATAAAACGAATTACATTGCACACGCTGCATCGCAAATGAGCAATCTGGGAATTAGCTCAAATATAATACCCTACTCTAAATGGCAATTGATAAATTCAGTTAGTTTGAAGATGAATCCAATTTTTTAACATATTTCATGAATCCTGGACCCAGAATGCAGTGCATTGATAGTTAAAACAAGGATAAGAACATTTTGCAAATGTAATCATCTAATAAGTTATATTTATGGACTCATACAGATGTTACCAGCCCATCCACTATGTCAGCAGTGGCTGTGCAGCCAAACCTACAACTGCCTTCCATTTTCTCAGAAAGTGTTTAATCAGAACCAACTCATATGTATGTGATAGGTTCTGATTCTGGTGAAAAATCATCTGTGACAGCCATTCCACCATGCATTGCCAGAATTGTGGAACTGTCACCACTAATGCCATTTTCCGCAACAACCGCATAAAGAGTGGGGGTCCATTTCCATGAATAACACACGTTACAGAAGTACGCTATCCCTTGAACCAAGTGGACTTCTAATCACCTTCCTTTCCCCTTCCTTGTGGAGTCCCACAGGGTTCCTCATTGAGCCCTATGCTCTTTAATATATATGTGGCCCCCCTGGTGAGATTAATTGCTTCATATGGCTCTTCAGTGGTGTCGACACACAAATCCTGATAGACGTGGCCAGTAAACCTACAGATACCACCACGTATTTTCACAACTACATGCTTGAAGTTGGGAACTGGATAGCTTCAAACTGCTTGAAATTGAATTCTAATAAAACAGAGGTCCTTCTTTTTGGAAGCAATACTTCCTTCTGGGCACCTATATGGTGGCTGCAAGCACTAGATGCTCTCCCTACACCGCCAACCAAGGTAAAGAACTTGGGCGTTACCATTGACCACCTTCTCTTGTTCGAGGGCCATGTTATTACCATAACTTCTCCATGCTTAGGCTGCTGATCTATTTTTACCATTCATCCTGCAATGATTAGAAACAATGGTTACATCTGCATAGGTCCTGTCAATGGCTGATTACTGCAATGCCCTCTTTGTCAAAATCAGAAAGAAATGTCTGATGAAATTACAGATTGTGCAGAACACCGTGGCCCATGTACTCCTAGGCATTTCCAACCAAATATCAGCGGCACCAGCGCTAAAACACCTACACTGGTTACCCACCAACAAGCGCATTTTTTTCAAGGCCTTGTGCATTGCCTTCAAAGCTCTTCACAGAAAAGGCCCAGAGTTCCTCAGGTGGAGCTTCCAATGGTATGGTCCGACTAGACCACTTCAGTCAACCTCAGCTAACTATCTGGTAGTACGCAAATACAGCAGAAGGGCCGGCTGGGGCAGCAGGAGTTTCCTGGTTGGCACAACCAAAGTCTGGAACACCCTTCTTTCTAATTGGAAAGACGAAACCAACTTACTGATGTTTAGGAAGGGTTTCAAACCAGTAACCGTTTTTGTAGTCTCAATTTCTTCAACAAGCTAGCGCCTAGACACCTTTGGGTAAATGCAACATTTTATGAATTTCATTTTTTATTTCATTTCACATTGTGGGAACATTTGAGAATGTAGAGGTTAATGTCTTAATGGATTGCTGGTAACTGCATTACTCTGAGTCCCATTCTCTTGCTTGCAGTCACATATGTGAGGCTGTAAGTGGGGTAATGGATGATGAGATAATGTGTTGGTCCCAGACAGGCAGGAAATAGGTAGATGTGGCATTGAATAGGTCACCCCTATATGAAATGGGTGGACACGAACACAGCTTCTACTGATGTCAGATTTATCAACATTGATTTCCTGAACGTGGAGCTGAAGGCTCCTCGACTCCCCTCTACAATCCTAATGAGGAAGAGGATGGTAAGAATGGGCATTCAGGACATTAAGTGTTTTTCAGGAAGTTATATTGCCTCCAGCCTCTTAAAGAAGTGTTTAAAGTTTTAGTGAAGTGCTTACAACAAACCGGGTTCCCAGAATTCACTACTGTTACTTGATTGTCTTTTAGAGGGAAGTCTCTGAAACAACTGGTTGCTCAGTGGAGGAAATTCTTCGAGAAATGGTAAGAAGAACATTTTAAGATGTTGGAATAAATGTTTGGACATAGTTAGTAGCTCTTTCAGCTGGAGATGTTGCTGATGCCATATAATTCATTCTAAAACTTTAAAGTTCATTTGATTTTGACTTTTGTAACATGGGCACATTTCAAAAATCATTTGACCATTTTTTGTGTGCCAACCACCTTATTCTCACAACTATCATGCCAGAGAGTTAAGCATGTTGCAACTTAAAGAATCATCACCCTTCAACTATTTGGCTGCATGAACTTGTACCTCCATCTCCATACTGAACCCAGGTTAGGGTGTTGGTGTGATCATGGACTCCAATCTATCTTCTAAACCACAAGTAAAGCAAGTTGCTAAACAGCGCTTCTAAATGATGAAGTGCTTATGTTGATAGCTCAACCTCCCAATGAAGCCCCATGTGACACCTACTCTAATTTCCCTACTGTGGCTACATGGGCATCCTCCAGTCTGTCTCTATCACAAATTCAATATCTATTGTCAAGCCAGATCACTAGGCTCCAGGATTACTCGATAACTATCTTTGCCTGTATTAAAATATTCATGATTTGATGGAACATCCTTCTCCATTTAGTCATCTAAACTTTGAAACTCAATACCTGCATGGCTAAGGAAAATTGACAACAGTCTCCAATTCTGGGTAGCATTAAAACATGGCTCTACAAAGTATGATGTATACAAATAAAATGAGACAGTCAGCTAATACAGCCATGCTTCTGCTCACTGCCAGTTGGTAAAGTTTGAAAGATTTTGAGGAAGAGACTTTAGCCCCCACCTACTACTCTCCTCCCAGCTGTACACATTCTTGCTCAGGTGCATACAAAGCAGGTAGAAATGCAAGCACAGATTACATGTTCCTTCACACAAGCTTGCTCATCACCTTGTATATTTTTACACCTGAACTGTGCGCAGATAAACATTTAGTTAACGTCCGCCCTTCCCATACTTACCTTCTTTCTCTAGGTCTGTTCGCTCCTGACCCACTTTGTATTTAGGTGCAGGCAGTAGAAGCATGTGGTAAAAGGAGAGGTTTGTTGGGGTATGTGACAGCAACTACATGATACTAGGTCCTGGCATGCATCAGAAGATAGCATGTATTTATGGATCTCTGAGACTGGCCACAAATTTAGGAGCAGTCTGACACTCAGTAGAGAGGGCAGAAAATGAAAACAGAAGATTGGGAAGGGATTTGCACTGGGAGCGGCAGGTATCCTCTCCACATATCCCCTCCTCCACTCAATCGATGGTCCCTTAAAGGTTTGGTGTATGAGATGGAATCTTGTCAGGAGGACTATTCATACAATATGACTCAGGGTAAGGTGGTCTCTTAGCCTCAACCAGGGCACATTTGTTGCTTGGCTTAAGACAGCACTAGCATGCCTTCAATGCTGCCTCAAATGACACTGTCCATGTGAGATCTGTCTGATATTAAAGTCACTCGTTTTGCAAGTCCAGTGTGTCTCTGCATTGCTTAATTGCTCTTCCACTGTCAGACTTGAAAATGAGAGACCAGCTGCCCAACCTGTCAATTGAACTTTTAGGGGGTAGGATTATCATTGCATTGATTGCTATTCATTTTTCAAAAGAATATGATGTAGATGTGTAAAATATAGTGTATCCATACTAGTTTAAAGAATAGTTTCTATATACAATAAAAGTAAAATAATAAAATATGTTTTCTATAAATACTTGACTAGATAGTGGCAATCTCTTTTTCCTGGAAATATGTTTCTGAACTTATTTAGGGACGTTTTTTGCACCCAATCTAAATTAAGGTAGGTGGTATCTTTTATCTCCTTTTGGAGGGTTTTGTTAGTATTACTGCTATATCTGTTTTTCAGGATCCCTCTTTTTTAGTATGTATATCATTCAATTTTTAACCAAGCTTTGAGAAGTGATCAGAATTATCTTGCACTTATCCTGAAATTACAATATAAAATTACACAAACATTAGATTTGTGACTTGCTTCTTAATACTTTACAACAACAAAAGTATGTTTTGTTTTACTTACAGTTTTTAAATTCCCTTTCAGGGTCTTCCAGAGTTAAATATCCAGGAGATGGAAGAAATAATACAGGTAAAAACAACGTCCCCTGCACTTCATAGTTGCACAAAGCATTTTTGGCTCAGACAGCTTATTAACATTGAACAGCAGACACAACATATAACCTTCTCATAGGTATAAATAATGCAAGATGTTTGATGAAATGGAAACAGGAGAGAATGAACACAACAGATACTAGACAAGGAGTATGATAGACAAAGACGAACATAATACTGGCTAAAAGACAAATAAGACAGAAGGTACGGGATGGCACAAGACAGGATAATCAGAGGAGAATTATATAATACAATATAGTGTACGCGAGATGCAGAGTACCATAACACAAGGCTAGGGGCAGAAGAAAACAAAATAGATGAAACAGAAGGAAGGGATACAAAGGGAGATATCAGAGTCAGACTGGAATAACAGATACAGAACTATTCCAGAAAAGGATAAAAGAGAGCGGAGAACGGAGCAAAAAACAGTGTGGTATAGTAGATGCTAAGTAAGATGTGCATGGTTATCAGGGTCAGAGGAAAGAGACACCAGTTGGCTGTGTAAACCTTAACATATACTACATAAGTGGATAGAAATCACATGTTGAAACTGAACAAATGTGCATTCATGGTTTATCATGTGTTTCAAACATTTGCCACCAAGTCAATAAGTGTGTCTTTTTAACATTCTAAGTGTTTCGTAATTGATATGCGTATGTGCATATTTTTTTCTGTTGGATTGCCGTAAGCAAAGAGGGGTACTTTTTTAAAGGTGAGGAGGTTTTGATATATGGGTATATAACTACATGCGGGGAAAAATGAGCATATATCACAGAGGTGTAAGTGCCTCTCATCTTTTAATTAAAAACATAGTTTGTGAATTAAAGCCTGATGATATAGGCACAACAAATATTTGAAGCACTCTGAGAACAACATAGTTCAACGTTTCAGAATCTAAATGACAAGTAATTAATTATGATGCAGTCTCAAGGCATTTCGCATTTGTATACTACTGCTGCGGGGTCATGTTGGGGTTGGTAGTGGTAAAAAGGGACTAACTGGCACATAGGTTGCAGCACACAGGAAGAATCAGTGAGTGGCATATGAGAATGATAGGTGAACAAAACAGAGGGCACATTATCATATAAAAATGGTAGTCCCTGGGAGCAGTGCTACCTGCTACTCATCAATGCCATTTCCAGATACAGTACAGAGGACGTGTGTGTGTGGCCAAGAATGCACAGAGAGCCCTTGGGATGATCCCTGGAGCTAATCCGAAAAAGCAGCCTGTCTTATAAGGTCAGTCAAATCACTTAATTTGATCCTTTTTCATAAAGATCATAAAAGTTCAAATTTACAAATGAGAAACATTCATCATTATACAAAATATACTATTAAAATATCTTATTGAAAAACCATTCATTAAAAACAAATAAAACTTAAAATTCATTCCAGGTTATCATGTGATCTCCTAGTCTTTAAAGAGAGACACAAAAAGACGCAACACAATAAAAAACAAAGTGATCAGACAACAACTGTAAAAGTAGATCCCTGGGCAACAATGCATAAAATTGCATTTGTGCATAATTTGCAATATGAATCTTTTACGATGCTCCGAATAAAATTTATAGAATAAGAAAATATGCAGACTAGATTGCGTTGACACACCATCACCTGGGCATGGCGGGAGCTCTTGTGGAGAAAAAGTTCCTGCTGGATAGGCCAATATACGGGGAATAAGGTTTAAACAAAACCTGAGAAGTATACATCTATTGCATTGGTTTGTCATGGACAGTAAATATGATGTTATCCCTTCATTGTTTAATTGGTCCCTCCTAGTAGGTTCTTACCATGTATTTTGGGCTGTTAATGATATATCTTTATTTTTTGTCTTTAGATTTAGAAAGCAAGTTTTAATCTCCTTTTAAGAGAAGGTTGTACATTTGCTTGGCGTTACAAAGGTCTGTGCTAAAGTAGGGAAATTAGACAGTTTTCAACATACATGATCCAAGGGATCATCTGTACTTGTTCAAGAGAAAGGCAGTCTTCAATAAACTGATGTGTAAGATTGACAGATTCCCTTCTCAAGATAAAGTGCTATAAAAGAATTGGGGCCAGGCTAATCTGGTCCGAGATATATGGGACATTCAATTCAGAGTGAAGATTAAAATTTGTCTCATCCGTTAGTCCACTTATTGCTTTGATTAAAAAGCAACAATTAAGCGTGTTAAAATCACCCAGCCATGATATGTGAAGTATTTGATTACAATTATTGAATAATGTATTAATCTTTCCCTCAAGTAACTCAAAGACCATTGTCATTTTGCCTGCGAAATTGTTATTTTAATTAACTATGAGCACATTATTTGCTACTGTGCATTTTAGATGTAATACATTGTATTAAGGGGAATCATTATGGGTGTTTTCATCAATTTCAGAATCCCCCTTTTTGCAAGACCTGATTTTGATGGAAAGGCAGGAGTATAAAAGGAATGGTAACTGTCTAGATAGGGCCTTTTTCCCATGTCTCTTGAAGACATATCAAATCGAAAGCCATTATGATAATAATCCATTCCTGGTCAGACAGTTTTGAGGCCAGCCCTGCAATATTCCAGGCAATTAACTTAATCTGGTTGTTTGCTTCCCTGCTGTGCGGGGAATGCTCTAACACTTCTGTAACAAAGATAGATTCAGGGATGGGAGACCACCCATTAATCCTCAGTCAGTCACAGGCTTCAGGATCCACAAGTGTAGTGAATCAATTACTAGTTAGAAGAGGATTAACTGCAGGCTTCAAGTTGGAAGATTGGCTCACTGGATGAACCACAGGGCTCTATCCCCAAGGGTTATGTTTTACTGGTTAATAAAAGAAGCCTAATGGCAACACAAACATCTATGGATCCGAGGATGGGCCATTGGGTAGTAAACTTAAAAGATTCTGAACCATGAGGTGGGATATACAATTTACTACCACACAATCCCCCCTAAACATTCTATCTGAATTTCCCACCCATAAGGCAGTGTGTCTGTCTCATGTCCTGCACGGGTGCCAGAGGTGACACTTGTCATGTACAAGCAGCTGTACAGGGTGTACTGCATGCATTAAGTAAAGATGAGCAGAGGGTATCATTTTATTCTAGTGCCGAGCTATTTGCTTGTCTAGGTAAAGTCCTGGTTTTACTTTTATGACTTTAAAGTGCCAAACGTAAAGCTATGTGGGAAATATGGGTGTTGATATTACAGGGCATGAATGCAGTTTTCAGAAATTAAGTGTCACACTGCAGCTATGAAAGTCAGTGCTGGAGTTATGTGCAGGACAATGCGGATACGGCACTGCTGAACAGACTATTATTGCAAATAGCTGATCTGTCTAGCTTTGCAGCTCCAGGAGTTTGCCTGGTCCCCATGCAGGGCTGGGTGCCACAATGCCACAACTAAAATTGCTCTAGTGTATTGTTCTTGCTAGAGTAAAATTAAGTGTAGTATGTGAGAAACCGTTCACAAGGAGGCAAAGCTTTCCTAAATATGTACTTAATAAGTTTGTAAAGGAATTTCTTTTAATTGCCAGGGCTTATATTGTATTATAATTACTTGTTAATATTTTTATCTGTTGAAATCAATTTATTGAAAAAGAGCACTTCACAAAATGTAGTGTGTGTCTCTGCCTATTTAATTCATTGTTCAATTAAACAATATGCAGCTTTTAAGGGTTAGGCGATCTTTTAAAGGTGACATCTGAGTCGACCAAATAGCTTATGCCAGGTGATGAACTTGAACAGAATGGACCTCATGGATTACATGGAAGGACTTCCTGGGAATTGGAATAATACAGCTGACAGGCAGTAGCATGATAGTGAGAGAAATGCTCTTCTGAAACCGCATCTGTTTTATCAACAAAAGATCTGGCTAACACCTAACGCTGCTTATAATCAAACCATAAGTATTCATGATTACGAGATGAGGGACAGACGAGACAAATGAGGTGAAAGCAGAGAGTAACAATAGACACTAAGCCTCAGGAGACGGGCACATTGTGGAAAAATTGTGATATAGGAAACAAATGAAAGCAGATAGATGGGAGAACTTGTTATAAGAGACATGACAATAGACTATGCACGGAAACACAAGAAGGTTGAATATGCAAGGGCATAGGATAATAACTGGTAATTGAGGTAGTAGGGAGACAGACAGCAGCAGAATAAAAGGTGGAAGAGACAGGACCTACAATATACACAAGGCACTTGGTTAATAGGCACGAGAAGAGGAAATATGCATAATAATTGAAAATCCAAGTGAAGACACAGGAGCATACATTCAAAGAGGTCATGAGGCAAGCACTGCTAAGAGATAGATGAGGATATAATGTAGGTTTGTATATAAAACCAAGCATGATTTGAAAGACAGAAAGGCATACTTGTTTCCGTGGTACAGAACTCAAGTTGATAAGCTAGATTTGAAAATAGGAGGTTTTGGAGTAAAATTTGATATTTGTTGATAATACATTTATCTTGTTTAAATTATTATTCAATACAAAAATACAATTCATACATCTTTGTTATCAATCTTAATTTTCTAAAACAGATCTCAGTTTCACAGCCAGTTTTAAAAACAAACAAGTGAAGGCGATAACATCTCTAAAGTTAAAATGTTGCACTCAATATTTAACAGATTGCTTTTGGAACAATTGTGGAACTAAATATTTCCTACGTACTACATGATAAAAGTCACAAAAAACATAAAATGTATTGTAGTTTGTAAATTCACAAGGACATAGGCTTAGATCTTCGATATTCCTTCAGCCTTTAGGGAAGGGTAAATATTGAGGGACCACACATAGTCTAGATCTAGTCAGCAATTCACATTCATACACATACAATAAATGCCTCAAGTCACATATGACTTTACAGAAGATTTATCAAGCTTCATATTCTCCACTGGCATATGCTACCAACTCAGAAATTCCATTCTGGCCAACCCCCTTTACTTCATAGAAAGATTCGATGTTCGCCCATAAATCTCTGTACAGTTTAATTCATAACAGGACCTCTTAACATATTTCCTCCAGATTAGTTTATGACATGTGTCCAAAAATTAAAATAGTCCTTAGTAATATATTGATTAAGACTTGACCTATTAAAACTCCACAGAAATCTAGGGATGACTTTAACGTTATCCTCCATATTGTCAAGGCCCTGTTTGTCATGATAAATAAAAGTGATGTGCCATGCTATGCTTCCATCAAGTGCCAAGAAAATCTGTTCTCTTCAGCATGTAGGTGCAGGCTGTCAGTATCTGTGGTGCCTCAGACACAAGCCCCATAAGTAACAGCAGAAACTCATATGTTATTGTATATTCATTTATTAACATCTAATGGTTTTTCCCATTTGAGATCCAAAATTAAATAAATCTCCTGATGACTGCGAGAATCCGAGCTTTATGGGAAAAAATCACAATCTCCACTTAAAATCAATTTCAAATAGGACTCTTAAATAAAAAAAAAGCTTACATTCCTTTTATCATAAGACCATCAAAGGCTTAAGTTTTCTATGTAGGGGCCGATTACGATGTTGGTCGGAAACTGTTCTGAACAAATCGGTCTCGTAATCGTTTCTGAACAAATCGGGTTCTGCGAGTCCGAATTGTCCGATTACGATGCTTCCCAACATCGTTCGGTCGGACTTGCCTTGACTTCAATGGTAGCCTGAGTTCCGAACAAGAACACAGGCTCCCACTGATAAAAGGGGTGGGTGGAGAAATTCTTGCACCCTGTGGCGGGGACCCCATGGTGCCTGCCACATAGTGCACGGTTGGGAAGAGGGGTTCCCTGGATACCCCCACGGGCCCCAACTGGATGCCTCCAGATTCCGGCAGCTGTTTCGTGCCAGGCTGACCGAATCGGAACGGCTGTCCGAGTCGGTCATCGTAATCACTTGTTCTGAAACCGTGTCCATAGAGCTGTACGATTCGGCTCCGAAAGACTCGGGCTGTCAGAATGCCTTTCGGAACCGATTCGGACTGCCCAAACGGTTTCCAGGCATCCTATTCAGTCATTGGGAAATGTGTACCATTGGTTCGGAAACAAGGGTTCTGAATCAGATTCTGCAATACCGAATCCCATTCATAGCCTTTCCGAATTACATTGTAATCAGCCCCTAAGTTATTTTTGGCCCCATGGTTAAAATGAATGTTTTAGAAAAGTTGGTGTTTACATCAAAATCAGTCATAAAACTGGCTTAGTCAGCTATCAATTTTTCAGGCCATTTGCCATTGTGGACATAAACACCATGTCATAAGTGTAGAACAAGATGGATGAATTTGAAACCCACCTTAGGAGTTTCCAGCTTGTGCTCCCTGAGCCATTCAACAATGCGGATAGCGTGAAAGTAAAAAGTAAAGGTATCCATAGCACAGCCCTGTCTTACATCTCTAGATAAATCAAAAGTAATTGTGCATTTTCTCATAACAGTATATCTAACTTCATCACTCGAGTTAAGATGCAAGCACTTCAGGAAATAAATAATTGCCTGATAAACTCCCAAAGATCTCTCTAAAATGGACCGCTGGTGAGATCTATTCACTCACTTGAATGCCAAGTTCAAGGCCATAAACAGTGTTTGTAAGGAGTTTTTGAGAATAGTCACATATTTGCTTGTCAACAAATCCAAGCTGAGGTGCCCTGTAGAGCTCTAAAATCACACTGTATTTCAGTCAAAATTTCATTACTTGAGGCCGTTACTGAATACCATTCATCACAATGCGCCTGAGCATCTTGACTGTTAAGTCTAGGAGAGAAATTGATCAGTAGTATTTCTGATTTCCTCTGTTACCCTTCTTAAATGCCAGAACAACAATTAACTGTGAGCAAGAAGAAGGGAAATTATCAACACAGGCTACATTCAACACATGAGTATCCAGCTGGCAAGAGGATCTATAGATGTATATTATGCTTAAATGCTTAAATAAATCCATAGGTATCACATTTGGGCCTGGTAATGTCTTTAATAGGTTATCCTCTATAGCAGTAAATCTTATGATAAATCAGAATGTCACATAAATGCAACAAAATATAATCTAATTGAACAGGGACCACATGTCTCATTATTAACGCTGGGTCTTCCTTCAGGTTATCCTTAAACCTTTGTTCTTTCTTATTCTATACAGGGACTGATAGAGGTGTTTTTGTGACAGGATCTAAAATGTCCTATTTATTCTGATTGGATTATGATCTCTAAAGGTACTTACTATGACTCTATAGTCTCTAATATGTCTGAGCAATTCACTTGACACAATATATATAGTTGATGACTTTTTAAATTCCTCTTAATTTTAAAATATGACACAAGCCATTATTAGAGAAGTAATAGTTGACATTACCTAATTCCATGTAATCAATAAACCCAAAAAGAAGAGGTTTGAGGAGTTATACCTCCCATAGATTGCTTCTAAATTCTATTTTAAGGTATCCAAGCAAATTTGCAAGAAAATTCATGTGTAAATATTTATTTTCATGTTTAAAGCCCCCACCAGAATAATAGAGACAGGTCTATTTTCATTGTATTTCATGTCGTCCACTAAACTAGCTAGAATACAAAATAATGTAGTAGTGTTTGCAGTGTTATAGGAATGGCATTATTGTTAATAAAAATAACTAGACAGTAATGCACACCTTTCCTAAACTGCAACTCAAAAACCTGTAAAATAGGGAGATTGCATGATCTAATATTAAGTTTACAGTTGATGGTAACAGTGATACATTATACTAACTCTCTCTTTTCTCTGCCACAAGCACTTTCCTCTGTACTGCATCAACTACAAATCCCTTAATATAAATATGAGATGTAGCCCAGGTCTGTAGTAGTATGATTGTAAATAAAAGTCAAGCAATCCTTTTTACTTTGGACTTCAGGGCCTCAATGTTACAGGTGAGAAGGTTGACCCAAGTTGACAGAAATGTTTGAGAGTTAATGACTATATCTACAAATAAATGATCATTGGTTTCATGATTTCAACACCCTACGCATCCTCTGCAAGACCTTCAAGTGGATTCCCCCTGAGTCAAGGAAGACAGTCACCCGCGCACTCATCATTAGCAGACTGGACTATGGAAACACACTCTACGCCGGTATCAACAAGTACCTAATCCGCAAACTCCAGACAATACAGAGCACCGCGGGCAGACTCATCCTCGGCATCCCCCGACACGAACACATCAGCCAACACCTTCAAAGTCTCCACTGGCTCCCCGTGGAGAAGAGAGTCACTTTAAAAATCCTCACTCACGCCTACAAATTCCTACACAACAACGGACCCAAATACCTCAACGACAGAATCAACTTCCACATACCCAAAAGAAACCTCTGATCTTCCAAACCTCGCACAGGCTGAAACCCCGTGCATCTACGGAGCCAGAGCAGGCGGAAGATCCTTCTCTCACATTGCAGTCAAGACCTGGAACAAGCTATCGGCAGACATCAGAGGCGCCCCCTCCCTTAACACCTTCAGGAAGGCCCTCAATACCTGGCTCTTTGGCTAAACAGATCTGCAGACCCCCACAGTGCCTTGAGACCCTCACGTGTGAGAAGTGCTCTTACAATGCCCTGATTGATTGATTGATTGATTGATGGATGATTTGATTGGTCTGAGTCAAACCTTTATGAAATATCTTGACTATGTCTTTCACTGACTCAAAGGGTACAATCTATAGGCCAGGGAAAGCATAGTCTTGCAATGCAGTAAGTCAGCATATTTACAACCAATGGGATTCAAATACATTTATGCTTTGAAGAAAGGTTGTCTTATTTTTCTGCTGGGCTTACGTTTTAGCTGGACATAGTTTTAATATGATTTTGTGCAAATGGTCAACTGTCTATCCTATCAGGAGTAGGATGAATAGGGTTGCCTTTGAGGGCAGATGCAAAATCATTTGCTTTGCCTGACAGGCAGAAGTCAAAACACGATTGTCTGGAGCTATTTTGGTGTTTTCCATGGAAGCAGCCATATGAACAGTATCAAAAGTTTGACTATTGGTAACTGGTATAGATTTAATACTGGTAGAACATGATTTCAGCTTTATAAAGTCAGTAGTCTGGGTAGATATGGCCTCACACCCTCTGGGAGGCTACTGTGAATTAAAGGTTTAACAGGATACAATCTCATTTCAATTGCATCAAACAAAGGTAGAAATTGATGTTCTAGTTTGCTGTTCAACCCATTCATTAAAAAATCAAGACTCATGAAGTTGATTGACAATCTGTCTGTGTTAGCTGAGGTAGGTACTTTTCTCTTCCTCTAGAGTCTGCTGTTAAGCAAGTTCTTGCCATGTGAATCACAATTTATAAACATGTCTGCAAACTCGGGCTTATGTACTTTTCCATGCAAAGTATTTGATTCCTATTAAGGCATTGAGTAACTAATATTACTTGTCTCTGAACAATATCACCATCAGTTATATTATTAGTCGGAACACATGTTCGGACAGTCCTGATACAGCAAACTGTGTTAGCAATTGCATCATTTAATCCACGCGTCACCTTCACCGTCAGACAGTCAAATTTAAGCTGGGATGCCTTTTTGTTCACCATGATGTTCTTCACCAAAGAATTTGCTGATTTATGTTCAACCTGGACACATTAATACGAGGTCAACAGATCCTGAAGATGACAGAAGTAATTACAAAGTCAAAATGTAAGCGTTGTTCACAACACAGTCTCTTCCATCATCCTTGCCCTGTCACTGCACTGTTTGAATCCCTCACCTAATAAGACTGCAGCTGATATTAAGGTTGCAACAGAGTGGTGAGTGTAGTTGTAAGCAAACTATATCAAAAAGGGTACAGAGTTCCTCAATTGTTAGAAGAAAGAGATGCGATCAGTAAATGGCAAGCTCATTTACCAAAGTAGTTGATAGAAGGTAAAGAACCAGGGCAATTCCTTGAGGTGGAACTAATGCCCTCACACACCCAGCAAGCTAGGTGTCATGCTTCATCATATGAGCATTGCCCCTCGTCAAGGCGGCGCTGCAATCCTTGACGGGCACCCGAAACCGGGGCTCTTTGTCGGGGATCTTTTGTTCCTGCCGATGTTTGCATGGGTGTGGGGGGCCTAATAAGGAAAATGTAGCAGAAGTGTGTAATAAAAAGGGTTGGTCAGTCCTAATAGTACTTTATTCGTAAGGTAGACTACCCTATTAAAATGTGTAGAGAGGCTAAATGCTAGAAATAAGGTGTCTAGGCGTGAAGCTCTACTCTAAATTCATCGACATGTTTCTCGCCATGTTAGTCAGGAGGATCTAAGGCAATTCTTCAGGATCAATAGCTGTCTACATTTAAAAATGGTGATGTGTACTCTACATACCACGTCCGATGCTGCGACCTGTGAATATGAAGTGACAACATCAATGGTACAAACAATTGCATCTCTATCTTGAACACATAGTGTCAGCACTGGTGTGCACAACGCACCGTGTAGAACGTGATGATAGCAATCTGCTTCAAGGTGCACTATAAGGAAGAACAGTGCACTGTGAGTGAGAAGGGTGTTTGGTGTGCTCGATTTATTAACACACTAGAGCTGTGACAAATAAAAATAATCAAGGGTCCACTCACCTAATTTTTTAACTAAATGCGCTCGCAACGGAGCTGGCGGCTTAAAAGGACACCAATTGGGTCCTGCGGTAAAAAGAGGGAGCAGGGGAGGGGTGAAAAAAGGGGGGAGAAAGGACAACTACTGACAATCAAGGTATAAAGGTCAAGGAAAACATAGTTGTTACCTCTAGGTAATCTAGGTAATGGTGATAATAGTACCGTTAAAATGATAAAAACGGGGAGTCAAAATGTATCACAGTTATCAGTTGACCGGAATAGTCTTAGTCTAATGGCTGGCCAGATCAATTCAGAAGGAGTCTGTAGCCAATCAACTGATTTCGCACACCAAAAGTAGCGCGACCACATAAAAACAGTATTCAGTAAATGATTAAGGCATGAGCTGTACTTACCAGCGCTAACGAGCGCTTCGCATACAGACCTACCCAAGCCGCCAGAGTCCGGGGTGGTAATGGACTGAAGCCGCCATCGGAAAGATATCCAGCAACAAGTGGGTGTGGGCATGACGTCATCACGGTCAACGTCGCGTGATGACTCCATTGGTTGCTAGGAGCCCAGTATCGACGCTGATGCGTGTTACCACAGCGTCTGCTAGTCGAATCTTATTGGTTGTTGGGTCAGTGCTCACTAATGTCCCGTGTTTGTTGTAACGACAGTAGTAGGGAGAGGGCGGGGTGACATATCAGGAAGGTATATTAGTCTATTTCGACCCCATAAGTGAGCGTCCAGATATTATATAGGTCGTGATTTCGAAGGGTTTATTAACCTATATATGTCTCACTGGTTACCAGAAGCCCAATATCGACGCTGAAGTGTGTTGCTACAGTGTCTAGTAGATACTGTCCCGTGGTTGTCGTAGCGACAGCGGTGGAGAGGGAGCGCTTGGTGACAACTAGGGATGATATATGAGTCTTTATTTCTTTTTTTCTTTATTTCTTCTCCTTTCCAACCCCATAAGTGGGCGTCCACATCTTAAATAGATCTTTATTTAGAGTGTTACATGCCTCACGGAAAATGGGACGTTATGGAGTGGGTACCCATGGATAGGGGGTGGTCAGTGTTTAATCGTTAGTGTGATCATCATTCTTAGTAATTCACTTTCAGGAAAATCTCGACTAGTCATGGGCCACGACCTCGAGTGGCTAGTTTATGGAAGAACACTCCAAGGGATATCATCATTGAGTCCGGTGGAGTCACATGACAGTCTATGCACCCATCTTTGTTCTACTCTAAATAAGGCATTTTTGGAAATGTTGGTGTGGGATTCTAGAATAATCCAATGTATTGTATCGGGGGAATGGTGTGATTCCACAAAATGTCTATAGAGTTTGGTTGTTGTACGTTGGCAACGTATGTTGCTCCTATGTTCTATGATACGTGTTTTGACTGTTCGCATTGTCATGCCTACGTATTTCAACCCACATGGACATGTAATCAAATAGATGCATTGTTTAGTGTTGCAGTTGGTATGCTTTTTAATGTGCCATTTGAAATTTGGGAGTAACATGACCTCCTTCGTGATTGCGGTTAGATCACATACTGTACATGTGCCGCATGGAAAATGGCCATGGACTGGGTGTAGACCCCACAGGGTAGTCTGTGTTGGGGTAATCTTTTTCTTAGGTCTGGTGTGGATTAGCATGTCTCGAAGGCTACTTGTTCTCTTATAGGCAAATCTGGGTCTCGGTATCTGTAGATCTCCTGTATTGATAATTCCCCAGTGTTTCAGAATGACCTTCTTGGTCCACTTTGAATTAGGTGTGAATGACGTGACACATGTCATAATGTCCTCAGGTGGTTTATGGTGTACCTCAAGTAAGGATTCTCTAGGATTATTGAGGGCCCTCTTCATAGAGTCTCTTACTACTTTGTGAGGATAGCCTCTAGTCTTAAGGTTAATGGCTAGAGAGGTTGTTTCAACTTTGTAGTCCCTAGTCGTGGTACAGTTACGTCTAATTCGTAAAAATTGACCAATAGGGAGGTTATCTCGGAGGGCTTTTGGATGGTAGCTTTGATATAAGAGAAGACTGTTGCGATCAGTGGGTTTCTTAAAAAGATTGGTTGAAAGCTGTCCCTCTGTTAGTCTAATGTTCAGGTCAAGAAAAGCTACTGTTGTATCCGAGATCGTGTGGGAAAATTTAAGAAAAGGATTCTGTTGGTTAATCCATTGTATAAAGGCTTTACAGATGGCAGCGGACCCTTTCCAAAAGATTAAAATGTCATCAATGAACCGTTTCCACAGGACAAGATGTTCCCGAAACGGATTTTGGTCAGTGTTGATGATTTCTGCCTCAAAAGCTGCCATATAGAGGCAGGCTAGACTAGGAGCAAACGTGCTCCCCATCGAAGTTCCTTGACACTGATGGAATAGTTGCCCTTGATATTCAAAGAAGTTCTCGGTCAAAGCTATGGAAGCCAGGTCCATTATGAATGTGGTCGGAGTGGGAGAAGACCATTCCAATGAGTTTAGGGCCATCTCTACTACTGTGAGGGTGTCACCCTGAGGAATATTTGTGTAGAGGGCCTCTACGTCAAGGGTTATTAGTAAGTCAATGCATAAAGAGTCTTCTATTGAGTCAATTATACGGAGGATGTCCGTTGTGTCTCTAATAAAAGACGGTATTTGTTTCACCAAAGGTTGGAGAAAATGATCCACAAATTTGGATTAGGGTTCAAGTATAGAGCCAATCCCTGACACTATGGGTCTCCCTGGGACCGGACTAATACCCTTATGTATTTTGGGTAAGGTGTAGAAGTAAGGGGTCCTAGGTTCTATTGTGTTCAGGAATGTAGCCTCTTTCTTGCTTATCCACCCATTGGCAAGAGCCTCGTTAACTAACATCGAAATGGTATTAGCAAGTCGAGGTGTAGGATCAACAGAGATAGGGGCATAATACCTCTCATTATTCAATTGACGTTTGCATTCGCTGTCATAGTCTTCTCTAGTCTGGATCACAGTGGCCCCACCCTTGTCCGCCTGTTTGATGATGATCGAGTCGTCATTAGACAAGCTGTTTGCTGCTTGCATTTCTTCCTTAGATAGGTTATGGAAAGGGGTTGCTAAGGGAGTGAGGGCCAAATCCTTTAATACCGCTTTTTCAAAGGTTAGGATCTCAACCGGTACCATGGCACTGTGAGGTGTAAAGGTTGAGGGGATGCTCAATCCCGAGTCGTCTTCCTGAATGGTGGGTTTGTCTAGGAAAAACGCATGTAATCTTATTTTGCGGAATAATTTCTGAATCTCGCAGACATCTCTAAACTTGTCAGTGTTAGGGGTAGGTACAAAGCCTAATCCCTTCTGTAAAAGTGAAGTTTCGAGGTCAGACAAATTGCGTTGTGATAAATTAACCACTAATCCTTTTTGTTCTGGGTTTTGCTCCTGGTGTTCATCCCTCCCATTGAGGGGTCCTGCCAGTGAACCTGTTTTTGGGTGCCTCTTCTGTTGCGACCTCTTCCTCTGCCCCAACCTCTGTCTAAAAAAGGAGGGCCATTGTTGAAAAATTGCGGGTGTCCTTGTTGAAAAGGTTGATACTGCCAGAATGGTGGTGGAGGAGGGCCTGGATATAAAGGGGGTCCCTGGAAAGTGGGGACATTGTAATTATAATTAGCACGTTGGTTACGTCGGCCCATACTGGGGCCCCAACTACCCGTGCTGGAGTTGCTGTCAGAAGAACTTCTCCTATCCGAGTTGTCATCGGAAGAATAGCTGTTCTTAGCTGAAGTGTAGTCTGACTTGAGGTAGGGGTATACTTTTTCCTTATCGAATTTTTGAATATCTTTCTGTAGTTTATTGATTTTTTGTTTCATGAGGTAGTCTTTGTTTTCAGCAATTTCTGCATTGATCTCTGCAAGCTTGCTTTTATAAGCCGAGATCGTGATGGTAGTTTTAAGTGCACCTTCAGCGATTTGTATCCTTATCAATAGGGCATCTGCCAAGCGTCTCGCTGTATTAATGATGAGCACTAAGAGGTCCCTGGTGCATTTCCATGCAATCAGGGACCACTCCTTCTTGAAGGTAGCGTCATCAAGAAATAGTCTGGGGAAGGTGTTAACAATCAACCCTGTGGGTGCGATGTTGGCACGAAGATATTCTGTCATGAGAGCGCCATGCAGAGTAATCCTAAGCCACTCTCTTTTCAAAGCAGTCAATGTGTTCCAGTCGTCTGACTGGGACCCTGATGCGACACTCCCATCCGCACCAAGGAGGGAGGGGGTACTATCAAGTATACCTGAGACAACCTTGTCTCCAAAGCTGAGGCCTTGATTGTCCATGGTAGAGGGGAGGGAGGAAGAAGCGAAGTTATGTAGGAAAGGTAAAGAAAGGGGTAGTTCTATTCTTAATGGTCCAGGCTGGCTCAATTGTGATACCGCTGGTAACCTCTTAGTTTATGTCCCACGGGGTGAACCGTGCAAAACTAGTAATTCAAAAGGGGGGGACAGAGGGGCTATATTTAAGGAGGTCCAATGTACGAGGTTGTGGCCCATGACTAGTCGAGATTTTCCTGAAAGTGAATTACTAAGAATGATGATCACACTAACGATTAAACACTGACCACCCCCTATCCATGGGTACCCACTCCATAACGTCCCATTTTCCGTGAGGCATGTAACACTCTAAATAAAGATCTATTTAAGATGTGGACGCCCACCTATGGGGTTGGAAAGGAGAAGAAATAAAGAAAAAAAGAAATAAAGACTCATATATCATCCCTAGTTGTCACCAAGCGCTCCCTCTCCACCGCTGTCGCTACGACAACCACGGGACAGTATCTACTAGACACTGTAGCAACACACTTCAGCGTCGATATTGGGCTTCTGGTAACCAGTGAGACATATATAGGTTAATAAACCCTTCGAAATCACGACCTATATAATATCTGGACGCTCACTTATGGGGTCGAAATAGACTAATATACCTTCCTGATATGTCACCCCGCCCTCTCCCTACTACTGTCGTTACAACAAACACGGGACATTAGTGAGCACTGACCCAACAACCAATAAGATTCGACTAGCAGACGCTGTGGTAACACGCATCAGCGTCGATACTGGGCTCCTAGCAACCAATGGAGTCATCACGCGACGTTGACCGTGATGACGTCATGACCACACCCACTTGTTGCCGGATATCTTTCCGATGGCGGCTTCAGTCCATTACCACCCCGGACTCTGGCGGCTTGGGTAGGTCTGTATGCGAAGCGCTCGTTAGCGCTGGTAAGTACAGCTCATGCCTTAATCATTTACTGAATACTGTTTTTATGTGGTCGCGCTACTTTTGGTGTGCGAAATCAGTTGATTGGCTACAGACTCCTTCTGAATTGATCTGGCCAGCCATTAGACTAAGACTATTCCGGTCAACTGATAACTGTGATACATTTTGACTCCCCGTTTTTATCATTTTAACGGTACTATTATCACCATTACCTAGATTACCTAGAGGTAACAACTATGTTTTCCTTGACCTTTATACCTTGATTGTCAGTAGTTGTCCTTTCTCCCCCCTTTTTTCACCCCTCCCCTGCTCCCTCTTTTTACCGCAGGACCCAATTGGTGTCCTTTTAAGCCGCCAGCTCCGTTGCGAGCGCATTTAGTTAAAAAATTAGGTGAGTGGACCCCTTGATTATTTTTATTTGTCACAGCTCTAGTGTGTTAATAAATCGAGCACACCAAACACCCTTCTCACTCACAGTGCACTGTTCTTCCTTATAGTGCACCTTGAAGCAGATTGCTATCATCACGTTCTACACGGTGCGTTGTGCACACCAGTGCTGACACTATGTGTTCAAGATAGAGATGCAATTGTTTGTACCATTGCTGTTGTCACTTCATATTCACAGGTCGCAGCATCGGACGTGGTATGTAGAGTACACATCACCATTTTTAAATGTAGACAGCTATTGATCCTGAAGAATTGCCTTAGATCCTCCTGACTAACATGGCGAGAAACATGTAGATCAATTTAGAGTAGAGCTTCACGCCTAGACACCTTATTTCTAGCATTTAGCCTCTCTACACATTTTAATAGGGTAGTCTACCTTACGAATAAAGTACTATTAGGACTGACCAACCCTTTTTATTACACACTTCTGCTACATTTTCCTTATTAGGCCCCCCACACCCATGCAAACATCGGCAGGAACAAAAGATCCCCGACGAAGAGCCCCGGTTTCGGGTGCCCGTCAAGGATTGCAGCGCCACCTTGACGAGGGGCAATGCTCATATGATGAAGCATGACACCTAGCTTGCTGGGTGTGTGAGAGCATTAGTTCCACCTCAAGGAATTGCTCTGGTTCTTTACCTTCTATCAACTACTTTGGTAAAGCCCCTCTGTCCCCCCCTTTCGAATTACTAGTTTTGCACGGTTCACCCCGTGGGACATAAACTAAGAGGTTACCAGCGGTATCACAATTGAGCCAGCCTGGACCATTAAGAATAGAACTACCCCTTTCTTTACCTTTCCTACATAACTTCGCTTCTTCCCCCCTCCCCTCTACCATGGACAATCAAGGCCTCAGCTTTGGAGACGAGGTTGTCTCAGGTATACTTGATAGTACCCCCTCCCTCCTTGGTGCGGATGGGAGTGTCGCATCAGGGTCCCAGTCAGACGACTGGAACACATTGACTGCTTTGAAAAGAGAGTGGCTTAGGATTACTCCGCATGGCGCTCTCATGACAGAATATCTTCGTGCCAACATCGCACCCACAGGGTTGATTGTTAACAACTTCCCCAGACTATTTCTTGATGACGCTACCTTCAAGAAGGAGTGGTCCCTGATTGCATGGAAATGCACCAGGGACCTCTTAGTGCTCATCATTAATACAGCGAGACGCTTGGCAGATGCCCTATTGATAAGGATACAAATCGCTGAAGGTGCACTTAAAACTACCATCACGATCTCGGCTTATAAAAGCAAGCTTGCAGAGATCAATGCAGAAATTGCTGAAAACAAAGACTACCTCATGAAACAAAAAATCAATAAACTACAGAAAGATATTCAAAAATTCGATAAGGAAAAAGTATACCCCTACCTCAAGTCAGACTACACTTCAGCTAAGAACAGCTATTCTTCCGATGACAACTCGGATAGGAGAAGTTCTTCTGACAGCAACTCCAGCACGGGTAGTTGGGGCCCCAGTATGGGCCGACGTAACCAACGTGCTAATTATAATTACAATGTCCCCACTTTCCAGGGACCCCCTTTATATCCAGGCCCTCCTCCACCACCATTCTGGCAGTATCAACCTTTTCAACAAGGACACCCGCAATTTTTCAACAATGGCCCTCCTTTTTTAGACAGAGGTTGGGGCAGAGGAAGAGGTCGCAACAGAAGAGGCACCCAAAAACAGGTTCACTGGCAGGACCCCTCAATGGGAGGGATGAACACCAGGAGCAAAACCCAGAACAAAAAGGATTAGTGGTTAATTTATCACAACGCAATTTGTCTGACCTCGAAACTTCACTTTTACAGAAGGGATTAGGCTTTGTACCTACCCCTAACACTGACAAGTTTAGAGATGTCTGCGAGATTCAGAAATTATTCCGCAAAATAAGATTACATGCGTTTTTCCTAGACAAACCCACCATTCAGGAAGACGACTCGGGATTGAGCATCCCCTCAACCTTTACACCTCACAGTGCCATGGTACCGGTTGAGATCCTAACCTTTGAAAAAGCGGTATTAAAGGATTTGGCCCTCACTCCCTTAGCAACCCCTTTCCATAACCTATCTAAGGAAGAAATGCAAGCAGCAAACAGCTTGTCTAATGACGACTCGATCATCATCAAACAGGCGGACAAGGGTGGGGCCACTGTGATACAGACTAGAGAAGACTATGACAGCGAATGCAAACGTCAATTGAATAATGATAGGTATTATGCCCCTATCTCTGTTGATCCTACACCTCGACTTGCTAATACCATTTCGATGTTAGTTAACGAGGCTCTTGCCAATGGGTGGATAAGCAAGAAAGAGGCTACATTCCTGAACACAATAGAACCTAGGACCCCTTACTTCTACACCTTACCCAAAATACATAAGGGTATTAGTCCGGTCCCAGGGAGACCCATAGTGTCAGGGATTGGCTCTATACTTGAACCCTTATCCAAATTTGTGGATCATTTTCTCCAACCTTTGGTGAAACAAATACCGTCTTTTATTAGAGACACAACGGACATCCTCCGTATAATTGACTCAATAGAAGACTCTTTATGCATTGACTTACTAATAACCCTTGACGTAGAGGCCCTCTACACAAATATTCCTCAGGGTGACACCCTCACAGTAGTAGAGATGGCCCTAAACTCATTGGAATGGTCTTCTCCCACTCCGACCACATTCATAATGGACCTGGCTTCCATAGCTTTGACCGAGAACTTCTTTGAATATCAAGGGCAACTATTCCATCAGTGTCAAGGAACTTCGATGGGGAGCACGTTTGCTCCTAGTCTAGCCTGCCTCTATATGGCAGCTTTTGAGGCAGAAATCATCAACACTGACCAAAATCCGTTTCGGGAACATCTTGTCCTGTGGAAACGGTTCATTGATGACATTTTAATCTTTTGGAAAGGGTCCGCTGCCATCTGTAAAGCCTTTATACAATGGATTAACCAACAGAATCCTTTTCTTAAATTTTCCCACACGATCTCGGATACAACAGTAGCTTTTCTTGACCTGAACATTAGACTAACAGAGGGACAGCTTTCAACCAATCTTTTTAAGAAACCCACTGATCGCAACAGTCTTCTCTTATATCAAAGCTACCATCCAAAAGCCCTCCGAGATAACCTCCCTATTGGTAAATTTTTACGAATTAGACGTAACTGTACCACGACTAGGGACTACAAAGTTGAAGCAACCTCTCTAGCCATTAACCTTAAGACTAGAGGCTATCCTCACAAAGTAGTAAGAGACTCTATGAAGAGGGCCCTCAATAATCCTAGAGAATCCTTACTTGAGGTACACCATAAACCACCTGAGGACATTATGACATGTGTCACGTCATTCACACCTAATTCAAAGTGGACCAAGAAGGTCATTCTGAAACACTGGTTAATTATCAATACAGGAGATCTACAGATACCGAGACCCAGATTTGCCTATAAGAGAACAAGTAGCCTTCGAGACATGCTAATCCACACCAGACCTAAGAAAAAGATTACCCCAACACAGACTACCCTGTGGGGTCTACCCCCAGTCCATGGCCATTTTCCATGCGGCACATGTACAGTATGTGATCTAACCGCAATCACGAAGGAGGTCATGTTACTCCCAAATTTCAAATGGCACATTAAAAAGCATACCAACTGCAACACTAAACAATGCATCTATTTGATTACATGTCCATGTGGGTTGAAATACGTAGGCATGACAATGCGAACAGTCAAAACACGTATCATAGAACATAGGAGCAACATACGTTGCCAACGTACAACAACCAAACTCTATAGACATTTTGTGGAATCACACCATTCCCCCGCTACTATACATTGGATTATTCTAGAATCCCACACCAACATTTCCAAAAATGCCTTATTTAGAGTAGAACAAAGATGGGTGCATAGACTGTCATGTGACTCCACCGGACTCAATGATGATATCCCTTGGAGTGTTCTTCCATAAACTAGCCACTCGAGGTCGTGGCCCATGACTAGTCGAGATTTTCCTGAAAGTGAATTACTAAGAATGATGATCACACTAACGATTAAACACTGACCACCCCCTATCCATGGGTACCCACTCCATAACGTCCCATTTTCCGTGAGGCATGTAACACTCTAAATAAAGATCTATTTAAGATGTGGACGCCCACTTATGGGGTTGGAAAGGAGAAGAAATAAAGAAAAAAAAAATAAAGACTCATATATCATCCCTAGTTGTCACCAAGCGCTCCCTCTCCACCGCTGTCGCTACGACAACCACGGGACAGTATCTACTAGACACTGTAGCAACACACTTCAGCGTCGATATTGGGCTTCTGGTAACCAGTGAGACATATATAGGTTAATAAACCCTTCGAAATCACGACCTATATAATATCTGGACGCTCACTTATGGGGTCGAAATAGACTAATATACCTTCCTGATATGTCACCCCGCCCTCTCCCTACTACTGTCGTTACAACAAACACGGGACATTAGTGAGCACTGACCCAACAACCAATAAGATTCGACTAGCAGACGCTGTGGTAACACGCATCAGCGTCGATACTGGGCTCCTAGCAACCAATGGAGTCATCACGCGACGTTGACCGTGATGACGTCATGCCCACACCCACTTGTTGCCGGATATCTTTCCGATGGCGGCTTCAGTCCATTACCACCCCGGACTCTGGCGGCTTGGGTAGGTCTGTATGCGAAGCGCTCGTTAGCGCTGGTAAGTACAGCTCATGCCTTAATCATTTACTGAATACTGTTTTTATGTGGTCGCGCTACTTTTGGTGTGCGAAATCAGTTGATTGGCTACAGACTCCTTCTGAATTGATCTGGCCAGCCATTAGACTAAGACTATTCCGGTCAACTGATAACTGTGATACATTTTGACTCCCCGTTTTTATCATTTTAACGGTACTATTATCACCATTACCTAGATTACCTAGAGGTAACAACTATGTTTTCCTTGACCTTTATACCTTGATTGTCAGTAGTTGTCCTTTCTCCCCCCTTTTTTCACCCCTCCCCTGCTCCCTCTTTTTACCGCAGGACCCAATTGGTGTCCTTTTAAGCCGCCAGCTCCGTTGCGAGCGCATTTAGTTAAAAAATTAGGTGAGTGGACCCCTTGATTATTTTTATTTGTCACAGCTCTAGTGTGTTAATAAATCGAGCACACCAAACACCCTTCTCACTCACAGTGCACTGTTCTTCCTTATAGTGCACCTTGAAGCAGATTGCTATCATCACGTTCTACACGGTGCGTTGTGCACTCCAGTGCTGACACTATGTGTTCAAGATAGAGATGCAATTGTTTGTACCATTGATGTTGTCACTTCATATTCACAGGTCGCAGCATCGGACGTGGTATGTAGAGTACACATCACCATTTTTAAATGTAGACAGCTATTGATCCTGAAGAATTGCCTTAGATCCTCCTGACTAACATGGCGAGAAACATGTAGATCACTTTAGAGTAGAGCTTCACGCCTAGACACCTTATTTCTAGCATTTAGCCTCTCTACACATTTTAATAGGGTAGTCTACCTTACGAATAAAGTACTATTAGGACTGACCAACCCTTTTTATTACACACTTCTGCTACATTTTCCTTATTAGGCCCCCCACACCCATGCAAACATCGGCAGGAACAAAAGATCCCCGACAAAGAGCCCCGGTTTCGGGTGCCCGTCAAGGATTGCAGCGCCGCCTTGACGAGGGGCAATGCTCATATGATGAAGCATGACACCTAGCTTGCTGGGTGTGTGAGAGCATTAGTTCCACCTCAAGGAATTGCCCTGGGTCTTTACCTTCTATCAACTACTTTGGTAAATGAGCTTGCCATTTTCTGATCGCATCTCTTTCTTCTAACAATTGAGGAACTCTGTACCCTTTTTGATATAGTCTGTTGGGGCTCGTACATTGGACCTCCTTAAATATAGCCCCTCTGTCCCCCCCTTTTGAATTAGTAGTTGTAAGCAACACAGACTTTGGGAGTCAGTGTGCCATCCTGTTGTGATCTTCCCTCTTTCTCCTCTGCAGCTCCTCAATCAAACAGCCACAATCAATGAAAATAAAGACAAATAGTGTCAGAGGAGGTATCTGCACAACATTTCTTCAAAGAAAGAGTAGTTCAGACATTGGAAAACATTTAATAGATCTTAATCGTAAATTGAAGGTACCAAAAACTCCTGGGACTGAAATAGTGGAGCAACAGTACTAAATAACAAGAGAAAAAAACTGAAGACCATGTTGTTTGTCTCAAGAGAAATTAGCGAACTGCAAATTTTAGATGAGTCTATGGTTCTTGATTGCTTTCTAATTCACGATTTCAAAACACAGTTTTAACGTGGGTGTGCTAATGTCATACAGTCCATCCAGAGTTGTTCCTTACAACCATTGAATCATTCTTCCCAGGGGATGCAGTGCACAAGCAGTGGCTAGGTTAAATTGGGCTATAGTCCCCTGGCGACCTACAATGGTATTAGAAACACTACTCTCTCTACATTGAGCATACAGTGGAGCGTTCAGCCCAGTAGAAACAGTTCTCACATCCAGTTTAAGTACCACCCCACTGTAGCAGTTAGAGTTGTAGAGGGACAGAGAAGCTAATCCTTATGGTGTAAAAATACATTGACTTTACAAGGTTACACTGATTCTGCTCGCTCCTGAAAACAACTCAGTTACTGTGCCAAATGGCGATGCAGCGCGCGTAATGTAATTTGTTTTATTACTTTATTTACTTACCTCCGTTCGGCCGTATGTCGGAGTTTACTAACCCCCCACCCTGCCCCTTTCCCGCCCCGTCGCACCACCCCGCAGCACTCCTTCGAGGAGCCGCTACTGCATAAATGCCTCCTATAAAACAGAAAAACAAAAAATATGTCAGATGCATGTCATAAACTGCACACCTCTGCAATGGGCAATATTTAGATTGATCATATGTGTCAGATCAACATCTTCTACAACCCTAAAGTCCATTACTTTGAACATTAAGGTAAAAAATGCGCACTGACATTCAATGTTCATGGATGGGAAACCTGCTCAAAGTTGTCTCTTAGTATTCATGCATGTCAAAATGCCCTTATGCAATAATAGATTTACATTTATTGAAAAATGTACAAATATAGAAAAATAATTGCACGCATGTCAATATTTCAGTTTTCAAATGAAATATTTAATGTACTATAAATGAAAATCTTATTAGATTTTTGTTTGAAATACTGTAATGTGCTTCATTTGTTTTTGAAAAATAAATTCATTATACAAGCATGTAGATTGGCTGATGATGGGATGGGTAAAGACACATTTACCTATATTGCATAAATACCAACAAAATGCAGCAAACGTTCAAATAATTTTGCCATTCTCTTTATAATTTAGGGACGAGGTTCTGTTACAGACTTGGAGAGTGAACAATGCGAGGATTTCATTATGTCCCTGCTGGATGGTATCATCGAAATGCTGGTATGATTAACTTCTCTTTTCCAAATTATTTTGACCTGTTTACTACATGCAAGATACAGAAATATTCAGTGCAGCTCCAGCATAGCTGCAAAATCGGCCCTGTAACAAAATCGGCCTAAAACCGGCCCTCGCAAAGAGGTCGCGGCACCCCCAAGCCCCGGGTGGAGGGGTGGGGGGGAGGGCAGCTGAGCACTTTGCCAGGGCCGGTTTTGGTTCCCAGTACGGCCCTGAAGCCAGGTTATTTAAAGCTAGACATATGTAAAATGTATAAAAGGCAGTTCCACTAAGTAACACTAAGCTAAGGCTTCAAGTGAGGTTGAGAAAATGTAACCAGCATGTGCCAGCTAATCGAGGCACTAATGCAGAACCAAATAAATGTTCTATTCAGACAAAGGAAAAATGTATTTGCTCAAGAGATTAACTCTATGAGCAGAAATACAATAAGCATAGGTAGTCAAGAGACACTCAAAGGTGGACAGGAGCAAATCTAACTATTTCGCTAAAATATCTAATCGGTTCACAATTAAAGCATACAATTCGGCAACGTAGACACCCCATACTATTCCCACAGAGAAGGCACAAATCAAAACGAAATATTCATAAACCTCTGGTGTTGGCCCTCTTCCCATGACTCAGGCAATGGTAGATTTCGGTTTGTTACCTTCAAAGATCTCTTGAAAGGGGGGATACATGTCAGTTGGTCTGAATCATGCAAAACTGTTAAGATTTACTGTTCAGCTTGTTAAAAGTTACATTCGGTGACCTTTACACAGAATTTTAACAATAAAAGCACCGTTCTAATGTGCATTTTGTTAAAACTGGGCTTCTGAAATTAGAAAAAAAGGAAGCACAGCAAGCAGAAACACAACATTTAATTTAATATAGCCCTTAAGACTCAAGGCCTACAGTGACTATGGGTAACATTACGTGAACACCTTCAATGACTAATTACTAATGTGCAAAATACTACTTATTGTCAATCTAAATATGAAATAACAGTTGGATATAATTGAGCAATGCTTATATATGATCTGGATTAGCATCTTATCACAAGAAAATACAAAATAGTTTTAATGAATCACCATGTACCTCGATCGCTATGAACCATTCAGTGTGCATAGGCAAAACAGTGATGCAGATGAATGTGTAATTTACAATATTATGCTATAGTATTATGCTTTTTCGATATTAACTCCATCAGAATGACCACAACGGTTGGAGTTTCTTGTTACAAACCTTTTTATGTGGTTGTTTACCAGGTTGTGGTTCTTCTTATATCCTTTTCCTATTTGCTTTATGCATACGTGCTAGGTTCATGAGTGAGTGGCTCATATGGGAGGCAATAATAGCCCTGTTTGCTTTTCTCTTCAGAGTTGGAGTGGATGGAGAAGGTTTCAACACTAATACCATATATTTGAATCAACAGTAGAGGTGCTGCCTTGGATGTGAGGCTCACTCTTGGGTGTCAGGTTTGAAGCTTGTGTTGCAGGCAATGGCGGCTCCTCGAGGGAGTGCTGCAGAGTGGTGAGGCGGGGCGGGGGAGGGGCAAGGGGCAAGGTGGGGGGTAGTAAACTCCGGCATACGGTTGAACGGAATTAAGTAAATAAATAAATAAATACAACAAATTACATTGCGCAGGCTGCAACGCCAAATGGCGATGCAGCGCGCTCAATGTAATTTGTTTTATTTATTTATTTACTTACCTTCATTCGGCTTTATGCCAGAGTTTACTTTCCCTCACCCTGCCCCTTCCCTGCCCCACCCCGCCCTACCACCCTGCACCACTCCCTCGAGGAGGAGCTTCTGGTTGTAGGAAAGTCATGCCACATTATTAATTGCCTGATGTCCAAGTGAGAAGTGAAGGCTCTGTTTTTGGTGACAAGGAGCCAGTGAAGAAATTCTAATAAACTTGATTTTTTTCTTTCTTTCTAGCTGGGCCTCTTAGGACAACTTCTTGGTCCATTGTCAGGGATACTGGTAACTTCTTTTTATACTTCTTGATTGTGAAATAACATTATCTTAGTAGTCAGCAATCATGTGAGAAACTAAATGTAAATTGATACTTGTACAGCGCACTACTCACCCGCAAGGGTATCAAGGCGCTTGTACGAATACCGCTGTGGAACCCATCCTGGCTTTCCCTGTGAGGCGTCCACTCCTGGGCACCCCCAAGGTGGAGGCCAGGCATCCTTAGCGTTGTGGGGGAAGTTGTGGAGATTAAGCAAGCTTTTGCTCAGAGTTGCAGAGTGGGACTCCATGATTGGAAGGGAACCAGGGCGAGAATTATCAGGTCTGTGGAATTTTTGAGCCCAAGACCCGCCGAGGCGGGGAATTGAACCCTGGTCCCGGGCTAGACCTCTGCATCAGGGTCTGCCGCTCTAATCATTGAGCCACACTTCTCAACTAATGCTGCCTACTGTCAGCCAGCTCACTCAGAGATCAAGTTGATGGAGAAAACAAAACATTAAAAGTCAAACATTAGAATTTGAGCAATGTGCTCAGGATCTAATATCTGTAGAAAGAAAGATATATTTTAGCAAGGAAACAACTATGCACAATAGGAATTTAGCCAAAGTATTTAATTCGAAGTATTTTGAAAAGTGCAGAGTAGGCTTTATGATGGTGGGTGTACATATGTATAACCTAATCATTCAATTAACTATTTTAAAATCTATTTTATGTCAAATGTCCTTACATATTTTCCTTCATGATATTTAGCAAATACTACCCGCAATTTTGATAGTCAATGTTTTAAGAAAGGCAGGCTATTAGGAAAATGCTATTCACCATTTTAATATTCAATGATTTAGCAGTGGTAAACATTCAAAGTGTGAAAATCATATTTTTTGTTAATTTGTTTTTAATCTTTGGTTTTGTCATTGATTGTTCATCTTTGTAACCAAGATCTTTTTGCTCTAACACAGGATACATTTACTGGACCCGATGGACCTCTTGGGGCCCTTACAGGATCTCTCCTTGGGGGAGAAAATGGTCTCCTTGGACAACAAAATGGAGGTCTTCTTGGAGCGCTTATGAGTGGAAAAAATGGAGACGTTTTAGAAGGGCTTATGACAGGCGACAGGGGTGCTCTTCTTGCAGGACTAACCAAAGGAGAGAATGGTGGTCTCCTTGGAGAACTGCTAAGTAAAGGAAAGGAAGTACTGAGTGGACTTCTTGGAGAAAATGAAGGAAAAAAAGGCAGAGGTGAAGGTGAAGGGAATACTAATGGATTTCCAGGGAAAGCTAGTCATGTAAGAGGTTTTGAAAAAGGAAAAGGCGGAGGCCATGTAGATGGACCTGCATATAGAAATTCAAAGGAAATATTGGCTGATGAATCTGAAATTGTAGCAGGCATTACTCAAAGTATTCAAGTTGATGAATCACTTACTGGTAAAGTAAATGGAGGTTCAGTTGAAGGCAAGAAGGTCAGTGTTCCATGGGATAATAACGGAGACTTTCCTGGAGGAATTATTGTCAGGCTGACCGAGCAAATGAATGAAGGAGACAATGTAGTTTCTGGAGATGCCTTTGAAAGAAAGGACGTTTTTAGAGGACCCACCGACATAGTTATTGAACCAAAAGATGATGTGCCTTCTAGAGAGCCCCTAGGCAGAATCATAGAAAAAGAAGATGATGTTCTTGATGGGGAAAATGGAAAGATAGGGGAACAAGATGATATTGTTGAGGATGACATTCATAGAAACCTTATTGATGGAGTTGGAGTTGTTGGGAGTCTTGCTAATGAATTTGGAGAAAGAAATGGTATTAACACTATACGTCTTGGGGGTGTACTTAGTGATAATATTAATAATCCTAAAGACAAACTTGGACGTTTTAGTATAGAGGATGTAGTTCTTGAAATCATTGCTGGAGGTAGCAATGAAATTGCTGACAATCTTGGTGGCTTGACAGGAGGGACTCTTGAAGGTATTGATGGAGATGCTCTTGGGAGTAAAAATTATGACTTATTGAAAAAGCTTAAAGATAGGATAATGGGTGGGGAAAATGTGAACCAATATATAGAAGCTAGGGATATTACTGGTGGTGGTGAACTTTTTGAAGTACTTGAAATTGAAAATGAGATTGAAAAAGACATTGAAGGAAAGAAAATAGTCAGCACCAATGGAGCTATAGTGGACGTAAGTGGTGAGGTTGCAGGGGATGTAGATGGAATACTTTTAGGGTCAGAAATAGGAGACCATCTTGATGAAGTGGAGCAAGTCCTTGGGGTTCAAGACAAAAGTGCTATTGGGAAATTGAGAGGTGAGCCTACACACAAAGTTCTAGAAGAGGACGGACATCTCAAAAGTGTTACTTATGGCAGTAAAAGTGCTGAAGCACTTATTAGCAATAATGTTGCTGCCAGCAATGGAGTGCTTATAGTTGGAAATGTTAGTCAGAGAGATGGAACTCTTTGGGATTCTCCTGGAGAAAATGATGGAGATTTTTCTGGAGGAGATAGAACCAGAGTTATAAATGAAAATGTTGCTGATGAAATTAGATCTCATGAACAACTTAGAAAAGAAGAGGTTGATGAGTATAATGTAAGTACAAATAGAGATAGTGAGGATTTGGGGAGACTTGATGACAACATTTATGAAGAAGATCTGGTTATTGGAGGATTTATTGAAATAGTTAGTGGTGGTGAAGAAGTTGTGGGAGGAAGTACTGATGGTGGGAGTGGACAAACCATTGTTGTTCAAGAACCTAATGGCAGTGGAAATGAAAGAGGTAGGTTTGTTGGAGATTTCATTGAAAACGTTAATGGAGAACACGGTGTTGAAGGACGTAATGAAAATAGCAGGTATGGTGGTAGAGGTTTAGAAGGATTTATCGAGGAAGTTAATGCTAATGAAGAGCTTGATGGAAGTGAAAGGAGAGGAGTTGTTGGAGAACCTAATGCTAGTGAAGAAGGAGGTGATTTGGGGGTTAATGACAATCTTTTTATGCAAAGAGGACTAGTGGGAGAAATTGATGCTAGAAGTGGTAGTGGAAGTAAAAGTGGAGATGATGCAGGGGATATAGATGGAATACTTTTAGGGTCAGAAATAGGAGACCATCTTGATGAAGTGGAGCAAGTCCTTGGGGTTCAAGACAAAAGTGCTATTGGGAAATTGAGAGGTGAGCCTACACACAAAGTTCTAGAAGAGGACGGACATCTCAAAAGTGTTACTTATGGCAGTAAAAGTGCTGAAGCACTTATTAGCAATAATGTTGCTGCCAGCAATGGAGTGCTTATAGTTGGAAATGTTAGTCAGAGAGATGGATCTCTTTGGGATTCTCCTGGAGAAAATGATGGAGATTTTTCTGGAGGAGATAGAACCAGAGTTATAAATGAACATTTTGCTGATGAAATTAGATCTCATGAACAACTTAGAAAAGAAGAGGTTGATGAGTTTAATGTAAGTACAAATAGAGATAGGGAGGATTTGGGGAGACTTAATGACAACATTTATGAAGAAGATCTGGTTATTGGAGGATTTATTGAAATAGTTAGTGGTGGTGAAGAAGTTGTGGGAGGAAGTACTGATGGTGGGAGTGGACAAACCATAGTTGTTCAAGAACCTAATGGCAGTGGAAATGAAAGAGGTAGGTTTGTTGGAGATTTGATTGAAAATGTTAATGGAGAACACGGTGTTGAAGGACGTAATGAAAATAGCAGGTATGGTGGTAGAGGTTTAGAAGGATTTATCGAGGAAGTTAATGCTAATGAAGAGCTTGATGGAAGTGAAAGGAGAGGAGTTGTTGGAGAACCTAATGCTAGTGAAGAAGGAGGTGATTTGGGGGTTAATGACAATCTTTTTATGCAAAGAGGACTAGTGGGAGAAATTGATGGTAGAAGTGGTAGTGGAAGTAAAAGTGGAGATGATGCAGGGGATATAGATGGAATACTTTTAGGGTCAGAAATAGGAGACCATCTTGATGAAGTGGAGCAAGTCCTTGGGGTTCAAGACAAAAGTGCTATTGGGAAATTGAGAGGTGAGCCTACACACAAAGTTCTAGAAGAGGACCGACATCTCAAAAGTGTTACTTATGGCAGTAAAAGTGCTGAAGCACTTATTAGCAATAATGTTGCTGCCAGCAATGGAGTGCTTATAGTTGGAAATGTTAGTCAGAGAGATGGATCTCTTTGGGATTCTCCTGGAGAAAATGATGGAGATTTTTCTGGAGGAGATAGAACCAGAGTTATAAATGAAAATGTTGCTGATGAAATTAGATCTCATGAACAACTTAGAAAAGAAGAGGTTGATGAGTATAATGTAAGTACAAATAGAGATAGGGAGGATTTGGGGAGACTTAATGACAACATTTATGAAGAAGATCTGGTTATTGGAGGATTTATTGAAATAGTTAGTGGTGGTGAAGAAGTTGTGGGAGGAAGTACTGATGGTGGGAGTGGACAAACCATAGTTGTTCAAGAACCTAATGGCAGTGGAAATGAAAGAGGTAGGTTTGTTGGAGATTTGATTGAAAATGTTAATGGAGAACACGGTGTTGAAGGACGTAATGAAAATAGCAGGTATGGTGGTAGAGGTTTAGAAGGATTTATCGAGGAAGTTAATGCTAAAGAAGAGCTTGATGGAAGTGAAAGGAGAGGAGTTGTTGGAGAACCTAATGCTAGTGAAGAAGGAGGTGATTTGGGGATTAATGACAATCTTTTTATGCAAAGAGGACTAGTGGGAGAAGTTGATGGTAGAAGTGGTAGTGGAAGTAAAAGTGGAGATGATAGTGCATTCATGAACAGTATTATGAGGGTAGAATCAGTAGTTGGAGTGCTTAACAGCAAGGACAATGGAGAAGACAGAAATGTTGGCCAACCTAACAAGTTTAATAGAGGTGGTGGGTTTAATGGCGAATTTAGTGGCACCAGTGGTATAAGAAGTGGAACTGTTGGAGGATTTGGAAACACAAATGTTGGAATAGGTGGATTGTTTGGAGAACTCAATGATAATGCTAGTGACGAAAAGGTTACAGGAACCTTTGGAGGGCTTACAAGTGGGTTTATTGGAGAAACAGGTGGAGGGTTTGGGGAAAAAAGTATGAGCGTCTTTGGAAGACTTTTGGGAAATGTTAAGAGCGGAAATCTTGGAGGAGAAGCTGATCTTTTTGGAGGCATTATTGGAGAAAGCTGAATATAAGGGAGACATTCCTGATTGAAAACAAAGAGGTGTGTATTAGTCAAATGTATTTTCTAATTTGTATTTGCAACTGCACATTTGTCTTGCTATTTCAATGAAAATGTTTTTGATACTAAAATACTATTTACAGTGATAATTTGTATTAGCAGGTTTATCTCCTGCTATTTAAAGAGTTTCTAAAAGGCAGGGAAAGAGTTCAGTAGGACAATGCCAATATGATATTTCTCTAAGGAGGACCAATGCAAATTTCAGCAGAGCCCCTGACATTTGTTCATGGAGATCTGTTTCAATGACTCCTCTGTGTATGATTTTACCAACCCTCCCTCCTGAGCATGAGATCTTGTGCAAAAGCATGTATAGTGGTTGATTTCAGCAAAGTGAATAGAGGGCCATCCTTTCTTCAGTAGTATCTATCCATCTATACTTCTTTCTTCTCTTGTGCTGTGTGTCTAATGCCCTCCAAGAAATCACTACCTTACCTGGTGATACACTGGCCTTGCTCATTACATGCAATCAATTTCAGTAGCTGGTGTCCAGGTGGGGTGTTTGGGCAAGGGGGAGGGAGAAGGGAAGACTAACAACAACAAAAAACAAATAAACAATAGCTTATCTGCCCATCCTGCCACACAGCGGCTATTCTCCTTCTCCTCACCAGCACAGACTCCTGGAATCCCCTGCAGCCAATCCTGATGCTGCTCTCATTCATGAGAGCAGTGTCACGATTGGCCTGAGCACTCTTGATGTGCACTCCCATGGAAACTCAGAGCCTGTGACTGCTGTCTCCAACCAAGCATTGCAGCTGGGGTTGGAGACAGCTTCAGTGCGCATGACACTTTGGCTGGCCTGAGACAGATGACTAAACTGCCATGTACACTGAATCACAGTGCACACCACTTTCCCTCTGCGACTGCCCCCTAGCCCCCACCCTAATGGCCCATCCCACAAGACTCGCCCAGGAGAGAAAAATACAATGATAATACACTTGGTGTATTATCATTTTATTTTTCAATTTTATGCAGCTGCTGGTGGGTGGGCAACGCTGATCAATTTCCAAAGATGCTGGTATAATGAGAGTCCTTCAAACCTTGGCCAATGGTACCTTTGTTCCTTACAGCCAACGTATCAGTGGTAAAATGGACATGTTCAAGTACTCCAAATGAGTTAATATTGATACACATTCAAGAGGCCATTGACTCTGTCTTCTTCTTTCCGCAATACCTAATCTTCATATTTGTGGTGCCTTCCAATAGTCATTTTCTAATCACAACTTGATTAATTTTAGTTAAGTTTATATCAGAAGACAAATGCTGCAACATCCCAAATCGCTCTACTTCCTCAGATATCAAAATCTCGGTAGGATACTGGCTAATTTGTAACTTCTCTCTTTCGCTTATTGATGTTTCTGACTCTTAGTCAGAATCAATCAATGGTAGCCCACATTGAGAAGAAGATGACAACAGCTGTGGATACATTTACTCCTCCTTCTACTTGAAAGATGATATCACATAAGACCATTAAATGGTTCACAGACAATAGGCACCTACTGACATGTTGACTAAGAGTGATATAAAGATGGGAGCACAAAACCAAATTAACTTCTGAATGGAATTCATGGAAATAGCATTCTAGAGGCATTAAAGCTTTAATTTGGGCAAAACAAAAACTTCCAAGCCTACTTCATGGAGCCAACATCTCCATGAAAAAATTATTCCATGTCTACAGCAAGATGATGATTCTTAGTCACCTGTCAAGCACATTTCCCACATCCCTGTGTTAATATCCTGTACTTCTTAATTAATGCTATCAATGCTATTCCACAATGCAATTCAAGGATGCCCCCTTCCCAACACCTCCCTGTCCAATTTCAATTTTTTCTGAGTTCACATCTATCACTCATTACGTAAGCAATATCTTGTAGTTTGTCGAGAAATTGCTCCTAGTATAGGACATTTGTACTGCCAAAGTTTGCAACATGTCCTGTCTTTCATTGAGAGGCTAGTCATTAAGTTAATTAGCAGTGGTGTCATCTTCAACATTTCAAATATACCATCATCATAACGTTCCTAAACAAACCCTGACAATCTCCTCAACAAGAGGACTTTTCAAGCAAACTCTCCTGTAACCTGGAAGCATATGGCCCCCTCCTTGAATTTCAATCAGATTCAATCAGATTTAACCTTGAAGGGTGATGGAATTCATTTCTAGTAAACAGAGGAGAACATCCACTTGACCTTGTGAGAAATTCATAGTTTTTGCCCTGATCACCCCCATTTTTGACTGATGTTGGTGGTTACTGAATCTGAAAGTGGCTTGTGCTCTGCTAACCAGGCCCAGGGTCAGCGCTCGGTCTTCCAATGGTATATGGTAATTGGTATGATTCGAATTGGCCAAGACAACCAACCTACAAGTCCCTAGTATGGTAGAGCATGTTGGTTTAGAGACCCCAGTGGACTTTATGCACTTAAAGGTGTCCTTTTAATGCCAGGTCTGCCTTGCAGGCTGATTTTAAAATGAAACTGTGTTTAAATACACCTTTGGAATTAATACTATTTTCAAAGTCCAAAACTATCTTTAGATCACTTTTAAGTTACACCTGCAAACTACCCTAGGTGCCCTAAGGGCAAGGTACATTGTTATGAAAAGCAGGGACATTATAACATATATTTTGTGTTCCCTGGTAATGAAAACCAGCCAAAATTAATTTTCCCTATTGTAGTGCTGCTAGCCCTTAGGCTAGCATGAGAAGGCTTTATTAAATTCAATAAAGTCTACCTTTTGATTGGAGCTAACTAGATATATCATTCAAAGTATCAAAATAATGGTGACAATACATCCAAGAACCTGCTAACGTCAGATTTATTATGACTATTACAGGAAAGTATTTTTATAACGTCCTATCCTGAAGTTACCTAAAGCAGCCCTGTAGCAGTCTTTCCTGATTGGTCATCTTTTACAGGCTGAGCCATGCTGCTCCCTGAGTAGGTGTGAAGCGGCTTGCTGCTGAAAGAATGTAGTTATTAGATGGGGTTGATTTCCTTCCTTGGGAAAACAGGGAGAGTAAGGGGGCTGGTGAGATAGGCTTTACTTCAAAAGCAGAAGAACAGATGTTACAGGACCCAGGCCAGCTCCCACTTCCGTAATCCCCAGACAAATGAGAGCCCCCCATTTAGATTAGGAGAAGGCCTGGAAGGGGAGTGTAGTCAGATGTTAGCGACACCTCTGGGGTGGGTTACACACATTAAGGAGAGAAATGTTTTCTTTTCTGTTTTGATATTTGGTGTATTATGTGTCACAAACTTCCCACAATCCAAGGAATTAGTCATAGCAGAGGGAGGTAGCTTTACCCCTATTGGTTTGGGTCCCCCCCACTTCTGCCAGCCCAGAGTGGAGGATAAATATGCAGGAGCTCCTCAGATCACTCCCTGGAAAATCAGAAAAAGAAAGACTGCCCAGCTGGGCCCTTGGACTGCACCACAGAAGGCTTGCAGTCAAAAGGACTTCACCTGCTGCACTCACAAGGCTCTACAAATAAAGGACCGTGCCTGACTGAAAATAAATGGAGTGAAGTCCCTGATCCACAATAGGTACAACAGAACTGTAAGAAGTCACCTTCCAAGCCAAAAGAGAGGATCACCCCAACTGGCCAGTTGCAACTGGATTTTTCCCGAACTGTGCAAGTGCACTGTGGGAAGTTGAGTCCTTTCCCCCAAGAAGCAATCCAGAGTCTCTGAACCCGTGGATGGTGCTACCAGATCATTGTTTTCTCAAAGGAACTTGGAAACTGCAAGAACTAAAAGTATAGAAACGTTCTGTAAAGTTTGTCAGACAAGCTTAAGTAAGAGGCTGGCTCAACATCAAGAGTCATGTTACCAACGTTGAATCGCTGGTCAGATTGACCTTGCTTGTTCATCACCCTAAAAAGCTCCAGGCAGAGCCCAAGTCGACATAAAGAAAGAAGCCATCAATGGTGAGGATTCAATGCCTGTCTTTTCACCGAGCGGCTGAAGTGCCACAGGCAGCCGTCACCGTCTTAAACTTCTGATTCGAGAAACACGAGGACCCACTGAGGAGCCCATCATCGAGAGAAAAACTCCAAGAAAAAGACTAAGGGCCAGATGTACGACTGTTTTTTGCAGTCGCAATGGGAAAATGGCTCACAAACCGGAAGGGACCACCAGAAACGTTTTTTTTAAATGCATCCCGTATTCCTTTAAGGAAAACTGGATGCATTTAAAAATACTGCTCTATTTAAAAAGCAGTCACACACATGGTGGTCTGCTGATCCCAGCAAGCCAACATCCCTGGGAGTGCTAGCTATTGCCAATTGGGGCGCAAATTACACCTGTCTCATGAATATTAATGAATCATGCAATTTGCAACCCCATTAGGAATCGCAAACAGTGTCTGAGACAATGTTGTAAATTACATTTTAACAGTCACAAATTGTGAGTCGCAAAACAATGCAATTAGTGACTCGCAAATTGTAAGGGTCGTACATCTTTTGACTGCAACCTAGCCTTCAACCTATCTGACCCGCGCTCCATTGAGGTCTGCCTCAAACTTTGACCTTGTTCCCTTCCAGTGCAACCAGCTGCGAGTGGCACTTTATGCTTTTTGGTGCTGGAATGCACACTTTTTGATTTATTCTTTAAAAATGTATATCTCTGATTACCTACAATGGATTTTTGTAATGTTAATATAATTTTAAAGATAAAACATATTGTTTTGTGTCTTTAACTTATATACTGTTTTAGGTATATTACGTATACAAAACCTGTTTCCTAAATCAAGCTTGACTGCTCGTTTGCTAAGCTACCAAGGGTTGAGCAAGGATTATTTACTAATACTTGACTGAGCCTATTAGTCATTGTGGTAATATTACTGGCTGAGGATGAAAACCCCACCTCCTGATAGCTCACTTTCCTACTGACCTCTATGCAGCATTGATGCTACTGATCACCAAATACTCCTCAGTGGATTGAAATTGTGAGCAAATAGTGTTCACTTTGTGTGTCTCCTAATTACATGGTAATAATAATAATAATATCCACATTTATAAAGCGCGAACAATCACCAGTAAGGGTCTCTAGGCCGTCGGGAAGATTAAGCAAGCTATTGCCCAGAGTCACATGGTGCTGGGCTAATCTGCCACCGGTACCAGGGATCGAACCGTGATCCCCAGATTCCAGAGTCAGTCGCCCTGGCCGCGGCCCCACACCTCTTCAACAATCAACCGCTTTGGTTGTTCTCACTTCTTTCATGCTAGACTGACATCTCCTGTGCCATTACTCAAGTTTTAGCACTGCCACCATTGCTGTTCAGCATTTATATGACTGCTCTCACAAGGATGTAGACTCCATTGGAATAGGATGCCATATGTGTGCCGCCGATAACCAACGAATGCAAATTCTGCGAATCCACGGTAAATCTCACAATGTCTCTAAATTCATCAATGGATGCAGATCAATTGTCTATCCTGAATGCTAAGAACACCCAAATCCTGCTTCTGGAGATAACCACACCATCCCTCTTGTTTGTGAATGAAGCCCACAACTTGAGTGTGTTTTTTGCTTTTTTGGCCTTTCCTTTTTTTCTGTGTTGACATGACAATCTATGAGTCCACCGAAGGTGCTTGCGCTAGGTACCTTATTAGCATTTGACCAAAGGGTCGAGGAGTCAAAGGAATATGGCCGATATTTATCATTTTTTTAAGCAGTGCAACACAGAGTCGCGCTGAGTGAAAGGGATGAAACGCTGTCAGAAACCTAGCGTTTCCCTCAACTACAAATGAAAATGGGGAACTGGAAGTTTGGTGGAGCATGTGCCTAGCCAATTTCGAATGGGACTTCCAATCTGCAAAACAAGAGATGACACCCTACTCAGAAAATTAATTTACACTCAGAGCCTGATGACAAAGGACCTCTAAAATGATCTTGGCAGAAACGCCTGATTGCTCAGGGATCGCATATATAAGTGTGGGGCACAATGTTTGTAGAAGCCGATAATTAGCGCATCTGATAAACTTCACACCCTCTGTTAAGTTTTGGCAGTTCAAATCTGCCAAAATGTAATAGCTGAAAAATGCCCGATGTTGTCCAGAACATGCAGATTTTGTTGTGGAGAGCACTAAAATCTGCATGTTATTCCATAAAATTCTGAAATAGTATGATATGATGCAGTTAATTTATTCTGTAGAGCCCTCTGGGGCATTTGCAATAGCACTTGATCATAGCGGCACTGATTATCAATGCACTTAACATCCTTTTTAGG
This sequence comes from Triturus cristatus, assembly GCF_964204655.1. Classification (NCBI taxonomy): domain Eukaryota; kingdom Metazoa; phylum Chordata; class Amphibia; order Caudata; family Salamandridae; genus Triturus; species Triturus cristatus. The sequence goes on from NC_140590.1 coordinate 1,109,240,872, forward strand.
TTTAACCTGCACAGTGCTTGCGCTGTGCTTGTGAAATCTATTTTACGTGCTATAAAACTTAAAAGGGGCTTAAAACCTGCCTTGATGCTTTCCTTGCTTTTCATTGGTTCCTGTGCTTTCCACATACTTATCCTCCATTTCTACTGGCTGCAGCATACTGTTTCCTGCATTTACCAATGCGTGTTCCAGTGTTGTCCCTCCTGTGCTTCTCTTATCAGTTTTCCGTGTCTGATGTACTGTTTCCATCCTCTACTGTGTAGCTATTTTTCTTTAGGTTTTCTATGAACAGAGCTTGTTTACTTTCAGCCAAGTGCATGGCTCTGCTAATGTGTAGTCCTCTATCTGTTTCTGTCTATTGGCACGTTGTCAATATTAGCTTTGTGGTCACACAAACAGCCTGACTTCAATATGGCAATCTCTCAGGCCATTAGAAAACATGGGACAATCATAACTTGCACAGCTCAAGTGAAGGCAAAACCTGGACATTCCATGTTAATTTACTGCAAGGTACTACACCAGTCACGGAAGTTAAAGTTGTTACTCTTATAGCTTGTGTGTTGTTTACCTTGCTGCTGGTAAATATTAATGAAAATTATATCCTAATGCTAGCCTTGTATTTCAAATAGATTTCTGAAGAGTATTTAAGCGCTCTAAATTGGCATTACGACTCTGAGGTGGTCACTAAGTTAAGATAGAATGTGGATCACCGTGGATCACTCTTGCTTAGGGATTCCCTTCCAAAAGTCCACTGTCGTACTATAGCGTGTGCTGCTTTTTGAGTGCTTCTCTCATGAGGTCTTGTACTTTTGCCATCTCCAGTAAATTTGTTTTCTTTTGCTGCCAGCGCAGGTAAAGAATGACTAGATGAAAATATTTGTATAGCACCACAGGTATCCTTCTAAGGTTCCTGGTGCTTTGGATGTTTGCTTGCATTCACCTGTTTTACAGCGCGAGGAGCTGCAGCTCAAAGCCCCCAAGATTCTGGCCACAATGACATGCTATTAACTGCTCCGAAATCTTGGTCCAGCGATCTGTCATTGCCTGGGCTGATCCCACCAGGCTATGAAGTATCGCACAAAAGGCAGAAATCATTAAATGAAACAAGTCCAATGTGTTACAGACTGGTGTGGAAAGAAAAACAATGCCCTGTGGTTGTGTTTTGCAGCTTCTGTATTGTAGTCAACAGGCTCCACTGGTTCATTTGTGCATTTTTGTCTATACTTTGTGTCAGGGCTTCAGCTCAAGCATTCATGGGCCTCTCTGAACTCAAAGAATAAACAAGTTTGCAGAGTAGACTGGGGATACCAAAAGCAGCTTTGATGACGGTGTTCTAAAACAGCCTCTGGTACCTCCTTGATTTCACTGACTTTAATTAGCTTAAAAGAGGTGCATCTCTCCTCCTTGAGCTATGAGCGAGGATAATAGTGCCATAGTACCTGGTCACTGCTCAAGCCCGGTCACCGCTCTTGCTCATGCCTGGTTACCGCTCCTGCCACATCACTTCCCCTTCCCTTCTCCTGCCCTATCACTTCTCCTGCCCCATCACTGCTCCTGCCTGGCCACTTCTCCTGCCTGGTTTTTGCTCATGTCTGGATACTGCTCCTGCCACATCACTTCTCCTGCCCCATTGCCACTCCTGCCCGGTCACTGCTCCTGCCCGGTCACTGCTCCTGCCCGGTCACTGCTCCTGCCTGACCACTGCTCCTGCCTGGTCACTGCTCCTGCCTGATCATCTCTCATGCCTGGTCACCGCTTCTGCCATATAACTTGTCCTGCCCCATCACCACTCCTGCCCCGTCACTGCTCCTGCCCCGTCACTGCTTCTGTTCATACCCGGTCACCACTCCTGCCGCATCAACATTTCTTGCCCCCTCCAGGTTGTGTTGCCTGCAACCTCATCTTGACATCATATATTTATTAATCTATTTTATGTAGTGAAACATGTGTCAGTTAAATATGATTGAAGGCACTGTTTGAAAAACATTATCATTAATCACATAGGGAAATCCAATGCGTTACCAATGCTTGTTTAAACTCTGCTGTCCTGCGAGCCGTTCTAGAGATTGTGTTTATATTTTGTTATTATCCTTGAAAGAAGCCATTCAAAAGCTTTTGCCTTCTTTTCTTTCAGGGAATTCTCTCCATGCTTCCTACAAGACTCCATCGATTGCTGGTCCTGTCGCTGTGTTCTCTCTCTGTTGTCTTTTCAGATAGAATATTGACTTCCATTTCTGTTTGCAAAACATTAATGATCTTTGCTATTTGTGCCTTCATTCGTTTGTCTCTTGTTGTTCCACAATAATATAATAAAATACAGAAGGTATCGCAAGCAAGTTATTGGCTTCTTCAATAACTCGTATTCGGGTTCTAGCCTCTTCTTTTCTGGCACATTATACCTTCGTTTTGAGTTGATGAACCCTGTTATACAGATTGACCAACAATAACAAATCAACATATTTGAACATCTCTGGTTATCAGAATGTGTGTACCTTAGAAACCTCTAAAAATTGATTCCACAATCTACTGCAAAGAGAAGAAAATCATTGTGTTGAACTGGATATGTGTTGTATTAATAGTAAGCAGTGATCTTATCACCTTTAACAGCAAAAGTGCTGACTCCAGAGTGTGTTACAGGACTGGGTCATGACTTATAACATGTCCATGAAATATTTCTTAATGTAAGCCCTTCATAGCATTGAGTGAGGGAACCTAGAAAGCAGCGCTGGAGATTCAAGGAGGATTACATTGGGTTATACTCTCAAATATAGATTACAATTTCAACAAACTGCATTTTAAGGATCAACTTTCCAAATATGCTAGCATAAAATCTTTAAGACCTGATTTTATAGTTTGGTTCGTGGAAAATGCTAAATCTAGAGGAGAGTCTAACAAATGAATTTTCTCAAGCACAGAGATGGAAATGATGTGAAACTATAGACAACTGGCTTACCATAACAATTAGATTGTTCCTCAAAAAGTTAGAAACATTTGCATTGCCACCAAATTTCAGATCAAGCCTTCGTCATTTTTATTTACAATGACAACTATGCTCATAATCTATTAATGGTGGATCTATCTTACACCTAATCAAAACATCCAAATAAAGTAATAAAAAAAATACTATAAACAGCTGGCTTACCATAACAATTAGATTGTTCCTCAGAAAGTTAGAAACATTTGCATTGCCACCAAATTTCAGATCAAGCCTTCATCATTTTAATTTACAATGACAACTATGCTCATAATCTATTAATGGTGGATCTTTCTTACACCTAATCAAAACATCCAAATAAAGTAATAAATAAATTAAAAACATACTACACCAAATTGATACACATGTAAAAAAGAAAGAGTGACTTGTGTTGTAATGTGCCTTCTTTCAATGTTATCAATCTTGTAGTATATGCTTGCATGAGTTCTAGAATTGTTAAGATGCTCTTAGTCATTTGTAGAATGTTAAGGGAGTCTACTGGAGAAACTGACAAGAGTCAGTTGGGTGGCTGAGCTGTTATACCAATGTAAATTACAAATAAAATTTCAGCTTAGAACAAACTCATCTTGCATCTTCTTCATTGATGAAACCCCTTTTTAACTGGGCAAGTACAAGAAGAACAAGAAAGAACAGCTTAACTCCATGTTACTGCTCTCTTCTATGAATGCAAACCACTTCAAGAGAAAATTTTCAATTTTAAAGCTGTCTACAATATTCTTCAAGCATCCACTGGCCTGTCTCTCAACTTCAAGAATTCTGCCTTATTCGTCAGAAAGAAGTATACTGTGAGAGGTTTGGTGACACTTCGTTCAAGCTTGTCAAGTAAGACTTTTACATTTTTTAAAACTGCTTACTTTTGGGTGTAAGCGCTGCACTTCTTCAGGTTTACAAATGTTTTTGTGCATGAAAGAGAGAGCAGGAATATTACATTTTAAGCGCTTTTAAGAAAAACGTTCATGTACTTTAAATTTGAAAAGTTACCTCGCGCTATCCTCGAGGCTTTCTTGTGATACAGCCTCACACGTCGGGAGAGATGCCTCCCTTCATTGTTTGACTCGGAGTGACGTACAGTTTATTATGTATTTAAACGCAGCGTCTGAGTGAGGCAGTCATGACTGATTGACTTTGTCTCGAACGCGACGTGGAATGCAGCATTTGTCATATTATTGCAAAATCCTTGGCTTTGTCTCCTTGCCAACGCTTGCTTCCCCGTCAACAAGCGCATCACACAACTCGTCAGTTTCACGAGCGTGTCACGACGCTGACACGCATAGCTTTGGATCTTCATTTTTTTATAAGTTACGGCCTTATTGTGGGTTTCTGTTGCTGATTGCTTTACATTATACAACAGTGAGAGCATGCCAAAAGGAAGCAATCCATTTCCCCACACTGACACGCACAGTTTTAAAGTTTATAAGTGTGTCAAGAGGAAGCAATTCTATTTTCCACGCTGACACGCACAGCTTATAGTGTTCATTTTTTTTCAAGCTTACAGGAATATAAAGCGTTGACACTCACAGCTTTAAATTTCTTTTTCGATCTCCTTAAAGGAAAGAATATTGATAAAAAGCTAATGACATATTTAAGAAGAGTTTTCTTTATTGCGCTGGCACACACAGCCGTTTGTCAGTTATATTTGATATTTCTACAGCGCTGACACACACAACATTGTTTTTATTCTCTTCTCGATTACTTTTACAGTGCGCTGACACACAGAGCTTGTTTCTTAAAGGAGTGTGTCAGTTATATTTGTTATTTCATCACACTGACACACAAAGCTTATTTATACAAAAAAGTTTTGGTTATTGTAAGTGTGCACATTCTCATTGTTTATTAATTATCCGCGCCCTTTCTTTTTACAATCATCTGGTGATCCACCCATCAAATTGTCTAAATGAAAAAAGGTTTTTGAGCGATATGGTTGTGTTTTTGGTACTTCCCTAAGTGCTGAAAGGAGAACAGCCTTGTTCCTACACTGTCTGGGATCTGAAGGTCAAGATGTCTTTGATCATCTTCCTGATGTTCCAGATAGTGTTGCAAAAGGCCTAAATGAGTATGAAATGTGCATGTACAAGCTTGATGCTCATTATTTACCAAAAGTTAGTACGATATTAGAACATTATCATTTTGGGCGCCTATTGCAAAAAGAAGGTGAGCCTATTGAGAATTATGTAACAGATCTAAGGCGTCTAGTTTCTTTTTGTAAGTTTGGTTTACTGATTGAAGAAAGAATTAGAGATCAATTTATGCTGGGGTGCGTATCTGAAAAAGTGCATGATGAGTTATGGCTTAAGGATGAACCTACTCTAGATGACGTTTTACTAGTAGCCAAGCGTATTGAGCATTCCATGAAGTGCGTGAGAGAGAGATAAAAAAAGACCTCAATAAAGAGGTATTGTTGCAGGGATGATGCACATACACAGAACTATGCACAGGAAACCAGGACCTTGGTGTGAATCGGTGTACCTAAAAACCCACCTCGGTGCCCAGAACCCCAATTCGACTAGCTATAGTGTCTCATTCGTTCTCCGTACTACAGCGAAGCTACCAATGATTAGACATCCTAGAACATGTCACTTCGACCCTCTCAGGAATCGCAGGAATAAGAGCACTCTTTAGTTCAAACACTCGTACTAGTCCACAATGTGAGTAAACAGAGACACGCTATAGTTTAACATGTTTATTTTAACTAATGTGCTCAATAATGCAGTACACGAGCCAATACTATCAGCAAAATGCATAAGAACAATATAAACAGCATTGTTACAATTCCATAAAGCACAAAAAGGGAAACCATATTATAATAACAGTGGAAAAAGGACTACAGCGCCTTCCCACCATCCCCGTTCTATGAGCTGGTTTATTATAATAATAGAAGATCTCTAGGCTTTGTGAGGGGGACCCCATACCTCCAAGTTAGATGCAAGGATTTTACATCTCTGGACAAGCAAAACTCTTCTTAGTTGGAATGTATTTCTCCAAGTGCCCTTAAATGCATGTAATGCCATATTAAAAGCACTCGAGTTTCAATAGTGCAGCTGTGTTCCATGTTATGTCTATGGGCGTGGGACTGACCAAAGTGAATCAACACCATACATTGTTTTTCGACCTTGAACACGCTGTGCAGACGAGGAGCACAGTGTACCGCTAGGTGTGTGAAAGGCAGACAGTTATCATGTGAACGAGTGCAAGCAGAATATTTACAAGAACTGTGCCATGTAGTTACACGTGCAAAAGCGGCAAAATGGCAGTCAAGCATATGCTAACTTAACTTAACAATGTCCACAGATAACTCCCTGTCCTCACTACACCCGCCCCTGGTCAGGCAATCGGACGGAGGTTCATAGAGAACACAGAGTTCATGAAGTTTGAGCAAGAATCACGAGCATCTATATGGATGTGAACTCAAATTTATTAGGTTCAAGCTTAAAATCTTGCAAAAAAGTCAGAGAGAAAAAAAATATCTTGTAGAGTGGTAACAGATACAGGACAACAACAACAACAAATGCGGCAGCTGATGGGGATTCATCCAAGTCAATCCATCAAAGTGTACAAACAGTAAGTTGCAACAGCTTCCAAGAGGAGTCATTTTTATCGTCAGAAAAAAGAGACGCCATCCAGTCTAATAAAGAGAACGAACATACATGTTCCTCAACAATGGGTGCCTCTAGCACCATTATAGGACAACTTGTGTAATACTCGATGTAACTCCGTTGGAGGAAGTCCTGTGCAGCCGCACAGATATCCCACTGCGCCAAAACTCCGAGCGCAGCCAAGCAGGCCATAATCCCAACACCGGAACACTCTTGCTCATGGGACACTAAGGGACTCATTAGCAGATCAAAATCTGGTGTAGGAGATACCGTACTGGAGAGTCAAAGATCCAATGCCCATTCAAATGAACATTCCAAGCAGGTGAAGACAGGTTGCACGCAAGTGTAGTATGCAAAACAAAAGGATAATCCATAAGCCACACTGAGTGTGGCCAAGAGCAGAGTCCCGTAGCATTCAAGCATAAGGCTGCGAAGCATCTGCAGCCAGTCTGGGCTGTGTAGGGCCGCAAGAGGAGAAGCAATTTCGTAGTAGGCAAATCAACAGCAGAACTCCGGCAGCTAAGGCAAGTAACAGTGGCAAATCAACGAAGATGCTGGAAAAAATAGAATGAATAAAGGCTGGTATCACATTAAATATAGTTTGGAAAGAAGGCACAAGGCCAGAGCCCACAACTTTAAAAAAAATGGGCCAAGCCGGTAGTATGCAAGGCATTGAAAATTGTATGAATTAAAGCACCGAAATGCAGTGGGAGGTCAGTATTAAGAAGGGCTTGCACCTCTGTCCGAGTGTTAGCTACATGAAGGATGAATGTCTTACGGGCAGATGTGATCGAAACTTTTTGGTGTTATGTTAGATCCAAGCAACACTCCTCCTATAATTCTAAAAGACAGAGAACCTGTTAAGCTGGTAAGTCATGACTCTCTCTTACAAACTAATCTTATGGATGAATACACTCAAGTTTTTGGTGATAAACTTGGTCGCTTGAAGGGCTATTGTCATAAAATAAAATTGGCTCCTGGCTCCATTCCTGTTTCAAGCAATGTACGCAATGTTCCTTTTAGTGTGAAAGAAGAAATGCTTAGTGAGTTGGAGAAGCTCAAATCACAAGGCATTATTGAGGAAGTTGAAGGTACGTCCTGGTTAGCTCCAGTTGTAGCGGCCAGGAGGGCTGATGGCTCTTTGAGATTATGTGTTGATCTCACACAGCTCAACAATGCGTATTAGTTGACAAATACCCTCTTCTCAACATCTCAGATCTTCTAACTATGGTGAGGGGTGCAGAGAATTTCAGTACCATTGATTTAAGGTCTGCATATCATCAGATCTTGTTAGATCAGTCCTCAAGAGATTTAACTGCTTTTGTTACACCTTTTGGTGCTTTTAGGTATGTCAGACTACCTTTTGGCCTGGTATTTGCTGCTTCGGTCCTTCAAAGTGCTAAGGAGAGAGTGTTAATTAATGTCCCAGGAGTATGCGTATACCAGGATGACATTTTGGTTTATGGTAGTGATGAATCTGAACATGGATGCAGAGTCCGGCAAGTTCTAGACAGACTTAGTGTGCACAATCTTACCAAAAAACTTGAAAAGTGGAAGTTTGGTCTTGACAAGATTGATTATCTGGGCCATTCCATTTCGGCTGATGGTGTAATTTCCAAGGCTGAGTTAGTTAACACCATCAAGGATCTAACTTCTCCCTCATACGAGGAAGAACTCATGCGCTTCCTTGGTATGGCGAAGTATTATAACAAATTTGTGCAGAAGTTTGCTGAAGTCACATTCAACAGGAGGAATTTATTTTTAAAAAAAGGGGTAAAATTGGATTGAATAGAGAATGTGAAGAGGAATTTTCTGATGTTAAGAGTAAATGATCTAATGCTCCTAAACTGCACAATTTTGATCCTTCCAAATCCTCTATTATTTCAACAGATGCAGTCTTAAGGAGATTGGTTCTGTATTGTATCAAGGTGGCACAAGTCCTGATAATACCATCATGTTTGTTTCCAGGAGTCTTAAAGGAGCTGAGTCCAAGTACTCAGTCATTGAAAGGGAAGGTCGTGTGGTCTATAGGGCCATTAAAAAACTGAAAAAAGTTCTATGGGGTACCTCATTTGTAGTCAGAACTGATCATAAAACACTGGGTGAGGTATTTTACAATAAAGGAATTGACTCAATTTCACCAAGAATTTTAAAGTGGATTGTTGGTTTACAGGGTTATGATTTTTCTGACAGATATATTCCTGGTTCAGAAAACATAGTGGCTCATACTCTCTCTAGATTAGTCTCTACTTCTCAATCTGATAGTCATGTGGATTCAGCCTTCAATCATTCACATGATTTTGTTTGTGAAATTGATTATACAATAATGTTTCAGGAAAGTTGGCGCAAAACTTGTGATTAAGAGGAAGTTATTCAGAGCTTGATGAAACTCATTCATGATGGTTGGCATCATAAAGAACAAGGAGGTTTGTCTTTGAAAGACTATTGGTGCATAAAGTATCAATTGTCCTCTGGTGAAAGTATGCTATGGAGAGGTCATTGATTGGTTCCTACAATTGTCTTAAGGATGGAATTGCTTGATTTAGCACATGATGCACATTTGGGCATTTTAAAAACCAAAGAGAGAGTGTGTTCTACATACTGGTGGCCTGGCATGGATCTCCAGGTTGAGTGTCTGGTTAGGGAATGTCTCCAAAGTTCACTGAGTGAAAAAAGTCTTAAGATCAGAACTCAACCCATGGAAGTTTGGTCTCAGTCGTCTGGACCTTGGAAGGACATTGCTCTGAATGTATGATGATACCACGCATACCAAGACAACGCGGTTTTTTGCATCGTGGTTTTGACAACGCAAGTCGTTACATCGACTTGCGTTGGAGGGCACTGGATTTAGGAATAGTGTGAATTACTATTCCATCTCCAGTCTACGTACAGTAGGGAAGGTGTTGGAATTGTAATTCACACTATTCCTTAGTCTAGAGCGCCCTCCAGTGCAAGTAACCATTATGCGTTGTAATGGTTGCGTGGAAAAGGTTGTTTCCCCATTGCTCTAGACATCTTGGGACCAGTACATGGAAATGGACATGAAACATATGTTGTTGTTGTGACAGAGCTGTACTCCAGGTAGCCTGAAATCTCTTTTGAAAAAAAGGTGAATACTAAAACTATTATTGACTTTCTCAAAACCTTGATCACAAGAGAAGTAATACCAGAAACTTTATTGACGGACAATGGTGTCCAACTTGTTTCAAAAGAAATGGAAGAATTTCTTCTTAATTGTGGCATTGTTCACAAAACAAATTTGCCCTTTACCACCCAGAATCGAATGGGACTGTTGAAAGATTTAATAGGGTCATAAAAGAAACTATTTCCTTAGCAAAACAAAACTGTCTTGTTTGGAAGGAGGAGTCTCTAGAAGAGTTGGAGTTTATTGATTTGCACCTCATTCAACAACTGGTAAAACTCCTTTTCTTCTATTTCATGATAGACAGCCTGACACTTTTCTGGAACCACCGTGGGTTAACAAGTTTCTTGCAGACAAACATGGTGTACCTGATTTGAGCTCCTGGAAGGAGAAAGAAAAGGAAAAATGTTTAAGAAGTTAAAAACAATATGACGTCAGACATGCTGTTAAGAAAACTAAGTTTGTTGTTGGTGATCTTGTAATGATCAAGAAACATGGGTTCTGTGTTCCTGGTTCTAAATTCTCAAAACCTTTGAGAGTTATTAAAGTGTTTGATAATTCTGTGAGAACCTCGGACCATAGAGTTTGGAATCTTGACAGGGTTGCTGTATGTGGGGAGAAGGGTTTTGACCAGTTGAGTAACAATATTCAAAATGATGTTGCTAACTCTGACTCAATGGTTCCAGAGAGATCCAAAAAGGAGACTCGTGTTCCATCATATCTTAATGATTATTTAATGTAATGTTTTTTTTACTGTTTTGCTTTTATTTTTAGTTTGTTCATTACAGGGGGAGATGTGTTGTAATGTGCCTTCGTTCAATGTTATCAATCTTGTAGTATATGCTTGCATGAGTTCTAGAATTGTTAAGATGCTCTTAGCCATTTGTAGAAGGGAGTCTACTGGAGAAACTGTCCAGAGTCAGTTGGGTGGCTGAGCTGTTCTGCAACTTTCAAATAAACTATCAGCTCATAACCAACTCATCTTGCATCTTCTTCATTGATGAAAATACTTTTTAACACTTGATATCTAAATATAACATAATATGGGAATACAATTTTCAACACAGTACATGCAAATGTCTCCAGATTGTGCTATAGACATTATAGGCCTCGAAATCATGGGGTACATTTACAACCCCTTATCCCCACCACAACATCACTTTCAGTGAGATTGTGATGGCGAAAGGAGTCTCGCCTTGTTCACAAGGCAGCGTTAAGCCACTTAATGTGCCTTAACGCTGCCTTGTAAATAAGGCACCCTTTCACACTATGTTTAGCGTGAAAGGGGAAGGCAACAGGTGTTGTGGTGGGCGTTTCACTGCAACACTCATCGATTTTGATGCTGCCCCTATCTACAAGGGCAGTGTAAATAGGAGGCATCAGCAAAATTAAGACCAGGCAAAACAAGGGAAAGCCTGTTTTTAAACAGGCGAAACGAGGTGAAATGCTTTATTTATCCTCGTTTTTGCTGTTTCCATGTGTGCTACCCCCTTCCTGTACATAAAGAATCATTTGAAGAACATGCCGTTTAGCAACTTCTATGTGTGTTGCAGGAAGGTACCCCTGTGTTCCCCTCAACACAGGCAACCTTGCACTATTGTGCAAGGGTGCTTGCATTGGTGCTAGGCAGCTAAAGTTAGTGCCAGCCCAGGTGGAAACGCAGGGCTGCACCATATTCTAGTGAATATGGCACAGCCCTGTGTTTCTAAAGTGACAAAGCTTGTTGTTAGTTTCTTGGCTTAACAACACACTTTACCACTTTATTGTAAATATGCCCGTGTATTTCTAACATGGCTCTTTCACATTAAGAAACAGGACTTTGGTCCTGAGTCCACTAGTGGCAAGCAATCATTAACCTAAAAGTGAATATTGCTATTAAAATTAATTTAAGTCAACTACTTTTTTCGCACACATCTTGAATCTTGAACTATAGTATGGACTTAGCTCCCTTTTGATGCTAACATATTTTACATCTGAGTTGTTTAAATATTCAGTAGTGCATTGCAGAATAGTTCCATTTCTGGTATATGGTCACTTAATGAGGTTGATGCACATATCACAGACATATTACAAGGCTCTGAGGTATTTCAGGCCCTAGCCATGGGAATAAGTGCTTCAGCCAGCAGGGTCAATCATCTATGGAGTAGTGGTGAAGACAAGATAGTTTAAAATTAGAAATTCATGAATTTGCAAGTCAAAATGGTTGAGCAACACTACTTGAGTTAGGAAGATAGATATTTATTAAACAATCCTTGACTTAAAAGTATTTGAAGTGAACAGATTGCTGGATATTATATCTGCAAATCATTTTAAGTTAGAACCTTGGTTAGACCTAGCCCCTTTTGGCATAGTTTCCTCTGACTTCTTGCTTCCTGAACCCTGTTTTTGACCCTGTACTGAACTTTGTTTTTGCTGGCTTTCGAACTCTATACACTTTACTACTTCTGACCAGCGCTGAAGTGCATGTGCTCTATGTCTAAAATGTAACCGCATTTGGATTCTCGATGATGAGCACTCTTGATTTACTTATAGGTCCCTAGTACAGTTCACCACATGTGCACATGACCTGTAAATCAAATGCGAATAGTGGGCCTGCAGCACTGATTGTGTCACCAGCATGAGTAGCCCGTCAAATATGTCTCAGACCAGCTACTGCAGAGCCTGTATGGGCAGTTTTAAAATGTCATTTTTCTCCTGACAAGATAATCTACTTATCAAGCTCAAACCTTCCTTCTTATTACATATATGTCACCTGAGGTCACCCCTAAGGTAGGCCTTAGGCAGGCCAAAGGGCTGGGTGGAGTTGAATTAAGAAGGAGGGACTATACTTTTAAGTTCATGTCCTCATAGTGAAAACATGTAGGAAAGTGCCTCTTTTGCATGATTAGCCCCCATTTATTTTGTCAAAATATTTGTATTGGTTTTAGGTTCAAAACATTACATGACAAACAGTGGTGGGAGACACCAGTTAGGTTCACAGATCAAATGTTACAGAACGTCTAAAGTAACATTGACAGTTTGTGTACTAGGAGTCGACCTGTAACAAGAACCCTGTTCACGACCAATGCCGGCCATCACTGTAGGCCCTATTTTTTGCCTGATGTCTGATGTGATTTCAAACTCTAAGTGCACTGGGCCCCTGTTAACAAGGTTCCTAGTGCCAGATCTCTTTCCCAAACACTGCACCACAAATGGCAACACTTCATCTGCTCTTATAAGTCCGTAGTAAATGGTAATCCTGGCACTGAGGGCATGGGTACGGAATAGAGTCCTCTAGGGCTACAGCACTAGTTTTACCAACCGAGGGACACCTCACCAAGGCTATGCAGGCCTTTAGCCCTAAGGCAGGTACACTGTATTGTATATCAGCATGAAAAATATGCCCCTACGATGTTCAGTCTATTCTGAGATATGGTAAGTGTACAGGGAAGCCATGAAGAGTATATGGGCTGGGTACTTTAGAGCATGAGTTTTCTAGCTCCATGATAGCTTCACTGATTTCTAAGGTGTTTGTTATCAAACATATTGCCTTAATAAAGCCTCACTGATGCCATTGTTGGATTTATTAAAGCATTTATAAATAAGTTAATACATTTACACATGAAACCCTTTTAGAGGGTACCCTGAAAACCTACCAAGCACTGGTGTGGTCTCTGACTTGTTTTCGCAGGTGTGCCACAACCAGACATGTTTTTGACTTCATGGGGTGAGAGCCAGTGCTCTCAGAAGACAGAGACAAAACCTGCTCTGGGCGGAGGTGCTTCACACTTCCTCCAGGACAAAAAGGCGCCCCTGAGCGGCAAGCTTCCAAGGTGATACTGCCTTTGAAATCCAACCCAGGAACCTCCAGCTAGTGCAGGAAGCCGAGCCCTTTTTTCCAGCTCCACTTTTGGTGGGAGGAAATGCAGTAAAATTAGTTAGATTAGGAGGAGGGTCTCTACTTAGCCTATACAACCCCTAGGACGGGGCAGGTGATGTGAACACTTCTCCTGAAATTCCACCATGTTGAATAGGTGGGAAAACAACCTATCAGGGTAGGGTAATGCCCTTTTCCACAGGAAGTAGTCAGAGTGTTTAGACACCCTAAAGGTAAATAGCCTTGTAATGCCTCTAAATTCATTACTTAGGTGGCACCCCAAGACCTGAACATCAGATTCAACGGACAAGAGAAGACCAGGATCCAGAAGACCCACTGCTCAAGAACTGAAGCCCTGCTTGAGAAGAAAAATACACCAAACCCCGGCTGCTCCCTCCAGGACTCTCAACATTCATCGCCTGCTGTTTCGTCCTTGACCTGAAAGGACTCTAGAACCCTGAAGCACCTCCACCCTTCAAGAATTTGTCAAGAAGATCCCTTGGAGTGCCGACACCACTCCCCTGCATCCTGTTTTGTCCTGTTTGTTGACTTGCTGCTCATTGACGACCTCAGCACAACACCGAAGCAAGAAAAGGTAAAACAGCTCCAGAGGGTTGTATCTGTTTTTTCATCAAGTGTGGTGATGAAGAACCAGAACCTTATGGGCCTGGCGGCGCAGGGTAGGCCTTAACCCCTTCCATGCGGGGCGGATTCCCCCGCTGTGCTGAGCGCTGCTTGCGCGGGCGTGGTCATGACGGAACGGTTCCGTCATGAGCACAGCTCAACCGACGCTCATGACGGAACCGTTCCGTCATGAGCGCCGAAGGGGTTAAATCTCCGGGGTTCTCCTGCTTAGCTGCACAGAGAAACAGAACACTCTGTTCGGCGTAAAAGATCAGATTTATTAGCTGCAGCTAGCACAGTTATCCCAGAAGTACACAAGGTAGGTTCTCAGGAGACTGCCACTTCACTCCGTGGCGCACAATCTTTTATAGTACATACGTGACATATACATTAACCAAGAACACACCTAACACATACAAAGAAGAACCAATAGGAAAGGTTAGAAAATGAGACATAGCCAATAGTAGAAATTGGAAAACAAGAATATCAAGTAACTCGAAGAAGCCTCTCCTCCAAGCGTGTTTGCCACCCCTCCCCACAGGTTAATTTATTAACGGGCTTGTAACCGACTTGCAGGTGGCGAGATACGTTTATGTGTTTTGGAGGACAGTTGTGAAACGAGAGAATACGAGCAAAGAATAGCGAAGGCCAGAAGTTGAGATAAAGTCGGAAAAGAATGGTGCGAACCAACAGATAGTTGAGACAGGGATTAGGAAAACCAGACGGGGATTAGTGTACTCGGCCGGTCCCTGGCACCAGATTCGTAGGCAGAAGGCTTATTTCGACACGATGTTGCAGAAAAAGCAGAAATGACTTTGTTCGCCGTGCTGCCTGAGTGAGGGCAACACAAAATGGCGGCGGAGCACAAAATGGTGGGTCGATACGATCGTGATCGAAAATCGAGTTTCCTCAGACCCTCCTTTTGCCAGAACTCAGGCAAGGTACACAGACTCACGTTAATCTGAGTCAATGTCGATGACCATGAGGTCATCGAGCTGTTGCTGAAGCATCATTTTAATATTCTCTGTTCTTTGTAATTTGGGTTTAGGGATGCATACTGTAGCACAAAAGTCGCAGA
The DNA here is from genome assembly GCF_964204655.1 of Triturus cristatus. Taxonomy (NCBI): domain Eukaryota; kingdom Metazoa; phylum Chordata; class Amphibia; order Caudata; family Salamandridae; genus Triturus; species Triturus cristatus. The sequence goes on from NC_140590.1 coordinate 1,109,256,157, forward strand.
TGGCGGGGCCACATTGCATACAAAGGCAACAAGAGATTATGATGGCTAGAATTATTCCCAGGAATGTCAATACTTTCCAACCCCATTTGGACAGTAGTCCCCAAAACCACTCCAATAATGACCAATCTCCTTCGTCCTGGTGAATCGACTACATGTAAATTAGAGATGGCTTGGTATACTGTCGGAGCGTCATCAGGTATGAAAATACAGCAACTTGATCCGATCAATTTACATACTACACCACTGTCCGCAAGAACAATGTCTAAGGCAACTTGGTTCTGTAATGTCATAAGACGATCCACCTGTAGTTCTGCCGTAATGTTACTTAAGGCTCCTACAGTGATGTCTATGGTAGTTTCTACCACACAAACCAGTTGTCTTATATTTCTGCTATTGGCCATAGGACCCCAAAAAGGAAGAAATCCTTTGAGGAAATCTCCTCCCTCTTGTCCTGCTGTGTCTTTGGAATCAATAATTCCTCTGCCATATCTATTCCGATGATGATTTGAGGGAACGGTGTATGTAGGGGGAAGAAGAAAAGCTATATAACAAGTACCGGAAAAACCAGTCGGCAACCACGTGTAAGTCCTATCGTGGCAGATGAAATACGTGCCTTGGGATGGTACTAGCAGCGGCGATTTCTGAGAGGAGTAGACATATGTGTGGGAACAGTTATTTCCTTGTTCGGTGCTATCAGACTGGCCGTTTATCTGTAAACAGAAATTGCCGTGATGCGGTATAGTCCAAATCGGTGGAGATTTTCCCTGTTTAACTTTATCATTAAGACTAGTGATATAATGGGTCACGTTCCAGTTAGTATACGCTTTTCTTTCATCAGTGGAAATTTTACTATTTTCCATGATTTTAGCCATGGCTACCATACCCTTAATCAATGAACTATGGCTAAAATCTGGACCACCAATATATGAACGAACGGGTCGTCTGAATTTGCTTTGATAGGCGTTGGAGAAGATAACAAAATAAGCCCAGGCAGAACCTTCATAGGAGAATGGAAGAACTAAATACGGCATCCCTTTTTCTGTGGTATGTGGCATAAGTCCACACACCCAACAGTCAGTCATATTGATCACTAATTGGTGCTGGTTTAACAATTGAATAAATGAATTTTTATAATACTCTGTTCTTCTGTTTAGTTCGTGTTGAGGAAGTGTGTGAAATAGATGCGGAGAAACAGTAGAAAAAAGTATAGAGATAGAAGAAGGGACAACTTTTTGCTGCATAGCATGAACAATCCAACCTATACACGCCAAAAGAATACATAATAATATAAAGACACATAAAGCAATACCACAACGGCTGTAAATCGATTTCCAGGATTTTTCTTTTGTTATGTTCTTTCTCTCTCTTTTACTTAATGTAGTCTCCATCTTTCTAAATGGATGCTCACGGCAATCTTCCTCAAGCACTTAGTCGCGATTGTCTGCCGTCCTATGACACTGCAAGTCCTGCAGGCCTATTGCCACCACCCAGGTCACAACTAAGACTCCTACCGTTGACCCTGCAACCGGTATAGAAAACTACATAGGAGAGAAAATCTTAGGTGTTCTTATTTATTCGAGGTCTCAGGTTATATCTTTCCTTATCCGGTACAGTCTGTTCTTGAAACAATGTTCGCGGATTGGTAGTGTTTAAACGACGATGTGGTGGTATTGTTTCCTGGAGAATGTCGTCATCCTCTTTCTCTGATAATGTTCCATTCAGGCGTGCATCACTGAAAGGTACAAATCATGGAAACTTCTCGCTCTCCGAGTCAATAATGCCCTTACGTACCCACTGGTCAAACGGTAAAGGCAAAGGCACTTTCTTGCAATGTACGCCGTGAATCCAGTTTTTCTTTCCTTCGACTTTTACTGCTGTTCTTGTGGTTAGGAGAACCTGCCGAGGCTCCTTCCAGCGAGGCTCCAAGTTCTTTGTCCTCTGGAAATTCTTCACACAGACCCAGTCACCTGGCTGGATGGCATGACCTGAGTCTGTGGAGGACTCTGGCAAAGCACTCTGAACCTGTTGATGGTGAACACGCAATTTAGTCGTAAGGTCATGCAAATAATCAACCAACATTGGATATGGCAAATCTGAATATTTTGTAGGGCGAGGGACTCCCCATATGTTTGCTGGGCGCCCAAAAACCACCTCATAAGGGCTAAGTCCCAAACGAGAGTGTACTGCTGTTCTGGTGGATAGAAGAGCTAATGGTAGAGCATCGGGCCAATTAAGTCCTGTACTAGCTTGCACCTTTGCGAGTTTAAGCTTTAAGGTTCCATTGTAACATTCTACTAGACCCGCTGACTGTGGATGGTTTGCCGCATGGAACTTTTGCTTTATGCCGAGTCCTGCACAAACTTTTTGCATAACTGACCCACAAATTCACTCCCATTGTCACTCCAGACAATGCGCGGCAAACCAAACCTGGGGAAGAATTCCGTTAGTAGAATTTTAGCAGTTAATAAAGCTGTGTTGTCTTTTAAGGGGTAGGCTTCTATCCATCTTGAAAAAGTGCAAACTACCACCAGAACATATTTTAGGTTGTTACACCTTTCCATATGAATGTAATCAAATTGTAATACCTCAAATGGATAAGTCGGAGGAGCAAAATGACCTGCTGGAGTTGGGGTTCCCTTTCCCGGATTATACATCAGACAGACAATACAATGTTTTACTACATTTTCTGCACACCTCGGGATTCCCTCGTTTTTCCACACTGGAGCCAAAAGCTTGCATATTCCCTTTGCAATTAATTGGGCTGGACCATGCGCCATAGTAACTACTGGTAGTACATAAGCGTCTGGTAACAGCCAACGTTGGTGCTCAGACAATTCCACCCAACATCCCATCTCATCTAACATCCCTGTACTCTCTTTCCACTTACTCAATTCTTTCTCTGTAGCCACTTCCTGAATCGCTCTCACACTTTCTACTGTGTCCTCGTACATTCCTCTCTCTCTGACCCAATTCGCAGGACCCGCAACATACATTCGACTCGTAGCATCTCTAGCTGTCTTTTTCGCTACCTCATCTGCAAATGCATTTCCTCGGCCAACTTCATCTGTAATCCTTTTATGTGCACTACACTTCACAATCGCTATCTGAGCAGGCAAAGCAAGTGACTCAAGAAGGTCAGTCACCAACTGGCCATGTTGTATTTTAGTGCCCTGCGAGGTAAGGAATCCCCTTTCTTTCCAAAGACGCTCAAAATTGAACGCCACACCAAACGCGTACACTCTCTTTCCTTTCGACAATACACACGCTCTTGTCAAAGCTATTAATTCTGCTGCTTGAGCTGAATTGTGTCTGATACGTGCTGTTTCTACAATCGTTCGCAAAGTAGTGACTGCATAAGCTGATACTGTCTCTCCATTAGGAAGTTTAAAACAAGAACCATCCACCCATAGAATTCCATCCGGATTATCTAGTGGTGTATCTTTCAAGTCAATCCTTCCTTTTGTCTCTTCCTCAGTGCGGAGGAAACAATCATGCTATTCTTGAACGCCATTCTCTTCTGGAAGAGGCAGCAAAGTAGCTGGATGTAAAGTGTTACATCGTTTAATATGTACGTGATTAGCCAAGAGCGTCAGCTCATATCCAGACAAACGAGCACTAGTCAGATGTTGTGTATTCTTTCTGTTTAGTAAGGCATCCACTGCATGTGACACCATAACAATAAGAATGTTATCTAGCACCACTCCAGCAGACTGTTGAATAGAAATTGCTGCTGCTGCTGTCGCTTTAAGACAACTAGGCAATGCTTTAGCTACTGGATCTAACGTAGCTGAAAAATAGGCACATGGTCGATGTTTGTCTCCAAATCTCTGCGTTAAAACTGACAATGCACAACCCTCTCACTGCATGTGGCACCATAACAATAAGAATGTTATCTAGCACCACTCCAGCAGACTGTCGAATAGAAATTGCTGCTGCTGCTGTCGCTTTAAGACAACTAGGCAATGCTTTAGCTACTGGATCTAACATAGCTGAAAAATAGGCACATGGTCGCTGTTTGTCTCCAAATCTCTGCGTTAAAACTGACAATGCACAACGCTCTCTCTCATGGACATAGAGCGTGAAAGGTTTACTGTAATCAGGAGTACCCAATACAGGAGCAGAGCATAAGGCAGTACGTAAGTCAGTGAAACTCTTCTGACATTCGTCAGTCCATGGAAGAGGCTGAGGCGTATCTTTCAAAGTGAGTGCCAATAAAGGTTTGGCCATCAAGGAAAAGTTCGGAATCCACTGCCTACAATAAGAAGTAATACCTAGGAATGCACGTACCTCTCTTTGTGTGGATGGTACAGACATTTGCGCAATCGCTTGAATTCCTTCTGGGGTTAATCGTCTTCCCTCCTTTGACAAGAGATGACCCAAGTAGGTAACCTCTCGACGAACATATTGTAGTTTGGAAGGTGAAACCTTGTGATTCAGATCAAACAGGTGTTGCAACAGTGCAACAGTTACATCTTTGCAGATGTTTTCTGAATCAGCAGCGATTAACAGGTCATCCATGTACTGTATAAGAGCAGCACCGGACGGCAAATGAAAAGTATCAAGATGACATTTTAAAGCTTGACTGTAGATAGAGGGACTCTCACAATAGCCTTGTGGTGCGCGCTTGAACCGGTAGCTTCGGCCTCCTAGAGAGAAACCAAAAATATCCCTACTCTCTTCTGCAATAGGAATACTAAAGAAAGCATTTTTCAAGTCAATAACGGAAAACCAAGTTGCTGTAGAAGGTATCATCGTCAACAGAGCAGTGATATCTGGGACAACAGGAAACTGTGGTACAACAATTTTGTTTACCTCCCGAAGATCAATTACAAAACGGTAAACAGGAGGTTGAGAAGGATCAGTACGTTTAGGAACAGGAAGAATAGGACTATTGCATATGTTTCCTCTTGTTTTTTCAACCACACCCTTCTGAATCCAATCATCAATGATTTCCAAAAGCGCTTTTTCACCTTCAGTGGAAATTCTATATTGCGGAATACGTGGCAATTCAGCATTAGGTTTGAGAGTGACAACATAAGGTGGAATTTCAAGACAACCAACATCATTCGGACCTGTAGCCCAAAGCGGTGTAGGAAGAGAGAGTAATTCAGGTGGAAATTGGTCTTTAGATAAATACATTGGAGAAGTCAGTTTCTGTCCTAAAGTGAGATGTACACCAGAAGGAGAACAATATATTGTAGCATGCATTCTTTTCAACAAGTCCAAACCCAACAGGTTCTCGCCACAACCATTCGTCAAGAGAAGCAGAGCTTCTAAATCATGAGGGCCATTTGATATAGGCAAAGGGCTAGAGGCCGGATTACGAACTGGGGCGCCAGAAAATCCTACAGATACATTTGTTAAGCCAGACAAAGGTGCCCCAGGGAGTTTAGAATGAATGATAGAACTTCTCATCGCACCAGTATCTAAAAGAAATGGCTCTGAAACACCCATCGTAGTGACATTAAAATACGGTCCATTTTGATCTACTGGAATCGACACAACTCCTTTACTTTGTCCATGGCTGTCCTAGTTAGCATGAAGACTTTATTTCTCGCCTTCAATATAATGGTCTTCATTGTAATACTGCGTAGATCGAACATTTTGCTGATCAAAGTAATTCACGGAACTAGGAGGAGGAAGGGAACGCTGTTCTTGGGTCAACACACCTCGACCTCTACCTCTGTTTGCTGACTGGAGGCCACCACGACCTCGTGGAGCAGATAGTGCTCCATTGCGCAGCAATAAAATCGGACACCTATTCTTAAAATGACCTTCCTCTCTACAATAGGCACATTGATTAGGACCTAACAAAGGTCGCGGAACATACGGTTCAGGCTTTTGATACAACCTCTGAAACTGCGGAGGCAGTTGAAACTGAGACTGTTGAAACTGAGGCTGAACATAACGAGGATGATAAGCCTGTTGCAAGTGAACCTTCGTTTTTAATTCTTTCGTCCTTTTCTCTTGCTTTTCTTTTTCTTCTTTATCTCTGTTTTCATAATATTGTGCAGTAGCCAATATCTGGGCAGATGAGGGAAACAGCCCATGAACTTTCGGAGTCTTTTAATTTATGCGACAGCTCGGGAAGCAAATTAAAAACAAATTTATCTACAAATAATCGCTGTCCACCCTCTGTAGCCATATCTTGACCACTGTGATCAATAAATGTCTCCTCAAAGCGAGTGAAGAAATCGGAGACACTCTCATCTTTCTTTTGTTTGCATGCTGCTAGTTTATCCCAGTTAAATCGTAAGGCAGGCATCATTGTTTTCATTAATGTAATGATCCTACCGGGGAGTTCCGTAATCAAAGCATCAGGTTTGGCACCACCCACTTGTGCTGCATCCGCGGCAATTATAGCATTCCAACCACCACCCAATTCTTGAACGTGATTATCTTTACGAATTTTAGCCCATAATGCTTGTGGAACTACATTTCCCATCAACATATCGATATCAGCTAGATTCATGATGCAAGCATCAACAGTCTGTGATAATTCTTTATAATAACCCGTAGGGTTTTTACGAGGATCCGGTAGAGACTGTTTAAGTGCTAAAACTTCAGATCTCTTCCAGGGGACATGTACCCATATACGTTGGAAGTGGGCAGGAACAGCTGGATTATTACCCTGTGCTGCAACTGCTTCTTTCCACACTGGGGGAACCTCTCTTATAGGATAATTTTTCAGTGTCAACCTAACCGAAGGATCAGAATCAAGGAAAGTCTGAGAGGACAATAGGGACCTAAAGGTAACTAATGTTCTTACAGCATTCTCAACCTTAGAACCTACAATAAGACCCTTTTCAAAGTCAGCCTGAACATCTAGCAAACCCTGTGGAACCGAATTCAAATTCGTATCCTCCCATTCTTTTGCAAGAGTGTCACACATTACATTAAAAACATATCTCTGTGTAGGTGCATTCCATTGCAAGAAGGTGGACATAATATCCGGCACACTATATTGAGGACCGCTCTCGATCCATTTGCGTGCGAGAGAGTCCAACTTTTCCTGTTCTTCAGAAGCTCGAAACTGACTACGGGACTGTCTTCGAGAAAAAGCCGGAGACACATTTAAAGCTTCAAAGAAAGGAGATAAAATACCAGTGACAGTGTCTGTGAGTCGCTTACGCACAGACGGAGAATTGGACATGAGGATAGGGGATAAAGTATTAGGCGAATTAACAGAAGGAGAACCAGTAATTGCCGGAGGAGCAGAAGGCAAAGGAGATCGAAGTTCAGAAGATGAGGGCAGAGAAGTAGGAGGCAAAGCTGGTTAAGGCGGCAATACTGGAAGGGGCAAATGCGGAAGTGCCGGAGCAGGCGGAGGTACTGCTGGCGGCTGAACAGGCTGTAACAAAGGAGGTGCATTAGCACCTTGTACATAGGGCGGAGGCAATCTTAATAAATGCGTCATCAGGGGATCTTCTTCTAGGTCTTTCTTTTTATCAGAAGGGGAAACAGGCAATACTGGATAGCACTTATCTATCGCCATGCGATGCTGTCTTTCTGAAATTTCCATCGCATTATTAATTTCGTCATCTTTGAATTGTTGGGCAGCCTGTATAATCGCCATACCCTGTGTTTTCCTATCTCGTTTTGCTTGTTTAATTTCTGTTTGTTTGGCTTCTTTACGCCAAAGGCGGAAAGAGTCAAACATTGCCGGCCGGGCTTTTCTTTTGAATAAAACTGTTTCCAAATTATCTAGAACATCAGTCTATGAAAACTACCATTTTCTGGCCATTTTAAAACACCATCTTTCTTCGTGTATCAGGTCCATGCCTTATTGAAAGCAATGGGGCCAACACCATGTTTAGAATAGAGCTCATAAGTGGGAGTTCCAACCGAAGGAATCGGACAAGAGTCCTCAAGCCAGGAATTCCTATTACAACCAAAGCAACAAAGTTTTCCAAACTTAGTCAGACCAGGCATCTCGTGATGTCACCGGACTGTTCACAAACTTCAAGGGGGTAAACTAAAGTTACGCAGCACAAATGCACTTACCCCTCGGCTTCGGCTATTGCAATAGTCGAATCTAAGAAACCTAAGGGCAAAACAAAGAACCAAAGTTGTGGGAGCGACCCACCAAATACTTAACTAAGGACGTCTTCTTACGCCAACAGAGGCCCGTCTATCGTCTCGCTTTACCACACATCACCAAAAGTGGGCCAAAGCAGGACGGCAGTCAGGGCAGCAGTCGTCAGTAGCCGCCAGGAAGGAGTAAACACGCTGCAAAAGACCTTCGGACCACTTCGACATACAGGGGTCGCTTGACGTGGTTCGCGATTCCTCCAGAATTTTCTTGCGGGGTTCCTCACGACCTTCAGGCAGAACCACTACCACTGAAGCCGCCCCACGTTGGGCCCCAGTTGAAGAACCAGAACCTTATGGGCCTGGCAGCGCAGGGTACGCCTTAAATCTCCGGGGTTCTCCTGCTTAGCTGCACAGAGACACGGGACACTCTGTTCGGCGTAAAAGATCAGATTTATTAGCTGCAGCTAGCACAGTTATCCCAGAAGTACACAGGGTAGGTTCTCAGGAGACTGCCACTTCACTCCGTGGCGCACAATCTTTTATAGTACATACGTGACATATACATTAACCAAGAACACACCTAACACATACAAAGAAGAACCAATAGGAAAGGTTAGAAAATGAGACATAGCCAATAGTAGAAATTGGAAAACAAGAATATCAAGTAACCCGAAGAAGCCTCTCCTCCAAGCATGTTTGCCACCCCTCCCCACAGGTTAATTTATTAACAGGCTTGTAACCGACTTGCAGGTGGCGAGATACGTTTATGTGTTTTGGAGGACAGTTGTGAAACGAGAGAATACGAGCAAAGAATAGCGAAGGCCAGACGTTGAGATAAAGTCGGAAAAGAATGGTGCGAACCAACAGATAGTTGAGACAGGGATTAGGAAAACCAGACGGGGATTAGTGTACTCGGCCGGTCCCTGACACCAGCTTCGTAAACAGAGGCAGAAGGCTTATTTCAACACGATGTTGCAGAAAAAGCAGAAATGACTTCGTTCGCAGTGCTGCCTGAGTGAGGCCAACACAAAATGGCGGCGGAGCACAAAATGGCGGGTCGATACGATCGTGATGGAAAATCGAGTTTCCTCAGTGACACCAAGACCTACTGGAGCCGTGGCGTACCAATACCTGGGGTACCAGACCACACCGGCAAACACCAAGAAGAAGAGTCCCCTTCTGACTCCCAACACACCAGAAGCAAACAACAAACATGGGATATTGAGACGCCCAAGACCAACTTGCTGAGTGGCCTAGCTGTCCTTAGATCCCCTTTGAAAGATTCCTGCTCCTAATTGCAATGACCTCAAGAAGCATGACGCTCGGCTGACCTATTTGCTCTGCAGCTGGCCCCATTGGACCCAGCACAGACCAACCAGCTGTGCTCATATGGTCCCCAGACCCTTGTAACCTCCTCCCTTTAAAGAGACCCACTGGACTTTACTGTACGTTCCTCTGTGCAGTGTACTTTCAAGTGGCCTATTCTTCTTTGCGCACCACCATCTAAGACCTCAGCACTCTGCTCCTGGTCAAACCGGGATGCTCCTAAACTTCTCCTGCTGAAACTTTGGACCTGGTCCCGACATCAGCCTAAAATGAGAAGGTGAGCTTCATGAAAGCATTGCCTGAATTGCTATACATTTTTCAGCTTTTTCCCCATTTTTTCAAATATTGCGTAATTGCGCATAAAAGTGTTATATTCATTGAACTTTGCAAAAATCATATCTCTGAAAGTACTGAGTTCTTGGTCTTAAAAATAATACAAAAATCTATACTATGTTTATAATTTGGTTTCATATTTATTCTTGAGTGTGTGTCTCAATTATTTCCTCTGTGAGTATAACAAATGCTTAGCACTATCCTCTGGTAAGCCTAACTGCTCGACCACAATACCACAAAAAAGCATGAGAATTATCTGCTTTTCACTCTGTTTACCAATTGGAGATTCCTTGGACTCTCTGCACAGTGTACTTCATTTTAGTTCACTATATAGAGAGCCAGCTCTCTACAAAAAGTATTACATTCTGCCATAGGTTAGCATTGGAGCTGCCTTGTAACATTTTACCAGTGTAACTTCCAATTGAGAAAAGACCGGAAAAGTAAGTTTGGTGTCAAATAAAAACACAACTTTTAGTGAATTTGGTTCTTGCATTGCAGGTCAGGAAATGCTGCATTTAGAAAGTTGACTTTTTCTTACTTAACCTTTTGCCTGTCTCTATAATACACATCTGGGTTGGTCTGGGCATTGTGCATTCCTTCTAGACAGTCACACACAAAGGGAACTGAGGTATTCCACTCATAGCCTGATGGCCCATCACCAGGCTGGTGGGTCTTCCTGAGCTAGAGTGAGAGGGAGGAGCTGACACTTGCATCTGAATAGGGATATGCCTGTCCTAACACAAAGGGTTGCATACCCACCCTTCTGTGATGAGTGTGGAGCCAGGGCAGGAAAGGACAGGCACTACAAATACATTTCTTTGAAGTCTCCTTACTTTAAAGGCTAAAATGGATGTACAAACATGACCTCTGACACCATATAATCAGAACACTTTCAGAACTGAGGACATTCTACCAGGAAGAAGAGCTGTTGTACTGCCAAGAAGGACTGCCACTTTGCTGCTTGCATTGCTGTGTTGGCCTGCTGCCTCCTGCTTCTTTCCATTGGCTTCAGAGTATTCCTGTGCGGTGGTAAGAAGATGTTGTAGACCAACTTGCGTCTGACTGATTAGGACTAAGTCGTCCCCGTAGAGTAGGCATGGTAATGCTAGATTAGGGGGAATAATCTGAAGCCAATGGTCTAAGTATTAATATGGAGAAAACTAAGACTATTACCATCAGGAAGAATTCAAAGAACCCAACGGCTTGGTTCTGGGGGACCACATTCATTGAATCTGTACCAGAATACAAATATATAAGTGGGGTCATTGAAAAGGATGGCCCCTTAAATGCGCAGAAGAACGCAATCAGAAGGAAGGGCCTCGCCCTGGCAGTTTCATTAAGGAATCTGAACTCCAACCTGAGCGGCCCATCACTACTCCCCTTAGCTCAAGTTGTACGGACAAACCTCCTACCAACAATAGCCTACTGTAGTGAGCCACAGAGAGGTAGGGACCCCAAAGTACTGGATGGCACAGTAATAACAACACACCAAATTTTTTTTGGCATCACAAAGCCCACCTCGCCTGCACAGATCAGGCTGGAGTTCGGCATACAAAAACAGACCCTGGCAAGGCAAGGAGCACATGTCAACTTATAGGACAAAGTACGTTAATCTGCAGCAGGAACTCTCAACCGACACCTGTAGTTTGAACCACAATGGCAAGCTTCATCACCTGCCGCATATTACCTCCAAACCAGTCTGACCAACACAGGATTAACTCAGCTCTGGGAAACACCAACCAACATCTGCACATTAAAAGAGTTAGTATGGAATTCAGTCAAACTTTTATCATGGATTGAGGACAACGCTTCCCTATCAAAAATTACTCATGGCTGGATGACCCGGAATATGTACTTAACACCTGCTGCTCAAAAATATCTAGACTTGGGGTATGCTAAAACTATCTAAACCCAATTTTTGAAATAACAACTAGGTCTGCTACCCTGCAAAAAGCACTTTCCACATTGGCTGAACCCCTCATGCTGCCTATGTGGCACAGCACCTGAGGACATGTTGCGTCTACTTTGCACATGTAGGAAGCTCTTGAATGAACAAAAGCAACTTTTAAAAACTCATGTTAATCAACGAGGTATTCACACCCAGAGACAAGCTGTGTTGTCCTGCTTAGCATCTGATGATCCACAGCTGCATTGCTGATTGGTGAATTTCTTGAGTTGGTAGGGAAAAAATGGGAGTTTAAAGTTGGAGCTCTAACCAACAGGAACTCTGAGATACATTAAAGTTATCCTGAAGGGAGCAATGGTTCCCAAACGGCACCATCCTCCATACCGTGACTGCATAGCAATAAAATCAGACTAAACAGATAGGCTCTTAATAGAAGCCCAGGGACTGAACTTCAAATTACAAGCTGAAATGAAAACAAATAATAACTTATCTTAATTAAATTCCTTTATTCATTTTACTATCATATAACTTTTAAAAAATTTCTTTTTATTGGTATGCTTTGATGCAATGGTTTTAGGTAACTATGCAAATAAAAAAAAATAAAAAACTCTTCTGCTTCTTGCCTATGAGTGAGAGAACTAGACTTGACTCTCTACATTCTGCATCTGTAAGGGTTCTCTATGGGCTTGTTTGGGCTTGCCTCTTGTTTCAGAATTTTCAGGGATATCAAAGACTTCACCTGCATCTTGCTACTAGCACCAGGGCAACTCTGCTGTGAGTCCTGTTCTGCCAAGTGGTAGGTGCCAAATCTAGTCCAGGGCCCTTTAAAGGGAGTGTTTGGTGCTGCAACCCAAGAAATCAATACATCAATCCAAATCCGTTGACAGGAACCAGTGCATTTCTCTGCAGCATCGGCACATCGCTTCTGACTGCACCAAAGCCGTGAACTACACTCACCAATTGCGTGACGCAACCCTATTGATGTACAATACAGCCCCTACTTTGCCGATGCAGTGCAGTGCCTCCACATCACTGTTGCTGCACAGGTCTCAGACACTACATCACCAACATCTGTGACGCTGGTCCCCAAACTCTGATGCACCATAGATCCAGCACATCTTCACCGCAATGCATCACTTGTGTGCTGTGCATATCGCCAACAGCCCTTCAATTCGAAATCAGCTCATAGACCCGACGCACATCGCTTCTTGACATCAACGACTTTGCCAACTTCTGAAAATACGCATCACCTACTCTAGAAACGCATCCACTCTTTTGCTCAACACATTGCCCCAAGAGTTGATGCAAAAAAAGGACTGTCAGTGGGTCTGTCGACTCCTGAATTTGGACTGTGCGCCATCATGTTCTGACTCAACTAGTGGATTAGCCCTGGTCAAGCATGAACATATAGTCCCTGTTGGAGCTATGGACTTCTAAGTAATGCATTTTTGTTTAATCTTGAAAAATTAATAAATTGACTTGTATATGTTGAATATTTATTGTTTTGCTCTTGTTTTACACAAATAAATATTCGCTAGTTTTCTAAACTAGTGTGGAACAATTTTGTGGTATTTTCACTGTGATATTGTGTGTATATGTGCACAAATACTTTACACTTTGCCTCTTTAGTTTAGCCTGACTACTCTGTGCCAAGCTTCCAGAGGTGAGCACAGGTAAACTTGTAGTGTGTACTACACTTTTCGTGACTAGGATTGTGGTTCCTGCTTGGACAGGGTGCATACCTCCGCCAACCAGAAACCCAATTTCTAACACCTGTGATCACAACCATACATAAACTATAAACCTGAATTTACCCATTGTCATAAATGCTCTTTTCTGAATACAGGAGCGACATGCTATTAACTAATAAGGCTATTGTCTGTGAAACCAAGAATTATGTAATAATAATTGCTATCCACCCAGATGTGATAAAAGGTGGATATTATCCTAAAAGTAACTAACTTGTGTCACCAAATCAAGTTGTTACTTGTTACAATACATTATAGCATCATCCTGTATTTAAAATATATCAAAACACATTTACAATGTCAACAACTTTGGCTTCTTAGAGAGGATTAATTGTGATAGGCTTCAGTAAAACACTGAGAACATCTTCCACAAGGGTATTACCAATGCAAGCTTCACTCCTTGCACCACTATAGTATCTAGAGTGCAAGCAACCCTTCCTGTTGGAAAAGGCACAAAATGTGGCTGATCAATTTCAGTTTCAAATAATTACACAACTACAGGCACATAATGGCCATTGCATAGTAATATTCTTTAGTAATGTACGCCATCTCACTTACTCAAAGCCCCCAACTAGATTCCTCCTTTTTCTTATAGGCCCAAATAATTCCATGTTGCAAATTCAGTCCTTAAGCATAAATTTGTGACTACATATTTGGGCATCAGGCCCAAATTCAAATACCTAGATGATCTGTGCCAATGCTTAAACATCTGAGTGTGCTCATAAATGAGGGTTAGACCAAAGCAGAAAGGGACTCTGGTGAGGCTGGACTGGTAAATAATGGCCAATATTGCTGAGTGGCACGGATGCTGGTGAAGTAAGGGAAGGTCAGTAGAATGGAAATTGCATCACCATAATGTGTAAGTCGAAGAGCAGGACCATGGTGCACCCATGAAGTGTGAATACTAAGATTAGTAATACACTGGGTGGACAGCAAAAACATCACCATTGGCTTCCCTGACTCTCACTACCATGCCACAGTTGACTTTGGAGATTTCTTTCAGCATGCGTAGTCACACCTAAAAGGACTAAAGGAACCCATGTATCAGAAGAATTTACCTCTTCCATATCCCAAACCATCTTGAACAAAACAATAGCATCCTGTTGCAACATGGTTACACTGTTACATCATGTGCAGGGTCAACCTATGAATGATTACGGTATGACATCCATCCCATCCACTATTCATCAGAGAAAACACGTAGCACTTTGGTTCCTCAGATCCCAAATACATGCATAAACATGCACTGAAACAATGGGCAGCTCATGGAAGGCGTTTATAGCAGAGGCACTGTTGGATACTACAGCATGAAAATTCAGTATTTTATCACTACATTCTAGATTACAAGGCCACACAGTCTCTAATAAAGATTACTACAAAGATGACCACCAATAGGCATTGTACTCACTACACCTACAAAACAATTACCATACGTATAATGTTTCAACATTCATCAAAATGTGAATTACTATAACTACACTGTTGGCCTATACTTTCTCAGTAATAACGGTGCGTTTGTTGGACAACATAAGCATCAGAACTGTGCAAGATCAACTCCATGCACACCATCTGGATATGTTGGCCTTAGGCCTTCTAGCTCGCCGTACACCATCTGTACCCTAACCTGGAAAGGTAACAGGTGGATTATGCAACATCAGAATATGACAACCCTGACTCCCCAAGGATATCATTGTAACAGATCTAGAACCTTTTTGTTTGGTTACTCATGCATACCCAAAGAGATACACAAGAAATACACAACATGCAGATTCAATATTTATTGAAGCACTGTGATTCTTGAGTAAAATACTTGTGCTGCAATAATCAATAAAAGTAAAAGAATAATGTAATTAGCATAATGAGAATGGTGAAACAGATAAACAGTTCAACCATTATTGTATTACAGAGAATATTTTTGCATATAAGTACTGTAAAATATTGTACTGATGCAATGCACTACCCAACCTAATGTGTCTACGGTGAATGAATCAGCCAAATCCCTATAAGGTGATTTAACTCCCCATTGCCTGTGGGTAAGTGTCATCAGGCTGCCTGTCTTGGTGCAGAGCTGGGCAGCATCCCACACATTAGGCACACAAGAATGAGCAGGGCTGGAATTCTGGCATGGGACAACCTCTCAGGGCCAGCAAAAAACTCCTCGTTCTGAACAAAGGAGTGAGGTTGTTTATATAATAAATATCATCCATGTTGTCATGCCAAAGCCTCAGTCAGGCCGCAGTTTTTTAATCTATTGTGATAACTCTGTTGCAAAACGCTCAAAACAAATATCAACATTTTGTGTGGTGAAATTAGCCCTTGTACAGAATGTTCAAAGTATTTGACAATGTTCCTATGAAGTGGAAATGTAAGCAAAGATGGTTTCAGAGAATATTATCCTACACAACCAAGCAAACAAATGTGTGTCAAATGTCATTGTGTGTACGAAAGAAGGCAACTTAACAAAGTGAGCATTTATAATGGTGGTGTGACCAAATAACAACACAACAACCACTGTGCGATTATAGTTAGATCAGAGTATCCATAGGAAGAACATTTGCTGTTTTGCTAATAGCTTTGAAGCAGTTTGATGAATCTTCATGAACCATTTCAAATTTTTAAGGCTTTTTTAAATGCGTAGCTATAATTCTCACTTTATCCTTTGATTTGTTTAGTGGCTTTCTAGGATTTTTATGTAAGTCACTGTTAATATATAAAAAGCAGGCCTATTGATTTTTGTCAGCGAGTGTGAAAAACTGGGTAGTTGGTTGACTGAGATGTGAGCCCTTGTCAAGTAGCAGCCACAATCCTTCCCACAATCCTTGTAGGTTGAAACTCAAAAAAAAAAGCCAGCCCTAAATTAACCTATGCTCTACCCTCTGGCAGCTTGGCACAGATCAGTCAATAGAGGCACGGTTTAAAGTATTTGTGCAACAGGACTAATGTGAAAACACTGCACAAAAGGGATCCAACAACAAGGATTAGGAAAAAAAAGAACTTTCTTTCTTAAATAAAGTAAGACCAGAACCACAAAAATCCAACTAGTAGAAATAGAGATATTCGATTTGACAGTTTTGAGTAAAAATAGTACCAGAAAGTATAAGGCACCAACTGTGGATATCTGGTTGTGCTGGGTCTGGACAAAGTTACATGTTCCAGTTGACCATCATGAAGCATGGGTCAGCTACAGGTACCCAGTTAGACCAGCTGATCAAGTACATTTAAAACTGGTTTGTAGAGCATTGAGAAGATCCGCGTCTAAGATGCGTTGTGCAAGAGAAGTGATGCATCAGTTCTGAGATGTGGCGGGCTGCGATGTGACGACCTGCATCTTCATAATGGATCCCGTCCACTGAGATTTTGACGCAAAGTCTGGCATTGAGAATGGGGTGCATAGTCGGAGCAATGCATCAGTTACAAAAGTTGCAAGGCTGCTCTGTCCAGCATTGTCATCAATGCTGCGGTTGGCGATGAATGCAAACACCTGCACCAGGGATGCTCCGGGGCAATGCGGAAGCTCCAAAGAGCAGCAATGCAATATGAGCCTATGCGTTGTGTCCAATCCACTCAGCATTGTTGATGCATCAGTTTGGTCCAGGATTGCACCGTGCAGGATGGGAGATGCGGTGGTGCCACTGGATGCACAGGGGCTGATAGAGAACCTTAAAACAACTTCCAAGGGTCCAGGACTAGGGTGCACCACTTGGCAGAGTAGACTCACAGACGGCAGAGTCAGGGTGTAAGTGCAACCTGTCAGGATCAGTCTGCCCCAGCCCAAATCTAAGATTAAATCTTTCCTTTGTGGCCTTAGATACAAGAGGTTCTCTCTCACTTACCGTTTGTGCAGATTATTTACTTTCCACAAGAGTTCTCAGGGTAGAGGTGCAAGCAGGCTCATGTAGGTGGGAGGCGGAATTCCAAGACGGAGGCTTCCCGATTTTAGTAACGAAAGGTTAGCGTGCTAGTGTATCAGGTTTTGGGAAGAAGTGTTCCGATAACGCGCTCGCACGCAGTGCGCTCTGCACACTTCAACTGTTTATCGTGAGGTGAAAGCAGCGTCTCCGCCCTGTGCAGTATTTCCCCGTCAGGAGTTAGACTTCCTGACCCTTCAAGTCCGTAGATCAGTCTGCGCTGTACTGTAGAGTTTCTAGCATTCAGCAGTTTATTTCATGGATTTTACAGGTATTGTAAACCTGTCTCTCCTCGCACTTCAGTCTTGAGAGGTAGCATCTGTGGGCAATGACAAGGTTACTGAAGACTTTTCATGTAAGTGCCTCATTCCATGAAACTCGCCCAGTTTAAAATATTATGCAGCTTTCAGTGAACAATAGAAACATTCAAAATAGACATTATTTGAAGGGACTTCTTTTAATTTTCAGCCAGCAGCTCAGCGCTAGAAAGTGCTTTTACACAAGAACAATTTAGACTTTCACAATATTATTAACACCTTTCTTTTGGACCTGCATAACAATATGAAGCTTAAGTCAGAGCTACTTGTCAATGAGTTACTTTCAATTTGAGACTTCAGCAATATCTTCTAGAACTACAGTTCAACTCATTTAAAGACTGCAAGTATTATATATATATAAATATATATATATACATATATATATATATATATATATATATATATATATTCAGTGAAAAAACCATAGGTTTCACACACGTTATAGTTAGGAATTAGCATTTAAAAAACCTTAGAAATTCAGTGAAAAAACCATAGGTTTCACACATGTTATAGTTAGCTGGACATTTTACTCGTAAAAAACCAATGAAATTCCCCCATTATAGTTAGTTCAGCTAACTATAACTCGCGCGCCCGCAATGCACTGCTGATGACGTCACATATTACATCACTCATGACATGGTCAGTGACATCACTCATGACATCACTGATGACATCTCAAATGACATCACTGATGACCTCACTGATGACATCATCCTTGTGATAGAGTGGCAGACCTCCTCTTCCCCTAATAAAACCTTTGATACACACATTCAAAAATAGAGACTAAAATTTACAAAAGAATGGACATACCAATAACAGTTACAACAACCTCTTCAGTAATTCTAAGATCCACATACACATCCACTCATTCACCAACAGTCCAATACAGTCACTCATACATGTACTCACTTATCATATGTACTCATACACCTATACATCCTGTTACACAATGCCACTCATTCATAGAGCTACTCACACACATAGTCACTCATGCTAATAAAGAATCAAACATACATTTACTTGCATATACAGTTATACACACACCACCACACTTACTTCTACGGAAACTTACACATACTTAGTCTTTTAAACAATCACTTATAGAAATACATACTTATTCATACAGGAACTCTTTCAATCTCTCACTCTCACATATACTCACATATATAAACCAATAGTCACATATACTAGTTTTAAACATATGTAGTTACTCATAAAGACACTATTGAGACAGTCATTCACTCACTAACACACCCATACACACACACATCCACCCATGCAGTCCTGCACACATGCTCTGTTCAACACATACAAACAGTGAGTCACTCATTCATGCACCTATGCACTACGTAATACCCCCCACCGAACCATGCAGACACTCAGACTGATACTCAAAAAACCAACTAATAACCTATATAGACACCCATGTAGCTACTCACCAACCCATGCAGCCACTTATACACAAAGTGAAAAAATGATACAGATATTTATATATTTAAACATTACTCACTAAGCCATGTATTCACTATGATACACTTAATCAGTCAGTTACACAATCAATTTTTCAAAAAGAAATCATCCATTTAGACAGTAATATACCCATTTATTCTTCCATCGACCTTGAGATATACATATATAAAACATATTTAATTTTCAGAAAAACACACATTCACTGGATGATGTCATCAGTGAGGTCATCAGTGATGTCATTTGAGATGTCATCAGTGATGTCATGAGTGATGTCACTGACCATGTCATGAGTGATGTAATATGTGACGTCATCAGCAGTGCATTGCGGGCGCGCGAGTTATAGTTAGCTGAACTAACTATAACGGGGGAATTTCATTGGTTTTTTACGAGTAAAATGTCCAGCTAACTATAACATGTGTGAAACCTATGGTTTTTTCACTGAATATATATATATATATATATACATGTATATATATATTCACTGAAAAAACCATAGGTTTCACACACGTTATAGTTAGGAATTAGCATTTAAAAAACCTTAGAAATTCAGTGAAAAAACCATAGGTTTCACACATGTTATAGTTAGCTGGACATTTTACTCGTAAAAAACCAATGAAATTGCCCCGTTATAGTTAGTTCAGCTAACTATAACTCGCGCGCCCGCAATGCACTGCTGATGACGTCACATATTACATCACTCATGACATGGTCAGTGACATCACTCATGACATCACTGATGACATCTCAAATGACATCACTGATGACATCACTGATGACATCATCCTTGTGATAGAGTGGCAGACCTCCTCTCACCTTAATATAAGCTTTGATACACACATTCAAAAATAGAGACTAAAAATTTCAAAACAATGGACATACCAATACCAGTTACAACAACCTCTTCAGTAATTCTAAGATCCACATACACATCCACTCATTCACCAACAGTCCTATACAGTCACTCATACATGTACTCACTCATCATATGTACTCATACATCTATACATCCTGTTACACAATGCCACTCATCCATAGAGTTACTCACACACATAGTCACTCATGCTAATAAAGAATAAAACATACATTTACTTGCATATACAGTAATACACACACCACCATACTTACTTCTACGGAAACTTACACATACTTAGTCTTTTAAACAATCACTTATAGAAACACATACTTATTCATACAGGAACTCTTTCAATCTCTCCCTCTCACATATACTCACATATATACACCAATAGTCACATATACTAGTTTAAAACATATGTAGTTACTCCTGAAGACACTATTGAGACAGTCATTCACTCACTAACACACCCATACACACACTCATCCACCCATACAGTCCTGCACACATGCTGTCTTCAACACATACAAACAGTGAGTCACTCATTCATGCATCTATGCACTACGTAATACCCCCCACCGTACCATACAGACACTCAGACTGATACTCAAAAAAACAACTAATAACCTATATAGACACCCATGTAGCTACTCACCAACCCATGCAGCCACTTATACACAAAGTGAGAGATACACTTAATCAGTCAGTTACACAATCAATTTTTCAAAAACAAATCATCCATTTAGACACTTATATACCCATTTATTCTTCCATCGACCTTGAGATATACATATATAAAACATATTTAATTTTCAGAAAACACACATTCACTGGATGATGTCATCAGTGATGTCATCAGTGATGTCATTTGAGATGTCATCAGTGATGTCATGAGTGATGTCACTGACCATGTCATGAGTGATGTAATATGTGACGTCATCAGCAGTGCATTGCGGGCGCGCGAGTTATAGTTAGCTGAACTAACTATAACGGGGCAATTTCATTGGTTTTTTACGAGTAAAATGTCCAGCTAACTATAACATGTGTGAAACCTATGGTTTTTTCACTGAATTTCTAAGGTTTTTTAAATGCTAATTCCTAACTATAACGTGTGTGAAACCTATGGTTTTTTCAGTGAATTTCTAAGGTTTTTTAAATGCTAATTCCTAACTATAACGTGTGTGAAACCCATGGTTTTTTCAGTGAATTTGCAAGGTTTTTTAAATGCTAATTCCTAACTATAACGTGTGTGAAACCCATGGTTTTTTCAGTGAATTTGCAAGGTTTTTTAAATGCTATTTTTTTTTTTTTATTCTTCATTTTTTTCAAACATATTTTTAATTTAATTTTCTTATCTTTTATAAAGACTATGCTTACATTTTTACAATCCTTAAATATTTTTTTTATATATATTTTTTAAAATAAACATGTAAAATTTATTTCCAGTTTTTTTTTTTTTTTTTTTTTTTTTTTTTTATAGTACGCGTACCGTAAGCTCACGGTAAGCGTACGGTTTACGCAACGTCCGTAATCTATCTACGCTGCTTGCGTATAGTTACGTACTTTGCGTAGCCGCGCGTACTGCGCGTGGGACGCGTGCGCGCTTACGCAACACGCGCACGTTACGCGGAAGTGCCGGGGAGTGACTGTTATGCGCATGCGCGCAAGCGCGTGTCTTTTTTACGCGCACGCGTACTTTTTGCCGTAAGCGTACCGTAAGCGTACCGTAAGCGTACGGTTGGTCATGTGATCATGAAACACAACTTTTGATTGGTTGAAACTACTTTCAGTTCTAGAACTCTCCTACACCACACCCATTCCCCTCATTTCTGCTTGTGATCCCTTGGGAGAAGGAGCTGGTTTGTCTTTGGGATACGATGGCAGAACAGCAGAGCTCTTCTGAGAGTGAGGCTAGCACCAGCAGCACTGTCTTGAGGCAGAGAGCGAGGAAAGTAAAGCCTTCTTATGTTTGGGATTATTTTACTTTTCCAGAAGGCCAGCAAAAGGTGAATGCACCCTTAGTTACTTGCAAGCTGTGTAAGCGTGTACTTTCTAGAGGTAATCCTAACAGGAAGTATTCCTTTGGGAATCACACCATGAAGAGACACCTCCAGGATGTACACAGAAGGACACATGGTCATCTTTTTGGAGGTAACTCTTCAGAAAGACGAGCCAGTACATCCACAGCAGCTCAGCCTGGACCATCATCTGCAGGGCAGACTCCTTCTTCTGCAGGTCAGGTGAGCCCTTCATCTGTGGGGGGAGAATCTCCTTTTGCTGGCCCTCTGGAAATTAACCCTCGGTTTGCGAGGGTTGAAGTACGGTGCGCCACTTGTCACGATCTAATTACTTATAGGGAGACCAGTGTTTCCCTGGTGAACAGTAAAATAGATCAGCACACTTGTCGTACCGTCTAATATTCCCAATCTTTCTTTCCTCTGTCCCTGCATGAACACAACGGTTCTTTTAAGAGCCAACCTTATCTTTCATCTTTTTTTTTCTTTTTTTTTAAAAACTTTTTTTTTTTTTTTTTACCGTACGCGTACGGTAAGCGTACCTTTTTTTTATTTTTTAAAAAAAAACACTAAAAATCATTTATCACATTACAAAGTCCTTGAGAGACTACAATTTTTATTTTTGACTTACCATACTCACTCAAAAAAATATTTATTCATTTGTTTTTTTAAAAAATAGTTTTTAAAATGGTTGTAGTTTCCGAAAATTTTCTATATCGATCTGAAAATAAAGAAAAAAGTATTAATATTTTTAAACCATTTTATAATACAGTACACATATTTACATTTTTTACCCAAAAATATTTTTGCCTTATTTTTGCTGTTTTCAGAATATATTGCATTTCACTATTAATTGTGAAAGCAATTGCATTCATCATTTTACAGCGGGCAAAAAAAATTAACAATCACAAAGATTGTATTAAAAAAGCCCAGAATCTCTTCTCACTTAAACTTATCATTACAGAAATGCATATTATTCTAAAAAAATATCATCTAAAAACAATACTTTTTTCTTTAAAATACCGTCTGATATGTTTGTTTCAGAAGTATAATCACAATATTATATCTCAAATAACTCCAAAATACATCTGATTTTATTTCCTTTAGGCCAAATAGTATATTTTTTTTTTCCTGGAATAAATTTCCAAGGGAAAACCATTAAAATTCTAAAGTTTAATCTGTCCAGATCTCACCAATTCTCTGTAACATTTTGGTTCACGAAAATTTTTTGAATAATTTATTTAGTCCACAATAGAATTGCTTACTTTTCCACATGGCCAAATAGTAATTTTTTAAATCATTTTTGAAAAAATTTCCAATGGCAGTCCAATAGCACTCCATAATTTAAAATGTGCAGAAGTTACCGATTATCTCTAAATTATTGGTTTTTCAAAATTGCATTAAAAATTAAAAAAGTCCACATTACAATTGGTTATCTTTCCTTTAGGCCAAATGATAATTTTAAAAATCTTTTTTCTACAAAATTGCAATGGTAATCCAGTAAAATGGTAAAATTATTTTGTCCAGATCTTGCCAAATCTCTCTAAAATTTAGGTTTCAGGAAGATTAGATAGGAATTTGCTAAATCAAAAGGCAAACGTTGTTTGAAAATCAATTGGGAATCATTACACAGTGTCCAGCCTTTTTCACATTTTAGATAAACTGTGTAATGTCCAGAAGTAACAGTAGGTCCATCATGGAAAATTATTGCAACAGTTACAAAAGTTTTTCCTGAAATTGATAATTGCTGTCCTGTAAACTTCTTTATTAAAGTATCCAATTTTGATCCATCAGCTCTACATCGTTGCATCATTAAAATTACATACTGTCCGTATTCCCTTAAAATTAATGTTGATAACATGTCAGAATTACACTCACCACATTTCATGCTATGATTAGCATCTTTAACTAATTTTGCAAAAGTGACTGTTTTACTCTCTGGCAATGTCAAATAAATAAACCTTTCATTATCAACAATAGAGCCACATATATTATAACAATTATCACAACTATGTTCCCATTTATAAGAGAGACCAAAAAAAATGTCAATGGGAACTCCTTCTTCTTCCACTACCTGAAGAAAATACATCAAAAATTCGTGTGCATCTTGCTGTTCATTTTGAGAAAACTGTGTTCGTCCTGAACATACATCTAAAAGTTTTCTAATATCAGTAGCACTTTCTATTTGAGTTTTATCTTTACTCAGCTTTTGAAAAAGGAGACTGAGCTCTGAACAGAATCTTTTTCCCTGATTTACTATTATCTGCTCTTGCAAACTTTCCAGATAAAATGCAACATTCAGCACTACATTAGCGTAGCAGTTGACACCAGAGCTATTTTCAAAATGACATCCTACAACCTGTTCTTCATTGTCCTTTTTCTTTTTGTTTGCAATTACATCACTCCTCTTTTTTTTCCTCTTCTCTATATCTTCATTACAGATATTCTCATTTCTCCTTTTACGAGAAACTACACGTTTCTCCAACACAGGATACTGACCTAAATGAGGAGCATAGCTTCTTCTTAATCTATTATACTCCTTTACACAGTTTGTATCAGCACTAACTTTTGAGTCATCAAAGTCTATCATGAATAAACCTGATAATGTTTTGACTCGTGACAAAGCTACATATGCCATACCTTCTTTGAACACAGTTGAACCAATGTTCACAAATGCACAATCTACAGTCAATCCTTGAGACTTGTGGATAGTTACAGCATATGCTAGTGAAAACGGAAACTGCTTCCTACGTACATATAAGTCTTTCACAAGCATGAAACGAACTGAACAACGACAAATGTCTTTAACTTCCTCTATCTGATCAAATTTTATCTGTAAACATTCAATTCCTTCTTTTTTCTGATAATTAATAAAACCCACAACTCTTCCCATCGCTCCATTCACTAAGCCTTTCTCAACATCCAAATTTCTCCTTAAAAACACTCTACAGTTCATGCAAACATAAAGATTTTTTTCTAATCCTGCTGTTTTGGAGATGTTCTTCTCTAGTGAGTCCAATTTATTTTTCAGTTTGCCTGTTACTGTGACAGTAATTCTTCCATCCTCAATTTTGTCCACTGCTTCCAATTTCCTGATGTCTTCCTTTTCCAATTTCAAAAGCTCCTCATTAAATATTGAGCATTCACGTAGAGTTGGCATTAAGCAGATGACACTTTTGTTTTCTGCAATATTCTTGTATATTTTCTCTGCAACTATTTCTTCCTTTGGAAATAAATTATGTAGCAGCCGACTCTGTAATGCTTTTTTCCCAACATCTGTGAGTAGTCCAATCCTGATATCTTTCAGAATACTTCCATATTCTTCATCGTTTGCTTGCCTCATATTAGTTGTAAGTTCCTTGTACTCAAAGAAGGACCAAATATTTGTATTTCCAATGCTTCCCAATGACTTCTTCGTGTCTTCATGTGTCACAGTATTAAACACTGGTTGTCCTTTAACTGGAGTAAGTTGCAAAAGATCCCCAAAAACTATGACGTGTTTTCCACCAAATAACACGTCATAGTCTGTCTTCAAAATTTGCTGCATTCTTAAATGCACAAAGGCAAGCATTAAGTTTGATACCATGCTCACCTCATCAATAATGAGAACTTGCATCTTCTTCAATACTCGTGAAACTTCCAAGGATGCTTCTCCAGTTAGCTTGTTGAATTGTATTTTGTTCTCATGCTCCACTGGTAACATTAGCAAACGATGTAAGGTGATTCCGTTTATGTTATATGCTGCTAACCCAGTTGGAGCAGTAACCACACAAGACAAAGTAGAATCCGTTTTTTGCTTTAGGTAGCTTCTGATGACTTTAATTAGGAAACTTTTTCCAGTGCCAGCTTGTCCGCTTACATACATCCTGATTGGATGAAATGATGTGCATGAGCACTCTTTTTTGATATGTAGAAATCCGTGATCAATTTTGTTTTTGATCTCTTCATAAATTTGTTGCTGCTCTTGATTCAGTTGTCTTTCCAAATTTTCTAAGTCTATAAATTCTTCTTGAGCTTGATTCATAGCCGTTTCCACTTCATTCATGGCTATTGATGCTTCATTTTCAACGATTGGTTGTCCTAGGGGATCTTGACTGTGTGTTCCTGAACTTTGGCTGTCCTGAGAACTGTCTCTAGCTATTTCTGCTGCAATTGTAGTTTCCTGTTCAATTTCTTCATTTAACATTTGCAGATAAGTTGAGAATGTACTGCATTGTATGCTGTCTTTGCAAGCATTAAAAGAATCTTCATAGCTCTGGAATTCTCCCAGTAGTTCATCCTCTGTACGCCATGGTTTAAACAACTGTAAAAGAGCCAAGTAGTAAAATTCTTTCTTGTCGGTAGTGTCGCAACTCAGCTTCCGGTGATTTATCAAACTTCCTTTGGTTTGCTTCACCAAACATCCTTCTTCACCAACAACTTTATATTTTCCACTGTTGATGTCTTCTGCAGCTTTCCGTGAATAAATGTAGTTCTGTAACACTTCATAGAGACACATGTTCTCCAGATGATGACTTCTCTTGGGATAATATGTGTCCAACATGTTTGTTTTCAATATGTCTGTACTTTCTGGGTCATTCTCAGCCAAATATTCAATTTCTCCAACAGATTTCAGTACCCGATTTCTCATTGCTGCAAGGCCTAAACTTGCCCAAATTATTCTTCTTGACTTCGAGTAGAGACTTGCAGAAGATAACCTATCTGAACATTCGTAGGATCCAATTTCTCGATGCGATAACATCTTCAAACTGAAACTGTACAGCTTCTTACTGACAGTCTTCTCGTGAGAAATCTCTTCCCACATTTCCTTCAATTCTGTTTTTTCTGATTTCGTAATGTAAGACGTTACATATCGAGCAACAGCAATGGAATTGTCAGCAACATACTGTATATCCATGTTAGCGTTCCACATGGATAAAATGACTGGGTTGTAGTCATTTATATTTTTTGATTCTTCTTTTCTTTTAAGGTTGTAGGTATTCTTAGGTGATTTTCTTGTGATAGTATGTCTCACAGCTGACATAAAACTGTTGACTCTTCCATTTGTAAGAACAGGTCTAGGAAATCCAAATCGACATTTAGTGTAGTATTTTTCTTTGCTCTTGTATTTCCGTCGACAGTATTTTCCACACCGATGACTTTGGAAACGTAGAACTTGCTCCTTTAACTTGTTCTCTTCTGTGCTTTTAGGTATAGCACATGTTGCATATTCTTCAATGTAAGATAACACTGCTTCATCAGTATCTGTTCCAAACTTTGGGGCATCCTTGATCCACAGCAGCATATGAATATGAGGAGCACCTCTTGCCTGGTACTCTTTTCTCCAAAAGAAATCCACTACTTCTCCAAGGGGTGGATTTTTTTTATTGCAGATGAAGGATATCATAGCCTCAAATCTATGATTGAAATATCTGCAAACATTAACCGGATCCAATGAGCACAGTTCTCCTGCTGTCTTGTATTCGATGTTTTTAATGTTTGAATTGGCCTCTCGTAGAAAATCCAGTAAATCATCCCAAGCGTACTCGGCACAGCTTAGGGTAAGGAACCATGTTGGTGTTCCTAAATTGCGTAACATGCATTTTAGTTCACCATGGCGTCGGTACCAATATTCATTTGTCCCACGCTGACAAGCCATCAGATTGATCAGTTGTGTTTCCAAATGATCATCTCGGTGCTGCACTTTCTCCATAAAATCCTTAGCAGACACATTTTGTAAATGTACTCCACTTTTTAAAATGTGATTTACTGCATAAGACAGTGCAGACAAGTCGCTTTCAAATAAAAGATGGAACAAATAAGGAATACTTTGTCGAAATCTGGGATCTTCAGCATATAGTCTTGTAGTTCGATACTCTGAAGCTGGAATCTGTTCTGGACGTTCATCGTATCGTCCTCCTTTTCCTTTAGGAAACAGCTGGGGAAAACATCGAGCTTCCAAGCTCTCCTCCCATACACTCACGGGATTTCCTTTTGCTTTCTTCATCTGAAAGAGATCAATATTGTCTCCCATAACTTCTTTCGAATGGAGAGGATGTATGCTAAAATGTTCATAAATTTCTTCTTCCTTTGACTTGTCCACTTTTTCAATTTGTCCAGTTGGTGTTTCTGTGTCTCCTTGTAAATCTTCTTCTTCTTCTATATAAATTGATTCATACCATTTGTTATTTTTTTTCAAATACAAATTTGCTCTTTGTACTTTCCGCACATCTACCAGCTCCTGCCAAATCTTCTTATTCTTTGTAGGTACACCATTAACCAGAATAATTAATGGTTCAGTTTCCAAAGTATCCGCATCAATAGTTTCCATATTTTTTTTCAAATCCAAGGGCAAATACACCACTCTACCTTTTAAACCTCTCAGTAAATCTGAAGGAGGTAATTTACCAGTTTTGGGCTCCATACGTACTATGGTCTGGAACGGATGAACACATTGAATGAGTATAGACTCATATGTATTTAATTCAGAAAGTTCAGCAGGAATAGCATCCAATTCTAAATTATTATGTACAGCTCTGGTCGGCATTCTATTTTCCTCTAACTTGTTGTAGCAGTATTTACAAATACGCTGATCTTCACCCAATTCAAAACAATTTTCAAGAAATATATATGTGGCAAAATCCATCCACTTATAATTATCTTCATTTTCACTCTTTCTGTAGAGATCAACATTCCTAGTTTGTTTTCTATAATGAGTTCTGCGGCAACAAATACAAGTAACATTTGGTCTTTCATTAGAGATTATTGCAAATTTTGTTATGTGATCATTAAATGTCTTACTTACACAAGGTTCTACATTCTCTTCCACTTCTGCCTCATTTACTGTGTCCTTCTCTGCACTGTTTTGTTCAGGACCAAAGTAACAAAACTGAATTTCATCAACAACCTTCTCTACATCTGATACCGTTCCTCGGAACAGAGCCCTATTCAATTCATTTAACTTTATTGCTGGACTTTTGGCAAAATACAACCGTCTCACAAACTTTCTCATTTCAGTATGATGAACAGCCAGCATCCTAAAATGATGGAAAACACTATTGCACACTTTTCTAGATAGACAAGCAAGAGAATGACCCTGCAAACCAGTATTCTCTCTCACTCTGCATGGATCCAGACTTTGAAGCACCTTAATCTTTTGTTTTACACTTTTTTTACTATATTCTCTTAGAAACTCTCGAAATCTGTCAATAGATTCCTGACGCACAGTGCAAATACTACTACAATTCCAAGTGTACACTGGGGCTTTAGGACGTCTCCCCATTGCCTCATCTGCCATCACTTGTACCTCATCTCTTGGAACCATTATCTCCTTCTCCATTATGCAACCATTTTTTACTTCGTATGAACGACCTCTGGTGTCAACTGCATGCAGCAAACTATTACTTTGAAAATAGCTCTCTTCATTAAAAAAAGGTTCACTACTTGAACTATGCATCCACTTTCCTAAAAACACTTTACAAAAGTTTGTTCTGTTCACTACTCTGTTGCTTTTGCTTTGTGATTTCAGTACATTAACCATTTTATCTAATGTACGCATCCTATTCAAAATTAATATGAATAGTTTCCTTTTTAATTCTAATGCTTTTGCTGCAATGGCTTCAATTTCTTTTTTTCTCTTGTAATATTTAGCCTTTTGCTTATATTTCTTTATATCCTTTATCAAATTGGACATAACTCTTCTCTGAAACATTTTTCTACGTATCTCTTTAAATGCTGTTTTTCTGTTTATGTTAAACTTTTCAATTGCAGAAGGTATATTTGCATTAACTAAATTCTCAATTTTTTGCTGTTCTCTATGTTTTGTTACATTTTTCCGAGAACAGACATTTTGTACATTTTTCTTTGTTTTGAATATTTTGTTTAGAAATTGTTTTTTTTGCTTACCAGAAGATTTTTTCTTTTTCCCAACATCAGCATCTTCTACTAACTTTGGTCCTCCAGTTGTCTTCAAATATAGTTTTTTTTTTAGCGTTTTTTGAACTCGAGATTTTGTAGGCATCTTAAATTTTGTTCACTGTTCTTCAGTAATACCTGAAAAAAACTAAAAAAAAAATCCTTTATTGTATTTAAATATATTACTACATTTCTTTTCACAATAGTCACAAAACGAAATTTCTTTGCCAATTTGAATGCACACAAACTGCTCTTTTTTTTGGGCAAGTGAAAATCTCTTTTACAAACTGTCACATTATGAAACCAAGCTGTTTTTTCAGACCACCACCATGTGTATTCTCTGTGACTGCCTACACTCCAGCAGGGGCAACCAGCCTTAGTGATGCTGAATGTATTTGCATTACAGACTTAAACCTGAAAACCCCACTCGCTTCTAATTACTGTGCATGACTATACATGGCAAGCACATGGGTGTGTGCTAAGCCTCTGCTTCTTCCCCCAAAATTTCGCTCCTCTTTTCCATCTACTGCAACTGTGAAATCACCAGAGCAAGACGCAATAAATCTCTGCCTATAATTCTTCTATGCACACAGAGTCATGTTTTCACATTAGTGCCAAAACGAAATTTCTTTGCCAATTTGAAAGCACACTTACTGCTCTTTTTTTTTCGGGCCAAGTGAAAATCTCTTTTTACAATTTGAAATCACTTTTACAGACTGACACATTCTGAAACCTTTTTTTTAAATTTATTTAAATGCACATGTCCAAGCTGTTTTTTTTTCAGACCACCACCGTGTGTATTCTCTGTGACTGCCTACACTCCAGCAGGGGCAACCAGCCTTAGTGATGCTGAATGTATTTGCATTACAGACTTAAACCTGAAAACCCCACTCGCTTCTAATTACTGTGCATGACTATACATGGCAAGCACATGGGTGTGTGCTAAGCCTCTGCTTCTTCCCCCAAAAATTCGCTCCTCTTTTCCATCTACTGCAACTGTGAAATCACCAGAGCAAGACGCAATAAATCTCTGCCTATAATTCTTCTATGCACACAGAGTCATGTTTTCACATTAGTGCCAAAACGAAATTTCTTTGCCAATTTGAAAGCACACTTACTGCTCTTTTTTTTTCGGGCCAAGTGAAAATCTCTTTTTACAATTTGAAATCACTTTTACAGACTGACACATTCTGAAACCTTTTTTTTAAATTTATTTAAATGCACATGTCCAAGCTGTTTTTTTTTCAGACCACCACCGTGTGTATTCTCTGTGACTGCCTACACTCCAGCAGGGGCAACCAGCCTTAGTGATGCTGAATGTATTTGCATTACAGACTTAAACCTGAAAACCCCACTCGCTTCTAATTACTGTGCATGACTATACATGGCAAGCACATGGGTGTGTGCTAAGCCTCTGCTTCTTCCCTCAAAAATTCGCTCCTCTTTTCCATCTACTGCAACTGTGAAATCACCAGAGCAAGACGCAATAAATCTCTGCCTATAATTCTTCTATGCACACAGAGTCATGTTTTCACATTAGTGCCAAAACGAAATTTCTTTGCCAATTTGAAAGCACACTTACTGCTCTTTTTTTTTCGGGCCAAGTGAAAATCTCTTTTTACAATTTGAAATCACTTTTACAGACTGACACATTCTGAAACCTTTTTTTTAAATTTATTTAAATGCACATGTCCAAGCTGTTTTTTTTTCAGACCACCACCGTGTGTATTCTCTGTGACTGCCTACACTCCAGCAGGGGCAACCAGCCTTAGTGATGCTGAATGTATTTGCATTACAGACTTAAACCTGAAAACCCCACTCGCTTCTAATTACTGTGCATGACTATACATGGCAAGCACATGGGTGTGTGCTAAGCCTCTGCTTCTTCCCCCAAAAATTCGCTCCTCTTTTCCATCTACTGCAACTGTGAAATCACCAGAGCAAGACGCAATAAATCTCTGCCTATAATTCTTCTATGCACACAGAGTCATGTTTTCACATTAGTGCCAAAACGAAATTTCTTTGCCAATTTGAAAGCACACTTACTGCTCTTTTTTTTTCGGGCCAAGTGAAAATCTCTTTTTACAATTTGAAATCACTTTTACAGACTGACACATTCTGAATCCTTTTTTTTAAATTTATTTAAATGCACATGTCCAAGCTGTTTTTTTTTCAGACCACCACCGTGTGTATTCTCTGTGACTGCCTACACTCCAGCAGGGGCAACCAGCCTTAGTGATGCTGAATGTATTTGCATTACAGACTTAAACCTGAAAACCCCACTCGCTTCTAATTACTGTGCATGACTATACATGGCAAGCACATGGGTGTGTGCTAAGCCTCTGCTTCTTCCCCCAAAAATTCGCTCCTCTTTTCCATCTACTGCAACTGTGAAATCACCAGAGCAAGACGCAATAAATCTCTGCCTATAATTCTTCTATGCACACAGAGTCATGTTTTCACATTAGTGCCAAAACGAAATTTCTTTGCCAATTTGAAAGCACACTTACTGCTCTTTTTTTTTCGGGCCAAGTGAAAATCTCTTTTTACAATTTGAAATCACTTTTACAGACTGACACATTCTGAAACCTTTTTTTTAAATTTATTTAAATGCACATGTCCAAGCTGTTTTTTTTTCAGACCACCACCGTGTGTATTCTCTGTGACTGCCTACACTCCAGCAGGGGCAACCAGCCTTAGTGATGCTGAATGTATTTGCATTACAGACTTAAACCTGAAAACCCCACTCGCTTCTAATTACTGTGCATGACTATACATGGCAAGCACATGGGTGTGTGCTAAGCCTCTGCTTCTTCCCCCAAAAATTCGCTCCCCCTTTCCATCTACTGCAACTGTGAAATCACCAGAGCAAGACGCAATAAATCTCTGCCTATAATTCTTCTATGCACACAGAGTCATGTTTTCACATTAGTGCCAAAACGAAATTTCTTTGCCAATTTGAAAGCACACTTACTGCTCTTTTTTTTTCGGGCCAAGTGAAAATCTCTTTTTACAATTTGAAATCACTTTTACAGACTGACACATTCTGAAACCTTTTTTTTTAATTTATTTAAATGCACATGTCCAAGCTGTTTTTTTTTCAGACCACCACCGTGTGTATTCTCTGTGACTGCCTACACTCCAGCAGGGGCAACCAGCCTTAGTGATGCTGAATGTATTTGCATTACAGACTTAAACCTGAAAACCCCACTCGCTTCTAATTACTGTGCATGACTATACATGGCAAGCACATGGGTGTGTGCTAAGCCTCTGCTTCTTCCCCCAAAAATTCGCTCCTCTTTTCCATCTACTGCAACTGTGAAATCACCAGAGCAAGACGCAATAAATCTCTGCCTATAATTCTTCTATGCACACAGAGTCATGTTTTCACATTAGTGCCAAAACGAAATTTCTTTGCCAATTTGAAAGCACACTTACTGCTCTTTTTTTTTCGGGCCAAGTGAAAATCTCTTTTTACAATTTGAAATCACTTTTACAGACTGACACATTCTGAAACCTTTTTTTTAAATTTATTTAAATGCACATGTCCAAGCTGTTTTTTTTTCAGACCACCACCGTGTGTATTCTCTGTGACTGCCTACACTCCAGCAGGGGCAACCAGCCTTAGTGATGCTGAATGTATTTGCATTACAGACTTAAACCTGAAAACCCCACTCGCTTCTAATTACTGTGCATGACTATACATGGCAAGCACATGGGTGTGTGCTAAGCCTCTGCTTCTTCCCCCAAAAATTCGCTCCCCCTTTCCATCTACTGCAACTGTGAAATCACCAGAGCAAGACGCAATAAATCTCTGCCTATAATTCTTCTATGCACACAGAGTCATGTTTTCACATTAGTCCCAAAACGAAATTTCTTTGCCAATTTGAAAGCACACTTACTGCTCTTTTTTTTTCGGGCCAAGTGAAAATCTCTTTTTACAATTTGAAATCACTTTTACAGACTGACACATTCTGAAACCTTTTTTTTAAATTTATTTAAATGCACATGTCCAAGCTGTTTTTTTTTCAGACCACCACCGTGTGTATTCTCTGTGACTGCCTACACTCCAGCAGGGGCAACCAGCCTTAGTGATGCTGAATGTATTTGCATTACAGACTTAAACCTGAAAACCCCACTCGCTTCTAATTACTGTGCATGACTATACATGGCAAGCACATGGGTGTGTGCTAAGCCTCTGCTTCTTCCCCCAAAAATTCGCTCCTCTTTTCCATCTACTGCAACTGTGAAATCACCAGAGCAAGACGCAATAAATCTCTGCCTATAATTCTTCTATGCACACAGAGTCATGTTTTCACATTAGTGCCAAAACGAAAATTTTTTGCCAATTTGAAAGCACACTTACTGCTCTTTTTTTTTCGGGCCAAGTGAAAATCTCTTTTTACAATTTGAAATCACTTTTACAGACTGACACATTCTGAAACCTTTTTTTTAAATTTATTTAAATGCACATGTCCAAGCTGTTTTTTTTTCAGACCACCACCGTGTGTATTCTCTGTGACTGCCTACACTCCAGCAGGGGCAACCAGCCTTAGTGATGCTGAATGTATTTGCATTACAGACTTAAACCTGAAAACCCCACTCGCTTCTAATTACTGTGCATGACTATACATGGCAAGCACATGGGTGTGTGCTAAGCCTCTGCTTCTTCCCCCAAAAATTCGCTCCCCCTTTCCATCTACTGCAACTGTGAAATCACCAGAGCAAGACGCAATAAATCTCTGCCTATAATTCTTCTATGCACACAGAGTCATGTTTTCACATTAGTGCCAAAACGAAATTTCTTTGCCAATTTGAAAGCACACTTACTGCTCTTTTTTTTTCGGGCCAAGTGAAAATCACTTTTACAGACTGACACATTATGAAACCACCATGTGTAACTACAACAAAAACAATTCCCATTTCTATTATTCATTTCTTAAGTTACCACATACATCCCCTCTCAAACTGTAAACTCACCTTTAAAATTAGTTAGTTGTGAAAGAAATGTGACACTCAAACAGCAGATTATCAGAGCCAGGATCTCTGTTGTGTTCACCTCTCTCCTCTCAGCAGAACCAGATAATGGCAAACGTTCCCTCTATTTTTCCACACATATACATGTAAGTTTCAAATCTCAGTGCTTCCCCCTTTTTTTCAAATGTAATGACACATTTCTATTGGTTGAAAACCAACCCTTTTCCAAAAGTACCCTGCCCCCAACTTGACTTCTGCCTAGTACCCTTCCCCCAACTTGACTTCTGCCTGCTACCATAGCAACAGCTCATGGAACACTGTTGTGTGCAGTTAGGTCAGAAGTTCGACACACAATGTTTCAATTCCACAGAGCAAGAGTGCTTGACTTTTCAAACCTAACAGCAAATCCATAGTACTGTTCTTTGGTTACACATTTTTTTGTACCAATACAAAACATGCTTCTATTAATTTTCACATACAGCCTAGTTTTTTTTCTAGAATGGTATGAAACAGCCAATCAGTTCTTTTTGTTTTGTAAAAAATATGTATGCCTCCATTTCCAAACTGTCTTTCTTTTCATATTGCCATTCTACTGAAAGACACCTCCTGAGTGCATCCAGTTCTCCTTTGAAGATGTTCACAGTGTGGATTGTAGGGCACAGCTATGTCTTCTGGAGTGAAAAGTTTGCAGAGAAAACAGATATGGTGAGAGACCTTGCTTTGCCAAATGTAGACATTAAATGGATTGGTCAGAGAGGGTTAAAGTGGCACCAATTGATGCCATTGGTGAAATCCTTCATTCAAATCCAACACCCTGACCTCATAATAGTGCACTGTGGTGGCAATGACCTAGGCACTTTGACTGGGGTAGGTCTGGAAATGCTTATGAAGGACACCTTTGCACAACTGTTTACACTTTTCCCTAAAACTGCCTTTGTGTTTTCCAACATATGCCAAAGGCAAAAATGGAACTGGTCCAATCATTTCTGTCCTCAGATTGACAAAGCAAGAAAGCACGTCAACAAATCTGTTTCTGCTTTCCTCCGTGACTATGGTATGGGTGCCATTTACCACAACAACTTGCGTTACGACATGCAAGACATTTATAGAGGAGATGGTGTGCACTTCAATGATGAAGGGAACAGAGTCTTCCTCTTGAACCTTAGACTCTGCATCGGTACTTACTTGTAGGTACCACTAAAAAAATGACTCCATAAACACAACAGCTCTTTTTAGAGCTCCCTAATTTCTAAACTCTTAAATCTGCTTTTCATTTATTTATTTATTTATTTTTTACCGTACGCTTACCGTAAGCTTACCGTACGCGTACCCCGTGATTTTTTTTAAAATCAATAAATGTTTTTTTTGTACTTTTCTGTCCTTCTTTGACCCCCTTACAATTGTTAGGGGGTCTGTAACTCTCCTCATTGCCCCCTTTCCTTGTTTTCACTCTTTTTTTTCAGAGTGAAATACACAAAATGGCGGCCGCCGCTTCCTGGTTTCGGCCGATTCGAATGTTTACTAAGATCTAAGAGCCAATCAGAATCGCGCTCGCGCACGCCACCGTACGCTTACCGTAAGCGTACGGTAAGCGTACCGTAAGCGGGCTCAGATATATATATTGATTTAAAGGCTATTTTCTCAGAATCTACTGAACAGATTTACACCAAACCTACAAAAGGCACTTCCTTGACCTAGGGACTACCTCTCTGCCAAATTTTGAGTAATTCTGTTCAGCCGTTCGGGCTGTAGCTCGTTCTAAAGGTCCTATGGAAAAATGCATGGGAAAAACGCGTTTTGGGACCCCCCTTTTATCTCAGCCCCCGCTTGACGGATCCCCCCGAGACTTTCAGGGTAGGAGCGGAGCGTAGCGCCCCACCTATTTTGAGAAATTCGCGAGGATTCGTCGACCGGCGCCAAAGTTATTCAAAATAGAATGTTGAGGTTTTCCTATGGAAACGTGGTCCTAACTATAACTACCTACTGGCGACCGCCAGTAGGTAATATATATATATATATATATATATATATATATTCCACATAATTTTTACGTCCGTAAAAAATCAACTCGAGCCCAGATCCGTTAAGCGTGAAGTTTATTCAAACATGAAACAAGCACAACGCCCGACGCATTTCGGTGCAGCTGCACCTTGGTCACGAGTCAAGCAACTGTTTGTCAAATCAGAATAGATATAGTGTACAGTTACTAAACATCAATGTAGGACTACTTATCCCAATGTTCAACATGGCATCCATTTTGTAATGGGTTTTCACAGTGCAGCTGAAACTTACACATTCACATGTACTCAAACAAACTGAAAGATATATCAACATGTTAATATTTGAACTGATATGAATAATTCAATACAATTCAATATTTCATACAATATAATTAAATGACAACATTTTAACCGCCATAGTATTAAATAATGCCCCAGTGGGCCAATGACTGGAGTAAAAGAGATATCATGCAATTCTGCCCCAGTGGGCCAAGATAAAAATTGATCATCAATTATATCACCACTTAAGGCACATTCTAACCCCAGTCAAAGTTCATGTATTATTTCATATGAATTCTTGCAGTTAACATTCAATATCACAAACAGTAGTTTCAGCAGCAGGTCACAGCAGCAGGCAGTCCTCTGACTGTCCTTCCACATGTCCAGGTGTAAACTGAAGAGTGAGTCTGAAGGTTATATATTTGTCCCCTGTTGCCCTTCTTCTGGAAGGTGCAAGAAGCTTCTAGAAAGGTTCTTTGCAGTGAATGGAATTTCCTGACACTCTTTCTCTGGGTCCAAGCTGGCTACAGTGCCAATGGAGGGTGTTAGGACGTTTTTGTGAAGGCAGAGCACACCCTATTCAGCTGCAAGTGGGGCTGTGCTTAGCCGGGCCCCTGTCCTACTAGCAGATGGCCCATTGAGGCACACCTAATCCCTCTACTGTGTGACTGACACTCACCAACCAGAGGATAAAATATCGAGATTTGTGCGGCACAACTCCACAGTGGATGGAGTGATGGTGAGTGCGTGGAAAGTAGCCAGGCTTGTAGGAATAAGTATTGCTCTCAGATGATGCGCTGAAAGTTAGGACAGAAAGCTCACTGTGCCAGGAGGTTGCATGAAGCAGAGATACCCATGAAACATTGTGGGTCCAGGAATGGCCGCAAAATGAAAAAACACCCAGATTAATTACCGTGTTGTGAGTTTTGAAATAATAATAAGGGGACAAAAGCACAAGTATGCGTACAGGGGAAGCAAAGCTCCATCCAGACGGGCACCCGCATTAAGGCAGATGAGTGGAGTAAACTGGCCACTAGTAAAAGCAAGATGCAGT
The DNA here is from genome assembly GCF_964204655.1 of Triturus cristatus. Lineage (NCBI taxonomy): Eukaryota > Metazoa > Chordata > Amphibia > Caudata > Salamandridae > Triturus > Triturus cristatus. Next base: position 1,109,294,270 of record NC_140590.1, read on the forward strand.
TCATCACACTGCCTGAAAAAAGATGGCAAACCATTGAAAGGTTCCAAGAGACTGGGGAGAATGTGGGGAGGCTTGCCTTTCTCCTTTCTTAGTTTCTAGTACAGCCATCAGGTATTGACTATAGGGTTTTATTCATCAAGGCACTGTCTTTGATCTGGCCAAATTGTAAATCTCTCTCTTTCTACTCTTCAGATAGAAATCAATAATGTATGTGCATTTTTGTCCTGACGATGACCTATAAATAATGAAGCTTGAAATGCTGTTCACAGAAAATCAGCAGATTCACTGTCTCTGATTTACATGATTTTGTAAAAGACACCTATCGCTACCTCATGTTCATTTTAAATCAATGCCCGTTCACTGTTATTTTCACTCTCACGTGTTTCACATGTGCTTCTCACTGTTGTCTCCATGAGCACTGTGTCCACTATAACTTTTTTGCACATGATAAAAGTAACATTTATACTGCCTCTTAAACTCATTTGGTTAATCTTTTGAAATATAACAGGAGTAATTAATCATTGGTGCTTTTAGTTTTGTTTTATAATTTCCTTATTTTTTTCCAAATTAATCATATGACTAATACCTGTTCAGACATTGTTTTATGTTACTATATATTACCCAGGTCTCAGCTGTGCTTACCTGATTCTCATGTTGTATATATAAATTTTCTCAAAGCGGCAGTTTAAAAATGTTAATGAAAAATTTGACTTTTCCATTAAAGAGGGTTTATCATTAAAATGTCATTGATGCCAAACATGACAATGTCCCCTGCTCCCAATCAGGAATTGCAGCTTATTATATGTAATAAGGAATCCCTGATGTTATCCTATGGAAGATGTTGTCCTCATAGTCGGGAAAAACAATTTTAGAGTTTTACACTACCAGGATATGTGCAACTTAAAAATACATCCAAGCTTTACATTTCACAGTACTATGCCCTATGGGCTACCTGTAAGCCTGGGCAGTAAACTCCACTTCATTTGTGGAGTTTTTCACGTTCTGAGTTTTTCCCACTCATGCTCACCAGCAGTAAGCTGGCAAACGCAAGTGAGGAAAATGCAATGCTAGACCATTTCCTTGTGAGATTTTTTAATGTGGTGGTTGTAGATGGTCTCTATCGCTCTCTTTGAGAAACCTTCCATTGGCGTTAAGGAAGCTGCCGCTTCTACTTCAGAACCAAAAGTAAACAGAGCCCTCTTGCACTGTGTGAGATGCCATTTGTGCTGATTTTACAGCACCGGACAAACACCCAGCACTAAAAACAGTGCAGACAGCGTGAGGTAAATCTCTCTGCCTCTAGCGGAACGCCACATAGTTTGCAGAGTTAATTTGTCGCTTTGCGGAGTTCCGCTATTGGAACTCCGCAAACTCCAACCAGGATTAGCTACCTAGTGCCTACCTTAAGGGTGACTTCTATGTTATAAAGGGGAGTTTAAGGCTTGGCAAGGGGGTTTAAATGCAAGGTTGACATGGTAGTTGAAAGCTGCACTCAGGTTGTAGTGGAAGACCTGGGTCATGTTTTACCGTACAACTTAAGTGGGTGACACAATAGCTGCTGCAGGCCCACTGGTAGCATTTAATTTACAGGCACTGGGTAAATGGTATACCACTCTACAAGGGTCTTATAAGTAAATCCAATATGCCGATCAGGTGTAAGCCAATCAAACCTAGTTTAGGGGAGTAGGCACAAGCACTTTAGCACTGGTAGCAGTGGTTAAGTGCAGAGTCCTAAGGCCAGCAAAAACGAGTTTCAGCACTAAAAATTAAGGTAAGTAGGCAAAAAGGGAAAAACAATCCTAAGGCTGACAGGTGGCACAAGATCACTCTCTGTTAGATACCATTTGAACTCTAAAATATTCAGGAGGTTCATAAGGTAGCAGAACATTTTGGAGAGAAATATTTTATTACTTGCATAGCTACATTTTTTTAAACCTTTATTGCAGAATGCAACAGATATACAAAGATGGGCCTACAACCTTCAGGCCGGCCGCTTGCAAACAGTGAGAGCATAAAATACAGTTATTAAACACAAGCGGCAAGTGATAAAGGTCCCAGAAGTCGAGGGAAGCGTTGGCGGCCACACCGTCCGGACTCCCCAAATGGCGGTTCCATTTTTCATAAGAAACTACAAACAAACCCACAAGGCAGCAAAAGTCAAAGCAGCATTATGAGCTCCCCTGGGGAGGACCCTACCGATACACAGGAATAGGGGGGGGGGGCAGGCCGGGACAGAAACAAAGTAAACACAATACCCAGAACCAAGGTGACAAGCAGACTAGGGAGACTGGGCCACTGCCAAGTCAGGCGTCAGCGGCGGGGTACAAATCCCGCCACGATAGGAGTTCCAGGGGCCCCACACTTTCACCCATTTCCCAGGCTTACCTCTCGCCACATACACTACCTTCTCCCGAAACATACACCAATCCATGTTGTCCTTCCACACCGAAACCGTTGGTGACCTCTGGGAGCCCAACAATTGTGCTATGTCACGCTTGGCCACCATATATCCCAGAGTCACCCACCACGTCTGCGGCACTGTATAATCAGTCGGCTCCCACACATTTAGCAGACATCTCCTAGCCTCGGGAAACAGCGCCACATGCGTGACCGCTTGCAACACCGCATGTACACCACGCCAGAATCGCGCCACCTCCGGGCATTCCCACAAAATATGGATGAAGGTCCCTAACAAACCACACCCACGCTTACACAGCCCATCCACGGCATATCCCATACGCATCAGACCCGGCCCCGAAACATAGACCCTGTGAAGTATTTTGAGCTAGACGAAGCGAAGGCGGGCCGGTATGGCCACCTCTTTCGGGGAGGCCACCGCAGACACCCAGTCCTCGTCATCCAGCTCCAATCCATCGGCGACCCATGCCTCACGAAGGCCAGTCAGCAGTCCCGAGCGATCGTTGATGAGCTTTTTATAAATCAATGAGATAGTGCCATCCGGTACATGCCCATCTAGCACTCTATCTTCCAGAGGGGAGCACTCCGGGATGGAGGCAACATCCGGGAATACAGAACACAGCGCGTGACAAACCTGTACATATCGGAAGTACTCCCTGTCCTGCAACTGGAATTCCTTCTGCAGCACATCGAACGTTTTGAATCCCCCCCTTGTCCAGAGATCGCCCACCCTGCTGATGCCCATCATGTCCCACTTCTCAAAGCCTTTCGAGGTCCACAAGCAGCCCAGTCTCTCAGATGCATACAGTGGCGTCGCCCGGGTCAACCGATCCTTCCACCCCATCGCCAAGTTTGTCGCGTGCCACACCCGTACCGCGACCCGCGTAGGGCCCGTCAAACGTGCGTCGAGCGATGTAGAGTAAAGCGCACGATTATAGTCGCCACCCGGCAGTAACAGTTTGTCCATTTCAAAAGCCGGGTTAAGGGCGGGCCCATAAAGGCCGTGGTTTATCGCAGCCAGCTGGGAGGCCCAGTAATACCGTTTGATGTCTGGGAGGGCGACCCCCCCCGTCATACCACGGGAGCGTCAGCTTTGCGAGGGTGATACGCGGCCTCCCATCCCAAAACAGGTGGCGCTGCAGACCCTCCACCTCCCGAAAGTAGCGCGCCGGGAGGACGTCCATCGTGTTTTGTAAAGCGTATAAGAAACGTGGCAACGACATCATCTTAAACAGTGCCGCACGGCCGAGCGGCGAGAGCGGCAAGCGCCTCCAACGCGCCACATCCTCCTTCAGGCGCTGGAGGGGGGGGAGTAAGTTCTGTGTATATCGGGCCGCAGCGTCCAGGGTAATAAAGATACCCAGGTACTTAAATCCCTGCGGAGCAACCTGGATAGGACAACCCCGCGGAAGGATAGGAGCCTCCCCCGAGAGGACATACACACAGGATTTAGCCCAGTTGATGACTAAGCCGGAGTTGCGGCCGAATGAACGCAACACATCCACTAACACAATCAGTGATTTGCGCGGGGAAGCAAGGTACAAAAGAATATCGTCCGCGTAAAGGGATACGCGATCCTCATACTCGGGGGTCCATCGGAGACCACGAATCGAAGGGTGCCACCGCAGCCACTCCGCCAGGGGCTCCAAGGCAAGCGCAAAAAGGAGCGGCGACAGCGGGCAGCCCTGCCGCGTGCCCCTGCCCAGTTCAAACGGAGCCGATACTCTACCATTCACCGCCACCTGCGCCAGCGGTCCGGAATACAACAGTTCCACCCAGCCAATGAATCCCGGGCCAAACCCAAACTTAGCCAGCGTCGCCCAAATATATGGCCACTCAAGCGTGTCGAACGCCATAGTGGCGTTCAAGGACGCCAAAATGGCTGGCTCTCGTATGAACGGGACCCTAGCGAGCACCCCGTGCAGACGCCGCAAGTTAAGCGCGGTTTTGCGATGAGGGATAAAGCCGGACTGGTCCTGGTGGATCAGATCGCACACCACGCCAACCAGCCGATTAGCCAGCACCTTGGCGAGAATTTTCGGCTCCGCATTCAACAGCGAAATGGGCCTGTAAGACGTGACCCGATCCCGCGGCCTCCCCTCCTTATGAATAGCCACAATAGTGGCAAGACGCTGGTCCAGCGGGAGGGAACCCGCCGACCGGGCCGCGAGGAACATAGCACGGAGATGCGGAGCCAGCGTATCCGGTCGTAATTTGTACAATTCAATGGGAAGGCCATTAGGACCCATGGCCTTGCCAGAGGCGACCGAACGTATGGCGAGGGCAATCTCCTCAGATGTCGGGGCCGCGTCCAACGACAATTTATCCTCCTCCGAAAGGGAAGGGAGCGTAATGTCTTTAAGCAAGTCACGGGTAATCATCTTCCGAGCGGGAAGATACCGGGGAATACACCCCACGAAAATACTCAGCAAAACAATCAACAATTTCCTCCGGCTCAGTGACACACACACCATCCAGTCTCTCAATCGACGGGACAACTCGACTTGCTCTCTCCTTTTTATCCAGCCACGCAATCAATTTACCAGCCTTATCACCCACATCATACAGTCGCCCCTGTTGCTCTCTACTCAGGCCCCTGGCTGCCTCCGTGACTAGGGCCCTGTAGTCCGCCTGCTTGAGTCGGAGAGCATGCAGTTTGTCATCCGTTACCCCACACTCCAGATCACCCTCCAACTCAGTTATCTCAGATTCGATACGGGTCACCTCCTCCCGCTCGCGCCTCCGGGAATGGGAAATGAGGGACAGGGCCTCCCCCCGGAGTACCGTCTTAAACGCCTCCCACAAAGAAACCGCAGACGACACAGACCCCACATTGTCTTCAAAATATCGCTCAAGAGATTTAACCAAATCAGCGCGAATTGTGGGGTCACGCAGGTACCAGGAATTAATCGGGACCACCCTCCCCTCCCCCCTCGGGACAATGTCGAAGTGCAACAGGAGCGGGGAGTGATCTGAAATACCCCGAGCCAGATGTCGTACCTCCCCGACCCTCCCCGCCTGTGCTGCTGGCATCAGATCATAATCAAGCCTCGAAAGACTACCATGAGCCCCGGAATGAAAGGTGTATTGTATCTGCGTAGGGTGTTTCAGCCGCCAACAATCCACCAGCCCCAGGGTATCCAAGAGGCCAGATAACCAAGCTTGGGCACGGGGGAGATCCCTGGGAGGGTGACGATCCTCAGTTCTGGAAATTACAGCGCTAAAATCCCCCCCAACCACCAGAATCCCCTCCGGCAGGCCAAGAAGAAGGCGCCCCAAATCAGCAAAAGTAGTTGTCTGCAACCCTGGCGGGACATAAACAGAAACCAAAACAATCACTTTACCCTCCAATCTACCCACCAGAGCCGTAAATCGACCCCTATCATCATGGAGCACCTCATCAACCTCCAACGGGAGCGAGGTTTTAACCATAATGCCCACACCCCTCAAACCAGATGTGAAGCCCGAGTGGGCTACAAGGCGATAGCCCCGTCTGTTCATGGCACGAAAGGAGTTTCCAATGAGGTGTGTTTCCTGCAGAAATACTATATCGGGTGAAATTCGTTTTAAGAACTGCAGGACCACTCCCCGCTTTATCCTGTCCCCCAGTCCATTAACATTCCGGGACAAAAGGCTCAGTCCCCTACCCCCCATCATAGCCAAAACCGATCAATCTCCCCCCAGAGAGCACTTTAGTGATAGCACAACAATACTTCTGCCTTGTGGTACAAATAAACAATACCTAACCCCAACCCAACATCCCAAACAAAATTCCCCCCTCCCTGCACCCCTGCATGAGCCCAAACAGCCCCCCCAACTTGCAGTGTGCCTGTCGCCCCTGTGTAAACTAAACTACAAAGACCCCCTAGAGGAGGAAAGAGAACCCCCTCGAGACACAGCACCACCTCCAATGGAGGGGAAACAATACACAACAGTCAAGAGACCCTAAGCTTGGCCGAAAGGTGGCATCATCAGGAATGAGCCCCAGTGTCAATACCTCATACCCGGTCCGGTGGGCACTCTCCTCCCGCCGCCCCCATCCCATCCCGATCATGTCCCCCAGACAAAGTGTCCAACCAGTCCCCGGCCATCTCAGGACGGTCAAAAAAGTGAGTGCGACCATCAGCCTCCACACGCAGCCTGGCCGGGAAAAGCATGGCGTATTTTAAGTTCATGTCTCGAAGCCGCCGCTTGACGCCCATGAAACTCAATCTCTGCTTCTGGACCACCTGCGTGAAATCAGGATAAAAGTTCACCTCTATGTTCTCCAGCTTAAGCGGCCCTTGCAATCTGGAAGCTTGCAAAATCGCATCCCTGTCCCGAAAGTTGAAGATACGGGCAATAAGAGGCCGCGGAGGAGCTCCGACCTTCGGTCTGCCGCCAGGAGCTCTATGGGCCCTCTCCACCACAAAGAATTTACTCAGTCCTCGAGGCTGGAGATGGGCAGAAATCAGGTCCTCCACAAAGAGATCCGCCGCCGAGTCCTCCCGTCCCTCGGGCACTCCGATAATGCGAATGTTATTCCTCCGGGTCCTGCTCTCGGAGTCCTCCAGGTGCCGATCCGTGAGTGCACTTGCCTGCCGGAGCCGGCGCATCTCCGTCTGAAGGGCCGCTACCTCAGTCGTGAGGCCCGACGCGGTATGGGCCAAAGAGTCAACCCGGTCATTTGTCTTAGATAGATCTGCTCTAACAAGGTTGACATCAATGAGGACCGCATCGAGTTTGTGCGCCAAGGTGTCGAATTGTTGGCCCACTGAGGTCTTCATCTCAGCAATGGCGCACATGACGTCCTGCAAAGTCAGATCCGTAGGCAAATCCGGGGCATCCGGGGGACACTCGGAAGACTTGTGCGATCCGCCGGGAGACCCCTTCGGGAGGGTGTAGCGATCTATAATGTTGACTTGAAGTGCGGTGCCACGCCGGGTCGATTTGGCCTTCAGCCGATCTCCATCCTGCTTCGTGGCCATCGTCGTGTATCTCGCACCCTCACCAGTCACGCAGTGGAGAGCAAGCAATCAAGGCCGAGAGCCCCGGGGGTCACCTCAGGAAGGCAGAGCGGGTCCCCGCAGGCAGGCAGGCAGGGTCCCCCAGCGAGGCCACCACCACACAAAGAAGCGCCATAATCCCACTCGTGATGACGGCAAGGGGACTCAAAAGCGAAAGTGAAAGTGTGGGGTACGCGACTCGCCAGGCTCGGCCCGCCGTTGTTATTCACTTCGCCACTGGGTCACCCCCAAACTCGAGTCCGGGGTCAGGAGAGAAGCAGGCCGCAAACTTCAGTCGATGCTCACCCCGGCACCCGGGGTCCGATTCAAAAACGGAAAACGGGTACCACCTCGGCTCAGGTTCACCGACACAGTCCCCTCAACCGATTCAGGATGAAGACAGGATAAACGTAGGAGGTTGCGGAGGTCCTCGGGAGCCTCGCACCTACGCGGCCATCTTGGTTGCGCGCTAGGCTCCTCCTGAATAGCTACATTTTTTAACAGAATATTTAACACTGTTTAAACAATAATTTGAAATATTTCTGAACCGGAGAGGCAATTGTATAGGAGAAAAGGTTAAATGAAGAGCAAAAGAGAAACGCATTAATAATAACTGTTACTGAAATAGTGGCCACTGATACTTAAATTGAGAAAAAAATCATAAATTATGCATGCTAAGAAATGAGATCAGGGATATCCGATCAAAGCAATTAGTGTTAAATGGACAAGTTAGAAAACTTTTGAATAAGATAACTAAATAGAAAAAAATATTGTATAGAAATCTAGGACTCAATGTAATGGAAAATGTATAAAGGAAAATAAACTAACTTATATAATCAAAGATGAGCATATGTTTATTTCATAACTTTTTAAAGAAGCATTATTCAAAACCTGTATCAGAAGGATAAGGCTCTGCCTCCAGTGATGTAGAATATTTTATATGTCCCTAATATTAAGAATAGAAGATGACTCGAATGGCCCTTTTGAGGAAAGATACAAGATCTTGAAACAACACCCTAATTTAAGAGTTAGTCACTTACTATTTATCTTCTCACTGGCTGCTTGCTCATCAATTATTGGGATGAAGAACCACCAAATCCCAGATGAAGTGATGCACCAAATGAACCATGAGGAGGTATTCTACCAACAAATAGGGAGGGAGTAAAAATTGTGGGGATTCTGAAAGGTGGTATATGGAAGTGCAGTATGAAATTGTTTAGGATTACATTCCTGAGAAGAGTGTATAGGCAATGAAAACAGTTTGAAAATATCAGCTCTATACTAGAATGCTATGCCAAATATTATTTTCTAATATCAAACTATTGCACTGAAAAAAAAACATATCAATGAAAAAATAGGCTTTTAATCTGCTTCTTTTACCATTTTGACTTTTGGTTGGCTTCACAATTGCGGACTGAAAACGACATAAACGTAAGGCATTAATACACATAAGAAGCATTTATGTATTTCGCCAATACCTTTAATAGACTAAACTCTAAAATGGGGTGCACTCATCCATTTATTTTTATTGGTTACTGATTGTTTATATGGAATACTAGTTTGTCTCCAACTTAGCAGGGAAAATGAGTAGGCCATGAATTTGGGTATAGGAAAGGTGTTGAAAAAGAATTTATTTTTGCCCTGTGTTTGGCGTCCTCTGAAAATGATAAAGCTCTTTTCATCAAAATCGTGGCAGAATTATAATGTCTTCTTTGTGGATCTATTGCAGATCTTTGCAGATTTATGCAGATAAAATTGTGCACTTGGATAACACTCCCGGGGATGCAAAGAAAATTATAGTCATTCTAAAAGGATGTGCATGACTAATAAATTAATAATAATAATAATAATAATAACCTTTACTCATTTTACAAGACTATCAATATTTTGGAGATCTAAAAACACATCTTATAATGTGGAAACTTGGTGTACCTACCCAAATTACAAATGCTACATTGGTTTTGTAATAACTATTAAGCTTTTATTTGAATGAGAAAACAATGAGTGGGTTTCGTAGAGCCGGATTATGATGAGTGTCAGAAAGCCTCCCCCCAAGCCTCATCATGCTTTCCATTTAGATCCCCCCCATTATGATGCAGCCGGTCAAAACTGAAATTGGCTGGTCATTCTGGCTGGATTCCAACTGGCTCAAGGAGCCAGTGGCCAGTCAGAGACGGGCATATTATCCCAATGGACGGCGTTTCTGCAGTTGGGAATACGAGTTTGATTTCCAACAGGCTACAGGCTCTCCATGTTGGGCTTTCTAACAGAGAGAACCTGTTGGAAAGTGAAATTGTGGGCCCCTAGCAGGGCCCCGTTCCTCCTGTGGCTTCCAGTTGGGGTCTGAGGGGGCACCTATAATACCCCTTGTGAATCCCTTCACCATGTGGCAGGCACCTCTTGTGGTGCCTGCCACACGGTGCACGGATTCACACAAATTTCTTTTTCTCTATGGGAGCATGTGCTGTGGTGTGTTTACGGCTGAAGCACAAGCTCCCATAGGGAAAAAAAAGGTTGCCTGCATTGTAATTAGGCATGCGGAGTCGCAGACCAATGGTCAGACAGTTCGCATACCTATATGGTTTCGGGTGGACGCAAGTCCGCTCAACATCGTAATGAGGCCCTTTGTATGCAAAATAAATTTAGATAATTTTGCTTCAGGTCCTAGAGTGTTCCATTAAGAGCTCTTTTGTATAGAAATTATCATATGAAAATCATTTTTATTGTTAAAATCAAGTTTATCTATTAAAGTAATCCATTATAAAATCAGAAGTTCTAGTGTAGTGCATAAAGGAAATGTTCTTCTAGGTAAGCCCTTTCTTTTTGATGGACTAGTGAACACGTTTCTGTGTGTGAAAGTCTTCAGGACTGAACAAAGGATATTTAGGGCCAGATGTACTAAGATTAGAGTCACAAACAAAGCAGTCACAAATTGCACATCAACTTTTTGTGAATGTAATCTGATTTTCCAAACTGACCTATGAATAAAATATGGAATTGAAGGAGATTGCAGAATAAACTCCCTAATTAATATTGATTAGGCATGTTTCAATTTGCGTGGGAAGCAGACCACCATCTTTGTGCTTGCTTTCAAAATATAATTTTTTTTCTCAAAGCAATCCAAGTTCCCCAATGGAACCAGGACTGTTTGAAATTAATGGTATGTTATAAGAAATATATTTCATATTGGAAAATTTCTATGAGGGTAGATGTTGGTCCTCTGGATCACGGCCTACTCCCCATGAAATTACCATTCTGATTCCCAAAATCCAAAGGGTCGTGAAGCATAATTCAATTACCACCCAATATGTGAGTCAGAAATAGAATTCAAGTCGCAAACCATAAAGCATAGGATACCAAATCAAACATTTGAAGGCACAGCATAAATATGCGCAGTTAGAAATTGGGTTATTGGTTGACTAGTATATGAGCTCACGTCAGGTAGCTCCCATACTCATTGTCAGGGTAAAAAGAGGCAAACTCTAAATGAACCTGTGCTCACTCTCTGGTAGCGTAGCATAGAGCAGTCAGGCTTAAATAGAGGCAATTTCTAAAGTATTTGTGTAACAATACAAAAAGTTATATAATGAAAACATGACACAAAAAGATTCCATACCTGGTTAGAAAAGTAGATCTTAATTTAAATAAATAAAAAATACTCAAATTACAAAAATCCAATTAGTAGCACCGAAGATACAAATTTTCTAAAGAATAAATTGTAATATAGCACTCAGGAGCAATAAGTGCTTCCTTGAAATATCTAATCACACCAGACCGGGACAAAGTCAAACAGTTCGGCCAACTACAATGGAGCACGGGCTGGATACAGGGAGCCAGTGAGGCCAGCAGAACAAAAAATCCTTGATCGTGGCTGTGTCAATAATGAAGGTGCGGGCGCAGCCAAAGCGACGTGCGGGTGTCGATCCACGCAGTGGTGGTGATGCGCCGGTCCTGATCCTCACAGAAGCGACAATGTGTCAGTTCTGATAATTGCAGAGCTGCGATGTGGACATTCAGTGTCACCATCGAAGATGCTGTTGATGAAGGATGGTTCTGGAGGATATGAGTCAAAGCCAATCCATGCAGAAGATGCAATGTGCTGGTTCTGATCCATGCTACAGGTGCGATGTGTTAGTTCTGATCCACCCAACCGTGACAATAATCCGGTTTAACAGAGGATGCAGGGGTTTTGCTGAATCAAGCACCTTAGGCCTCACTTTCAACTGTCCAGGATTTGTGTGGCACCACTGGGCAGAGTAGATTCAAGAGAGCAGAGTACCAGGTGCAGAAGAAGGCAAGTTGAAAGTCTTTCATGTCCCTGAGACGTTATATCATGAGGCCACCCAACTAGCCCATGGAGTCACTCTGGGTGCAAGTGATGCATGTCTAGTCCTTCTCACTGAGGCAGGGGAACAACAGACAGCAGGGCAGCACAGCTAGGAATGAGTAAGGCAAATCAGCAGTCTAGCAGAGTGGCAGTCCTCCAGCAGCACAGCAGTCCTTCTTCCTGTCATGTCCGGAAGTGTACTTAAGTGGTGGTGTCAGAGGTCCAGTACTTATACCCAGTTGTGCATTTGAAGGGGGCGGGGCTTCAAAAAGAAGTGCATGCGGTCCTCCCATCCAGCCCTGGCTCCAGATTTACTACAGGGGGGCCTGGAGCCCTTTGTGTGTGGACAGGACAAATGAGTGTGGGCCTAGCTCTTTGCCTCCCATCCTGTCAGGATGGCCCATCAAGTCACACCTAAGCTCACATTGTGTGTGGCTGCTCAGGGGGAATACACAAATCCCAGCTGTCACTCTCCCCAGATGTGTATCAGTGACAGGCAGCAGTTACCAAATGGCTAAATTAACAAAATGGCAACTTTCGAAGAGTGACATTTTCAGAATTGCAATTTCAAATCCAACTACACCATTACTTGTAATTTTAAATTGTGATTCCAGAGAACCCAAACTTGAAAAGTATAGCTCTTCACAACTGTTAATTGTGAATGCAATAAGGTAATCTCAATGATATCCTTTGGGAGAAATAGGCCTTGCACTTCTAGGGCATGTAAAACTTAACAGTACATGCCCTGACTTTTAAATACATTGCACCTGCCCTGTGGATTTTTCAAGGCCTACCTTAGGGGTGATTTATATGTATAAAAATGGAAGGTTTGGGGCTGGCAAGAGGCTTATCTTGACAGGTGAAAGTGGCATGTAAACTACACACATAGGCTCTGCAGTAGCAGGCCTGGGCCATGGTTTGATGGCTATGTAATTGGGTAGCACAATAAGTGCTGTAGGCCCACTAGTAGCATTTAATGTACAGGACCAGGGCACATCCAGTGAACTTTACTAGGGACTTATAAGTGAATTAAATATGCCGACTGGGGATAAGCCAATTTTCTCATGTTTAGGGGAGAGAGCACAAGAACTTTAGCAATGGTTAGCGGTAGTAAAGTGCACAGAGCCCTAAAGCCTGTAAAAACTAGGTCAGAGAAGTCGAGGAGGCAGGCATAAAGTTAGAGGAAGACCACACTAAGGCTGTCAGGTCTAACATGCCACTTACAATTGCAATTTTCTTACCCATTTTTAATCCATTTGCAAAAACATTTCCAGAATGCTAAAGGGGTTTAGTACATTAGACAAATTGGAATTTAGGAGTCACAAGATCTCAAGTTACCATACTGGAGGATTGCCAATGCTCCTGCCCTATGAACATGTATCCTTTGCTTTTGAATCCGTTTTTCAAACGACAATGGAAGCAGGGAAAGGGATATTGGAAGGAGTGGAGCTGCGGGGCTGTTACATTAGACTCCAAGTTAAGGAACACGGCACCTGCAGCATGGATCAGTAGCCTAATCCCTCTCTCACGTAGTGTAAAATACCTACAAGTTTGCCATGCCTAGTGGCAGTGAGTATGAGGCAAATCCTGCTTGCCAAGAAGATGCCAGCACTAACTAGATGAGCTATGAATGAAACAGGAAAAATATTTGAATAACATTCTATTCCTTGGCCATCAACTCTGTTCAGGTGTTGTTTCTACACCACTCTCTCTGGGATATCCCCTATTTTCACAACTGTGGCCAATAGGCAGCCATCAGTGAAATCCAGTACTTGAACAAGGAGGCACAGGGAAGGACATACCGAGAGGAAAACATACCTAGCAAAATTTTAGCAGGGCTGCTGAGGATTAAAAAAAGGACATAGGCATTGTGGAAATAGAGAGGGGTGATGGTACAAAAGCAATCACAGGTACTGCCATCCTAGAGGAATTCTATAAGAACTTTATTTATCTACACCCTACAGATGAAGAATCCAAAAATGTTTTGATACAGTGGTAATGATTCGGCTGGGCAACGCACATAGTCAGTACTTGAACATGACTATCACTGCAGAGGAGATTCATTCTACTAAGATACTAAAAGATACTAATATACCTAATATAATACTAGCTGAAATCGTTGCAACAAAAGCTTTCGATTTGCTGGAATGGCCTATTGCATCTTGTGGGTTGGTTGGGCTTCAGTGGTGAATTTACACTGTAGGTGAGGCTCCTTTATAAGAAGCCAAAAGCACGTATTGACAAAATGAAAGATTTTTTACCCCAATTTCAATAGCTAGAAGGGCAAGAGAGGGAAGCCCCCATCTCTCATTCTGTTCGCTTTTTTAATTGAGCCGCAAGCACCTAGGCTTTGGCAACACCACGCAGAGAGAGGACTTTGCTTTGCAGTCAGGCATGTCAGAGTCCTGCTATATGAGGATGACGTCACCCTATATGTGAGGCGGCCTGATCTAAATGTATCACCCCTTTTAGACACTGTAGTAAATTTGCATACCTTGCAGACATTTACATAAACTTGGCTAAATTAGTGATATTCTTCGTAAACTCATCTACTCATAGATGCTATCGGGTTTACCTGCTACAGTTGGAAATCTCCTCAATAAATATTTTGGCATGTGTGTAAGCAGAAATATCAGTGAGGTAATACAATACAAATATGAGGCAGCAGTCTTGAAAACAAAATAGCAAATATACAGATCGATGTAGTTGCCCCTTTCATTAACTGGTCATGTAGAATTGGTGACAATTATACGGTTGCCCTGATTTTTATACTCATTCAACAACATCCTTAACCCCCACAATAAAGCTCTTTTTGTAGGAACGGTCTCTTTACCCGCCCACTGGACAAATAGTACATAATCTCTGTTATTTGCCCAGTAACCGACAAATTAGTATAAAATCTCCGCTATTTAGCAGGCCAAAGGCAAAGTTGAGATGATGTACAGTTTGACCCACGGCCGGATAAAGTCTGTGAAGCAAGCCTTTATTTAGCAGGTCATGTAGACAAAAGGAACTCCATGCCATAGTCAGATGGTGACCATCTTGTACTGGGGATGCAACATGAATGAAGTATTTGAAAGTAAGTGCATATGCAAATGTACAATAGATTGTTTGAAGTTAAGTACCATTTTCTAATGGGCCTTTCCACCCCCATTGCTGAGCCCTTTTTTGCTATTTGGGGTAGTTTGTGCTTAGGGCTCCAGGAGAGGGACAGAAGAAAGGTAAGCTTCATGAGGAGTGTATTAAGAGTACTCAGAGGCAGAGCAAAACAAACAAGAGGGAGACTCAAAGTTTCACTATTGCCACAAGTGCAACACACACACACAGCAGCATTTCACAAATCAACGCACCTCTCTCCATTCCACATAGCTCAGTACTAGGTCTCAGACTCTTATTTTACCTTTGAACTGAAGTCGATAACTTTTTGCTTCCAGCTGTTGGTGAGGGAGCCCCACAGCTCTTACCCTGAGCTCTCCTCCTGACTTCAAGTTAAACCGTCCCAGACCAGTTGTCATGACCCAAGCAAGATAGACGTGTAGTGCACTGCTGTTAAAGAGCAAGTAGTGAAACATAAAGGCATTTTTTGCATAGGATTTTGCTTGTTAACTAAATGGATGTTCTGGTCTCTGAAGAACCAGAAAAAAGGAGAGGATCGTGCAAGTAAATCTGTTAAGTGTGAAAGGGTCTTAACATCAGTGAAAAATTGATCGTCCATCGCTAATTTCCCAAAAATTGCAAATAAATAATCTCCGTCAAGTTCTCACATTGGACTTTAACACCATCCTCCACAGTCTGCAACCACATGAGTCACCAATCATCACTCAAAACAATCACTCGATAATCAGATCATTCAATGCAATGGTTACCTCTTTCAATCCAAGCACGGTGGTAGTACACTATGTCTCCTTTGCTTGTCTGGGGCATCCATCCAAGATGATGAAAAAAAAGAGGGTTCATAGGAGTGAACCACACAGGTTAATTCATTTTCGATAAGTAAGTTTGTAAAGATCAATCATCTCCAGGGAAAAATATTGCCCATCACTCATGCCCCAAACATTGCTACTCAATCTTCTCAGGCAAGTTCCCATGTTACAGTTCAACACCCTGCCTTACTGTCTGCCACCACATGACTCATCAATCATCATCATCACTCACGCAATCACTAACTCACCATTACAATAGTTGTAGTTACCTCTTCCAATCCAAGCATGGGTAGTTTAGGTATTAGGTATGTATCTTTGATGCAGGCAACACATTGAAATTTGGTATTTTGGCACTCTTGTAAATCAACGATCTTCTGTAGCTGACCTGCTAGTGCTAAGTGATGTAAAGGGATAGTCAATAGGCATACTAAGGTGAGTGGGCAGACAGTTGACTCCAACGTCATGAACGTAATAGGAATTGTGGAGGCTTTTTCAATGCACACTGGTCCCCTGCAATCCGTCAATATATGTGACTAATAAATGGTGGGGCAACATAAATCTGAAACAAAAATAATTTTTTACTAGCTTTTTTTTGTTGCAAATATAGAAGTTCAATGAGGAATAATAAAAAAAAAGTTTTATTGGGGCACTGGCCTACTTTGTCTGGAAAATAGAGTTTGTCCTCAAACTCAGGTTGTTCACCCAGACGTTGATCAACTAACGCACTTGATTTGATTTCTAACCAATCACCTTCCGCCTGTGCTGTTTCAGGAACAGTATAATTTTGTGGTTCATTTTGATCATAGTCAACTTCTCCATGTTTTGAGGCAAGGGACTGGTCCTTCTCACTGTAACAACTGCACCAGCTGCACTGAACACACACTCAGCAGATACATACAAGCCAGATACTTTAATGCCAGCCTTCTGCACACTGGCCATTAGCCCATCTTCCCATACCAATACATCAATTGGTTTTGATCTACATATACCTCTTTTGGATCATCCAGATACTCCTGGAATATTTTGTGATTGGTCATTGCTGCTGCCACTTGCATAACCTTATTTGCCTCTGCACTGGGCTTAAGACCTGCTGATTGAAACCAAGTCAATTGCAAGGTCCTTCTCTTGAAGTTGTTGCCGATGTTCTGGTTGATGGTGTTGTTGGCTGCTGTGGGACAAGACTGCCCTCTCTGGAATTTGATGGTAGCACCCCAGAACTCCCAGGTAGGACTCTAATTTCCAGCTATTGTCCTTCCAGGTCTACGGCTTGCTCTACAATCCACCTCTTGTGGTGGATTGTGGAGGGAGTAGCATCTGTGTCAGGCATTTTACTAGGCCTCATTTGTCTGCATCCATGGTGATAGCATTCCCAACTGCATCCACTCTTCTTTGAATGACATAGCCATAGATCTGTTTGTACTGTTCAAACAGACATTGCAACATGTAATCGGTTGAGTTTCAACTGTTGGCACCTCCTGTATCAGTTTTAAGTTTAAGTTTATTTCAGTTGCATAGTTACAAAAAAACATTACACTACAAAAAACATTATTAAAAACCATAAGAACACATTCTAAAATATAGAGATACATGCATATAACTTGTAGAAAACAGTATACACGCATTTGGTGGATTGCATTAATAGCAATTAAATGGAGCAACTTAAATAAAAAAGTCAGTGACTTTGCCTGTGGGCTGGTGCAAACTTTGTTGCTATTGTAAACAGACAGTTCAAAAAGTGCTTCCGGGGAGTAATAAGGTGTTACATTCGAGAGACCTTCCCAACTCTTCCTTGGTGGGTGTGGCCTCACTTATGCAATTATGCTGATCAGTTTTTCCAGTGTCTGTAGCTGCTGGAGGTCCAGGGAGACAGGGCTTGATTTAAACAGTTTATGATGGCCCGACTATTGGTTCTTGGTGAGTCTTCAACTAGTAGCCTACCTGATTCTTGGGACAGAGGCTGATGGTACTTTATTTTCAGCTAGCGTAAGAAATTTTACCAGTCAACAGTTTAGTTGTGGAACCCCTGGGTCGAAGCCTGCCAGAACTGCTTGCCTTCATACGCGATTTCTCATCTGAATGAAGAGGACCTTTAGCAGCTGGCTCCTTTCCTCCTGCATTTCTTTGCATGTGCATAGTGGGTGCAGAATGTCTCCTGGGCTATTGTTACACAAGCTGAAAGATGTTATAGTCTGTGCCCACAGCCAGGCTGGGAGATTCTGGGCACACAGGAGTAGACCTAAACAATGCCTTAAGTATTTTGTTTTTTTTGATTTAGGGTAGCCCTGGTTGAAGTGTTTTTGAGCTGTTAGCATTTTGTAGTTATTCAGAGTCATCCGGACATGAGATCTGGTGCAAAGGGGGCTTTGTCCTTCACTAGAGAAAGTTTTTTTAGAGATTTCCAGATCAGCTTCTTGAAGGCTGAATGGTAGATCTGTGTGTTTCAGAGGTCAGATAGCACAATGGTTGCCAGACATTCCTGTGGATAGCTTCTGGCAGGTGATGTGTCCCGCTTCTGAAGTTCTTGCCATATGAGGTAGTTTAAAGTATTTGGGGCAGAAGACCTGATCTTATTCCAGAAGATAATGTAGACACCATGCCTGACAAAGGATTACTTTAATAGGCCAAACCCAAACCTTATTTGCACTGGTGAGGTATGGGTTGGAAGGCTGAACATTACTCCATGTGCTTTAACTAGAATGTTTTCCGAATAGATTGACGTCTCTGCCAAGCATCGATTCACTGCCATACGTTCTTGTGGGAAGACTTTTGGCCTGTTCTACCTTCAGAAGAGGACTTAGTGTCAGCCCATCAGTTTTGAAGTTAAGTTTTCAAAGTTATTGCTAACACCAGCCCTTTCCTTCTGATCTCTTCTTTTTTGGATGCAAAGGATCCTTCTTTATTTATGCTGACACCTAGGTTTTTGTAAACCACTACTGGTTCTATTTGTGTGCCACCCAGGTGCCAGGACTTCTCCCGTTTTCTCTTGTTATGAATGGACATTGTCCTTGTTTTCTTAAAGTTAATTGTCAGATTGTTTATCCGTGGTGTATTTCTGCATTTTGTTAAGGAGATGTTGTATGCTGACCCAAGTGTGGCTGCGCAGAACTACATCATCTGCATACAGGAGATTGAAAAGTGTTTTGCATCCCAACCTGGGCGCATGGGAGTCACAGGTGTTGAGTTCTTGAGGTAGGTCTGCCATAAATAGATTGAACAGGGTGGGCGCAAGCACACAGCCCTGCTTCAGGCCTTTGGTTGTTGTTACTCTTCTGGAGAGGTGAGTCCCTGCTTCCAGATTCACCTGTACCCAAGTGTCTGTGTGAAGGAGTTTTAACATTTTTAAGAGAGGTTGGGAAATGCCGCAATGCGCCAATTTCCCCCATAGTCTTGCCCTGTCAACGTTGTCAAAAGCGGCCACGTAATCGATAAAGCAAAGGTGAAGTGGAAGGTTTGCAGTCTTTGCTGCATAGATAAGTACAGAAATTGTTATTGTTTGTTGTTGTGCCTGACTTTTTACGAAAGCCTGTCTGGTTTTGTGGTATTATCTCATTGGCATCTGCGCAGGTTGTGAGTCCCTCTAGCACGATGTCCGCAAAGGATTCGAGTCACTCCTGCACTAGCGCTTCAGCTAACAACATCGTGTGTGCCTTGCTATTGGTGTTTTGTCTAAAAACCGATTTTATGCTTGCTACCTTGTTGCTGCTACTGTTGTCATTTTAAATTGAATTGTACTCTGACTCCCCGGTCCACCGCAGCGTTAGGCTGATTGTTGTGGAGGGAGTACAGAGCCCGTCCACTTCCTGGTGGTGCCATTACAGGGCGGCCATCTTAGGGAGTTGACGCTCCAGTCTCCTCTGAGCCTTGACTATTTAGGCTCCTAGCACCTACGCGCTCGAGAAACCTTGATTCGAGTCACTCCTGCACTAGCGCTTCAGCTAATAACATCGTGTGTGCCTTGCTATTGGTGTTTTGTCTAAAAACCGATTTTATGCTTGTTGCCTTGTTGCTGCTACTGTTGTCATTTTAAATTGAATTGTACTCTGACTCCCCGGTCCACCGCAGCGTTAGGCTGATTGATGTGGAGGGAGTACAGAGCGCGTCCACTTCCTGGTGGTGCCATTACAGGGCGGCCATCTTAGGGGGTTGACGCTCCAGTCTCCTCTGAGCCTTGACTATTTAGGCTCCTAGCACTTACGCGCTCGAGAAACCTTGATTCGAGTCACTCCTGCACTAGCGCTTCAGCTAACAACATCGTGTGTGCCTTGCTATTGGTGTTTTGTCTAAAAAACGATTTTATGCTTGCTACCTTGTTGCTGCTACTGTTGTCATCTTAAATTGAATTGTACTCTGACTCCCCGGTCCACCGCAGCGTTAGGCTGATTGATGTGGAGGGAGTACAGAGCGCGTCCACTTCCTGGTGGTACCATTACAGGGCGGCCATCTTAGGGGGTTGACGCTCCAGTCTCCTCTGAGCCTTGACTATTTAGGCTCCTAGCACCTACGCGCTCGAGAAACCTTGATTCGAGTCACTCCTGCACTAGCGCTTCAGCTAACAACATCGTGTGTGCCTTGCTATTGGTGTTTTGTCTAAAAAACGATTTTATGCTTGCTACCTTGTTGCTGCTACTGTTGTCATCTTAAATTGAATTGTACTCTGACTCCCCGGTCCACCGCAGCGTTAGGCTGATTGATGTGGAGGGAGTACAGAGCGCGTCCACTTCCTGGTGGTGCCATTACAGGGCGGCCATCTTAGGGGGTTGACGCTCCAGTCTCCTCTGAGCCTTGACTATTTAGGCTCCTAGCACCTACGCGCTCGAGAAACCTTGATTCGAGTCACTCCTGCACTAGCGCTTCAGCTAACAACATCGTGTGTGCCTTGTTATTGGTGTTTTGTCTAAAAAGCGATTTTATGCTTGCTACCTTGTTGCTGCTACTGTTGTCATTTTAAATTGAATTGTACTCTGACTCCCCGGTCCACCGCAGCGTTAGGCTGATTGATGTGGAGGGAGTACAGACCGCGTCCATTTCCTGGTGGTGCCATTACAGGGCGGCCATCTTAGGGGGTTGACGCTCCAGTCTCCTCTGAGCCTTGACTATTTAGGCTCCTAGCACCTACGCGCTCGAGAAACCTTGATTCGAGTCACTCCTGCACTAGCGCTTCAGCTAACAACATCGTGTGTGCCTTGTTATTGGTGTTTTGTCTAAAAAGCGATTTTATGCTTGCTACCTTGTTGCTGCTACTGTTGTCATTTTAAATTGAATTGTACTCTGACTCCCCGGTCCACCGCAGCGTTAGGCTGATTGATGTGGAGGGAGTACAGACCGCGTCCATTTCCTGGTGGTGCCATTACAGGGCGGCCATCTTAGGGGGTTGACGCTCCAGTCTCCTCTGAGCCTTATCTATTTAATCCACTGTTGCACCGCGCAGCGGGAGCGCCGTAGACGCGCCGAAGAGGCGCCAAAGAGAAGCCAGTCTGCGCCAGTCCGCGACTGGACGCTTCCAGCTCCAGTTCCCGTCCCCAGTTCCGCTGATATGGTAGGTAACCGTGTTACTTACAGTGCTCCATTGTTGCATGCACTTCGTTCTACCCCTAAAGCCGCCTGCCTACACTCGGTCTTGCCTGTAAACTGGCCCGCTGTAAAACCTGCAACTGGAGTGCCTCACCTCCAAACTCAGGGAAACATCCCCTCACGTGCAAATGGAAGATGTTTCTCCTCAATTGCCGATCCCTGCCAAAACACCATATTGAACTAGCCATGTTGATAGAAGATCTTAAACCTGATGCCCTTTTTTAACAGAGACTTGGCTTCAGCTAGACATCGATCCTACAATTGCATGGGCCACCCCCCAAGGCTATACCTGTAAACGTCTGGACCGTAAGACAGGTAGAGGGGGAGGACTAGCCATTATTTACAGGGACAATTTTAGATGTCGTGTCACCCCATCCTCTACGCCAGCCTGTGAGACTTTACACTTTACTCTTGAATTCTCCCCCTCAAACACTTTTTCTGGTATGGTAGTCTATCGACCACCTGGCGCCCTTAGCAATTTTGTCACCAATATAACGGACACAGTCGCCAACTTAGTGCTTTCTTCGGCAAATTTTACTCTGCTAGGAGACCTGAATTTGCACTTGGATGTCCCACTTGACTCAGGGGCCAATAGCCTTCGATCTAATCTTCAGGCCATGGACCTGCTTCAGAAAGGCTTTCAACCGACGCATATCAGGGGCCATCTTCTAGATCACATTTACAGTAATCTAGAGAGCCTAACCGCGGAGACACCCATACCATTACCCTGGACCGATCACTTTCTGGTACCTTTTTCTTGGTCTACCGGCAGCTCTCCTGTCCTACACACCCACAATAAGCGTTGGGGAAGAAAATGGGCTTCACTTCCACTCGCTAAATGGAAACTGGCTCTCACTGATCAGCCAGCCCCGGAGGTGACTAACCCCGACACAGCCACTGTCAATTTTGACAATTGGATCTCCAGCACCCTCGATCTAGTCCTTCCAAAGGAATCTTTGCATCTAATAAATAGACCCAAAGTTGCTCCCTGGTACTCGCCGCTCTCAGGACTAGGAAACAACTCTGTCGCAAACTAGAGAGAGCCTGGAGACAAGAATATTCTCAATCTAAAAAAGTGGAGTACCAAGCTGCTATAAAGCTTTATAAAAGTGAAATTAAATCTGCCCAAGCTCAGTTTTATGAATCGAAAATTCATTCAGCTGCCAACTCTCCTAAGGAAATTTTTAAAATTGCTAAATCCTTAATTACCCCCCTCCTCCTGAGCGCCAGTCACCTGACGGCGCAAAAACCCGTTGCAATAACTTAGCAATCTTCTTCTCTCAGAAGATTTCAACTATCTATTCCTCTTTCTCCATAGCTGGTGGGAACTTGGAGCCTACCACCACAATGGATCCTGACACGATGACTCCTTGCCTGTTGGATAAATTCCCTCTTCCAGACTCCTCCTCATTGGATGGAATAATCCCCAAAGTCACCTCGGGTTCCCCCAACGACCCAGCACCTCCTCAGACTCTTATCAAAGTCATTGACATCATCCGTCCTGTCATCCTGGATGTCCTCAATGCTTCCATTGCTTTGAATTTTGTCCCAGTTCAATGGAAGTGTGCGATGGTTAGGGCACTTCTGAAAAAACCCACCTTAGATCAGAACAACTTGGCCAACTTTCGCCCTATCTCCCTACTTCCTTGGATGAGCAAACTTCTTGAGAGACACATTAATAACATCTTAGTGGACTATTTAGAATCCAATAGCCTACTATGTGCCTCTCAGACGGGCTTTCGCCCTCAGCATGGAACTGAAACTGCCCTTATAGCAGTAACAGAAGAGACTAGAGCGGTGCTGGACCAGGGAGGAAAAGCAGCCATCATACTACTCGACCTCAGTGCCGCGTTCGACACTGTTAACCATGCCATCCTATTACATTGTTTGAAAGGCATGGGTGTGTCGGGCGCGCCCCTGGAATGGCTGACCTCCTTCCTGGACGAGCGTTCTTTTCAGGTGTTCGAGGGTGAGACAACTTCTGCCAAGCAACCACTTAGTTGTGGGGTCCCGCAGGGCTCGTCCCTGAGCCCCACTCTTTTTAATGTTTATATGCAACCTCTAGCAAATATAGTCCAGCCCTTTGGTGTGCGTATTGTCACCTACGCAGACGACACCCAACTGGTGGTCTCTTTGGACCACTTGGAGGGGTCGTCTAACACCCTGGGTCCGTGTCTAGAGGCTGTTGCTGAGTGGATGCACTCGTTTTGTCTTAAACTTAATGGGGAGAAGACGGAGATCATGTTATTAGGTAACTCTTCACCGAACACCTTGGCCTCCATTTGGCCTACATGCCTTGGCACTCCTCCCCTCCCTAAGCCCCAGATAAAGAGCCTTGGAATTTGGCTTGACAGGGCGCTTGACTTTTCGGTCCAAGCTACCAAAACTGCCTCAACTTGTGCTGGGTTAATGAAAATGCTCCGCAAGGTTCTTCCTCTGCTCCCTTTCCAGGCGAGGAGAGTCATGGTTCAGGCCCTGATTCTCTCTCGCCTGGATTACGGGAACGCCTTATATTTAGGCGCCCCTGCAGCGGTGACCAAAAGGCTCCAAGTCACCCAAAACTGTGCCGCCCGGCTATTGTTTAATATTCCTCGTTGGCAATCAGCCAAGAAAGCCCTTAAGGAGCTTCACTGGCTTCCAATGACTGCCAGAGCTCAGTTTAAGGCTATGTGCATTGTGCACAAATCTTTTCATCGAGCAGGCCCTGCCATCTTGTTCCCCTTTGTAGTGCCTTACGTCCCTCCCAGAGCCCTCCGCTCCGGCTCACTGCACCTAGCAACTTCAACAAAGGTTATCAAAGCTCGTTGGGGCGGTCGCTCCTTCTCACACTCTGCCGCCAAACTATGGAATTCCCTTCCTTTGAGTATTAGACAGATCAACAATAGGCTGGCATTCAGGAAAGTCCTAAAAACTAATTTGTTTGCAAAAGCGTGTTAATGTATCTTGGAGCTCGTCATAGTAATCTGCTGAAGCGCGACGAGGCCTCCGGGTAGTTACGCGCTATATGAATATAATTTTTCATTTCATTTCATTTTGCCTCATTTTCAATCAGTGCCACCAAACGCTTCTGGGCCGAGCCTTATCTTCACTTTCATATATTGATGCGATCATGGAGCCTTTCCATAGATCTGGATACCTGCCCAGTGATCTAATTTCTGAGAATAGAGGTTGTAGCGCATTTGCCCAATCTAATGCCCTCTGTTTTGACAGTGCAGGTGGGATGTGGTTTGGGCCCAGGGCCCCTTCCATTCTCCCTTTTGAAATCTGTTGCCTTTATTAAGAATAAGTCTGAGGCACTGGTCTCATACTCAGGGGTATAGTCTGTGTCTGAAATTGCCGGTGGGGTTGCCTCCTTTAATAGGGTTTCTTCAGGGCAGTCCCATGGTGACGCCTTGTTTGATAAAGTTGGCTGAGTGCTTGTAGTTTTGTGGTTGAATTGCTCATTTAAAAAGCTAGCCCAGGTTTCCCCAGAGATATAAGAAGAAATGCGTACGTACTGCATGTGCATTATCATGTTCACTGTTTCCTAAACGAGCGCTATCATTTTGATTAATGTCATAAAGGAGCTTCCCTCAGGTCTCCTCTCCCTAGTTTTAATTGATTCCCTATTTCAGCTTCTTGAGTTTTGTTCTTTGTTGTCGCAGTAAAGAACAGAGACTTATAGTCCCTGGGTGGTGTCACAGAGATCTTTAAGAACTGTTTATTGATTTTTTAGGTCCTTTATTTGTCCCCTTTGTGCATTCATTGGCCTGTTACCCTGCCTGAAGTCTTGGCAGAGAAGTTTTTAGGGGGACGGGGTGTGAAATTCTGATAATAGGGCAGAAAAGCATTCCCAGTTGGTAATAGTGGGGTCCATTAGGATGTCGGGTGGACACCCTAGCGGTGCAGGGACCGGCCTCCAGTGGTGTGGCAGTCCCGCACTGCCAATTAGGATGTGACCGACACCCTGGCTGTCGCATTTCGCATATCCAACATTGTGGCGGGCGCTGCTGTGAGCAGCACCCACCACAATGTAGGAAATGCATGCCGTGCATTGGCATGCCACCTTGTGTTTGCCAATGGTACCCACCAAGTGCAGCCCCCCACCCCCCGGGAGCCTACAACGGGACCCCAATGCGATTCCCGCATGCCTTTCCATGGCGGAGCCTCCGCCATGGAAAGGCATAACAGCGCCCACATCATAATATGGATGGCGGTGCCTCCAAGGCACCGCCACCATATTATAAGCCTTTTCCACCCAGCAGGCAATCGTGACGATTGCCTACCGACAGCAAAGTGGTGGACGGTCTTTCCGTCCCCCGCGGTACCCCCCGCCATGTTAATGTGGCGGGGGCTAAAAGGTCATCTGGCGGGTTGTGTTGGCGGGCAGATCGCCACCGCTGGTCGGGTGGTGGCGATTCTGCCCACCATACTAATAGGCCCCATAGTTCTTTGTTACAGTTGCTTGTGAGTGTAGAAGGTTAATTGCTGTTGCTGAGATGGAATCAATATTTGCCCCCACAAACTTGATTCTCAAATTGTCTTGTGTAAGTGGAGCTGATAGGAGGGTTTCTTGTGGGCGCTGGTCACTGTCCCACTTGTCTCTTATTCTAAACCTGAGTATACAGGGAAAAAGTGAAAAACTGACAAACTTGTAGTGTAGTATGGAGCAAGATGAAGGAGAGTAGTAGGTGGCTACAGGGGAAAGAGACTCCCTGGAATCTGCTGTTTAAGGCTCTGAAG
This sequence comes from Triturus cristatus, assembly GCF_964204655.1. Classification (NCBI taxonomy): domain Eukaryota; kingdom Metazoa; phylum Chordata; class Amphibia; order Caudata; family Salamandridae; genus Triturus; species Triturus cristatus. The sequence continues at coordinate 1,109,320,216 of NC_140590.1, forward strand.
GTTCAGATGTTCTAGAACCTCTAGGAAGCGTCTGTTTTTGCTATTCTTTATACCGTGTGAGGAACCACATTGAGTTGGTATATTGCAAAGCATGTATTGAGGGCTAGCTTTATTCTCCTCTGATATACCTAGGAGGTATTGGCTCAAGTTTCCCAAGAGAATAAGGTTTGGAGTTTCTATCTGGCTTATGCAAGTTGTTAGTTGACCAATTAAGTTATCAAACCCCTTTTGCTTTGTGTTTTGGATGGATTTATGCATTGACTTTCACTACTTCACCTTTTGCTCCTAAAATAGAGAGGATGATCTTTACTGCTGTTGTGATCACTGGCTTAAGTTCTTAAACTGTTTATCGGGTTTTGTATTCATCTTTATATTTATTTTCATTTGTATTGCAGAAATTAATTGGTCCTGAGGAGAACCTCATAAAGATAGAGGTTCGAAACGCGTCGACCAGTCGGTCCTCCACACACTCTATATAAAAGCTCTGCCCTAAATGCTTCTGTGGGTCTTTAAGTGTACATTAAGGAAGAAAATGTCTTAATACGCACAAAATGCGGACAACAATGTGTGTCTAAAAGGGAGAGGTGGCAAAAGGACCGTGTAGTTTAGTGTATGTCAATTTCCGGTATGAATGGATTGGCCAAGAATGTTTGATGATTGAATGTATAAATCCGTTAGGGTGCTGTTTAGTATATTGTTATTGGTTTTGAATATATTTGTATGTGCAATGTACAGTTTTTTGTCAATTAATTTTGCCATTCACACAAAAAATAAGAATGTGAAATAAACAAAAGTGTTTTGAATAACAGGCAATTTGTAAAGCCATCCTTCCGTGTTTCATTTCATGATAGGTTTTGAAAATAGTTTGTTGTTTAACTGATTTCAGTTGGGACAAGGTGTTCTGTTTCTTAGTTTATTCGGCTCAGTCCTGCTGGTTATTTGAGCCAAAGCCCAGTCTTGGTTTATAGAGTTGTGATCACTGAGGCAGGGACGAGCATTGCTGCTGACATTATGTTGGATGTAGACACTTGAGTTGTAACCCTCTTGAGGAATGACCAAATTTCCCTCCCTTTATGGCCGGCATGGCAAAGCACAAGAGTCCTTGTAGATGCAGTGGGTCAGAAAACCATGTTTCTTGCAGCAGAATTATATCAAACGAGTAGAGGTACTGCAGGGAACCTGGGTCCGAGATTTTTGTTGACAAGCCATTAAAAGTTCCATGATCAGGGCTTTAACTGGTGTTCTATTATTATGCAGAATAATCTGCAACTGTTTCCGGGATTTAAGAGAATAGCTGAAATTAGTGCAGATTCTCCTGCAAGCGGTCAGTATGATGCTGAATATGTATGCAGTGGGCCAAATACAGTACCCTGTAACAGCCCCCATCCGACATGGCTTTGACGATGTTACTGCCATTGTCCATGAGAACAAATCCAAATTTAAGACCTGTGGGTTGCAGCTATTCATATACCTTGTTGTTGAATGCCTTCAAGATGTGTACAGATGTAAGTGATTTCTACATGGTGAACATAGCCACTGTGCCATACCACCATACACTCTTAAAACTTTCTTCGGGGCCAAGACCTGCAGATGTCTTTTGCATTACCCTCACAAAAGAGATCCAGGGATGCACATGTATTCAGTCGACTGACAACTGATCCACATGTCTATCATCAGGTGGATAGTATGAATAACACTTTGGTGCGAACCTTGTCCAACAAACTGGAAAATAGTTGTGACTTGGTACCTTCCATTTTGGGCAGATGGCTGCCACAAATTCTAAGAATCCCACTCCTTCCACAAAAGAATAAGGAATGAGGTTCAGCTCTAACATTTTTGCCAGCTTTCCATTGTACAAACGTGCGGTTGGGTGGTTCGCTTGTAGGGCCCCTCCTGCCTAAATGCCTGAAATAGTAGTCTGGATTTTCTTCTTTCCTGGGGCCACTGACACAGGTGTTTTTCAAGAAGTAATACAAAAAACTCCAAACTGCGGCTGACCACAGGTTCAGCACATCAATCCCTGTTACACAATTACAAGAGTCCTGTGCAATTCGCCTCCAGGACCCGCCGTAGTTCCACTGGAATCCAGACAAGAAGGTTTTAGATCATGGAAGGTGCACCAGGAAAGAAGTCACAATAATTTAAGCGAATCCTTTAAGTTTCTTTTATTCTTCTTTGTAAAACAAGCGATTAGGCATCAGCCAACGCGTTTCGTTCTTATCAGAGGATCTTCATCGTAGGACACTTTGAGGTAGGGACACCAGATACCCCATAACAGAACATTAAAACATGGAACATATTGGAGATGACACATTTTGGATTCATGCAATAGATCACTTCCCCATGAATAAGAGAGGTGGTAATAGGGGGCTATTTCTTAGACAAGCTGAATCCAAGTAGATTTGTCGCCTGCGGGCTACAACACGTGGTCACAACACAGATGGGGAAATGCATTATTTCCTATAAACTAATGGGGTTTCAAAAATTATTTGATGAGCTGTGTATACGTGAACATTTGGATAATCTATAAACCATGCGTTGTGACTAGATATTGTCTTTCTGTTGTAATATGACCAAGTTCTGAATAGGGATTGTCAGGCTTTGGTCGTGACGTCATCACATTAGGACGCCATGCGGCCGTGGCGGTTCAAATTGCGGAACTGAGATGGCGCCCGGTTTACACTGTTGCCAGGCGTACCTGCCATTCCTAAGAAGGAGACCTTCCAGGCAAGTTTACCTGTGGGTTAGGGCATTGTCACTGCATCGGATTTCTACTTTATCTCAATAAGACTGGGATATATAGATTATTATGCTCAGTACCCCTCGTTAATACATTGGGCCTTACTAATCTAGCACACAGGTAGCGATTTAATTGTTAGCAACTCTTTGGACTCATACAGCGGGGGCATTATATTACAGAGTTGTGTGTCTGTTATTAATGCACAGTGTTATTGTGATTTTCCCTTTACCCTGGGGATGTGGAATGCAACACACTACTAGCGGTCATATGGTAGATTATTTCTGCTTATTTTTGACTATCTGGGCAAAGAGTTTCTGTGATGTATGAAGCTCTCTGCCATGTTAGGTATTTGCTGCCTATATTGGGATATTCCAACTTGATGTTACTTCAGAACCTCTGTATTCCTCACTCACGCCGATATGGTACTACCTTACTACCTGGCTCCTCCCTTGTTTGCCCCCTTGCCAGTTGTAAGCCATTGATTGGGGTTTCTTAGGGTTGCATAATCACATAGAAGACGATTGTGTTCTGACTGAGACTTTTGGTCTGAATTATGCGATTATGATTGGATCATGTGATTTAATCTTTTCAGATCGTTGTGGCTGGATTTGATAAATTTGACTTTTATTGTGGAGCTTCTTCCTGTAATGATCTTGAATCTTACCGTGAATACACTAGAAATCTTGGATTATTTGACCCAGCACATATAGGTGAGAATATTTATTTTCCTTTTGCCTTGTGACTGCTGGCCTCACTTTTGTATCCCTGCCCTTCCTCCCACTGTTCTTAGTCTAATTTTTGTCTACTTTATGATTCTTTCCCAGTAGTTTCTATTTGCTTTTCTCGCTCTTCACTTTGATCAACTAATGTAATTTGAAATTGGAATGTATTGCACTCCACTTTTAATATATATGTATTTTTGTAGTTGTGCAGGTATATATATGTCACTAAGTTATTTCTATTGTACAGTGTGATGTTCGCGGAAGAACATTCAGTAATGTGTCTTGGTTTATGTGTTTTTATTTGTTAGTATGATACAAGAATACTTTTCTTATTAATATTTTTGTAATATGTGCAAGTGTTTGTTTAATTTTTATGTTGAATTATTGTTGTACATTTATGTGTTGTGGTTATTTATGTGCTGTCTTATGTCAATTGTTTCAGCCCTGATGAAGTTCCTTTGATAAGAACGACATGCGTTGGCTGATGCCTAATCGCTTGTTTTACAAAGAAGAATAAAAAAAAGTTAAAGGACTCCCTTAAATGATTGTGACTTCTTTCCTGGTGCACCATTCATGATCTAAAGTCTTTCGAGACGTAAATGATGTTGGCAGACTCAATGTGCATTGTGGTGGGGCAGTCACTGTATGCCGTGGTGTCTCCATCTCACCCAGAGTCTTGTGCCATTGTGAAGTCGCTGAGGTGGGTGATTCTGCTGCCGCACTTTTGGGGACAGTGCTGCTTTATGTGAAGATGTCATCCTCTTTTCCTTATCATCACCTTCCATCAGGATTGGACTTGTAGCTGATGTTCCCTGGCTCTCCTCACCACCACAACCACCTTCAGCAATTTTTTTAAGGTGCTCTTCCCACATAATTGTGTGGTGTTTTTTCATATGAGTGTTTGCCCTCCTCTACCATAATGTGTACCAGGCTTACCTCGATGAACATTGGTGCTGCATACTGCAGTGTGCTCCCCCTCTTTGCTAACCGCAAAAAAAAAGAATCCCAGACTGGTGAGGTGTGAGCTTGGGCTCGGGTCCGAGCAAGGATCAAGGTCTACACATACGTGTCTTTGGGTATTTTTATTCTTTTTACATTTCACATGAGCCCATGTGCAACATTTTGATAATTCTTCTTATCTGGCTGTCGGTAACCCCAGTTCGGTACTTCAAGTTCTTTTTCCGCTTACCGGAGATCCTCTCGGAGTAGTCTCACAAAGAGAGGGAGAGAAGGTGTAGCATAATAAGTAGAGTGCTCTTTTGGTCATGTAGGGGAAGGGAGTGAGGGAACACCCAAGTGTTTCAAAATTACTCCTATGGTGTGAGAAGAAAGTGCGAGGGTGGGGAAATTTAAAAGGTAGGACACTTGAGAGTCGACCCACTATTCCCCACCTCTCTCCCTCCTCTCAGCCCACCCAGTGAAGTGTTCACGTACCTGGGGGAGCCACGCTCCTCCAGGACTGAGGCTGGGCGCAACACGGGAACGTTGGCCTCCTTGCACTCCGGTTTTTCTGATATGCGTTCCGGAGCTGGCAGGAAAATAGATGAAAAATTAAGCCTCCATGCAGGGAGCTGAAATGTAGGCGGCTCCCTGCATGTGGTAGTCATGCTGGCTTCTGCGGGAGGTAGGGAGCTGTCAGGGAATGCGGGGCATTGAGGCTCCCCCGAGGTCCCTAAAGTTGCACATTGGGTGCCCTTGGTGGGTTTCTAGGCACCCAGGGTGAAGAGTGCGGGCCCTGATAATAGGATACCCCGGGGGCAAAATTGGACCAGGGGCTGTGTGGCCCCCCTCCCCTTGTATTTTAATAAAGCTTGCAAATGGCCCAAATCATCTGCAAGCTCTGCTCATTTGGCCCCACCCCATTTTCCATAGTCATAGTCATATGCAAAGGTCTACCTGCCATTTTGCACTGTGATGGAAAGTTTATCAAAAGACCCCTGGGCATGATTTTGGTGAAGGGTTCTTGGTGTAGAGAAATACAAGGACATCTCCACCAAACAAAAAAACACTTACTGCATATAGTTAGGAGGAAGTAACCTTGTTTGGTGGAGATTCACCTCTTTGTAGTCTCATCATTTTCTCTTGACGAGGATTCATGTTATCATAGATTTGAAGTTGAAGACACATTGCCAAAAATACATGCACACAAATTCACTGGAGACATTCAATCATGGTCCTTTACGCAGCTGTAGTGTAGATTATACACTATATATTTACCAAACGAAGTAGAACTTACAAAATTTTCAGAAGAAAAGTATTACAGGTGGGTAGACATTTTCAGCAAAACTGTGGACTGTTGGAAAAAAATAGGTTCTGTTCTGGCCCTAATGCTCATTTCACAGAAATTAAATTCAACAGGAAGCACTTACAAATATAAACACAGCAGGTGCCCATTTGAAGCTCCACTCCATTCATTCACCCATAGAGCTGTCATATACCCACTCACACATCCAAACTGTCACTCAGACACCCAATCATAAACAGATACACAGAGTCACACAGCCATTCACATAATGTCATGTTTCCTGCATGACCTATTGTCATTTTCCCTGTTATCCTAGCTGTGCATATTGTAGGCCACTTTTATTTTGCACACATTACCGAATGACATGCTTGTTTTTGTGCCATATAACATTTTCACAGAGAATTTGCACATGTTTTCATATTTTATTATTTTCCTGGGATTTACCCTGATCACACTAGACAAGGTCAGGCAACAATGTCCCTTGTTTTTCTCTCTGGACAAACATTAGCATTTAGATATAGCAAGAGAATGCAGCTGTTGTTTATGACCACACTTGTCTTCTCATATAACTGAGGACTAGGGTTCTGAAAAATCACACACTATCCACCTATGTATGCTAATGTACGGGGTCCACCACTTATCTCAGAGTTCTATATTATATGATCATTTGGCTTCATAGAAAGTGGGCATTAGGCTAATAGGTGTTATAGAATGACAGGGCTTTTTATGGTATATGGTTTGTTAACAATGCTAATAATATTTATGGTCTGCATATGTTTTCTAATTGTGGTGCAAATACTTGAGTACAATAGTTTAACTACATTTTATAAACTTCCTCCATGTATCTTGTTTATGTCATTGTGGACAAGACTGAGTAAGAGAGCAAAAGGGTGTGCCTGTTACTGCGATCTCTTAGAGGGGTTGTGTTCTGGGGTACCAACTCACTTGTTTCTCTGGAAAGGTTAGGAGGGCAAGTGAGGCAATATATCCAGTTAGATTCAGCCTCATAGATATTGAGGTGGTATGGAGATTCAGCCCTTCCATGCTGATACATTTTGGTCCCAAGCATAGTTCTCTTCTTGAGCAGAATCCCTGCAACAATAATATATGTTAAAAACAGTATCACTCATTAGTAGTACACAAGGTATGGTAATTTATCTTTCATAGTACCTTAGTATATATTTTTAACACTAATAAACATTTAGAAAAAACTCACGGGGCGTGCCGACAATACTGGGTGTCCATGGTCTCACCAAGGGCACCCAGTTTCTGATGTTGGGGTCTATGGAGGGAGCATGAAGTCCTCTGAGGTCCTTGCTGGCTCCCCGTGTCTTGCAGGACCCAGCATTGCTTTTCAACAGAGGGAGCTGCTAACATGCAGCTACGTCTCTCCAAAAGCAATTCTGCTCCACTTCAAGTAAGCAAGAGTATTTTCTGCTCTCGCTTACTCGATGCAGAGTAGTGTTTGCTATGGCTTGGCAGGAAAGGTGCTCCTGCCAAGTCATAGCAAACTGCAATGTCCTAGATGTTCACATCCCAAGACATTGCAGGAGTGGCCCTTGGGGGTGGTGGTTCACAGGGCCATCTAGGGCTATAGAAGAAGGGGCTGCGCGGTTCCCCTCCTTTTTTAAATTTGTCCCGGGAGGTGGTGGTCCAGAGGCTGGAGGTCCTTGATAGATCTCTTCATTTTTTCATTGTAGCCCCGGGGAGGTGGCAGTCCCCGTGGCTGGGGGGATCCGCACAACCCCCTACTGATAAATGTTAAAGCCCTGGGGAGGTGGTGGCCTCTAGGGCTGCAGGGGTTTCATGCGGCCACCCACATTATTATGTGGAAAGCCCCAGGGAGGTGGCTTCACCGGGGTTGCGAGGGGGTCGAAGACCCCACCTACATTAATTTATTAAACAAGCCTCGGGGAGGCAATGGTCACCAGAGCGTGAGGGTGCCATGCGGGCACCCCCACTTATATTATAACAAACCCCTGGGGATTTTGACCATCCGGGGGCTTTTTTGAAAGATGCGCTGGAGCCCGCACATCTTTTTGTTTCAATTTTGCAACAGATTCGCGGATCCACCTGCGAATTCACATCAAAATAACAAAAATAAAAATGTTTCCCTGGGGGGTGCCTTTGGCACAACCCACCTTATCTGGGGGGTCCGGCTATTCCTATCCTGCCCCTTTTCTTTTTTTTACTTTGTTTGTGGGACTCAGCTTCAAGCCGTGTCCCAAGATGGCTGCCAACACTGCCTGGTTAAAGTGTTGGCAGCTAATAAAATTTTAGTAGGATCCGCAAGTCCACTGCAAGGATACAGATTCCTAGGTATCTATATTATTAACCCTGATAGATATATTTTTGGAAATGTAATATCTTTGAAATTACTGAACAGATTTACACCAAATCACAAAAAGCATGCTTTCTTGACCAACATCTAGGTTTCTGCCATATTTGATGTAATTCAGTTCAGCAGTTCGGGCTGTAGTTGTGTTAAAAAAATGAAAAATCCCGATGGACATACCATGGGGAAATTACATTTTGGGGCCCCCTTTTTTGTGGACCGCTGCTTGACGGATCACCTTGAAACTTTTAACAGAGCAACTGAACCACAAAGAGGACGTTTTGTGAAAGTTTTGTGAAGATTTGTCAAGCAGCCCTAAAGTTATTGGTAAAACAAAAAACACCTTTTCTATGGAAATTTTGGTCCTAACTATAACTATCTACTAGGTAGTAGGTAGTTATAGTTAGGATGTAGTTTCCATAAGAAGAAAGTTTTTTCATTTACCAATTATTTTAGCGTTGTGTGACAAATCTTCGCATAATTTTCAAAACTAGTTTAACGCTCACTTCAGCTGCTCTCTTGAAAATTTCGGGGTGATCCATCAAGCTAGGATTGAGAAATAGGGGGAGAGCCCAAAACTCTTTTTCTCCATGTTAATTTCCATGGGAAATTTTAGACACAGCTGCAGCCCAAACTGCTAAACGGATTTAGACCAAGTTTGGCAAAAACGTAGCTCTTGGTCCAGAAAGCACTCTTTTTATTAAATGGTGTAAAGCCATTCAGTTGTTGCTGAGAAATTTAAAGATATTTCAGATATACAACTGATGCTGCGGTGGATCTGCGACCCCTCCTGAAATAGTGCCTGAGATCTGATTGGCTGCCAACTCTTCAAACCAGGAAGTGTTGGCATCCCACTTGTGACTCAGTTTAACCTAAGTACCAGAAAAAGGGTAAACAAAAAGAGAAGTGGGCAGTTTAGAAATACTGTGACCCCATAGGCCTCTTGCGGGGGTCCCACAGGGATCCCCACAGGGCCCCAAAAAAGCATTTTTTGAAAAACAAAATTGTTAATAGTCTTGCTGGATCTGCGACTCCAGCCAATATGAAAAACAAGCTAAGCGGGGGTCTCCTGTGCATCGATAAATAATGGCCCCCGGGTGGGCTAGGTCCCAGAGCAGTTTATGTAGTAATGCGAGGGGTGCCTAGGCTAAACCCCTGTGTCCTGGCAACTGCCACCTCCCCAGGGAAAACATAAAGAAAGAGGTGTTTGGGGCTCCCGGGCTAATTATTAAAAAAGTGCAGGGGGACCCCTATGGCCTCCCTCTACCCCAGGGACCGCTACCTCCCCAGGGCTAATGTAATGGGGTCCTCAAGGATCCCCACTGCCCCAGGGACCACCACCTCCCTGAGGCCTATACATTTTCATGTGGGGGGCCTCACAGACCTCCCCCGGCTTCAAGGACCACCACCACCCAGGGGCAGGCTCCTACTCAACGAACCATACTTTGTCTAGGGGACCGCCACCACTTCCCCCAAGGCCAGCACCAGCATTGTCCCGGGGTGCTCACCCCCAGATACTGAAGCCTGCTATGGCCTGACAGGAGCAACACTCCCACCAAACCATAGCAAACACTGCTCCGCTTTTAGCAAGCAAGAGCATTTTGCTGTTGCTTGCTAAAAGCAGAGCACCCTTTGGCTTTACACACAGGGAGCTGCATATCATCATCTCCCTGTGTGTTAAAAGCAATCCTGGGTAGCGCAGGAGGCATGGAGCTGGCTGGGACTGCAGGGGTCTTCAGGTTCCCCCACAGTCCCCAACATGTAAAGTGTAGGTGACCTGGGCACCCACACTACAGCCAAGGCCTGTGGAACGGAGTTTCCAGGGCCAACATCAGCCAGGGTGGGGACCCCACGGTCCCCCATCCATTTGTTCGTTGGTTGATTTGTTAAAATATATATATAAAAATGGACAGGCCCAGGGGGATGGGGTTCTCAGGGCCTAAAATGGCCTGGGAGGGCCCCCCTCTTAAAATAAAAAAGTGAAAGGCCAGGCCCCGGGGATGCTGCGTTGCCCCCTTGCATTTATATATATATGTATATATACCCCATTCTGTGATAGAGCAAATAAAATCAGCAAACACCTAACTTGCAAGATGGATCATGTGGTCAATGTACTGGAATGTATGTGTGGACTTCCATATGTTGAGAGCAAGCCCATAAACGCATACTGCAAAATATTATGGCCATGACCAACTCGGACCCCACTTACCCTGTAGCACATAATTTTAGAGAAAACCATTATAACAATTTGAACCACCTTAAATATTTTTTAGTGGATGCCGTCCTCACTCTCAAAAGAGGAAGCGATAGAGAAGCAAAGCTCAGGAGATTAGAATCATGCTTCATTTTAGAATTGGATACTAAAACTCTGGGTAGTCTGAATACCAGCGAAGATTTTTATACATGCTTAGAACTTTAGTAGATGATTGGAAATTAACTAGGCTGTACAAAAAATCTTAATCTCAAGTAGTTTTTATTAATGACTTTTATCAATATTCGTGACACAGTTTTAGACAGATATATAAGTAATAAATTGCATTATCACTTGATGAAATATCACTGATGAATTTATACTATTGTTGTGAGAACCTGTTAGGAGAACATATATAGGGAGTTTTAGATGATTTTCTTCTGCTGCTCAATCAAGGTTAAAAATTATATTGCACTTAAGTACTTTACAGTAGTCTTATTGATGAAGTAGGTGAATACGTCCATTGGTACTTTATAATTTAAGCACTGGCATAGGAATACTGCCGACAGAACAGGTTTACAGGGTATTTACCCATGACTACTATTTAAACTGAAATGACTGCAATATGAACTTGTACATTGATGTATTTATTGGGTTAAAAAACCCATGGTAGCTGAGAAATATATATTTACATGAATATATATTTATATATGCATACAACCATTGTGTATCTATTGGCATTTTAGGGGCGAAAGTCTGTTGTCTGTATCCATGAATGTTTATGCACATTTCACTTTAAATTGTGGATCCGGAATTACTGCGTTGTCATGTGATCAAGGTCAAGGCCGTGGGCGGCCGATACCCGTTATGGCGGAGAGTCCGGAATAAAAACTTTAGCACAAAAAATTGTGGTCCGTGTCCGTTTTGTCCCTCGAATTCCTTTGAACTTCGTAGGCTTACGCATGCTTTTGCAATCAATGAAGCACAGACCACCAGGTAATCCAACAACTGCTTTATTTTTTCATCCCCACGACCTCTACAGCCATGACGCATTTCAGCCCGGAAGGACCTTGATCACATGACACGCTCTGTCAGGTGGTTGGTTTTTTTATAGCATTTTTTTCTTGTTTTTTTCAGCTTTGATTTAACCAATGCTTTATCAAGTGAATGAAGTGCAAGTGCCTAAATAAATATTTAAATAAACAATGCCTACAGAAAAACGATGTTGTATCCAGACTGAATCTTAAAAAACCTTAAAAAATGTTTACAATTAAGGGCAAATTTACAACATTCTCAATAATGACATATTAGTCAAATAACATCGTTGTGAGTTACATTTGAATGTCATATGCATAAATGCGATAAAAGTAATAACTCAGCAGCAATTGGTTGTTAGTGAAGCTAGATGGTAGTTTCAATACTACCTAAAAAAGCTTAAAAACACCAGTACAAACAGTCATGTCTGTAAGATTGCGAACTGAAGTTATTAAAAAGCAAGATGTTGCATTTTGATTTGGTAAAAAAGATTTCCTGTAGTGTGTGTTTAGATAAAGTGCATGTGCCTATTACTCAGTAAAATCGCCGAGTTAGTTATTCTAAAAGTGATGTAAATAAAAACTTATATAAAAAAACCTCTAAAATCACACCCTATATGTGCAATAGTACAATACTAAAACATAAGCGGTACGGCGGCAGACATGTGTAATGGCTGTGTGGCGTATAATAAATATTCATATGAATGCAATACTTGTAATATTCAATAAAGATGTGTCAATAATTTGACCTGCCAAGATATGTGACCATTATAAACATGTATAAAGTTCTTCAGTTGCGTTGAGGCCTCTAGGATGTTTAGTATCTAAATTCAAAATGTATTTGGTTTCCATCAGTCTTAATGCTTTTTGTCTGTCACCCCCTCTCTTGTTAAACGGGATTGAATCGATTAGAAAGTAAGAAAGGTCTGCATTGTGTGCCTCATTGAAATGTCTAGCTACTGGATATCCCGGGTCCCTGTTCTTAATTGCTCTTATATGTTGCAGTATCCGCTTGTGCGCTTGTAGAATGGTACTGCCTATATATTTGAGACCACATGGACATTCTAACACATATATTACATAGTCTGATTTACAATTGAGGGCTTTGGTGATCAATTTTTCATCATCATTGAAAGGGGATGTGTAAGATGTCTGGTTTACGCCATGTTTGCATGCTTTACACACCTTACATTTAAAAAAGCCCTTCCTTTGTGCTAGCCAAGTACTTTTGCTATTACTAGCTGGATCATTTTGGACTAAAATGTCCTTCATGGATGAGGCCCTGCTGTATGTAATAGCTGTTTTTTTCGCCAAAGTTTGACCTATGATTGGGTCACTCAAAACCAGCGGCCAGTTTTTTATGATTAGTTTTTTGATTTCTTTTTCATGTTTGCTAAATTGGATAATGAATCTGAACGTATCGTCTTGTTCAATTGTCGTGGGTTTGAAGTTTAAATTAAGCAAGACTTCCCTAGACTTGCTTCTACTTTTGAGGATGGCTGTGTCTAGACATTTAGTGGTGTAGCCCCTTTCCTGGAATCTTTTTTTACTGTTTTCTTGTTCCTTAATGAGATCGTTGTTGTTACTGCAGATGCGTCTCAATCTAAGCATCTCCCCATAGGGTATGCTGTTGATGAGATGCCTTGGATGAGAGCTGCCTGCATGTAAGGTAGTGTTCCCTGCCGTCGGCTTTCTGTGCGATCTGGTCTCAATTTTACCATTTTGTATGTAAACTTCCACATCTAAAAAGTTTACACATGTATCACTGATGGATGCCGTGAATTCAAGATTTAGCGAATTGTTGTTTAACTGGCTAAGGAACTCATCTGCTTCTATCCTTGACCTCTTCCAGATTATAAAGAGGTCATCTATGTATCTCCACTAAACTTTGATGTTTTAGCTAGATACATCTTTTGTTGATTTGGTAGGACCAGCTCTTCCCACCAACCCATGTGGAGACAAGCATAGCTGGGGGAAAAGCTGGCCCCCATTGCTACACCTCGCAATTGTTGGTAGAGGATGTTTTGGAACAAGAAATAGTTGTTTTTTAGACAAAATTCTGCCATATTGACAATCATGGTGTTGTGTTGGCTGTATTGTGGTCCCCTTTTAGTCAAATAAAATTCAATAGCCTTCAATCCATCTCTGTGATTGATGGACGTGTACAGAGATGTCACAACTAATGTCATCAATAGATATTTATCTTGCCATGAACATTTCAGAAGTTTGGCCAAAAAGTCACTGGTATCTTTAATGTATGATGGTAGGTTCTGAACATGTTCTTGCAAAAAGTAGTCTACGTATTTTGAAGCATTTTCCAGTAGACTGTTGCGCGCTGAAATGATAGGTCGACCAGGTGGTTGTAGTGCGTTCTTATGGATTTTAGGAATGAAATATAGGATCGGGACTACTGGGTGGTCATTTTTTAGAAATTTGAATTCGTCCGCCGTCAGGAGTCCCATGTTTTTCCATCCTATCAAGTTCAACATAAATTCCTTGGTTATATTTTGTAAAGTTGGAAAGTCACTGCGCCGATAACACTTATTGTCTCTAAGTTGTTTCATAGCTTCCGCAATGTTATCACTTTTTTTCCAAAGAACAACATTTCCACCTTTGTCTGCATTCCTTATGACAATGTCAGAATTCTTTTTCAATTTGGCCATTAAAGCAGAAAATTGGATTTCCTGTTTGTTAGATTTAAATTTTTTATTTTTTTGTACTTTGTAGTTTAAGTCTTTCAAACCGTTGGTGACATTTTCATGAAAATTGTCTATTGCATCCTTAATCATTAATGGATGGAAAATAGAGCGTGGTTTGAAGGGAGTTTTGGGCTTAAGTTGAATATTTCTGTCTTCTCCTTCCTGATTCGTTGGCATGGTAGGACTGGAGATCGCGATTGCATTTTCATCTAATAGTTCTTCCATCTCAGTTAGAAAACCTTTGTCAGATTGAGTAAGAGAATTAGGAGATGTCTCTGCCTTGATATCAGATGGTTGGATGTCCATTGTATTGTGACTCTCATGTTATAGTTAGCTGGACATTTCACTCGTAAAAAACCAATGCAATTCCCCCGTTATAGTTAGTTCAGGTAACTATAACTCACGCGACCGCAATCCACTGCTGATGACGTCACATATTACATCACTGTATTTAGACACTTATTTACCCATTTATTCTTCCATTAACCTTTAGATATACATATATAAAAAATATTTATTTTACAGAAAGACACATATTCACTGGATGATGTCACCAGTGATGTAATATGTGACGTCATCAGCAGTGGATTGTGGTCGCGTGAGTTATACGAGTGAAATGTCCAGCTAACTATAACATGTGTGAAACCTATGGTTTTTTAAGTGAATTTGCAAGGTTTTTTAAATGCTAATTCCTAACTATAACGTGTGTGAAACCTATGGTTTTTTAAGTGAATTTGCAAGGTTTTTTAAATGCTAATTCCTAACTATAACGTGTGTTAAACCTATGTTTTTTTTAGTGAATTTGCAAGGTTTTTTAAATGGTAATTTATGAATGTATTATTATATTTTTATATATTTATTTTACAATAAACTACCTATGTTTATAGTTATAGATTGCCTGTATCCTGTAATATGGAATGGCTCCGATTTTTTTTTTTGAATTTGGATAAAGTTGAACAGCATAGTTAATATCTTCTATAAACTTATAAACAGTTTTAAATGTTTTTTTTTTAAGGATCTTTTACCGTGCACTCACCCCGCGATTTTTTTTAAAATAAATAAAATGTTTTTTTTCACCCTTTGGGGTCCTTCAGTGACCCCCTGACAAAGGCTAGGGGGTCAGGAACTCTCTACCCTGCCCCCTTAAACAGTTTAAAATGTTTATTTTTTTTTTAAGGGTTTTTCACCGTTCGCGCACGGTGCGCGCACCCCGCGATTTAAAAAAAAATGTTTTTTTCACACTTCGGGGTCCTTCAGGGACCCCCTGACAAAGGCTAGGGGGTCAGGAACTCTCTACCCTGCCCCCTTTCCACGTTCTCCACATTTCTCTTTCAGTGCGACACACAAAATGGCGTCCGACACTTCCTGATTTCGACCGATTCGAATGTTTACTGACATCTAACCACCAATCAGAATTACGCTCGCGCGCGGCTATAGATATTTATGTACTTTTAACTGCAATTTTCTCAGGAACCACTGAACATATTGACACCATATATGCAAAAGGCACTTCCCTGACCTTAGGACTACCTCTTTGCCAGATTTCAAGTAATTCTGTTCAGCCGTTCGGGCTGTATCTTCGACTAAAGGTCCTATGGGAAAATGTGTTTTGGGACCCCCCTTTTTTCTCGGCCCCCGCTCGACGAATCACCCCGAGACTTTCAGGGTAGGAGCTGAGCGGAGCGCCCCATTAGTTTTAAAAATTTTGCGAGGATTCGTCAACCGGTGCCAAAGTTATTCAAAATAGAATTTTGAGATTTCCTATGGAAACTCGGTCCTAACTATAACTATCTACTGGCGACCGCCAATAGATAATATATATATATATATATATATATATATATATATATATATATATATATATATATAAAGTTCCACAAGTTGGCCAAGACGGGGCGCACTCTACTCTCGACAAACCATAGGGTCAGGGAAGAACCAGGCACACTCGACATCAGCAGAGTCCTGACGCGTTTCGGGAAACTCCCTTCCTCAAAGGCTGTCTGCTGCACAATGAAAGTCACCAAACGGATTTCCCAGCATTCTCCCTATTATATATATATATATATATATATATATATATATATATATATATATATATATATATATATATATCCTACTGGCGGTCGCCAGTAGGTAGTTATAGTTAGGACCACGTTTCCATAGGAAAACCTCAACATTCTATTTTGAATAACTTTGGCGCCGGTCGACGAATCCTCGCGAATTTCTCAAAATAGGTGGGGCGCTACGCTCCGCTCCTACCCTGAAAGTCTCGGGGGGATTCGTCAAGCGGGGGCTGAGATAAAAGGGGGGTCCCAAAACGCGTTTTTCCCATGCATTTTTCCATTGGACCTTTAGAACGAGCTACAGCCCGAACGGCTGAACAGAATTACTAGAAATTTGGCAGAGAGGTAGTCCCTAGGTCAAGGAAGTGCCTTTTGTAGGTTTGGTGTAAATCTGTTCAGTAGATTCTGAGAAAATAGCCTTTAAATCAATATATATATCTGAGCCCGCTTACGGTACGCTTACCGTACGCTTACCGTACGCTTACCGTAAGCTTACGGTGGCGTGCGCGAGCGCGATTCTGATTGGCTCTTAGATCTTAGTAAACATTCGAATCGGCCGAAACCAGGAAGCGGCGTCCGCCATTTTGTCTCTCGCACTGAGTGTTGTTTATCAAACATGATGGCCAAAAACATGTTACGGGGCTGTTTTGACAACTCCCTCCCACATAGTCATGTTGAGGGAGTCCCCAAACATCCCCCAAGAGCAAAAACGGTTTTATTTTTTTTTCGGCAATTTCGCGGGGTACGCTTACCGTACGCTTACCGTACGCTTACCGTAAGCTTACCGTACGCTTACGGTAAAAAAATAAAAATAAAAAAAACACTATCCACACTTACCCCACCCCCTGTGCTTTTGGTGGCCGCAGGCCACCAAATGTGCAGGGCTTATTAATAGAGAAAAAAAACGTAATTTTGGCAACATGAAATTATAAAATCGAAATAAAAAAAACACTATCCACATTGACCTCACCCTCTGTGCTTTTGGTGGCCGAAGGCCACCAAATGTACAGGGCTTATTAAAGTTGATAAAAACCGTGCACAGAACGAACTGCGTTAAGTGGGCGCGCACGCCACAAATGGCGTAAAGTAACTTAGCATTTAAAAAACCGTACAAATTCACTGAAAAAACCATAGGTTTCACACACGTTATAGTTAGGAAATAGCATTTAAAAAACCTTGCTAATTCACTGAAAAAACCATAGGTTTCACACATGTTATAGTTAGCTGGACATTTTACTGATAAAAAACCAATGAAATTCCCCCGTTATAGTTACTGTAGGCAACTATAACTCACGCGACCGTAATCCTCTGCTGATGACATATGTGTCTTTATGAAAAAAAAATATTTGTAATATATGTATAGCTAAAATTTAATGGAAGAAGATATGGGCAAATAAGTGTCTAAATACAGTATTAGCATCAGCAGAGGATTGCGGTCGCGTGAGTTATAGTTGCCTACAGTAACTATAACGGGGGAATTTCATTGGTTTTTTATCAGTAAAATGTCCAGCTAACTATAACATGTGTGAAACCTATGGTTTTTTCAGTGAATATATATATATATATATATACCCCCATATACATATACATATGTTACCTACTGGCGGTCGCTATAGTTAGCACCTAGTTTCCATAGGAAAAGCATTTTTTGATTTGCTAATAACTTTGGCGTCGTTTGACGAATCTTCACGAAATTCTAAAACAAAAAAAGTCTATCCAGGTCAGCTCCTACCCTAAAAGTTTGGGGGTGAGTCGTAAAGCGGGGACTGAGGTCTCAAAACACGTTTTCCCCATGTTAATTGCAATAGGAAATTTTGAGACAGGCTACAGGCCGAAATGCTGAATGTAATTACACCAAATTTGGCAAAAAGGTAGTGCTCGGTTCAGTAAGCGACCATTTCTTAAATGGTATAAATCCGTTCAGTAGTTGCTGAGAAACTCAAAAAATAAGAGTCAAAAAATAATTTTCCCATAGGAAACTTTAGGAAAGGCTACAGCCCAAACTGCTGAACGGAATTACCCCAAATTTGGCAAAGAGGTAGTGCTTGGTACAGAAAGCACCCTTTTTTAAATGGTGTAAATCCGTTCAGTAGTTGCTGAGAAATTCAAAAAATAAAAGTTTTGATATCTATGGCTGGGGAGGCTTCACGAACCCTCCCGACCATGAGCTTGGCTGTCAGTAAGTGTTGGCAGCCATCTTGTGACTCGGCAGAACTGAGTCACAAGAAAGCAGAGAATTAAGCAGGAAAAACAAGAAAAGGGGGCAGGGTACAAACACCCTACCCTAGGCCTGCTCAGGGGTCCCACAAGGAACCCGAGGGCCAGAAAAAAGCATTTTTTTAAAAACAAATCGGCAAAATTCGCACTGGGGTCGCGAATCCTGATAAAATTATTTTAAAAAATGAAGCACGGGCTCCCGCGCTTCATTTAAATGAGGCCCCTGTGTCGTCCAGGTCCCGCGGGCATTGCCCAATTCCTAATTTATAGATTGCAGGATCCAGCGGGGCCCCCGCAGACCCGGGGACCACCATCTCCCTGGGGCTATATTAATGAACTCTGCGGGAGGGCACATGGCCCTATCGCAGCCCCAGGGACCGCCACCCCCGGGGCTAGATTTGTTATGTGTGGGGGGCCTCCAATTGCCCCCCAAGCCCCAGGGACTGCCACCCCCGGGGTGTTTCTAAAATATTCACAGTGGCACATGGCCCCCCCACAGCCCCAGGTACTGCCACCCCCTGGGGCTATGCAAATGATAATATGCAGGAAGGCACTAGGCCCTCCTGCAGCCCCAAGAACAGCTACTCCAAGGGCATCATTTTTAATGTGTGGGGGGCCTCCAAGGGCCCCCAAGCCCTGGGGACTGTCACCCCTGGGGCTTTCTAAATTATTCGCAGGGGACACACGGCCCCCCTGCAGCCCCATAGACCGCCACCCCTGGGGCTTGTTTTTAAAAAATAAAATAAACCTTTGTGGGGGGGCTCAATCCCCATCACAAGCCACCTCCCCGGGGCACTAATAATGCAAATGCGGGGGTCCGCTACTGATCCCCGAGCCCCGGGGATCACCACCTCCCCGGGGCTTTGCATTCATAGGGAGAGGGGCCGCGCGGCCCCCCTCCTTGAGCCCTTGGTGGCCCTGGGAACCACCACCACCAGGGCCGGCTCCTGCAGTGTCCCGGAGTGTCCACCCCAGGGACACTGCTGTTTGCTATAACAGGGCAAAAGCATGGCTCCCACCCTGTCATAGCAAACTTGCTTTGGGTTTTGGAAGCAAGAGCTCTCTCTTCCAAAATCCAAAGCAGATTGCTTTTCCACACGGGGAGCTGCATGTCAGCCACGCCACGGGGTACGTTTCCACAGTGGTGAATGGAGGGGGCGGGGCCTGATATGACAAGTGTGCAAACGCGCTCCATTGCATGTTTTAAGTTGGGGGATTAATTCTCCTTATATCCTGAGGGTCCCTGGGGGCCAACTAGCTCACTGAAAAGCAAGGTTTCAGGGATGTTATAGTTAGTTGGACATTTCTCTCATACAAAAACATAGACATTGCCCAGTTATAGCCAGTTCAGCTAACTATAACTCGCGCACCTGCAATGCACTTCTGATGATGTCACATATTACATCATTCATGTCATGGTCAGTGACATCACGGATGACATCACTGATGACATCTCAAATGACATCACTGATGAAATCATCCATGTGAATATCTGATGCACCTCCTCGCACTCTAATATAACCTTTGATACACCCACTATAAAATAAAGAAAACCATTTTCGAAACCATCGACACACCAATACCAGTTACTACATATGCACTCACTAATTCCTAGGTCTATACACACATCCACTCATTCACCCATAAAGTCACTCATACATGCAGTCACTCATCAATGCAACACTATCATAAGCACTCATACACCTATGCAGACACTCACACACCACCACTCATCCATGGAGTTACTCACACAGCTAGTCAGTCATGCAAAGAATCAATCACACTTCCATTTACTGACCTATACAGTTATACACAAACCACGTCACTTATTCAAACAGAAACAAATGCATACTTACTCTCTTATACAATCACTGTTACAAGTACACACTCATCCATACAGCCACTCTCACAATCACTGACTCTCATGTTTAGTCATTTATATACTCCAACTCTCACATACACTGCCTTTTACATATGTAGTTCCTTGGACATGTACCACTGAGGCATCCATTCTCTCACCAACACACCCATACACACACTCATCCACCCATAGAGCTGTTTGCGAATGCACTCTTGAACCCATACACCCAGTGAATCAACCTCTCACATCTATGCACGGAGTGACACACCTCCCACCCACACACTCAGGCACCCATACAAATGCTCAGGCAACCAATCAATAGCCCATATAATCATGTAGCTACTGAACAACCCATGCAGCAGCTTACACAACAACAGACAGACTGATACAGACATTCACACAGTTTAGTCACTAACCCATGAATTCAGTAAGACACGTTTAATCACTCACTTATACAATCAATCACGCATCTACAAAATCCTCCATCCACACACTTATACACCCACTCATTCTTCAATACACCTTGGCATAAAGATATAAAACCTATTTAAACTTTACAGAAACACACAGTCACTGGATGATGTCATCAGTGATGTCATTTGAGAGGTCATCAGTGATGTCGCTGACCATGTCATGAATGATGTAATATGTGACGTCATCAGAAGTGCATTGCGGGTGCACGAGTTATAGGTAGCTGAACTAACTATAATGGGCAATTTCTATGGTTTTTATATATATATGCCAAAGTGTATTTAAGAATGAGTGGGTGTATGAGTATCTGTATGGAAGATTTAGTAGGTGCGTGATTGACTGTGTAAGTGAATGATTAAACGTGTCTTACTGAATGCATGAGTTAGTGACTAAACTGTGTGAATGCATGTATCAGTCTGTTAGTTGGTGTGTAAGGGGCTGCATGGGTTGGTGAGTAGCTATATGAGTGTCTATGTGGGTTATTGTCTCTGAGGGTGGGTAGGGGTGGGTGACTCCCTGAATGGATGTATGAGTGGGTGATTCACTGGGTGTATGGGCTTAAGAGTGCATCTGTAATGGACTGTATGGATGGGTGAGTGTGTGTATGGGCATGTTGGTGAGTGAATGGATATCTCAGTGGTACATGTGTGAGTAACTATGATTAACGTGGTGCCAAACAGAATCAATTTGATCAAAGTAGAATAAATCTGATGAAAGATTAAATAAAACCCTCACTCACCAACATAGTTAGTGACATGCTTCATCATGGGGTTTTAGCCAGGGGTGCCTTGTGCACCTCTGGTGTGCTTCAACGCTTGATTTAGAGCGGAGCAGCAACTTCAAACTAGAAAAAGTGAGGTGATATGTGAGTGAAATAATCAAAAAGGATTAAAAATCATGTATCGTGCACCAGAACATTTTAATAGTGCCGAGACAGGAATAGATTAAAAATTATGAAGGATAGTTAATTCTGACTTTAATTTGATCAGACTTATCCTTTGAGTGGTCAAGTGGTCGACATGTTTCAGCTTGTCAATGTTATTCACTAAGCTTTCATCAGGACCTAGTTGCAAAAAAAGGGAAAAAGCACCTTGGCGGTGTAAGCTCGCTAAGGCTTACCCTAACCTCAGGTGCAAAGAACCGATAAACTCACGGTTACAGTAGAGGTCTTCCACTGTTCCGCAAAAGACCTCGTATATCTGAAAAAGAATTTATTGTTTGGTCAGCATACATAATAATTGCTAAATTTATCTTCATCAGAAAACAAATCAAGTCTTAAGCAGGGCACATAGACTCAACTGTTGGGTCCATGCAAACTTACATGACCTATGTAAATGTTCGACAACTTTCACGTACATTGAGATGTCTGGAGTTACAAAATTGTAAACATGCCAAAATCCATATGGACAAGGCCTATATGGACAGTGTAATTGAACAATTTGATCAATAGTCTTACAAAAAAATGGTATGGTAGTGTAAATATAGATCACGTTAACAAAAAGGCACATTAAAATTATGTACATCTTCAATATGGCGATGTAATAGCCAAAGTAGAAGAAATGCAAAATAAGAAATACTGGGAGCTTACGTATAAGTAGATAAGTGCGTGCTCCTTGGGCAAGAAGGCGGAGTGCGGGACTACAGAACAGCTGTGGTAACAAGGAAGAAAAAACGGGAAAGATGTTTATTCTGACACAACCCGTTGATCTCCAAAGTTATGTACCACATCATACCGTACAAAACGGGACAAACAATGCGTTCTCTTGAACGGAGGTACTCACATCGTCCAAGTCCTCAGCCAGCAGTCTGCACCTAAAAGGTCCGCCGAGCCCTTAGTCAATTACGCAATGACGGGCTCGTGTTTAAATGTAAACAGCCAAGCGCTGAAGAACCGGAAATGAACGTGTGGGCTTTTCCGCGTGTGCGTCATCAGTCAAAACAGTGAAGAGGGACTGAGAGGCTGATTTTTTTGAAAAAAGCTAGAGCGTCAAGGCTTTGGTTCTCACACAACTTTATTGAATGGTATTGACCAAACAAAAAACAAACAAAAGATCAGTAATTAATTTGTCTGTTAGTCTGTGCGCAAAGCAAGCATCAAAACAGGTAAAGGTGGAAAGCGAAGGTGAGGTTAAGCCGCATCAGATGCTTCGAACTTTTTTCATCCCCGCTTAAATGAGCAATATTACCCAGCGCAGGCTTCATCTAGAAAGGGGCATAAATTTCAGATTACCACAGAAGATCGATGTTATCATGAAGCCAGATATAGAAAAAAAGCCAGATATAAATAACCGGCCCCAAGGGTTTTTAAATGAGAGTACAAGGGTTATTCAATAAGTAAAAAAGATTACATTAAACCCTAACCCCGGAAAATTCCTGGTGGGACCAACATAAAATATATATACTGGACCGATTCTCAGCGTCTCAGCACTGTCCCCCACAGGATATTGTCATTAAGGCCCGATAGGTGTGTTGACAAACGATATACCCAACGCTGTTCCTTTTCGAACAGTGAAGATGATTTCACTTGTTCAATGATGGTCCACTGTAGATCATCCGCAGTATGATTGAAGCGTAGGAAGTGCTCAGTCAATTTTGTCGCACTTCTTTTACATCGGACGTTACTCCGATGTTCGCCAATGCGTAATTTAATCTTCCGTGTGGTCATGCCCACGTATTTTAAATCGCATGGACAGGTAATTAGGTAGACCACATCAGCAGTGTTGCAATTTGTGTGACTACGTTGAGTCCAGGTTTTACCATTTTCCAAGGATAAAGTTTTAGTAGAGGACGTGAGATGGAACACACTGCACGATCCACAGGGGTAGTGGCCAAGGATAGGTGGAAGTCCCCAGTTATCGAGGACCGAGATGGCGGTTGGCTTATTACAGATCCTCGGTCTCGTATGCACAAGTGAATCCTTAATACTCTTAGCTTTCCTGTAGGAGAATAAGGGTTTATCCCAATTAATACTGTTGCTCTCCAAAATGCGCCAATGTTTTCTAATGGATTTAGAAATTGTGTTGGAAGCAGTGTTGAAAGTGGTTACACACGTTAATGGGATATCTGTGGACTGTCGTGAAGAATCTTGTAAGAGGACCTCTCTGGGTTGGTTTCTTGCTCGTTTGCAACTTTTGGTCAAAATTGTGTCAGGGTAACCTCTCTGTTTTAATTTATATGTAAGATCTTTGGATTGTTTACGAAAATCCTCCACTTGGCTGCAATTACGTCTGATTCGTAAATACTGACCATAAGGGAGATTTTCCCGTAGTGGTCGAGGATGAAAGCTGGAAAAAGCCAAAAGATTGTTTTTGGCTGTCGGTTTGTAGTGTGTTTTGGTCGATAATACACCATCAATTTTAGTCACAATTACATCTAGGAAAATCATTTCTTGGTTATTGAAAGGATGGGTGAAGAGCAGATGAGGGTCACAGGTATTGATCCATGTCAAAAAGTCGAGTAGAATACTCTCAGGACCATCCCAGATGATAAAAATATCATAAATATACCTCTTCCAAAAGGAGAGGTGGGAGAAAAAAGGATTGGTTTGACTCAAGATAAATTTACGTTCGAAGTCAGAAACATAAAGTCCTGCCACACTGGGCGCAAAAGTGCTGCCCATCGAAGTACCGGTGGACTGGAGGTACAGTGTGCCTTGATATTCAAAACAAATTTTCTTGAGTGCCAAGGTAGCACAATCAATGATAAATCATTTCGGTGTTTGGAAAGACCAGTTGACAGAGTCCAGAGCTTCCCCAATGACCTTGATGGTGTCGTCCTGCCCCCTACCTACCTCAAAGATACCAAATGTTTTTTGGCATCTCTACAAGAACTCAGAGTAGATCATGACAATGCCATCCTTGTCTCTCTGGACATTGAGAGTCTTTATACGAGCATTCCCCAGGACGACACCATCAAGGTCATTGGGGAATTACACAATTACTGATCTTTTGTTTGTTTTTTGTTTGGTCAATACCATTCAATAAAGTTGTGTGAGAACCAAAGCCTTGACGCTCTAGCTTTTTTCGAAAAAATCAGCCTCTCAGTCCCTCTTCACTGTCTCGACTGATGACGCACACGTGGAAAAGCCCACACGTTCATTTCCGGTTCTTCAGCGCTTGGCTGTTTACATTTAAACACGAGCCCGTCATTGCGTAATTGACTCTGGGCTCGGCGGACCTTTTAGGTGCAGACTGCTGGCTGAGGACTTGGACGATGTGAGTACCTCCGTTCAAGAGAACGCATTGTTTGTCCCGTTTTGTACGGTATGATGTGGTACATAACTTTGGAGATCAACGGGTTGTGTCAGAATAAACATCTTTCCCGTTTTTTCTTCCTTGTTACCACAGCTGTTCTGTAGTCCCGCACTCCGCCTTCTTGCCTAAGGAGCACGCACTTATCTACTTATACGTAAGCTCCCAGTATTTCTTATTTTGCATTTCTTCTACTTTGGCTATTACATCGCCATATTGAAGATGTACATAATTTTAATGTGCCTTTTTGTTAACGTGATCTATATTTACACTACCATACCATTTTTTTGTAAGACTATTGATCAAATTGTTCAATTACACTGTCCATATAGGCCTTGTCCATATGGATTTTGGCATGTTTACAATTTTGTAACTCCAGACATCTCAATGTACGTGAAAGTTGTCGAACATTTACATAGGTCATGTAAGTTTGCATGGACCCAACAGTTGAGTCTATGTGCCCTGCTTAAGACTTGATTTGTTTTCTGATGAAGATAAATTTAGCAATTATTATGTATGCTGACCAAATAATAAATTCTTTTTCAGATATACGAGGTCTTTTGCGGGACAGTGGAAGACCTCTACTGTAACCGTGAGTTTATCGGTTCTTTGCACCTGAGGTTAGGGTAAGCCTTAGCGAGCTTACACCGCCAAGGTGCTTTTTCCCTTTTTTTGCAACTAGGTCCTGATGAAAGCTTAGTGAATAACATTGACAAGCTGAAACATGTCGACCACTTGACCACTCAAAGGATAAGTCTGACCAAATTAAAGTCAGAATTAACTATCCTTCATAATTTTTAATCTATTCCTGTCTCGGCACTATTAAAATGTTCTGGTGCACGATACATGATTTTTAATCCTTTTTGATTATTTCACTCACATATCACCTCACTTTTTCTAGTTTGAAGTTGCTGCTCCGCTCTAAATCAAGCGTTGAAGCACACCAGAGGTGCACAAGGCACCCCTGGCTAAAACCCCATGATGAAGCATGTCACTAACTATGTTGGTGAGTGAGGGTTTTATTTAATCTTTCATCAGATTTATTCTACTTTGATCAAATTGATTCTGTTTGGCACCACGTTAATCATATAGGGAATCACCGTTTGTGTGAATTTCCCTTTCTTATCACACTCTTTTGTTGTTATTACATTGAATTTGGGGGATTAAGAGTGTAGATATACCCACCCTCTCTCTCTTGTTGTTTATCGTTATATCAAGGCAGCGTACAGCTGCAAGAGTTTTTTTCTTGGTTTAAGTGTATCGTGATCACGTTTTCACAATTCAATTGGCACAATAATGGAAAACACGGGGCTTACGTATACTGATGCTGAGGTTGATGCTCTTTTAGCTGATTCCTCCCTTTTTGCTGACTCGTCAATAGCACAAACTATTTCTCAGACTAGTGAATGGGATAAATTGACCGAACAGAAACGGTGCCGCATTCGTACCATCTTACATGGTACCATATTAACCGAGTACCTACAGAATAATGTGGCTCCTAAGGGTTTGCTGGTCACCAATGCTCCCCGTATTTTTCTTGAAGATCCAGTTTTCCGCAGAGACTGGGCACAAATCGCGTGGCACTGTACCCGCGATTGGCTTGTATTGATTATTAAAACAGCTCTCAGACTTTCAGAGGCGCTTATGGTTGAAATTCAATTAACAGAAACGCATTTTCGTACAACATTGACCGGTTATAAAAAGAAACTGGATGAGCTTAATAAAGAAATGAATGAATATAAAGACACCTTGACGCAATCTAAAGCTCAAAAATTTCAAAAAGATCTAAAGCGTTTCTCGTATACTAAAGAGTATCCTTATGCAAACCCTGATTATGTCCCTCCAACTGATAAAAACGATCAGGCAGATACCACAGATGATAATGATTCTTTTTCAAGTGGTTCAAGTAATGAGAGTACAAGATCAAGACAGCGAGGTAGAGGCAGGAATAGACCCTATCAATACCAACCCAACTGGCAATCCTTTCCCAACTCTATGAATGTAGGTTATCCCAACCAGTTCGAACCCCCTCAGTTTCCTATGATGGGCTGGAATCCCGCTTTTGTTCCGATGCCTCCCTTTCAACACAATACATTCCGCCCTCCTTTTTTAGACAGAGGTCGGCGAGGACGGTGGCGAAGGAGGGGAAACCAAGTACACTGGGAACAGGAGGAAGGGATAGGGCACAACACACGCAGCAGAGCAGGAACAAGCAATCAGAGAGTCTAGTAATCAACCTCTCTTCGGTCATTTTGACACAGACAGAAAATGAAGTACTTGAGAGGGGACTAGGTTTTGTGCCCACTGCACGGTTGGATCGCTTTCAATTACACTGCGAACTTTCTGAATTTTTCAGGAAATTGAAATTAAAGTTCTTTTTCAAGAACAACAAATCAGATGTCTCTGTAGATCATCCCAGTGACACCACTCTGCGTTTGAAATCAACGTTTACACCTCCTCCACATTTGGTCCCAGCAGGAATTATTGCATTTGAACAAGCCGTTTTTAATGATGTTGAAGCTTTTCAAGACCAAGGAGCCTATAAAAACATGAGTGCCCTTGAGTTCCAAGCTCTCCAATCGTTACAGACTAATTCGTCTATTGTGATAAAACCAGCTGACAAGGGGGGAGGGATTGTCATCCAAGATGTTTCTAGATTACGACTTGGAATGTAGACGTCTTCTAAACAACGTGAAGAACTACATCCCTCTCACTACCGATCCCTCTGCGAGTTTGAAAATCACAATATGCAACCTCGTCGAACACGCTGAGAGTAGTGGATTCATCAGCAAGCATGAAGCAGACTTTTTGACAAAGGGCAAAGGTATTATTCCATAATTTTACATATTGCCTAAGATCCCCAAAAATAAGTTACCCCCTCCGGGTCGCCCAATAGTATCGGGCATAGGCTCCCTTCTAGAGCCCCTTTCAATTTTTTGTGATTTCTTTTTGAAACCCATAATTCAGGACACCCCTACCTACCTCAAAGATACCAAATGTTTTTTGGCATCTCTACAAGAACTCAGAGTAGATCATGACAATACCATCCTTGTCTCTATGGACATTGAGAGTCTTTATACGAGCATTCCCCAGGACGACACCATCAAGGTCATTGGGGAAGCTCTGGACTCTGTCAACTGGTCTTTCCAAACAACGAAAGGATTTATCATTGATTGTGCTACCTTGGCACTCAAGAACCTCTTTTTTGAATATCAAAGCACACTGTACCTCCAGTCCACCGGTACTTCGATGGGCAGCACTTTTGCGCCCAGTGTGGCAGGACTTTATGTTTCTGACTTCGAACGTAAATTTATCTTGAGTCAAACCAATCCTTTTTTCTCCCACCTCTCCTTTTGGAAGAGGTATATTGATGATATTTTTATCATCTGGGATGGTCCTGAGAGTATTCTACTCGAATTTTTGACATGGATCAATACCTGTGACCCTCATCTGCTCTTCACCCATGCTTTCAATAACCACAAAATGATTTTCCTAGATGTAATTGTGACTAAAATTGATGGTGTATTATCGACCAAAACACACTACAAACCGACAGCCAAAAACAATCTTTTGGCTTTTTCCAGCTTTCATCCTCGACCACTACGGGAAAATCTCCCTTATGGTCAGTATTTACGAATCAGACGTAATTGCAGCCAAGTGGAGGATTTTCGTAAACAATCCAAAGATCTTACATATAAATTAAAACAGAGAGGTTACCCTGACACAATTTTGACCAAAAGTTGCAAACGAGCAAGAAACCAACCCAGAGAGGTCCTCTTACAAGATTCTTCACGACAGTCCACAGATATCCCATTAACGTGTGTAACCACTTTCAACACTGCTTCCAACGCAATTTCTAAATCCACTAGAAAACATTGGCGCATTTTGGAGAGCAACAGTATTAATTGGGATAAACCCTTATTCTCCTACAGGAAAGCTAAGAGTATTAAGGATTCACTTGTGCATACGAGACCGAGGATCTGTAATAAGCCAACTGCCATCTCGGTCCTCGATAACTGGGGACTTCCACCTATCCTTGGCCACTACCCCTGTGGATCATGCAGTGTGTGCCATCTCACGTCCTCTACTAAAACTTTATCCTTGGAAAATGGTAAAACCTGGACTCAACGTAGTCACACAAATTGCAACACTGCTGATGTGGTCTACCTAATTACCTGTCCATGCGATTTAAAATACGTGGGCATGACCACACGGAAGATTAAATTACGCATTGGCGAGCATCGAAGTAACGTCCGATGTAAAAGAAGTGCGACAAAATTGACTGAGCACTTCCTACGCTTCAATCATACTGCGGATGATCTACAGTGGACCATCATTGAAGTGAAATCATCTTCACTGTTCGAAAAGGAACAGCGTTGGGTATATCGTTTGTCAACACACCTATCGGGCCTTAAGGACAATATCCCGTGGGGGACAGTGCTGAGACGCTGAGAATCGGTCCAGTATACATATTTTATGTTGGTCCCACCAGGAATTTTCCAGGGTTAGGGTTTAATGTAATCTTTTTTACTTATTGAATAACCCTTGTACTCTCATTTAAAAACCCTTGGGGCCGGTTATTTATATCTGGCTTTTTTTCTATATCTGGCTTTATGATAACATCGATCTTCTGTGGTAATCTGAAATGTATGCCCCTTTCTAGATGAAGCCTGCGCTGGGTAATATTGCTCATTTAAGCGCGGATGAAAAAAGTCCGAAGCATCTGATGCGGCTTAATCTCACCTTCGCTTTCCACCTTTACCTGTTTTGATGCTTGCTTTGCGCACAGACTAACAGATGAATGAATTACTGATCTTTTGTTTGTTTTTTGTTTGGTCAATACCATTCAATAAAGTTGTGTGAGAACAAAAGCCTTGACGCTCTAGCTTTTTTCTAAAAAATCAGCCTCTCAGTCCCTCTTCACTGTCTCGACTGATGACGCACACGCGGAAAAGCCCACATGTTCATTTCCGGTTCTTCAGCGCTTGGCTGTTTACATTTAAACACGAGCCCGTCATTGCGTAATTGACTCCGGGCTCGGCGGACCTTTTAGGTGCAGACTGCTGGCTGAGGACTTGGACGATGTGAGTACCTCCGTTCAAGAGAACGCATTGTTTGTCCCGTTTTGTACGGTATGATGTGGTACATAACTTTGGAGATCAACGGGTTGTGTCAGAATAAACATCTTTCCCGTTTTTTCTTCCTTGTTACCACAGCTGTTCTGTAGTCCCGCACTCCGCCTTCTTGCCCAAGGAGCACGCACTTATCTACTTATACGTAAGCTCCCAGTATTTCTTATTTTGCATTTCTTCTACTTTGGCTATTACATCGCCATATTGAAGATGTACATAATTTTAATGTGCCTTTTTGTTAACGTGATCTATATTTACACTACCATACCATTTTTTTGTAAGACTATTGATCAAATTGTTCAATTACACTGTCCATATAGGCCTTGTCCATATGGATTTTGGCATGTTTACAATTTTGTAACTCCAGACATCTCAATGTACGTGAAAGTTGTCGAACATTTACATAGGTCATGTAAGTTTGCATGGACCCAACAGTTGAGTCTATGTGCCCTGCTTAAGACTTGATTTGTTTTCTGATGAAGATAAATTTAGCAATTATTATGTATACTGACCAAATAATAAATTCTTTTTCAGATATACGAGGTCTTTTGCGGAACAGTGGAAGACCTCTACTGTAACCGTGAGTTTATCGGTTCTTTGCACCTGAGGTTAGGGTAAGCCTTAGCGAGCTTACACCGCCAAGGTGCTTTTTCCCTTTTTTTGCAACTAGGTCCTGATGAAAGCTTAGTGAATAACATTGACAAGCTGAAACATGTTGACCACTTGACCACTCAAAGGATAAGTCTGACCAAATTAAAGTCAGAATTAACTATCCTTCATAATTTTTAATCTATTCCTGTCTCGGCACTATTAAAATGTTCTGGTGCACGATACATGATTTTTAATCCTTTTTGATTATTTCACTCACATATCACCTCACTTTTTCTAGTTTGAAGTTGCTGCTCCGCTCTAAATCAAGCGTTGAAGCACACCAGAGGTGCACAAGGCACCCCTGGCTAAAACCCCATGATGAAGCATGTCACTAACTATGTAGGTGAGTGAGGGTTTTATTTAATCTTTCATCAGATTTATTCTACTTTGATCAAATTGATTCTGTTTGGCACCACGTTAATCATATAGGGAATCACCGTTTGTGTGAATTTCCCTTTCTTATCACACTCTTTCGTTGTTATTACATTGAATTTGGGGGATTAAGAGTGTAGATATACCCACCCTCTCTCTCTTGTTGTTTATCGTTACATGTGTGAGTAACTACATCTGTAAAAGGCAGTATATGTGAGTGTTGGAGTATATCACTGACAATATGTGAGAGTGAGTGATTGTTAGAGTGGCTGTATGGATGAGTGTGTGCTTGTATCTGTGATTGTATAAGAGATTAAGTATGTGTTAGTATCTGTATGAATAAGTGAGGTGGTGTGTGTATAACTGTATAGGTGAGTAAATGGGAGTATGATTGATTCTTTGCATGACTGACTAGGTACGTGAGTAACTCGAAGGGTGAGTGGCAGTGTGTGAGTGAGGTAAATGAGTAGATGTGTGTGTAGACTTATTAATCAGTGAGTGGGTATGTTGTAACTGGTATTGATGTGTCTATGGTTTCGAAAATGGTAGTCTGTATTTTAGAGGGGTGTATCAAAGGTTATATTAGGGTGTGAGAAGGTGCATCAGAATATCACATGGATGATGTCATCATTGATGTCATTTGAGATGTCATCAGTGATGTCACTGACCATGTCATGAATGATGTAATATGTGACGTCATCAGCAGTGCATTGCGGGGGGGCGAGGTATAGTTAGCTGAGCTAACTATAACAGCTGAATTTCTCTGGTTTTGTACGAATGAAATGTGCAACTAACTATAGCGTCCCTGAAACCTATGTTTTTTTCAGTGAATTTCAAATGTTTTTAAAATGATAATTTCTAATTATAACATCCCCAAAACCTATGGTTCTTTCAGTGAATTTCAAAGGCATTTTACATGCTAATTTCTAACTCTAACGTCTCTAAAACCTATGTTTTTTTCAGTGAATTTCAAAGGTTTTTTAAATGCTAATTTCTAACTATTATGTCCCTGAAGCCTATGGTTTTTCAGTGAATTCCTAAGGTTTTTTAAATGCTAATTTCTAACAATGTCTACAGATGTAGGACATTTGCATAAAGAAGAAGAAAAGCACAGTAAGAAGCAAGAGAAATGCAGGAAGAAGCAGCAGAAGTCCAGAAAGAGGAAGAAAGGTGCAGAAAGAAGCAAGAGATATGCAGAAAGAACCAATAGAGGTGCAGAAGGAGGCCTTGTTGCAAAGTCATCCTGTGCCCTCCAACATTTTGCTGACTGGTACTGGTGGTAACTGACTAAACAGGCCCGGAGCCAGTGCT
The DNA here is from genome assembly GCF_964204655.1 of Triturus cristatus. Taxonomy (NCBI): domain Eukaryota; kingdom Metazoa; phylum Chordata; class Amphibia; order Caudata; family Salamandridae; genus Triturus; species Triturus cristatus. The sequence continues at coordinate 1,109,352,510 of NC_140590.1, forward strand.
ATGCTAAAAGACACTCAGAATACAAAGGAAACACCTACATACACTAGGATACACTATGGGTTGGGGTACCCCCGTGATTGGCATGACCTCACTTGTAAGGTCCTAGTACATATTAGGGCAGGGGGATTAAAACTACCTCTAAGTCAGCGGTGCAGAAAGATGCTTCCTTAAGTAGTAGTCATGTTTGGTGTAGAAAGGGTGCTGGGCCTCCGAACAGTGTTAAAATATTTAGCTGTGTAGGATTTACAGGAGGTACCAGAAGGGCTTCTTGGCCTCCAAAGTGCCTCAGAAGTAAAGTGGACTTCATCCCCCAACCTGCAGTCTGCCAGGAGGCGCGTTTGCAGACTGGTGGAGAAAAGGGGCATGGCCTCCGAAGGTGACTTGGCAATCCTACTATGTGGGACTTACTGGAGGTAATAAGAGGTGTACTTGGCCCCCAAGGATATCCTTGGGGGCCAACTACCCCTCCTATTACCTCCAGTAAGTACCATACATCAGGATTGCTAAGTTCTCATAACATGCCATGCCCCTTTTGCCCACAACTCTGCAAATGTGCTCCCTGGCACGCTCTTGGATGGGGATTGAAGTCCCCTTCGCTGCTGGGGGTCCTTTAGGGGCCAACTAGCCTACCTCTTACCTCCAGTAAGCCCCACACAGTGAGATTGCTGAGAGGTGGACACAGGCCATGCCACTTTCTCCACCACTCTGCAAACGTGCACCCTGGTGTGTTCTAAGTTGGGGGATTAAGTCCCCTTGAATATTGAGGGTCCCTGGGGGCCAACTAGCCCACCAGGTACCTCCAGTAAGTGCCACACAGCTGGATTGCAGAGAGGCGGTCCGAGGCCACGCCCCCTTTTTACACCTCTGCAAATAAGGCTCCTGGCGCACTGCTGCTCGGAGGATGAAGTTCACTTGTGTTCTGAGGTCCTCAGGACACAAAATGATCTCATCACCCCATTACATATTGGTAGATAACGATATGTGGCCTGATCTATATGATATGAAGGTAACTCCAAGATCTAATGGCGGCCACCAGGCATTACATGCAACTTTTTTATGGGCCCATGTAGAGATGTAAAATTGGCTCTTGGTACAATAAAGGATTTGTTAGTAACAACCAATAATCTCAGAAATGTAAAATGGGCAGCATTTGTAATGAACACTGAGGACTTAACACATCTATCTGATCTATTTGTGCAAACATGTTCAGGTTGATCACATGAACATTTAGAATGTTAATTTTGCTACTATCCATTGTGAACTAAGGGACTTATTAAGACCATGGGGTATATGTGCAATGAAGTGGCAGAGTGGGTCGTTAGCCTCCTTGGCTTAACGAGTAACGACACGCTCCGCCACTTCGGAACCGCAAGGCTGAACCTTATTTACAAGAATGTGGTGCAGCCTTGCGTTTCCCCCTGCGATGGCGCTAAGTTAAACAATTTAGCGCCAATGCAGGCACCCTTGCACCAGAGTGCAAGGGTGTCTGGGTGCAGGGGAGTATTGCCCTCAGGAATCACACTGTGTAGGATTTATAGGAGGTACCAGAAGGGCTTCTCGGCCCCAAGGTCCCTCAGGAGTAAAGTGGACTTCGTCCACCAACCAGTAGTGTGCCAGGAGGCACGTTTGCAAAGTGGAGGAGAAAGGGGGCATGGCTTCTGAAGACCTCTTAGCAATGCCGCTGTGTGGGACCTACTGGAGGTAATAGAAGGGG